>NC_057808.1:199823328-200423328 GCF_018294505.1 Triticum aestivum | reverse complement strand
ACCAGGGCCTATATAAGTAGAGCTAGCCACCACCGTAGGGGACAACTCTCACTCAGAGGCATCTCACCCACACAAGCTGGACGAGCACAAGAACACCTCAACCTCAGGAGGCTGTTCTTCCCCTTGTACTGTTCATCATCAGCCCAAGAGGCAATCCACCACCACCACACTGGAGTAGGGTATTACACCACAACGGTGGCCCGAACCAGTATAACCCTCGTGTCTTTCTTTGTTGTGAGTTCGTCGAGTTCGTCCGTGAGATCTTAGCGAGCTAGGGCGTGGATTGGTAGGAGGGAAAGACTTCGCGTGCACCCCAGAGTTCGAACCTTAAGGGTTTGCCGGAACCCCACATCTGACATTTTGTGCGCCAGGTAGGGGTGCGCCGTAGCTTCCCTTCCATCAATTCGTCGCTCCGTCGTCTCCATGGCGGACGCTCTCCGCGCTCGAGCTGAGCGTCGGGCTGCCCTCACCGCCCGCGTCGCTCAGACGGCTCCCGTCGGCGGGCCAGCTCGTCGTTCTCCATCTCCCGCCGCCAACACCGCCACCGGCCCGGCGGGGAACGAGCAGCAAGCGTCCTCGCTGCATCCATCAGTGCGGCAGGACGGCCGCACCGCCACTCCGTCGCTGACCCCGGCCGGTTCTTCGTCTCACGCACGCCGCGCTCCCATGGAGGCGTGGGCCGCACTCCTTGCCGCAAACGAGCTCCTAAGCTACCGCCCGGTGGACGACCTCTACGAGGAGTGGCTCGATCGCGTCGCCGAGCTCGTCCGCGCCGCGGGGGGCTCCCCGACGCCGTCCCACTCTCTGCCGCACCCTCCACCAGCCACAGGCGACGTGGCTCATGGCGCGCCTCCACCACCTTTGCCCCAAGACTGCGCCTTGGCGCCAAGGCGCGCGGCCCCACGGCATGATCCGCCACATCCGGCGCCCGCTCGCGAAGAAAGAAGCTGCCAAGAAATCCCAAGGCCGCGAGAAGCTGCACCTGCGCTCCCCGCGCCGCCTCGTCAAGACCACGCGCCGCCCGCAGCGGCGCCGCGCGGACCTCATCAAGACCAAGCTCCACCTCCGAGGCGGCCCCCGGCAACCACGGCCGGCTGCCGCGCCTTCACCCCTGAGCTGCGTAGCGTCGCCTGGCCAGACAAGTTCAAGCTGGATCTTCCTCCTCGCTACGACGGCACCGCTGACCCCGCGGAGTTCCTGCAGCTCTACGAGCTGAGCATCGAAGTGGCCAACGGCGATGAGAAAGTCATGGCGAACTGGTTTCCCATGGCTCTCAAGGATGGAGCCCGCTCCTGGCTCTTGAACCTGCAGCACGGCTTGATATCCTCCTGGGGCGAGATGCGCGACCGCTTCGTCGCCAACTTCTAGGGCACTCGCGACCGACTGCCGGCCACGGGTGACTTGCGCCACATCAAGCAACAACCAGGAGAGACCCTCCAGAAGTACATCCAGCGCTTCAACAACACTCGCTCAAGATCCCCAAGGTCACGGACGAGGCCATCATCTCCGCGTTCTCAGACGGCGTCCGCGACGTCAAGATGAAGGAAGAGCTCGCTATCCATGAGGAGTTGTGCACATCTCAGGAGTTGTTCAACCTAGCGACCAAGTGCGCGAGAGCTGAGGAGGGGCGCCTTTCCCTCCTTGAGCTGCCAGCTACGGGAGCAGAAGAGAAGAAGGCCAAGGCCAAGGACGTGAAGCGCAAGGAAGTGGCAGTGCTAGCCGCGGAGCCCGACACCAAGCGTGGCAGTGATCAGCCCGAGTCATCCAAGAATAGCCGACTGTTCTGCGCCTTCCACAACCTGAACACTCACAACACCAGTGACTGTCAAGAGCTCAGAGCCATTCGCGAGGGACGCTTCGGTCGACGCCCCGAGCGCAGCAACCGGGGCTATGGCCGTGGAGGAGGACGTGGAGGTGGACGCTGGGACGACCATGGCCCGCGCCAAGAGTGGCGCGATAGGCCTCGTGAGTACCGCTGGCAGGACCAACCTCGCGAGGGCGCCTGGAGGGACCAGCCTCATGAGGATCGCCCCCAAGGCAACGCTGGTCTTCCCCCGCTGCCGCCACCAAGAAGGAACGACGATCACCATTAGGACGAGGGGGCTGGGGGCTTCCAGGAGCCGCGTACAATTGCCAGCATCTTGGGCGGTGCGCAAGCCCCATCCTCTCAGCGCATCTTCAAACAGTTCGCTCAAGTGAACGCGGTGCTCCCCAAGCTCAAGGCCACGCGCCCGCTCAAGTGGTCCCAATGCGCCATCACTTTCAACTCGGCAGATCAGCTCAAGTGCGCAGCCACCGCTGGCGCCCTCCCGATGTTGTGCTCCCCAGTCATTAGCAATGTGCAAGTTACCAACACCCTCATTGACGGTGGCGCGGGGCTCAACGTCCTGTCCGTCGACACATTCGACAACCTCCAAGTGCCATATGAGCAGCTTTAGCCTACCAAGCCTTTCTCAGGAGTGACCTACGGTTCCACCACACCGATAGGGCAGGTCCGCCTGCCCGTCACCTTCGGAGAGCGCAAGAACTACCGCACTGAGCTCATCGACTTTGACGTCGCGCACATCCGCTTGCCGTACAATGCCATCCTCGGGTATCCAGCCCTGGCCAAGTTCATGGCAGTCACCCACCATGGCTACAACGTCCTCAAGATGCCGGGAAGCGGCGGGATCATCACGGTCCCATGTGAAGAGAGAGATGCGGTGTGCTCCCTCGAGCGCGCCTTCCAAGCTGCAGCAATCAACGACCCCCACATCAGAAGAGAGGGCCCTCCGGAGGCCATCCCCAAGAAGAAGAAGCCGCGCCGTGCCGAGCCTCAGGAGGGTGGCATCACAGGGAGCCTCGTCAGGATCAGCGCCCGCTCCAGGGGCGCCTCCCTCTATCGCATAGGAAGGCGCGCCTGGCGCCCTCCTCGGGCAGGGCTCGGGGGCTCTCTTCTGGAGGGCCTCCGACCTTGCCAACCTCACGAGGGAGGCGCTTGGGCACCACTTGGAGGCGTGTTTCGCGGCACGTTTCCCTCAGGAGAACACAGGTCAAGGAGTGCCCACCGCTCAGGAGTTCATCACCAAGACCACTCAGGAACTGCAAGACGCAAGAGCCATGCGCGGCGACAGCCGCTCACGAGGCGCCGCTCCCCATCCAGGCGAGGATGTTGGGCTGCGGGTCTGCATCGACGTCCCAGGGCTCAACAGGGCCACATCTCAGGAGCGTTTCTGGCCTTCGCGTGTGGGCCATTGCAAGGGCCCACCGCACAGCTACGTTCGCATGCCCTTCGGCTTGCTGGGCGCGGCGTCAGCCTATCAGCGCAACATGCGGCGTGTCCTGGCAGCTCAGGAGGCCAGGTACCACGCCGTCCTGGAAGAGATGGAGACGGCCTTCAGGGAACCTCCCGAGCCCCCAGAGCATCCCGAGGCTTAGGGCCCCGGTGGCTCGTGAAGGGTCATTCCTTTGACGCACGCCTTCAGCTGCACCAACTCTGCTTCGTCTACAGAACCAGGTGACACTTACCAAGCTCGTTTAGCTGGGAGCGCCCCTCGGGCTGCATTCTTCCCAAGCCGCATGGGTCCGTCCCTATGGCATGTATCCCTTTTGCTTATGTCTTTAGCTTACGTTGCTGGGGGCGCCCCTCGGGCTGCATCATCCCCAAGCCGCTCGGGCCGAACCCAGTGGCATGTATCTCCCTGCATTTACCCAAGCTGATTTGCCTTCCATGCTTAACCTACCTACAGTTATCACCTGCTCGATCTCCACCCGCCGCGGGTCCACTCACCCCGTGCAATTCGCTTGCGGGTTAAAAGGGGGGCTCCTGAGCATCGCGACTCAGGAGCTCTTACTGGCTCTCCAGCCCTCACCCCCTAGCCTTGACCACGGCATTGCGACCTGGCATACCAGCGGCGGCTGAGCTCGCTCGAGGGCCGGGACCTGAGGACGTAGAGTGCTTGCACCTAACCGCCTTGCAGGAACATACAGTCACCAAGACTCAAGACCAAGCGCACCCGCCTTGAGGTAGGGCCTCGTGAGTCCCGCGCTGGCTCACGAGTGCCCAGATACACCTCGCAGCCCTGCCGTGCAAGCCACGTGTTAGGGCGGGGCTGTACACGGCCCGGGGGCTCCTCCCGGAGGGGGGAGCCCCATCCCACGCACAAGTGGAAGCACCATGCTCCGCGCTGGCCGTCGACACTGCCGAGGAGCGACTTTGCAATAGCCAGTCATAGCTGGGCCCCTGATGTCCCACTCCTTCATCACTTGATTGACCACTAAACCTGAGTCGCCGTAAACCATTAGGCGACGGATGCCGAGTGAAATGGCCATACGCAACCCATACAGAAGTGCCTCATATTCAGCTTCATTGTTTGAGGAATCAAAGTGAATCTGGAGAACGTAACTGAGTTTATCGCCTCGCGGGGATACCAGGACTACCCCAGCACCAGAACCATTCGGCATCTTGGATCCATCAAAGGACATAGTCCAATGTTCCGAGTGAATCTGGGTCGGTTGTTCCGAGTGAATCTGGGTCGGTTGTTCCTGCTCAATCCACTCGGCGAGGAAATCTGCTATTGCTTGGGACTTGATTGCTTTCTTTGCCTCAAGCTTGATACCCAACGGAAGGAGTTCAATCGCCCACTTTGCCACTCAACCAGTTGCATCTCTGTTGTTCAGAATTTCTGACAATGGAGCATCGCTGACGACTGTAATTGAATGATCTGAGAAGTAATGTGCAACCTTCTTCGTGGTCAAGTAAATTCCATAAAAAAAACCTTCTGATAATGCGGATATCACTGCTTGGATGGAGTCAAGACTTCAGAAATATAGTACTCTGGGTGCTGAACCTTGTAGGCTTTACCTTCTTCTTCCCGCTCGACCGTGAGTACTGTGCTGACAACTTGTCTAGTGGCTGCAATATAAAGCGGTAAAGGCTCTTTGCTGATTGGGGCAACGAGCACCGGCCGGGTGGAAAGCAGGGCTTTGAGCTCTGCAAACGTTGTGTCAGCTTCAGGAGTCCACTCGAACTTGTCAGATTTCTTCATCAGTCGGTAAAGAGGCAGTGCCTTTTCACCGAGACAAGAAATGAACCAACTCAAAGCGGCCAAACAACAAGTAAGCTTCTGAACGTCATGCACACGCACAGGGCGTTTCATTCGGAGGATTGCACCAACTTTCTTTGTGCTTGCATCGATCCCTCGTTCTGAAACAAGCAAACTGAGTAACTTTCCACCTGGAACCCCGAATGTACACTTCGACGGATTAAGCTTGATATCATATCTCCTCAGGTTGGCAAAGGTTTTAGCGAGGTCAGTCAGCAGGTCGGAACCTTTATGCGACTTAACCACGATGTCATCCATGTATGCTTCCACATTCCGACTGATTTGAGTGAGCAGGCACTTCTTAATCATGCGCATGAATGTGGCACCAGCATTCTTGAGACCAAAGGGCATGGTAACATAACAAAAGCACCCGAATGGGGTGATGGAAGCTGTTTTTATTTCATCGGGTCCATACAGTCGGATCTGATGATACCCGGAATAAGCGTCCAAAAAGGACAAACACTCATATCCCGCAGTCGAGTCGACAATTTGGTCGATGCGGGGCAGAGGAAAATGATCTTTTGGGCAGGCCCGATTGACATGTTTGAAGTCAATGCACATGCGAAGTGAATCGTCCTTCTTGGGGACCATGACAACATTGGCGAGCCGCTCGGAGTGGTATATCTCGCGGATGAACTCAGCTGCTAGAAGTCGAGCCACCTCTTCACCAATTGCCTTTCTCTTCTCCACGGCGGACCGTCGGAGATGCGCTTTGACAGGTTTTACTTTCGGGTTGACTGGCAAATGGTGCTCAACCAGTTCCCTGGGTACACCTGGCATGTCAGAAGGCTTCCATGCAAAGATGTCCCAATTCTCACGGAGGAACTGGATGAGCGCTTCTTCGTATTTGCTGTCGAGTGATGTTGAAATGTGAGTCGGAGCAGAATTGGGATCGGGCGGGTGAATGTGAACTTGCTTGGTTTCACCAGACGACTGAAATGCAGACTCTGAAGAAGGCTTCTTGGCACGCAACAAATCACTTGGACCTTCATTCTTATGATACTCTTGCATTTCCACTGTTGCCATCTGCTCATCGGCAATCTTTGAGCCCTTCTGGAGCACTCTTCTGCTTTCTGCCGATTACCAGTGATTGTGATCACGCCCTTGGGACCAGGCATCTTCAGCTTGAGGTACACGTAGCATGTTCGAGCCATGAAACGGGCATATGCAGTTCTGCCCAGAATGGCATGTGTGAAAATCCACAAATTCAAATGTCAACTTTTCTTTGCGGTAATTCTTCGAATCACCGAAAACCACGTCAAGAGTGATCTGGCCGAGTGAATGGGCTTTCTTCTCAGGGATGACAGCATGGAATCGCATATTGCTTTCACTAAGCTTGGACATCGGAATGCCCATCTCTCTGAGAGTCTCAGCATATAAAATGTTCAAACCACTGCCACCATCCATCAGAACTTCGGTCAGTCGAGTGCCCCCCACGACCAGGTCGACCACCAACGCTTGTCGCCCTGGGGTTGCAACGTGTGCGGAATGGTCAGACTGATCGAGTGTGATAGGAGTCTTTGACCACTTCAAATATGTTGTTGTTGCCGGAGCAACCATGTTTACTTCTCTGTTGATAACCTTCAGTCGACTTTTGCTCTCAACGTCAGCAAAAATCACTAAAGTGGCATTGACATTGGGGTAACCATCATCCTCTTCCTTGTCCTCATCCTTATCGGATTCCTTCTCCTTCTCACTAGGTTGTTTCTCTCGGAACTGCTGGATAAGGACTCGACATTGTCGAGTGGTATGCTTGGGATAAATCAGATTTCCCTCTTCATCTTTCTTGGTGTGAATGTGACATGGCAAATCCAACACATCATTTCCTGCTTGATCTTTTACTTTCTTGGGGTTCTAGGGCCCCTTAGGGGAAGATGCTTCATGGCTACCTCATCATTACCACCACTAATCTGTATGGCCACTCGGTAATCCTCCAGCCAAGTGTCAGGCTTCGACTCACCGGTAAACTTGCTCACTCCTGTTGCCAACCTGAAATTGGGAGGAATCTCAGCGGCTCTGATGGCTCTGATGAAACACTCAAGTCCGGAGACATGAACTCTATTGCCAGTCGGACGGTCTTTGTCGAGTCCTTCCCTGTGTGCTATGTTCCTGTCGACCAGACCTTGAACGAGAATCAACCTCGCATCAAACCCTGGCTCTCTTGGGTTGACTGGGACCCTCCGCTCATCACTGTACGGGCGCCTTTCATCATACTGCTGGGTCGCGAATGATCCGCCCCTCGGAGGGGGCGTAGGCACTCGACGGCGGTCATCACGGCCGAGTTGATGATCATACTGCTCATGATTCTGACCCGTATACTGCTCCTGGCGGTGCCCATGTCCCTCAGCCGCAGAGGCAACCTTGGGTTGTGGGCTGACTCGACTATATCCGCCACCACAGATCTTCTATGGATCCTGTTGTGAGACTGAGGAACTGATGTGTTCTGCTCACCTGCCGCCCAGAGCAGTGCTCGGATCTGCATTAGGCCTCTACCACCCTCTCATTGGGATGGCTGAATCAACTCTGCTATACGGGCGGCGGCTGTAAGATTCTAAATCGGAGTGCGGTATACCCGAGGTTCAGGCGGGAACAGTTGTCGTTGCCATCGGCTGGACTCAGGGATCTACCGTCGAGCGCGTTCATCGAGTGCATGCTGAAGGTTCTCCAGTCGAGTGCGCTCAGCCAAAGTGGCCAGGCGCGCAGCCTCCAAGGGCCGAGCCTCGGAGGTCTCTCCGATGATGGGAGTGTGGAGTGCCTCCACGTTGCGGCGGTGTAGTTCCTCCCTCTGCTGCGAAGAGAGGGCTTCGGGATGGAATTCCTCATGAACATGCGACGGATCGCCGCCGCTGTCGCCGCGACGGAAACCAGGCGGGCTACGCGGCGTGTCGACCATCAGAACTTCCGCCGCAGGGTCGCTGTTGTCGCACTCGGAGAGGGTCTCGACGGAGCCACTCGACAGGTCGAATAGCCAGTAGAGAGATTCTTCGGGCTCGATTGTCGCGACTTGAGGGGTGGCCGTCTGATGAGCCACCGCATGCTTCACCCACCGCTGAAGCTGCGATCGACCAAATCGCTTGCGACGACGAACAGCAGGGAGCGAAGATGCCACGGGAGCCGATCGATACTGAGTCGACGGCAGCCGCAGAAGGACGTCGCGGACGCATGTGCGAAAGTGCGTCGCCCCGCGGACAGGGAGTGCCTCGACGTCAAGGGGCACCTCCTGGAGCCAGGCGGAGTCGTCGGCGACGAAAACGAGTGCGCCGAGACGGATCTGGCGGCCCTCAGCCAATCCACAGCCGGAAACCATGATTATGGGAATCGGAAAAATCGCAACCTCACCGGAAAGTCGCTAAGAGACCTGCCCCACGGTGGGCGCCAACTGTCGTGGTTCTAAGTCTGACAATAGAATAGGGGGTACGTAGGAGGAGGCAAGATCCTAGCTACGATGAGGTTGTGCACGCAAGATTTACGAGTTCATGCCCTTTTTGGAGGAAGTAAAAGCCCTACGTCTCGGTGCCCTGAGGCGATCGACTGGATTATGCGTGAAGTTACAGGGGGTGCGAACCCTTGTGCCAGTGGAGGGGGTGGCTTATATAGAGTGCGCCAGGACCCCAGCCAGCCCACGTTACAAGGAGTTCAATGTACAATAAGACACCGCCGTTACTGATAACGCCTGTAATAAAGAGGTATAAATGATCTTTAAGACTACAGAGTGAACGCCTGACCGTTGCCATCCTGAGTGATGTTAGGTCTTCTATACTCCAAGTGGTTTCTGGTATGGTCGAATGATTATATCCTGGTCGAATGGAATTGGGTTATCCGAGTGGAATTGTTGGTCCAGTGGGTTGCATTCTGAGGTGATTTCAGTCGGTACATGCTGCTGTACTTTGTATGTCCTTGACTCTAGGGCAGTGTCCTTGGAAAGGGTGTCTAGGTCAGGCCTATTACCCTACCCTAGGTACATGTCATCATCAGGCGCCCCAAGTAGGAGGAATCCTACTTGGGTGCCTCCCAATTCGGCCTCCTCCCCTTCCATATTCATACGGAGGGGAAAGGAAGGAGGAGGGAGGAGAGAAGGAAGGGGGGAGGCCGAATCCCTCCCCTTCCTTTCCCTCTTCTCCTCGTTCCTTCCCCCCTATTTTGGCCTACATGGGGTGCACCAGCCCCCTAGGGGCTGGTCTGTCCACTTCTTGGCCCATTAGGCCCATGTAGTTGTCGGGGGGATGCCCGGAACCCCTTCCGGTGACCCGATATGTACCCGGTACCCCCAGAACAATTCTGGTGTCTGAATATCATCGCCCTATATATGAATATTTACCTCTCGACCATTTCGAGACTCCTCCTCATGTCCATGATCTCATCCGGGACTCCAAACAACATTTGGTCACCAAATCATATAACTCATATAATACAAAATCGTCATCAAACGTTAAGCGTGCGGACCCTAACGGTTCGAGAACTATGTAGACATGACCGAGACACCTCTCCGGTCAATAACCAACAGCGGAACCTGGATGCTCATATTGGTTCCCACATATTCTACGAAGATCTTTATTGGTCGTACCGCAATGACACATATGTTATTCCCTTTGTCATCGGTATGTTACTTGCCCGAGATTCGATTGTATGTATCTTCATACCTAGTTCAATCTCGTTACCGACAAGTCTCTTTACTCATTCCGTAATACATCATCCCACAACTAACTCATTAGTCACATTGCTTGCAAGGCTTATTATGATGTGCATTGCCGAGAGGGCCCAGAGATACCTCTCCGATACTCAGAGTGACAAATACTAATCTCGATCTATGCCAACCCAACAAACACCTTTGAAGATACCGGTAGAGCATCTTAATAATCACCCAGTTACATTGTGACGTTTGATAGCACACAAGTTATTCCTCCGGTATCCGGAAGTTGCATAATCTCATAGTCAAAGGAATATGTATATGACATGAAGAAAGCAATAGCAATAAAACTTAACGATCATTATGCTAAGCTAACGGATGGGTCTTGTCCATCACATCATTCTCCTAATGATGTGATCCCGTTCATCAAATGACAACACATGGCTATGGTTAGGAAACTTAACCATCTTTGATTAATGAGCTAGTCTAGTAGAGGCTTACTAGGGACATTGTGTTTTGTCTATGTATCCACACGTGTATCAAGTTTCCAGTTAATACAATTCTAGCATGGATAATAAACATTTATCATGATATAAAGAAATATAAATAACAACTTTATTATTGCCTCTAGGGCATATTTCCTTCACAGAGCTCCTCTAATCCTAATCTCCTGCCTATAAATTCAGAAATATTCCTAAACCACCACAAGCGTCCACGAAAATACTTTTCCGCCGCCGTAACCTTCTCTACCCGTGAGATCCCATCTTGGGGCCTTTTCCGACGATCTATCGGAGGGGGATTCGATCACGGAGGGCATCTACATCAACCCTATTGCCCTTCCAATGAAGCATGAGTATTTTACCACAGACCTACGGGCCCATAGCTAGTAGCTAGATGGCTTCTTCTCTCTCTATGATCTTCAATACCATGTTCTCCTCGATGTTCTTAGAGTTCTATCTGATGTAATATTCTTTTGTAGTGTGTTTGTCGAGATCCGATGAATTGTGGATTTATGATCAGATTATCTATGAATATTATTTGAATCTTCTCTGAATTCTTGTATGCATGATTTTATATCTTTGTATTTCTCTTCAAATTATCGGTTTGGTTTGGCCAACTAGATTGGTATTTCTTGCAATGGGAGAGGTGCTTAGTTTTGGGTTCAATCTTGCGGTGTCCTCACCCAGTGACATAGTAGGGGTAGCGAGGCACGTATTGTATTGTTGCCATCAAGGATAAAAAGATGGGGTTTTCATCATATTGCTTGAGTTTATCCCTCTACATCATGTCATCTTACTTAAGGCATTACTCCATTCTTTATGAACTTAATACTCTAGATGCATGCTGGATAGCGGTCGATGTGTGGAGTAATAGTAGTAGATGCAGAATTGTTTCGGTCTACTTGATACGGACGTGATGCCTATATGCATAATCATTGCCTTGGATATCGTCATAACTTTGCGCTTTTCTATCAATTGCTCGACAGTAATTTGTTCACCCATCGTATGTTTTATTTTAAGAGAGAAGCCTCTAGTGACCTATGGCCCCCGGGTCTATTTTCCATCATATATTTTCAAATCTATAAAGCAAAAAACCCAAAAATACCTTGCTGCAATTTATTTGTTTTTATTTTGTTTTACATTTTAGTAATCTTTTATATCTATCTGTATCTGATCTCACCATTGCAATTGACCGTGAAGGGATTGACAACCCCTTTATCGCGTTGGGTGCAAGTGTTTGACTGTTTGTCCAGGTGCATAGACTAGAGACTTGCTTGTACCTCCTACTGGATTGATACCTTGGTTCTCTAACTGAGGGAAATACTTTCTCTACTTTGCTGCATCATCATTTCCTCTTCAAGGGAAAAACCAACGCAAGCTCAAGAAGTAGCAGGAAGAATTTCTGGCGCCGTTGTCGGGGAGGTCTGCATCAAGCCTACCAAGTACCCATCATAAACTCTCATCTCTTGCATTACATTATTCGTCATTTGCCTCTCATTTTCCTCTCCCCAACTTCTAAAACGATTTTTGGAAAAACACAAAAAGATTTGCCTTTTTATTCGCCCTTTTTTCATTCGTCTTTTCGTTTGCTTTTCGTTTGTTTGGATTGCTAGATCGGTTTGTTGCCACTATGTCTGAATCAGGGGAAGTTATCGTTGAAAATTTTGAGAATATTTCTACCCTAAATCTTGAGGAAAAACTTGATTCTTGCTCTTTGGATCACGAAACTGAAAACCCTCCTAATTATAAAGCGATAACTTTTCATGTGGGAGACGGTAATATTATTGGGAAGAGTGTTATTCAAGAATTCTTTGATTGTATGGGAGCAATGCCTATGAATAAGAGATCTATTCTTCTAAATATGAATTGTTATGCGGATGCTATTGTCATGCTCGTTGAAAAATTGGAAAGAAAATTTGTGCACATCCATCCCGCTTTGCAAAAGGTGTTTTATAACTTCCCAATATTAATCATCCTAAGGCTAAAAAGATTGCCACTATCATCCTTATGCGTGAATTTCATTTTATCGTACAAGAGGCTAGGGAAAATTTTGTTTTCTATAAAAAGGATATCGAACATCCTTCGATTGAAGAAATCCTCCATGATAAAGAAACCTTGCATAGCTTGGAATCTAGAGATTATCAATCTTACAGTGACAAATTTAGGAGAAGAGTTCCCTATTCAGAAACTACCCAAACTATCTACCTTGAAACTTATGATGAATTTGATTGGATAACTAGGGTAATTTATGTAGGATTCAATGATGATTGATTAGAAGAAAAAATTAGGGAACCCATTAAAAATGAGATACATGTTTTACATGATGATATTTATGGTGATGATCCAGACTATGACTTTATGAATGTCAAAGTTACTAACTGAAGTCCTTTTCATGAATTCAATTCTCCTACTAGAAAGGAAAGAAAAGAAATAAAGGATTTGCTAAAAAAGGTTTTGGAAGATTTGATTAAGAAGGAATTGCATACCAAAGATGACAATACCTAGATCTATTGCATTATGCCTAGCTAGGGGTGTTAAACAATAGCGCTTGTTGGGAGGCAACCCAATTTTATTTTTGTGTTTTTTGTTTTGCTTCTGATCTCGAATAAAGTACACACTATTACCTACGTAGTAATTGTGTTTTGGTGTTTCTAATTAGTGTGTGTGCCAAGTAAAGCCTTTGGGATACTTTGGTATATCGTTGATTTGATCTTGCTGAAAAACAGAAACTTTTGCGCTCATTGCCAGAATTGTTAAAAATCACAGAAGCGTGATAAAATCCTGAATTTTTACACAAGATTAATATATGAATTGCCTCTGTTGTCCTAATTTTTCAGAGTTTTTCGAGTTACAGAAGTATTCAAAGTTTACAGATTACTGCAAACTGTTCTGTTTTTGACAGATTATGTTTTCTATGTGTTGTTTTCTTATTTTGATGAATCTATGGGTAGTATCGGGGGGTATGAACTATGGAGAAGTTGGAATACAACAAATATTACACCAATATAAATAAATAATCAGTTCACAACAGTACCAAAAGTGGTGATTTTATTTTCTTATACTAGCGGATCTCATGAGTTTTCTGTTGAGTTTTGTGTTGTGAAGTTTTCAAGTTTTGGGTAAAGATTTGATGGACTATGGAATAAGGAGTGGCAAGAGCCTAAGCTTGGGGATGCCCAACGCACCCCCAAGGTAATATTCAAGGATAACCAAGATCCTAAGCTTGGGGATGCCTCGGAAGGCATCCCCTCTTTCATCTTCAATCCATAGGTAAATTTACTTGAGGCTATATTTTTATTCAACACATGATATGTGTTTTGCTTGGAGCGTCTTGTATGATATGAGTCCTTGCTTTTTAGTTTGCCACTATCATCCTTTTTGTACACACCTTTTGAGAGGGACACACACTAATCGTGAATTTATTAGAATACTCTATGTGCTTCACTTATATCTTTTGAGCTAGGCAATATGCTCTAGTGCTTCACTTATATCTTTTTAGAGCACGGCGGTGGTTTTATTTTATAGAAATTGTTGAACTCTCTTGCTTCACTTATATTATTTTGAGAGTCTCTAAGTAGCATGGTAATTTGCTTAGGTTATGAATTTAGTCCTAATATGATGGGCATCCAAGAGGGATATAATAAAAACTTTCATATTAAGTGCATTGAATACTATGAGAAGTTCGATTCCTTATGATTGTTTTGAGATATAAAGATGGTGATATTAGAGTCATGCTAGTGAGTAATTGTGTATTGGTAGAAATACTTATGTTAAAGTGTATGATTCCCATAGCATGCACATATGGTGAACCGTTATATGATGAAGTCGGAGCATGATTTATTTATTTATTGTCTTCCTTATGGGTGGCGGTCGGGGATGAGTGATGACCTTTTCCTACCAATCTATCCCCCTAGGAGCATGCGTGTAGTACTTTGTTTTGATAGCTAATAGATTTTTGCAATAAGTATGTGAGTTCTTTATGACTAATGTTGTGTCCATGGATTATACGCACTCTCACCCTTCCACCATTGCTAGCCTCTCTAGTACCGCGCAACTTTCGCCGGTGCATCACACCCACCATATACCTTCCTCAAAACAGCCACCATACCTACCTATTATGGCATTTCCATAGCCATTCCGAGGTATTATTTCCATGCAACTTCCACCGTTCCGTTTATTATGACACGCTTCATCATTGTCATATTGCTTTGCATGATCATGTAGTTGACATCGTATTTGTGTAAAGCCACCATTCATATATTTTTATACATGTCACTCTTGATTCATTGCACATCCCGGTACACTGCCGGAGGCATTCATATAGAGTCATATATTTGTTCTAGTATCGAGTTGTAATTCTTGAGTTGTAAAGTAAATAAAAGTGTGATGATCATCATTATTAGAGCATTGTCCCATGTGAGGAAAGGATGATGGAGAATATGATTCCCCCACAAGTCGTTATGAGATTCCGGACGAAAAATAAAAAAAAAGAGAAAAAAGAGCGAAAAAGAGGCCAAAGAGCCCAAAATAAAAAAAATGAGAGAAAAGAGAGAAGGGGCAATGCTACTATCCTTTTTCCACACTTGTGCCTCAAAGTAGCACCATGATATTCATGATAGAGACTCTCCTATTTTTTCACTTTCATATACTAGTGGGATTTTTCATTATAGAACTTGGCTTGTATATTCCAATGATGGGCTTCCTCAAATTTCCCTAAGTCTTCCCGAGCAAGCGAGTTGGATGCACACCCACTTAGTTTCTTTTGAGCTTTCATACACTTATAGCTCTAGTGCATCAGTTGCATGGCAATCCCTACTCACTCACATTGAAATCTATTGATGGGCATCTCCATAGCCCGTTGATACGCCTAGTCGATGTGAGACTATCTCCTTCTTTTTGTCTTCTCCACAACCACCATATTCTATTCCACCTATGGTGCTATATCCATGGATCACGCTCATGTATTGTGTGAAAGTTCAAAAAGTATGAGAACATCAAATGTATGAAACAATTGCTTGGCTTGTCATCGGGGTTGTGCATGATTTAATACTTTGTGTGATGAACATGGAGCATAGCCAGACTATATGATTTTGTAGGGATAACTTTCTTTGGCCATGTTATTTTGAGAAGACATGATTGCTTTATTAGTATGCTTGAAATATTATTGTTTTAATGTCAATATTAAACTTTTGTTTTGAATCTTATGGACCTGAATATTCATGCCACAATAAAGAAAATGACATGGATAAATATGTTAGGTAGCATTCCAGATCAAAAATTCTGTTTTTATCATTTACCTACTCGAGGACGAGTAGGAATTAAGTTTGGGAATGCTTGATACGTCTCCAACGTATCTATAATTTTTTATTGTTCCATGCTATTTTGTTATCTGTTTTGGATGTTTTATATGCATTAATATGCTATTCTATATTATTTTTGGGACTAACTTATTAACCCAGAGCCCAGTGCCAGTTTCTATTTTTTTCCTTGTTTTTGAGTTTTACAGAAAAGGAATATCAAACGGAGTCCAAACGGAATAAAACTTTACGATGATTTTTCTTGGACCAGAAGACATACATAGGACTTGGAGACCAAGGCAGAAGAGTCCCGAGGCGGCGGCAAGGGTGCAGGACGTGCCCAGGGGGGCGCCCCCTGCCTCCTTGGAGCTCCTCTAACCCAAATCTTCGGCCTATAAATTCAGAAATATTCCTAAACCACCACAAGCATCCACGAAAATACTCTTCCTCCGCCATAACCTTCTGTACCCGTGAGATCCCATATTGGGGCCTTTTCCGGCGATCTACCGGAGGGGGATTCCATCACGGAGGGCATCTACATCAACCGTATTGCCCTTCCGATGAAGTGTGAGTAGTTTACCACAGACCTACGGGTCCATAGCTAGTAGCTAGATTGCTTCTTCTCTCTCTATGATCTTCAATACCATGTTCTCCCTGATGTTCTTGGAGTTCTATCTGATGTATTATTCTTTTGCGGTGTGTTTGTCGAGATCAATGAATTGTGGATTTATGATCAGATTATCTATGAATATTATTTGAATCTTTGAATTCTTATATGCATGATTTGATATCTTCGTATTTCTCTTCGAATTCTCGGTTTGGTTTGGCCAACTAGATTGGTATTTCTTGCAATGGGAGAGGTGCTTAGTTTTGGCTTCAATCTTGCAGTGTCCTCACTCAGTGACATAGTAGGGGTAGCGAGGCACCTGTTGTATTGTTGCCATCAAGGATAAAAAGATGGGGTTTTCATCATATTGCTTGAGTTTATCCCTCTACATCAATGTCATCTTACTTAAGGCGTTACTCCGTTATTTATGAACTTAATACTCTAGATGCATGCTGGATAGCGGTCGATGTGTGGAGTAATAGTAGTAGATGCAGAATTGTTTCGGTCTACTTGACACGGACGTGATGCCTATATGCATAATCACTGCCTTGGATATTGTCATAACTTTGCGCTTTTCTATCAATTGCTCGACAGTAATTTGTTCACCCACCGTATGTTTTCATTCAAGAGAGAAGCCTCTAGTGAAACCTATGGCCCTCATACGTCTCCGTCCCATCTACTTTCCCTAATGCTTTTCCTTTTGTTCTAGACTCTAATTTGCATGTTTGAATGAAACGAACCCGGACTGACGCTGTTTTCAACAGAACTGCCTTGGTGTTGTTTTTTGTGCAGAAATAAAAGTTCTCAGATTGGAACGAAACTTTGCAAGGATTTTTAATTCAATAAATAAGAATTTCTGGAGCCAAGAACCACCGGAGGGGGCACCTGGGTGGGCACAACCCACCAGGGCACCCCCTTCTAGGCACGCCCAGATGGGTTGTCCCCACCCGGTGGCCCCACAGACCCTGATTCCAACGCTATAAAATCACATATTTGGAGAAAAAATCAGGGAGAAAGAATTATCGCGTTTCACGAGACGGAGCCACCGCCACCTCCTGTTCTTCATCGGGAGGCCATATGTGGATTCCGTTTGGGGCTTCGGAGAGGGGGATCCTCGATCTTCGTCATCACCAACTCTTCTCATCGCAAATTCGATGATGCTCCCCACTGGGAGTGATTAATTCCTTCGTAGGCTCGCTGGTCCGTGAGGAGTTGGATGAGATTCATCATGTAACTGAGTTAGTTTTGTTAGGGCTTGATCCCTAGTATCCATTATGTTCTAAGATTGATGTTGCTATGACTTTGCCATGATTAATGATTGTCACTTTAGGCCCGGGTGCCATGATTTCAGATCTGAAACATTTATGTTATCACCATTATATCTATGTTCTAGATCCGATCTTGCAAGTTATAGTCACCTACTACATGTTATGATCCGGCAAACCCGGAGTGACAGAAGTCGGGACATTTCCCAGTGATGACCGTAGTTTGAGGAGTTCATGTATTCACCGTGTGTTAATGCTTTGTTTATTTTCTCTATTAAAAGGAGGCCTTAATATCCCTTAGTTTCCAATAGGACCCCACTGCCACGGGAGGGTAGGACAAAAGATGTCATGCAAGTTCTTTCCATAAGCACGTATGACTATTTACGGAATACATGCCCACATTATATTTATGAACTGGAGCTAGTGCCATATCGCCCTAGGTTATGACTGTTATATGATGAATATCATCCAACGAATTAACTGATCCAATGCCTACTAATTTCTCTCATATTGTTCTTGCTAAGTTACTACTACTATGTTACTGTTACACTTGCTACAAAATCATTGCTATCACTGTTACTGTTACTATTGTTGTTGCTACTAATATCAAAACTATCATACTACTTTGCTACTGATCACCTTGCTGCAGATAATTAATCTCCAGGTGTGGTTGAATTGACAACTTATCTGCTAATACTTGCAAATATTCTTTGGCTCCCCTTGTGTCGAATCAATAAATTTGGGTTGAATACTCTACCCTCAAAAACTGTTGTGATCCCCTATACTTGTGGGTTATCAAGACCTTTTTCTGGCGCCGTTGCCGGGGAGCATAGCTATATTTGTTGAGTCACTTGGGATTATTATCAAATTATCACTATGAAGAATCTGAAGGATGCTAAGACTAACATTTTTCCCTCTAAGACGAGGGGAGGTAAGGAACTGCCATCCAACTCCGCTTTAGATTCACCTTCTGTTATAAGTAGACTTGCAACACCACCACATGGTATCAATTCTGATATGCTGCAAGTTATTGATGATGCTACTTCTACTATGAATGTTACTCATGATGATGCTAGTACCTTGCTTGATGATAATGTGCCACTAGGTGAATTTCTTGATGAACAACTTGCTAGAACTAAAGCTTTTGAGAATGCTGAAACTGATGAAATTGTTGAAACCGTGAAGAGCTTGAAACTGAAAATCTTGAAACACCTATTAGACCTAGTTCTCCTAGATATGAATTGGCAAAGGTACCGAAAGGTTATGTTATGGATGAGGAGACAACTAGGGATATTCTTGCTTGTAAGGACAGAGATGATCTAGAAAAATTATTATGCAAGTATAAACAAAAGACTTTAAATGCTAAAATGAAATGTGATCCTATGTTTGCTACTTCACCTATCTTTGTTGATGATAAGGATTATGAACTCTCTGTCGACCCAGAGTTAATTACCTTGGTTGAATCTGATCCTTTCCATGGTTATGAAACTGAAATTGTTGTGGCACATCTTACTAAGTTGAATGATATAGCCACCCTTTTTGCTCATGATGAGAAGATTCGCTATTAATATATTCTCAAATTATTTCCGTTCTCATTAAATGGTGATGCTAAGACTTGGTATAATACTCTTGCTCCTGGTTGTGTGCATATTCCCCAGGATATGATTTATTACTTCTCTAAAAATATTTTCCTGCTCATAAGAAACAAGCTGCCTTATAGGAAATATTTAACTTTGCACAAATTGAAGAAGAGAGTCTCCCACAAGCTTGGGGGAGGCTTCTCCAATTACTTACTGCTTTGCCTGATCATACTCTTAAGAAAAATGAAATACTTGATATCTTCTATAATGGACTAACGATGCTTCTAGGGACTTCCTAGATAGTTGTGCTGGTTGTGTTTTTAGGGAACAAACTATTGGACAAGCTAAAGAATTATTGAATAACAGATTGAAAAATTATGATGATTGGATCCTTCCTGAACCACCACTTAAACCTACTCCGAAGAAGAGAGGTATCTTATATTTCAGTCCCAAAGATATGCAAGAGGCAAAGAAATCAATGAAGGAAAAAGGTATTAAAGTTGAGGATGTCAAAATTTTACCTCCTATTGAAGAAATACATGGGCTTGATACACCACCACCACCTAAGGTGGTAGAGGTAAATTCCTTAATGAAATTCAATGACAATGACAATCCTTATAATATGCATCCTAGTCAATGCCTTTATGAGTTTGATAATTACATTAGAAAGCAAGATCACTTCAATGCAAATGTTATGAAACAATTGAAATACAATTTTGATATGATTGCTTGCTTGAGTGACTTGTTATTTAGAATCTCAAATAATGTTAGAGGTGTAGGAAAGCATGCCTCTATGGTTCAAACTCAGTTAGAACAAGTTTGTAAATCTCAAAGAGAGTTGCTTGATGAAATGAATAATAATATCAATGATCATGTTGTAAGAGTAATGACTAGAGGAGGTAGAATGACTCAGGAACCACTTTATCCTGAGGGACACCCAAAAATAATTGAACAAGACTCTCAAAGAGTTAACTCTGATGCACCTAGTCCTTCTAAAAAGAAAAAGAAGAAGAAAAACGATAGGACTTTGCATGCCTCTAGTGAACATGAAGTACAAAACCTCCTGATAATGATAATGAAGTCTCTATCTTTGATGCTGAAACTCAATCTGGTAGTGAACACTCACCTTCTGCTAATGAAAAATATAATGTTGAGGTTCAAGAAGACACTCAAAAAAATAATAAAGAACCAGACAATGATGTTGAGATAGAACCAGCAATTGATCTTGATAACCCACAACCCAAGAATAAAAGATATGATAAAAGAGCCTTTGTTGCTATAAAACATGGTAAGGAAAGAGAACCATGGGTTCAAAAACCTATGCCCTTTCCACCTAAATAAACTAAGAAGAAAGATGATGAAGAAATTGAACACTTTGCTGAAATGCTTAGGCCAGTATTTTTGCATACTCGCTTGACGACATCTTAAAAATGCCTCCTTATGCAAAGTACATGAAAGACATCATCACCAATAAGAGAAAAATACCGGAAGCTGAAATCTCCACCATGCTTGCTAATTAGACTTTTAAGGGTGGAGTACCTAAAAAACTTGGAGATCCGGGAATACCAACCATACCTTGCTCCATCAAAAGAAATTATGTGAAAACTACTCTATGTGATCTAGTAGCTGGTGTTAGTGTTATGCCTTTCTCTTTATATAAAAGACTTGATTTGAATAAACCCACACCTAATGAAATATCTTTGCAAATGGCTGACAAATCAACTGCCATACCTATCGGTATTTGTGAGGATGTGCCCGTTGTTGTTGCTAATGTTACTATCTTAACTGACTTTGTTATACTTGAGATCCCGAGGACGGCAACATGTCGATTATCCTTGGTAGACCCTTTTTGAATACTGCAGGGGCTGTTATTGATTGCAACAAAATCAAGGTCACTTTTTATATTAGTGGTAACAAACATATGGTGCACTTTTCGAAGAAACAATTCCAAGTGAATGGTATTAATGTTATTGAAAAATCTCCGACAATCACTATTGGGAGTTTTCAACTACCTCTACCTACTGCCAAAAAGAAATATGAAATGCTTATTGTTGGGGACATTCATACCCCCGTTGAGGTAACTTAGTGTTTTACGAAAGTTCTTCGGTTTCATGCTAATTGGAAGTGGTTGTTAATAAGACTTGATCAACCTTATTAATGAATCATTTTTTAGAGGTATGAAGTTGATGAATTTAGTAAGCACTACCTTCTGTCCCTACCTTTTGTTTTCTGTTTTTATTAGTTAAATAAAATAAAATGCCATGTTTGGTCTGTTTTCTGAATTTCCCGTGCAATAAAAATGACCCAAAATAAAAGTTCTCAAAATGCTCTGAAAGTTTTATATGATTTTTTCCGTGCAATAAAATGCCAAGTATGGTCTGTTTTCTGAATTTCCCGTGCAATCAAAATTACCCAAAAATAAAAGTTCTCAGAATGCTCTGAAAGTTTAATACGATTTTTCTAAATGTTTCTGAATTTTTGATGCAAATAACATCAGAGGGGGGTGCACCAGGTGGGCACAACCCCCCTGGGCACTCCAACCACCCCAGGCGCGCCCTTGTGGGTTGTGGTCCCCACATGGGCGCCCTCACTTATCCCTTCATCCCATATCATCACCTACCTCCAGAGAAAAATCACCATTGGTCTCTCTCTCTCTCTCTCGTGTTCTTGCTCTCAAACCCGCGGATTTTGATCTCTTTGCTCGAAGCTCCATTTTCGAAACTATTTCGGGGGATTGTTGCTTGGTATGTGCCTCCTCCATTGGTCCAATTAGTTTTTGCTTTAGTGGTTTATATTTTGAATAATTAGTTGCTCTTGGTGCTGCTGTAAATGAGCTTGCATGTTGAATTCTTAGAGTCCTAAGTAGTTTGAATGCTTGATATGGTCTCTATGCATCCCTATGAGTAGTTGCTATCAATCTCGTAAAGTTTTGTTGAGAAAAATTTGGTGGACCAAAAATTTCAGAATTTTGTTCATAGGAAAAAGATGAGTATCTGTAGGAAGTTTGCTTCCAAGAAGAACTCCAAGGGAATTATTGGGGAGTCATCTGACAGTGATCTCCGCGCCCGGAGATTGGCGAAGGTACGGCCGTGCGAGTGGCCACATAACCAATTCATGGAGGGAGCCGGAATCCGTCAAGAGTTTGCACTATATGCTGCTAATGCCGGCCTCACCGACTTCATCGTAGCTAAATGCGAATAGTATCATCTCCTCACAAATTACTTTGTGCAAAGTTTTCATTTCATAAGTAGAAATAATCCTCCTGAAGTGCAGTTTAATTTATATGCTGAAACCCATCAGATACCACTCACTGAATTTTGTGACATATGCATGATCCCTTCTGGCGGGGATTTAGTAGAGCCTAGGCCCGCAGAGTTTGATGGTTTTTACCGCACTCTGGCTGTGGGGGATGAGAGAGGGGTGTCAGGTGTCACTGCCATTAGCTTACATTTTCCTGTCATGCATTATTTTGCTCTATTCATTGCGAAGTATTTGCTTGCTAGAGAGAAGGTAGGTGCACTCAGTGCCCCAGACTTCGTTGTTTTATGCCATGCACTTTACGACGACAAAACTTATAGCTTGGGGGCTATTGTGGCACGTCGCCTCCACATTAACAGATCCAAGGGTAAAATACATGGTGGTATTTATGCTACTCATTTACCGAGTCACTTTAACATTCAGATACGCCAGCATGATTATCCTTTACCCAAGGTTTATTTAGATCGTCAGGCTATGGAACACCACCAGTTTATTACTGGTGAGAACACTGACATTCCTGTTCCTTATAACCTGGTTTTTGTGTGGACACTCGTGATATTATTCCATTGCATGCACCTACTTTGTTTGATCCTATTGCCAGGGGCGGATACAGGATTATGCATGAGGACATTGTCGCCTACCGGAACAATCTGGCTGCAGCAGAGGAGGAACCTCAGGAGTGTGACCCTCAGGTGCCCGCTCCCCAGCACTTTAACATAGGACCCCATGGCTTCTTCGAGTGGTGATTACCAAGTTAGGCCAAAAGCCTAAGCATGGGGGAGTACGTATTTCCACCAGCATTATATTCATGTTCACACATTTCATTCCAGTTGTTGGTGTCCACGCTCTTTCATTATATTACCCATGCTAGATTTATTTTCTTGCCTTCTTCTTGTGTGTTTGAAAAACTTTGAGAAAATCCAAAAATATTTCCTCTTTCTTTTTTATTTTCCTTTCTAGTGTAGTTAGTTGTAGTATCTAAAAAGAAAACCCAAAAAGATCTACTTGTTCTTCTTTTGCTTGTTGGGAGCTCTCCCGTGTAAATAGTTTTTCTCGTTTTTGTTTTTCTCTCTTTAATTTGCTTTCTTCTAGAAAACCAAAAACTCCAAAAATATTTCAGTGTGTTTCTCTGAATTTCTTCTCTTTTTATTGAGTCGTACCGAGTAGAAAACCACGATGAAAATGTGAGTGGCTCTCATATAAATTATTGTTGATCTAACAGAGAGCCCATATTACCTTGTCTTCTCCTTTTTGAATAAAATGTTTGCAGATTCCAGCTTAGGCCACGGCACTCTTGCACTATTATTATTTTCATATCGTTCGGTCGTGCAAGTGAAAGGCAATAATGACGATATTTGATGAACTAGTTGTGGCAGAGAGAAACGGGTATGAACTCAACTTGTTCTGTTTTTGTAAATATGTTTAACCTAGTATCCATGATTCAGCCTATTATGATTAAACATGTTTGCAATGACAATTAGAGATTACAGTTTCTCATGCCATGCTTAAGTAGCTAGGAGTGGATAATGATTTATCTTGGATGTCAATGTTGCGTTAAAATGATTGTGATGTAGTATGATGATATGGTATCCTCCTCTGAATGTTCGAGTGGCTTGACTTGGAACATGTTCATTGCATGTAGTTGAATCAAAACCAATATAGCATCTATGATATATATGTTCATGGTGTTCATATCCTACTCATGCTAGTATCCAATGTTACTTATGCATAATGCATGTTCATGACCGTTTTCGCTCTCTAGCTGGCCGCTTCTCAACCTAATTGCTAGCCTTTGCCTGCACTAAGCGGGAATTCTGCTTGTGCATCAAAAACCTGAAACCCAAGTTATTCCAGATGAGTCCACCATACCTATCTATATACGGTATTACCCTGCCGTCCTAAGTAAATTTGCATGTGCCACCTCTAAAAACTTCAAATAAATATCCTTTTTTGTGTGCCTGGATTGTTCATAGAGCGACAGGAGGTAGTCGGTATCTTCCATATGCTAAGCGGGTTATTCTCATGATGAGTCACTACTGCAGGATGCTGCTAACATGACACTACGATCAGAGACCCTTCGAGAAACTGTGTGCGATGCAATAATCGCAAACGGTGTTGTATGAAAACCGTCAGAAATGTATAAAACGTTTGCGATGACGGATGCATCAAACACGGTTCAGGTTTTAGTTGCGTGTGCGATGAAGGTCATACGATTTAGTTCAATTAACCTTTTGCGATGAGGAGGAACAAAAGAAACGGGCAGCCAGATGAACGCGTGTGCGATACACAGCATACGGTTCACTCGGATGAACTGTTTGTGATTAGGCAACACAAAAGAAATGGTCAGCCAGATCAAGGTGTGTGCGATATACGGCATGCGGTTCACTCGGATGAACTATTTGCGATGAGACATGAGAACAAAAATGGTTCAACTTAACAAGATGTGTGTGATACGCGGCAAACAGGTCTGTAATCAGAAATGTGTGTGAAGACCGATAATAACACAGACGGTTGCTGCTAATAAGACGTGTGTGTTATGCAATGGGATTGCATACGAACAACAACATATATATATACACACACTTATAAGGACATCCTTGCGTAACCAAATTAAACATCCACTTACATAGGTGGCTACTACAACCATGGCATTTGCACACACCAAAGTAAACTATTACATGCATAATTACATAGGTGGCTACTACACACATGACATTTCCACACACCAATAAAGTAAACTATATATTACATGGTGATTAACTAGCATAAACGATCATCTAATCATCATCTACTTCTTGTGACGCTTGCTCTACTTGTGGCTCGATCCGGGCTCGTCGATTTGGGTAACGAGGCACTTCCTCATGTCAACGATCCGCATGTGCATCTCGTAGCATGTGTACACGCTCTTGGCCGCGAACCTAAGGTGAGGTTCATCCAGTTGCTGCATCCAGGCCCTGTGCCAGGATAGGGGGCTTGTTCTCTGGGCATCCTGCTTCATATTTTCGTAATAGGGGTCGATGATGGCCGAGGCGAGTTCGACCAGGGAGTCCTGCTTCGTCCTGCCCCAGACCCTGTAGTGGTCATGGATTTCGACAAGGTTCTTGCAGGACAAGCCCGTAACATTGAACACTTTTACATCGTCTTTGGTATCCATCGTGGCAAACTTGTAGTCGGTGCTGTTGACAAACCTATTGAAACGGTCGTAAGGCTCTGTGGCCATGCAGTAGTGGTAGATGAGCACATGATGGCGCACGCACAACTGGGCGACGGCAACCTTCTGATCTATGCTGGGATGACCGTGGTGTACTGGAGGTCGATGCCGACCACCTTGTACTTGTCTCCAGCAAGCAACTGCACAACGCTATTGATGTAGTCGTCCACCATGACTGGGTCGATGGTGTACACCACCGAGAGATCCGTCTCCCTCGCGTGGTTCTC
Source organism: Triticum aestivum (assembly GCF_018294505.1). Taxonomy (NCBI): domain Eukaryota; kingdom Viridiplantae; phylum Streptophyta; class Magnoliopsida; order Poales; family Poaceae; genus Triticum; species Triticum aestivum. The sequence goes on along the minus strand of NC_057808.1, from coordinate 200,397,672 downwards.
CACTCTATGCTCGCCGAACTCCATTGGAGCACCGCCAGACATCCCCTCTCTATGTGTCGTCGTGGGTCTGCTTGTTGTGTTTTCGGGCGCGATCGAAAGGTTGAAGAGACTAAGGTTATAATGGCCGCGGGAATTAAAGGGGAAGTCGGACGACCAGGAATATCGGCAGGCCCTGATGGCGGTTCTAACAGCGCGTAACTCCATCGTGCCGCACGTAACTTCATCGCGTGGCAACGCGCGGGGCGCAACTGCATGCATATGGGGCCCCCGACGTGATCGTGCGCACGCCCAACCGCTGGCAGAGCGCGCGTGGAGGGACACGAGCAGAGCGCTCCGCAGTCGCCTCAAGGAAACGCTGTCCACAAGCCGAGCGCGCTGACGGACGCGACAGAGCGCGCCGCGGCGCCTAACGACGAGCACAACGTGCTGTGGCGCCTGACGGCGAGCAGAGCTTGCCGAGGGACGCAAGCAGAGGACGGCACAGTGATTCGTGGCAAATAAGACGAAATGTGCGAGCGATGTCGGAGACATCAAGCACGAATCAGATTAGAGTTGCGTGTGCGATACGTGGCAGACAGTTGATCCATCAGAGCTGTTTGTGATGGAATAAGTCGTGTGTGTTGCGGGCAAACGCTTGCTGGTGTATAACCTTAAATTTAATCAAAAAAGTGTCAATGCATGTTACAAAAATTGTATAGCTGGAAACTATGTTCAAATACGACTCCAACGATATAGTATATGGCGACATGCATTCGTATTTTATTAGTTAAATCCTACTTATAAACCAGGACGGTGGTATAGTAGGTAATTAAATCGCAAACGTTTTTTTAATTAACTGTATGTGTACGTGTCCTCTTGTCCTCCTCTCGCACGTCTTGTCACCCCGCTACCGCATATGGCTTACAGCGCAAGCTTGCGCAGCGCGCGGGGGCGTTCTTTTGGCCAAACGGTGGCGCCAATGAATCGTCGGTGAGCCCGTTCCCATGCAACCTAGAAGGTTCCCGTGCAAGCTTCCCGCCCGACTCGGTGAAATCCCCCAAAATCCCAATGCTTATCGGCCTGCTATAAAAACCCTCACGGCAGGCGAGTCCTGCGTCGCATTTTCCCCTCCCTCCCTGTAGCTTATCTCGTCTGCTTCTCCCACAATCGCCAATGGCACTAGTCTGTTGTCGTCGCTCAGCACCGTCATCAGAGGAAAGCTCCAGCTGGGAGGCTACACCGCGGCGGCGGCGCAGTCCCCGGTGTAGTGTAGTGCGTGTGGCGTCCCTATTGGGTGTGCGCGGAACACCCACCACATGCTCTGCCGCCGCTGCCCATCGGCAGCTGTTGCCGGCCGCTGATGCCGCCACACCACCGTCGAAAGCTAGGGCCATCTCCCGCTCCGCCGCGCGCCCCGAAGGCGGGAGGTGGCCGTCGTGGCCGCCACCCCACTGCCGGCCACCGTGGCCATCACCCGCTCCACCACCGCGGCCCGAAGGCGGGATGTGGTGGTCGTGGCCGCCACCCCATTGTCGGCCGCCGTGGCCGCCAGCCCACTGTCGACCGCCGGGATCATCACCCGCTCTGCCACCGCCGCCCGAAGGAGGGAGGTGGAGGTGGAGGCCCGCACATGCGTCAGCAACCTTGCGTGCTACATCGAGTTCCTGCGGGAGGAGGAGGAGCGCCTCGTCGAGCATGCAAAGAGCCTTACCGCCGCTGTGGCCGCAGCACACGCCAATGCAGAGCCAAGGAATCAGGAGATCTACGAGCAGTTCGGCCGCTTCGAGAGGGATCGTCTGGAGCGGCAGTGGGCATTCCAGCTGGCGAGCGTCACTGAACGTGCAACAGCGGCAGGCACCATATTGCATTTGTCCAGCTAGTCGGTAGGCTCCTCCTCCTCCTCTGCCTCTTACTGAGCGCGCTCGGCAGAGGAGAGGCTGTCGGAAGTAGCACAAAGCCCCTCCGTCGTAGTAGTAGTATTTAGGGGCTATTTTGTTCAGTTCATCTGACTATAGATGTGTGGTCGAACTATACAACGTACTTAAAATTAGCTAGTATATATAGTTGAACTAGCTATTTCAGTACGTGGTTGGAAGCAATTTGGGAGAAGTTTGGTCGGTTCAGCTGTCAAGTTGAACTATTTGTATAAATTAAGAACGACTACTTAATCTATGAATGAAATCTATGCTTAATTACTGAATTTTAGTTGCAAAAATTACATAGTGCTAATGATTTCTAGCTACATATTTTGACAAATCTTCGCAGTGTTACAAGGATTGACAAATGGCAACGTTACTAGATCAACAAATGTAAATCTTTCCAGTTTGACAAATGGCAACATACCCAATATGACAGATGCAAATCTTACCAAATTGTTTGTATGTGGTTGCACACGGGTCATCCAAAACAACCGTTTGCGTTGAAGGGATGCACAAATCCTGCACTGCTCTCACTTTGCATACTGGTGTTCTATCAAAATCATTTGCGATCAAGAGCTGCAGAAATCCTGCTCGGCACATTTTCTCTTGGCTTCCTGGGGAAGCTGTTGGTTTGCATACGGGTGTTCTAAATGTTTGTCAAGAGTGTTTTATATTTAAAAAGCGAATTAAACTGCGGCTTGGACGCCATTAGTGGAGAGCATGCGAGCAAGGCGGGCGGCCATGGAAGTCAAAGGGCTCGCTTCCCAGTGAGCCTGCGCAGCGTACAGCTCGCACGCTTCCCGGTGAGCCTACGCACTCGAGGACAGTTGCACGCCTCTTGGTCAGCCTGCGCACCGGACCGCGCTCGCATGCCTCCCGTTCAGTCAAGGTCAAGCAGCTGTCCGCACGGCACCTCCTACAACCATTAAAACCAAGACACGTGGTGTCACGTGAATGGTTAACAGAATTTTGGATTTAATAGAATTTAAAAACCAGGCACCTCAATGTTTTTCTGGCAATCAACGGTGCCCTGGTGTTTGAAATTTATTCCCATTTCTTGAATGGGACCTAAGCATGCACCCAAAGACATAGATTTGATTTTTCAACCAATTTATATGCACTGGAGCATGTGCATGTAGTTCAAATTTGAATTATGCACATCAATGCATTGAAAACTTAGTTAATGCATAAAAATGTCCAAACGAACCCCGAAAAATCACAAAATTTCACACAACACTCCTGTTGTTCTATGTTGACACGAGAAAAAAAATTGAAAGCAATAAGAGGCAATGGATATCGTTTCGTCCCCAAAGGTGGGATGTTCCCTACCGAAAACCATCATGCTTGTTGTGAGAAGCTCCGGTTTGTGAGAAGCATATATCCAAACCTGCCCCAAATGGGACAAAATTTTTACCACGGCATGTTGATGCCGCTCCATGATAGCATGCCAAGTTTCATGAATTTCAGACGAGTTTTGGATTTACTAGAATTTAAAAACCAGGCATCTCAATGTTTTGCCGGCAATCAACAGTGCCCTGGTGTTTGAAATTCATTCGCATTTCTTGCATGGGACCTAAGCATGCACCCAAGGACACAGATTTGATTTTTCAACCAATTTATATGCACTGGAGCATCTGCATGTAGTTCAAATTTGAATTATGCGCATAAATGCATTGAAAACTCAGTTAATGCATAAAAATGTCCAAACGAACCCCGAAAAATCACAAAAATTCACACAACACTCTTGTTGTTCTATGTTGACATGAGAAAAAAATTTGAAAGCAATAAGAGGCAATGGATATCGTTTCGTCCACAAAGGTGGGACGTTCCCTACCGAAAACCATCATGCTTGTAGTGAGAAGCTCCGGTTTGTGAGAAGCATATACCCAAACCTGCCCCAAATGGGACAATATTTGTACCACGGCATGTTGATGCCGCTCCATGATAGCATGCCAAGTTTCATGAATTTCAGACGAGTTTTGGATTTACTAGAATTTAAAAACCAGGCATCTCAATGTTTTGCCGGCAATCAACGGTGCCCTAGTGTTTGAAATTCATTCCCATTTCTTGCATGGGACCTAAGCATGCACCCAAGGACACAAATTTGATTTTTCAACCAATTTATATGCACTGGAGCATTTGCATGTAGTTCAAATTTGAATTATGCACATAAATGCATTGAAAACTCAGTTAATGCATAAAATGTCCAAACGAACCCCGAAAAATCACAAAAATTACACAACACTCATGTTGTTCTATGTTGACACGAGAAAATTTTTTGAAAGCAATAAGAGGCAATGGATATCGTTTCGTCCCCAAAGGTGAGACGTTCCCTACCGAACCATCATGCTTGTTGTGAGAAGCTCCGGTTTGTGAGAAGCATATACCCAAACCTGCCCCAAATGGGACAAAGTTTGTACCATGGCATGTTGATGCCGCTCCATGATAGAATGCCAAGTTTCATGAATTTCAGACGAGTTTTGGATTTACTAGAATTTAAAAACCAGGCATCTCATTGTTTTGCTGGCAATCAACGGTGCCCTGGTGTTTGAAATTCATTCGCATTTCTTGCATGGGACCTAAGCATCCACCCAAGGACACAAATTTGATTTTTCAACCAATTTATATGCACTGGAGCTTGTGCATGTAGTTCAAATTTGAATTATGCACATAAATGCATTGAAAACTCAGTTAATGCATAAAAATGTCCAAACGAACCCCAAAAAATAACAAAAATTGACACAACACTCCTGTTGTTCTATGTTGACACGAGAAAGTTTTTTGAAAGCAGAGGCAATGGATATCGTTTCGTCCCCAAAGGTGGGACATTCCCTACCGAAAACCATCATGTTTGTTGTGAGAAGCTCCGGTTTATGAGAAGCATATACCCAAACGTGCCCTAAATGGGACAAAAATTGTACCACGGCATGTTGATGCCACTCCATGATAGCATGCCAAGTTTCATGAATTTCAGACGAGTTTTGGATTTACTAGAATTTAAAAACCAGGCATCTCAATGTTTTGCCGGCAATCAATGGTGCCCTGGTGTTTGAAATTCATTCCCATTTCTTGCATGGGACCTAAGCATGCACCCAAGGACACAGATTTGATTTTTCAACCAATTTACATGCACTGGAGCATGTGCATGTACTTCAAATTTGAATTATGCACATAAATGCATTGAAAACTCAGTTAATGCATAAAAATGTCCAAAGGAACCCCAAAAAATCACAAAAAATCCCAACACTCCCGTTGTTCTATGTTGACACGAGAAAAAAATTTGAAAGCAGTAAGAGGCAATGGATATCGTTTCGTCCCGAAAGGTGGGACATTCCCTACCGAAAACCATCATGCTTGTTGTGAGCAGCTTCGGTTTTTGAGAAGCATATACCCAAACCTACCCCAAATGGGACAAAATTTGTACCACGGCATGTTGATGCCGCTCCATGATAGCATGGCAAGTTTCATGAATTTCAGACGAGTTTTGGATTTACTAGAGTTTAAAAACCAGGCATCTCAATGTTTTGCGGGCAATCAACGGTGCCCTGGTGTTTGAAATTCATTCCCATTTCTTGCATGGGACCTAAGCATGCACCCATGGACACAGATTTGATTTTTCAACCAATTTATATGCATTGGAGCATTTGCATGTAGTTCAAATTTGAATTATGCACATAAATGCATTGAAAACTCTGTTAATGCATAAAAATGTCCAAACGAACCCCAAAAAATAACAAAAATTGACACAACACTCCTGTTGTTCTATGTTGACACGAGAAAGTTTTTTGAAAGCAGAGGCAATGGATATCGTTTCGTCCCTAAAGGTGGGACGTTCCCTACCGAAACCATCATGCTTGTTGTGAGAAGGTCCGGTTTATTAGAAGCATATACCCAAACGTGCCCCAAATGGGACAAAAATTGTACCACGGCATGTTGATGCCACTCCATGATAGCATGCCAAGTTTCATGAATTTACGACGAGTTTTGGATTTACTAGAATTTAAAAACTAGGCATCTCAATGTTTTGCCGGCAATCAATGGTGCCCTGGTGTTTGAAATTCATTCCCATTTCTTGCATGGAACCTAAGCATGCACCCAAGGGCACAGATTTGATTTTTCAACCAATTTATATGCACTGGAGCATGTGCATGTAGTTCAAATTTGAATTATGCACATAAATGCATTGAAAACTCAGTTAATGCATAAAAATGTCCAAACGAACCCCGAAAAATCACACAACACTCTTGTTGTTCTACGTTGACACGAGAAAAAAATTTGAAAGCAATAAGAGGCAATGGATATCGTTTCGTCCCCAAAGGTGGGACATTCCCTACCGAAAACCATCATGCTTGTTATGAGAAGCTCCGGTTTTTGAGAAGCATATACCCAAACCTACCCCAAATGGGACAAAATTTGTACCACAGCATGTTGATGCCGCTCCATGATAGCATGCCAAGTTTCATGAATTTCAGACGAGTTTTGGATTTACTAGAGTTTAAAAACCAGGCATCTCAATGTTTTGCCGGCAATCAACGGTGCCCTAGTGTTTGAAATTCATTCCCATTTCTTGCATGGGACCTAAGCATGCACCCAAGGACACAGATTTGATTTTTTCAACCAGTTTATATGCACTGGAGCATTTGCATGTAGTTCAAATTTGAATTATGCACATAAATGCATTGAAAACTCGGTTAATGCATAAAAATGTCCAAATGAACCCCGAAAAATCACAAAAATTCACACAACACTCCTGTTGTTCTATGTTGACACGAGAAAAAAATTTGAAAGCAATAAGAGGCAATGGATATCGTTTCGTCCCCAAAGGTGGGACGTTCCCTACCGAAAACCATCATGCTTGTTGTGAGAAGCTCCGGTTTGTGAGAAGCATATACCCAAACCTGCCCCAAATGGGACAAAATTTGTACCACGACATGTTGATACCGCTCCATGATAGCATGCCAAGTTTCATGAATTTCAGACGAGTTTTGGATTTACTAGAATTTAAAAACCAGGCATCTCATTGATTTGCTGGCAATCAACGGTGCCCTGGTGTTTGAAATTCATTCCCATTTCTTGCATGGGACCTAAGCATGCACCCAAGGACACAAATTTGATTTTTCAACCAATTTATATGCACCGGAGCATGTGCATGTAGTTCAAATTTGAATTATGCACATAAATGCATTGGAAAGTCAGTTAATGCATAAAAAGGTCCAAACGAACCCCAAAAAATAACAAAAATTCACACAACACTACTGTTGTCCTATGTTGACACGAGAATTTTTTTTGAAAGCAGAGGCAATGGATATCGTTTCGTCCCCAAAGGTGGGACGTTCCCTACCGAAAACCATCATGCGTGTTGTGAGAAGCTCCGGTTTATGAGAAGCATGTACCCAAACTTGCCCCAAATGGGACCAAAATTGTACCACGGCATGTTGATGCCGCTCCATGATAGCATGCCAAGTTTCATGAATTTCAGACGAGTTTTGGATTTACTAGAATTTAAAAACCAGGCATCTCAATGTTTTGCCGGCAATCAATGGTGTCCTGGTGTTTGAAATTCATTCCCATTTCTTGCATGGGGCCTAAGCATGCACCCAAGGACACAGATTTGATTTTTCAATCAACTTATATGCACTGGAGCATGTGCATGTAGTTCAAATTTGAATTATGCACATAAATGCATTGAAAACTCAGTTAATGCATAAAAATGTCCAAACGAACCCCGAAAAATCACAAAAATTCACACAACACTCCTGTTGTTCTATGTTGACACGAGAAAAAAAATTGAAAGCAGTAAGAGGCAATGGATATCGTTTCATCCCCAAAGGTGGGACATTCCCTACCGAAAACCATCATGCTTGTTGTGAGAAGCTCCGGTTTTTGAGAAGCATATACCCAAACCTACCCCAAATGGGACAAAATTTGTACCACGGCATGTTGATGCCGCTCCATGATAGCATGCCAAGTTTCTTGAATTTCAGACGAGTTTTTGATTTACTAGAGTTTAAAAACCAGGCATCTCAATGTTTTGCCGGCAATCAATGGTGCCCTGGTGTTTGAAATTCATTCCCATTTCTTGCATGGGACCTAAGCATGCACCCAAGGACACAGATTTGATTTTTTTCAACCAGTTTATATGCACTAGAGCATTTGCATGTAGTTCAAATTTGAATTATGCACATAAATGCATTGAAAACTCAGTTAATGCATAAAAATGTCCAAACGAACCCCGAAAAATCACAAAAATTCACACAATACTCCTGTTGTTCTATGTTGACACGAGAAAAAAATTTGAAAGCAATAAGAGGCAATGGATATCGTTTCGTCCCCAAAGGTGGGACGTTCCCTACCGAAAACCATCATGCTTGTTGTGAGAAGCTCCGGTTTGTGAGAAGCATATACCCAAACCTGCCCCAAATGGGACAAAATTTGTACCACGACATGTTGTTGCCGCTCCATGATAGCATGCCAAGTTTCATGAATTTCAGACGAGTTTTGAATTTACTAGAATTTAAAAACCAGGCATCTCAAAATGTCCAAACGAATCCCAAAAAATTCCAAAATTGAACACAACACTCTTGTTGTTCTATGTTGACACTCGAAATTTTTTGAAAGCAATAAGAGGCAACGGATATCGTTTCGTCCCCAAAGGTGGCTCGTTCCCTACTGAAACCATCACGCTTGTTGTGAGAAGCTCTGGTTTGTGAGAAGCTTATACCCAAACCTGCCCCAAATGGGACAATTTTTTTACCACGACATGTTGACGCCGCTACATTATAGCATGCCAAGTTTCATGAATTTCAGACGAGTTTTGGATTTACTAGAATTTAAAAATCAGGTATCTCAATGTTTGCGGCCGAGTGACGGTAGCAGGGTGTTTGAAATTCATTCCCATTTCTTGCATGGGACCTAAGCATGCAACCAAGGACACATATTTGATTTTTTCCAATAAGTTTATATGCACTGGAGCATGTGCATGTAGTTCAAATTTGAATTATGCGCATAAAATGCCTGGAAAACCCAGTTAATGTATAAATATGTACAAACGAACCCTGAATAATTCCAACTTTTTTGATGACACACCAATAGTTGCATGTTCACTGCAGATGAAAGTTCTAACAATTCAAACACCAACCTTTGTAGCTGTGACCCCATTACGTAATTCAAATGATCAAGACGATAAATCATGTAGATCGCACACAGTTTATTATCACCAACCATGTGAGATGCAGCACAAAATATCTTGGAGCACCGTCGGTGTATAGTACCCAAATTATGCAATGACGTGGATGACCACTGTAACCAGGGAAATTTGAACCAAAATTTTTGACGTTCAAACTCAACACACACGGGTTAAGCTATCTGAATCGTTTGTGATGTTCACATATCGTACACAGTTCTGAATAAGGGACCGTGTCTGATGACACTTTGCGCGCCAGTTTTTTGGCTGAAGCGATTCCAAATTTTTGTCTTCCGCGGAAATATCTACCTCCCCGCCCCCTCCCCTTACCAAAGGCCACGTTTCCCCTCTTTCCGCCTTCCTTTCCAAGTTTAAACCTTCACTCCTTGCTTGCCGCGCCGCTGCCTTCTCCCCGGCGACCCTCCTTCACGCTCCTCGGCCTCGCCTATCCAGGCAGGTAATCCACACCCGACCCCCATCCTCCTCCTCCTTCCACATCCCACATGCCCCTACCGCCGGCGCGAGCGCGACACCTTCCACCCAAATCACCGACCCCTCCACCAAATAAGCACCAGCCTAAGCCATGGTGCACGCAGTATAGCCAAGACCTCAAGGAGCATTTGGCAGCGGAGAAGAAAATCACGGCTGCACGCGCGGATGAGGTCGCGATGGCTGCCATTCGTGCCGACCCCCAGATCTTGAAGGTGCACCTTGCCATTTGCTAGCTACGCCGGTTAAGCATGCTCAGTTTACCCATTGCGTGTGCTACTCCTGCCTTTCCTTCACAAATTTAGTTAATTGTGCTATCTAATTTTACCATGCAATCTGTTGCTCTAGTGTATATGTTCTATATGTCGTGCAGTGTGGTGCTCACTTATTAACTGTTTTGTTAATTAGTTTTCGTCTTCAGTTAACTGTTTGGTTCAATTCTGCAAATGTGATGTTCAATTCTTCAGGCTGCAATTTTGTATTGTCTTCCATGTGATAAATAAATCGAATTTATCTTTACAAAATTGTGGGTGCATTCTATTATTGTATACCATGTGAGGAATAAATTGAATTTGGCTGTAGTAAATACATGAGAAACAAATACAATTGCTACAATTTGCTGTAGTTAACTGTTTGGTTAACTGTGTGATCTTCTATTAGGAGTATGTTATATTGTGCAATGTGGTGCTCAGTTAATGTTTGGTTCATTTGTTGTGGTGTTTAGTTAACTGCTTGGTTCAATTCTGCAATGTGATGTCCAATTGTCGTGGGTAGAATTTTGTACTGTTGTGCATGTGAGGAATAAATTGAATTTGGTTGCACTTAATACATGAGAAACATATACAAGTGCTATATTTCCTAGTTCTTAATCATGCTTGGTTTGGATAAATGGGTTTTCCGTGTGGCTTGAATTAATCTGATGAATCTGCAATGTAATTATTTTTCATCAACATATTTTACTGATAGCATGCGAACCCTTACTTAACCTGATGACTAACTACCTTATATATGTTGCAGGGAAACAATGGGAAGCACTGAGTTTTACAATCAAGGTTAGCATGTGCATTGTCCGTTGTCTAATAGCACATTATTGTGCAATTGCAGGAACCATTCTAATATTTAGGTTTTTAAAAATTTACTCTTGCACATGTAGGTCCTGCTGTCAGAGGATTTGACCCACTGTTCGACCCTTTTTGCATATGGGGAAATGAGTTGTCCATGAATATCAGTCAAGTCAAGAAACTCAGAAAGATTGTTAGGATAAAGAAATTAGCAACAAAAAACAACAAGATCTTTGTCTGCACAATGAAGAAGACATCAGTTCACTACAGGATGGTACTAACTATTATACCTTGCCTTTTTTATTCCTTTGCCCCATTTCCAATATAGAGAAGATATTTATGCACATCCTTGTTTTCAGTCCTTTCCAAAGCAGTTCACTGATGATTACCTCTCAAACCACCTGTATGGTCAGGAGGCGAGGAAGGTATTCATACAACACCCACGGTTCAATATTGAAGTGTTCCTGAAGAGGACGAAGGATGGACGGTCAATCATCCACAGGCACTAGCCTAAAATTACAAAGACCTTCAACATCAATGAAGGCTCAATATTCGCCTTCTGCTTCAGCAGTTTTCCAGATGAGATACATCTGTCTATGTACCGTCTATGATGCTAATTTCGAAAGGTTATAGATGTTGCATGTGAAACTTGGTCCTGGTGTAGTTGTGTAATGGGGTAGCTGAGTGCTTAAGTTATATGATGTTGTACTCTGATGTATTTAAATTATGGAAATGGAATATATTATGTGCTTAATATGAATGTCAATTAGATTAGTAAATGGAATATTAATAATAGGGCAATTAGCCCGCTAATTGGCCAATTAGCTTGCTAATTGGGTTTTCCTATTGCAAACGGTTAATGAGAAAACACCATGGGCGATGACCCCAGGCAACGCACACAGTTTCTAGGAATAAACCGTGTTGGATCAATGAACAATCACACACGAATTTCTCTTGAAAATTGTTTGCGTTAGGCCCCCTTGCACAAACGTTTACCAAAAATTGTGTGTGATGGACAGCCTTTGACACACAGTTTCTTCCACGGACCGTGTGTGATATATTCAATAACGCAAGCGATTTAACGGGAAAAATTGTGTGGGATTTACCTGTGAACGGAAATGTTTTCCTTGGAGCGACTGTGTGGGATGTATATACGAACGGAAACGTTTAGCGGGCACTGGCTGTGTGGGATGTACTTGTGACCGGAAACAATTTCGCCGTATAATTGTATTTGTTAGCTCTATTGTACGTATTTCCATATTTGAGCGCTCGCCGGTCGCACACGACCTCATTTTGCCGAACGTGTGTGCCAGGAGGGCATATCCCCGACGGTTTCTGGGTCGTGTGGGAAGGACCCCCCCCCTATCGCCCACACTCACTTGGCGACGGTTCCAAATGCCGCCGCGGAAAGGGGTTAAAACCCGTTTGTTTAGGAGCTCGCTGTACTAGTGAGTGCTTATTCGCTCATCCTTGCACGAGAGGGGCGGTAATAGGGATTCCCAATCCTGAACTCAAATTGCAAATAATTAAACAAAACTCCCCCAGGACTGTTGTTGGTATGGACGGCACCCGTTGTTTCGGACAAGCTGTGGAGTGTGATTGTTGGTGGAGGGGGGTAAACCTTTACTTTTATCGCTTGGGAACCGCCATTAATGTGTTTAGCATGGAAGATACCGATAACTAATGGTCACGAAGTAAACAAGAAGGGTGAATTTCTCAAAATTTCATTTGCCTCTATTTTTAAAACCTGAGCTCTGGCACCGCTGCAAATCACTCCTTCCCTCTGCGAAGGGACTACCTATTTACTTTTATGTTGTGTCATCACCTTCTCAAATAAGCGCCATAACCTGAGAGCACTATTGTCATCCTCATGCATTGTGTGTAGCTAATGTTGGGTGCATCATGACTGGATCTTTTCTACCATGAATTAAAATGTTTAGTCGCTTCTTGAACTTTGGAGGTGCTCTGCATTTATGTTTTGCGGTCTCGGAAAGGGCTAGCGAGATACCACTATTGTCATATTATATCATGGTTGTTTTGATGAAGTGTTGTTGTTTGAGATATCTTATTATTGCTCGCTGGCTGATTATACCATTGATATAAGTTAATATAATTTTTAAGAGTTATTGTCGACATGGTTAGTTATAATCTTTGCTGAAAACCTAGGTGCTACTTAAGCTTATTTATGTAAACAAGAGCAAAAGAGTTCTTAAAAGTTTTTATTTTTCACTTTCAGTTTATCAACTTAATTGCTTGAGGACAAGCAAAGGTTTAAGATTGGGAGAGCTGATACGTCTCTGTCGTATCTACTTTTCCTAACGCTTTTCCTCTTGTTTTCGACTCTAATTTGCATGATTTGAATGAAACTAACCCGGACTGACGCTATTTTCAGCAGAACTACCTCGGTGTTGTTTTTTGTGCAGAAATAAAAGTTCTCGAATTGGAACAAAACTTTGCGAGGATTTTTTATTCAATAAATAAGAATTTCTGGAGCCAAGAACCACCGGAGGGGGGCACCTGGGTGGGCACAACCCACCAGGGCTCCCCCCTCCAAGCGCGCTTAGGTGGGTTGCCCCACTTGGTGGCCCTACGGACCATGATTCCAACGCTATAAAATCACATATTTGGAGAAAAAATAGGGAGAAAGAATTATCACGTTTCACGAGACAGAGCCGCCGCCACCTCCTATTCTTCATTAGGAGGCCAGATCTGGAGTCCATTTGGGGCTCCGGAGAGGGGGATCTTTGATCTTCGTCATCACCAACTCTTCTGCATTGCCAATTCCATGATGCTCCCCACCATGAGTGAGTAATTCCTTCATAGGCTCGCTGGTCCGTGAGGAGTTGGAAGAGATTCATCATGTAATCGAGTTAGTTTTGTTAGGGCTTGATCTCTAGAATCCATTATGTTTTGAGATTGATGTTGCTATGACTTTGCCATGCTTAATGCTTGTCACATTGGGCCCGGGTGCCATGATTTCAGGTCTGAACCGTTTATGTTATCACCATTATATCTATGTTCTAGATCCAATTTTGCAAGTTATAGTCACCCACTACGTGTTATCATCCGGCAAACCCGGAGTGACAGAAGTCGAGACACTTCCCGGTGATGACCGTAGTTTGAGGAGTTCATGTATTCACCATGTGTTAATGCTTTGTTCTGGTTCTCTATTAAAAGGAGGCCTTAATATCCCTTAGTTTCCAATAGGACCCCGCTGCCACGGTAGGGTAGGACAAAATATGTCATGCAAGTTCTTTCCATAAGCACGTATGACTATTTACGGAATACATGCCTACATTATATTTATGAACTGGAGCTAGTACCGTATCGCCCTAGGTTATGACTGTTATATGATGAATATCATCCAACGAATTCACTGATCCAATGCCAACGAATTTCTCTCATGTTGTTCTTACTAAGTTACTACTGCTATTGTTACTGTTACACTTGCTACAAAATCATTGCTATAACAGTTAATGTTACTATTATTGTTGCTACTATCAAAATTATCATACTACTTTGTTACTGATCACCTTGCTGCAGATAATTTATCTCTAGGTGTGGTTGAATTGACAACTCAGCTGCTAATACTTGCAAATATTCTGTGGCTCCCCTTGCGTCGAATCAAAATATTTGGGTCACATACTCTACCCTCGAAAACTATTGCGATCCCCTATACTTGTGGGTTATCCGGCCCCCGGGTCTATTTTCCATCATATATTTTCAGATCTAAAAGCCAAAAAACCCAAAAATACCTTGCTGCAATTTATTTGTTTTTTTTATGTTTTAGTATTCTTTTATATCTATCTCTATCATATCTCACCATTGGAATTGACCATGAATGGATTGACAACCCCTTTATCACGTTGGGTGCAAGTGTTTGATTATTTGTGGAGGTGCATAGGTTGGAGACTTGCTTGTACCTCCTACTGGATTGATACCTTGGTTCTTTAACTAACGCAAGCTCAAGAAGTAGCATAGTTCACCCTCGGGGCTGAGGGTTTGTACCAGTAGCTATGTGTTTAATCTTTATCTCTCGTGTTATTGAGATGGCACGATCTTGACGTATCACGGGCTTTGTTAATATAGTTGGATCATATGGTGTTTCTCCCTCTCTATCTTGTTGTGATGAATTGAGTTTTCCCTTTGAGATTTCGTTCTTATTGGATTGAATATTTTTATGGATTTGAGAGCACTTGATATATGTCTTGCATATGAATACCCATGGTGACAATGGGGTATTATATTGATTCACTTGATATATGTTTTGGCACTCAATTCGCGGATTCCCGAGGTGACATTGGGGTAATCTATGCATAGGGGTTGACGCATGTTTTCATCCTACTTTCTCTAGTAGAAATCTTGGGGCACTCTTTGAGGTTCTTTGTGTTGGATTGAGTATTATGAATCTGAATTTGCTTTGCTGTAATTTTAGTACGAACTCTTGATAGATCAATCAGAAAGAATAACTTAGTGTTATTTTAGTACGAACTCTTGATAGATCGATCGGAAAGAATAACTTGGTGTTATTTTAGTACGAACTCTTGCATAGATCGATCAGAAAGAATAGCTACAAACACTTTCTTCTTATGTTCTCCACTAAATAAGAACTGGAGTGATTCTTCATCACACTTTGAGGGATGGTTATATGATCCAATTATATTAGCATTGTTGAGAGATTGCACTAGCGAAAGTACGGACCCTAGGCCTCATTTTAAAGCATTGCAATACCGTTTGTGCTCCGTTTTATCAATTGCTACCTTGCCTTTTTTATTGTTCCTATTACAAAAATCAATATCTACTACCATTACTACGCTTTTATCACCATCTTTTCGCCAAACGAGTGCACCTATACAAATTACCATTGTATTTAGTGTGTTGAAGACACAGGAGACTTTTTATTATTTGGTTGCAGGGTTGTTTGAGAGAGATCATCTTCATCCTATGCCTCACACGGATTGATAAACCTTGGGTCATCCACTTGAGTGAAATTTGCTACTGTCCTACAAAAATCTACGCTTGGAGGCCCAGCACGAGTCTACAAGAACAAGTTGTGTAGTAGACATCAACAGCACCTGCACATAAAATAACAAATCCTTGCACCCAACGTGAACAAGGGGTTGTCAGTCCCTCGGCGGTTACTTGCAAGATTAAATTGTGTAGTGTTTGATAGATAGATAGATAGATAGATAGATAGAACAAAAATACAAAATAAAATAAATAAAGTAAAATTTCAGCAAGGTATTTTTAGGATTTTAATATATGATAAAAGTAGACCTGGGGGCCATAGTTTTCACTAGAGGCTTCTCTCTTGAAAATAAAATACGGTGGGTAAACAAATTACTGTTCAGCAATTGATAGAAAAGCGAATAATCACGGCTGAAGGAAATATGCCCTAGAGGCAATAATAAAGTTGTTATTTATATTTCCTTATATCATGATAAATGTTTATTATTCATGCTAGAATTGTATTAACCGGAAACCTAGTATATGTGTGAATACATAAACAAACAGAGTGTCACTAGTACGCCTCTACTTGACTAGCTCGTTGAATCAAAGATGGTTAAGTTTCCTAGCCATAGTCATGAGTTGTCATTTGATTAACGGGATCACATCATTAGAGAATGATGTGATTTACTTGACCCATTTCGTTAGCTTAGCACTTGATCGTTTAGTATGTTGCTATTGCTTTCTTCATGACTTATACATGTTCCTACGACTATGAGATTATGCAACTCCCGAATACCGGAGGAACACCTTGTGTGCTATCAAACGTCACAACGTAACTGGGTGATTATAAAGATGCTCTACAGGTGTCTCCGAAGGTGTTTGTTGGGTTGGCATAGATCGAGATTAGGATTTGTCACTCCGAGTATCGGAGAGGTATCTCTGGGCCCTCTCGGTAATGCACATCACTATAAGCCTTGCAAGCAATGTAACTAATGAGTTAGTTACGGGATGATGCATTACGGAACGAGTAAAGAGACTTGCCGGTAACGAGATTGAACTAGGTATTGAGATACCGACGATCGAATCTCGGGCAAGTAACATACCGATGACAAAGGGAACAACGTATGTTGTTATGCGGCTTGACCGATAAAGATCTTCGTAAAATATGTAGGAGCCAATATGAGCATCCATGTTCCGCTGTTGGTTATTGACCGGAGATGAGTCTCGGTCATGTCTACATAGTTCTTGAACCCGTAGGGTCCGCACGCTTAACGTTCGGTGACGATCGGTATTATGAGTTTATGTGTTTTGATGTACCGAAGGTTGTTTGGAATCCCGGATGAGATCAGGGACATGACGAGGAGTCTCGAAATGTTCGAGACGTAAAGATCGATATATTGGAAGCCTATATTCGGACATCGGAAAGGTTCTGAGTGGTTCGGGTATTTATCGGAGTACCGGAGAGTTACTGGAATTCGTCGGGGAGTATATGGGCCTTATTGGGCTTTAGGGGAGAGAGAGAGAGAGGGGCTGCCTAGGGCAGGTCACGCGCCCCCAAGGCCTAGTCCGAATTGGACTAGGGGGAGGGGCGGCGCCCCCTCCTTCCTTCTCTTCTCTCTTCCCCTTCCTTCTCTCCTACTCCTACTACTTGGAAGGGGGGAATCCTACTCCCAGTGGGAGTAGGACTCCCCAGGGCGCGCCATAGTAGAGGGCCGGCCCTCCCCCACCTCCACTCCTTTATATACGGGGGAGGGGGCACCCCATAGACACACAAGTTGATAATTGATCCCTTAGTCGTGTGCGGTGCCCCCCTCCACCATAATCCACCTCGGTCATATCGTCGTAGTGCTTAGGTGAAGACCTGCGCCGGTAGCTTCATCATCACCGTCATCACGCCGTCGTTCTGACGAAACTCTCCCTCGAAGCTCTACTGGATCATGAGTTCGTGGGACGTCACCGAGCTGAATGTGTGCAGATCGCGGAGGTGCCGTACATGGACAACACTCTCCCCTCTCGTTGCTATGCATCACCTTGATCTTGTGTGTGCATAGGAATTTTTTTGAAATTACTACGTTCCCCAAATAGTGGCATCCGAGCCAGGTTTATGTGTAGATGTTATATGCACGAGTAGAACACAAGTGAGTTGAGGGCGATACTAGTCATACTGCTTACCAGCATGTCATACTTTGATTCAGCAGTATTGTTGGATGAAGTGGCCCGGACCGACATTACGTGTACGCTTACGCGAGACTGGTTCTACCGACGTGCTTTGCACACAGGTGGCTGGTGGGTGTCAGTTTCTCCAACTTCAGTTGAATCGAGTGTGGCTACGCCCGGTCCTTGTTGAAGGTTAAAACAACACATACTTGACGAAATATCATTGTGGTTTTAATGCGTAGGTAAGAACGGTTCTTGCTCAGCCCGTAGCAGCCACGTAAAACTTGCAACAACAATGTAGAGGACGGCTAACTTGTTTTTGCAGGGCATGTTGTGATGTGATATGGTCAAGACATGATGCTAAATTTTATTGTATGAGATGATCATGTTTTGTAAAAGGAGTTACCGGCAACTGGCAGGAGCCATATGGTTGTCACTTTATTGTATGAAATGCAATCGCCATGTTATTGCTTTACTTTATCACTAAGCGGTAGCGATAGTCGTAGAAGCAATAGTTGGCGAGACGACAATGATGCTACGATGGAGATCAAGGTGTCGCGCCGGTGACGATGGTGATCATGACAGTGCTTTGGAGATGGAGATCAAAGGCACAAGATGATGATGGCCATATCATATCACTTATATTGATTGCATGTGATGTTTATCCTTTATGCATCTTATTTTCCTTAGTTCGACGGTAGCATTATAAGATGATCTCTCACTAAATTTCAAGGTACAAGTGTTCTCCCTAAGTATGCGCCGTTGCAACAGTTCTTCGTCTGAGACACCACGTGATGATCGGGTGTGATAAGCTCTACGTTCACATACAACGGGTGCAAGCCAATTTTGCACACGCAGAATACTCGGGTTAAACTTGACGAGCCTAGCATATGCAGATATGGCCTCGGAACACTGGAGACGAAAGGTCGAGCGTGAATCATATAGAAGATATGATCAACATAGTAATCTTCACCATTGAACACTACTCCATCTCACGTGATGATCGGACATGGTTTAGTTGATATGGATCACGTGATCACTTAGATGATTAGAGGGATGTCTATCTAAGTGGGAGTTCTTAAGTAATATGATTAATTGAACTTCAATTTATCATGAACTTAGTCCTGGTAGTATTAGCATATCTATGTTGTAGATAAATAGCTCGCGTTTAGCTCCCCTGTTTTATTTTTGATATGTTCTTAGAGAAAACTAAGTTGAAAGATGTTAGTAGCAATGATGCAGATTGGATCCGTGATCTGAGGATTATCCTCATTGCTGCACAGAAGAATTATGTCCTTGATGCACCGCTAGGTGACAAACCGATTGCAGGAGCAAATGCAGACGTTACGAACGTTTGGCAAGCTCGATATGATGACTACTTGATAGTTTAGTGCACCATGCTTTACGGCTTAGAATCGGGGCTTCAAAGACATTTTTGAAACGCCACGAAGCATATGATATGTTCCAAGAGTTGAAATTAGTATTTCAGACTAATGCCCATGTCGAAAGGTATGAGACCTTTGACAAGTACTTTGCCTACAAGATGGAGGAGAATAGCTCAGCTAGTGAGCATGTACTCAGAATGTCTGAGTACTACAATCACTTGAATCAAGTGGGAGTTAATCTTCCAGATAAGATAGTGATTGACAGAGTTCTCTAGTCACTATCACCAAGTTACTAGAACTTCGTGATGAACTATAATGTGCAAGGGATAACGGAAACGATTCCCAAGCTCTTCGGGGTGCTGAAATCGACGAAGGTAGAAGAAAAGCATCAAGTGTTGATGGTTGACAAGACCACTACTTTCAAGAAAATGGCAAAGGGAAGAAGGGGAACTTCAAAAGGAACGGCAAGCAAGTTGCTACTCCCGTGAAGAAGCCCAAAGCTAGACCCAAGCCTGAAACTGAGTGCTTCTACTACAAAGGAAATGGTCACTGGAAGTGGAACTGCCCTAGATACTTGGCGGATAAGAAGGATGGCAAAGTGAACAAAGGTATATTGGATATACATGTTATTGATGTGTACTTTACTAGTGTTTATAGCAACCCCTCGGCATTTGATACTGGTTCAGTTGCTAAGAGTAGTAACTCGAAACGGGAGTTGCAGAATGAACAGAAACTAGTTAAGGGTGAGGTGACGATGTGTGTTGGAAGTAGTTCCAAGATTGATATGATCATCATCGCACACTCCCTATACTTTCGGGATTAGTGTTGAACCTAAATAAGTATTATTTGGTGTTTGCGTTGAGCATGAATATGATTTGATCATGTTTATTGCAATACGGTTATTCATTTAAGTTGGAGAATAATTGTTGTTCTGTTTACATGAATAAAACCTTCTATGGTCATACACCCAATAAAAATGGTTTGTTGGATCTCAATCGTAGTGATACACATATTCATAATATTGAAGCCAAAAGATGCAAAGTTAATAATGATAGTGCAACTTATTTGTGGCACTGCCGTTTAGGTGTAAAGCGCATGAAGAAACTCCATGCTGATGGGATTTTGGAATCCCTTGATTATGAATCACTTGATGCTTGCGAACCATGCCTTATGGGCAAGATGACTAAGACTCCGTTCTCCGGAACAATGGAGCGAGCAACTGACTTATTGAAAATAATACATACTGATGTATGCGATCCGATGAGTGTTGAGGCTCGCGGCGGGTATCGTTATTTCTGACCTTCACAGATGATTTGAGCAGATATGGGTATATCTACTTGATGAAACATAAGTCTGAAACATTTGAAAAGTTCATATAATTTCAGAGTGAAGTGGAAAATCATCGTAACAAGAAAATAAAGTTTCTATGATCTGATCGTGGAGGAGAATATTTGAGTTACGAGTTTGGTCTTCATTTGAAACAATGCGGAATAGTTTCGCAACTCACGCCACCTGGAACACCACAGCGTAACGGTGTGTCCAAACATCGTAACCGTACTTTATTAGATATGGTGCAATCTATGATATCTCTTACCGATTTACCACTATCGTTTTGGGGTTATGCATTAGAGACAGCTACATTCATGTTAAATAGGGCACGATCTAAATCCGTTGAGACGACACCATATGAACTGTGGTTTGGCAAGAAACCAAAGTTGTCGTTTCTTAAAGTTTGGGGTTGCGATGCGTATGTGAAAAAGTTTCATCCTGATAAGCTCAAACCCAAATCAGAGAAATGTGTCTTCATAGGATACCCAAAGGAGACAGTTGGGTACACCTTCTATCACAGATCTGAAGGCAAGACATTCATTGCTAAGAATGGATCCTTTCTAGAGAAGGAGTTTCTCTCGAAAGAAGTGAGTGGGAGGAAAGTATAACTTGATGAGGTAACTGTACCTGCTCCCTTATTGGAAAGTAGTTCATCACAGAAATCTATTCCTGTGACTCCTACACCAATTAGTGAGGAAGCTAATGATGATGATCATGTAACTTCAGATCAAGTTACTACCGAACCTCGTAGGTCAACCAGAGTGAGATCCGCACCAGAGTGGTACGATAATCCTGTTCTGGAGGTCATGTTACTTGACCACGATGAACCTACGAACTATGAGGAAGCGATGATGAGCCCAGATTCCGCGAAATGGCTTGAGGCCATGAAATCAGAGATGGGATCCATGTATGAGAACAAAGTGTGGACTTTGGTTGACATGCCCGATGATCGGCAAGCCATAGAAAATAAATGGATCTTCAAGAGGAAGACGGACGCTGATAGTAGTGTTACTATCTACAAAGCTAGACTTGTCGAAAAAGGTTTTGACAAAGTTCAAGGTGTTGACTACGATGAGATTTTCTCACTCGTAGCGATGCTTAAGTCTGTCCGAATCATGTTAGCAAATTGTCACATTTTATGAAATCTGGAAAATGGATGTCAAAAACTACATCCCTTAATGGATTTCTTAAAGAAGAGTTGTATACGATGCAACCAGAAGGTTTTGTCGATCCTAAAGGTGCTAACAAAATGTGCAAGCTTTAGCGATCCATCTATGGACTGGTGCAAGCATCTCGGAGTTGGAATATACGCTTTGATGAGTTGATCAAAGCATATAGTTTTATACAGACTTGCGGTGAAGCCTGTATCTACAAGAAAGTGAGTGGGAGCACTACAGCATTTCTGATAAATATATGTGAATGACATATTGTTGATCGGAAATAATGTAGAATTTTCTGGAAAGCATAAAGGAGTTTTTGAAAGGAGTTTTTCAAAGAAAGACCTCGGTGAAGCTGCTTACATATTGAGCATCAAGATCTATAGAGATAGATCAAGACGCTTGATAAGTTTTTTCAATGAGTACATACCTTGACAAGATTTTGAAGTAGTTCAAAATGGAACAGTCAAAGAAAGAGTTCTTGCCTGTGTTACAAGGTGTGAAATTGAGTAAGACTCAAAGCCCGACCAGGGCATAAGATAGAAAGAGAATGAAAGTCATTCCCTATGCCTCAGCCATAGGTTCTATAAAGTATGCCATGCTGTGTACCAGATCTATTTTATACCCTACACTGAGTTTGGCAAGGGAGTACAATAGTGATCTAGGAGTAGATCACTGAACAACGATCAAAATTATCCTTACTAGAATAAGGATATGTTTCTCGATTATGAGGTGACAAAAGGTTCATCGTAAAGGGTTACGTCGATGCAAGTTTTGACACTGATCCAGATGACTCTAAGATACATATTGAAAGTGGGAGCAATTAGCTAAAGTAGCTCCATGCAGAGCATTGTAGACATAGAAATTTGCAAAATACATACGGATCTGAATTTGGCAGACCCGTTGACTAAACTTCTCTCACAAGCAAACATGATCACACCTTAGTACTCTTTGGGTGTTAATCACATGGCGATGTGAACTAGATTACTGACTCTAGTAAACCCTTTGAGTGTTGGCCACATGGCAATGTGAACTATGGATATTAATCACATGGTGATGTGAATTATTGGTGTTAAATCACATGGCGATGTGAACTAGATTATTGACTCTAGTGCAAGTGGGAGACTGAAGGAAATATGCCCTAGAGGCAATAATAAAGTTGTTATTTATATTTCCTTATATCATGATAAATGTTTATTATTCATGCTAGAATTGTATTAACTGGAAACTTAGTACATGTGTGAATACATAAACAAACAGAGTTTCACCAGTATGCCTCTACTTGACTAGCTTGTTGAATCAAAGATGGTTAAGTTTCCTAGCCATAGTCATGAGTTCTCATTTGATTAACGGGATCACATCATTAGACAATGATGTGATTGACTTAACCATTCCGTTAGCTTAGCACTTGATCGTTTAGTATGTTGCTTTTGCTTTCTTCATGACTTATACATGTTCCTATGACTATGAGATTATGCAACTCCCGAATACCGGAGGAACACCTTGTGTGCTATCAAACGTCACAACGTAACTGGGTGATTATAAAGATGCTCTACAGGTGTCTCCGAAGGTGCTTGTTGGGTTGGCATAGATCGAGATTAGGATTTGTCACTCCGAGTATCGGAGAGGTATCTCTGGGCCCTCTCGGTAATGCCTATAAGCCTTGCAAACAATGTAACTAATGAGTTAGTTGCGGGATGATGCATTATGGAACGAGTAAAGAGACTTGCCTGTAACGAGATTGAACTAGGTATTGAGATACCGACGATCGAATCTCGGGCAAGTAACATACCGATGACAAAGGGAACAACGTATGTTGTTATGCGGTTTGACCGATAAAGATATTCGTAGAATATGTAGGAGCCAATATGAGCATCCAGGTTCCGCTGTTGGTTATTGACCGAAGATGAGTCTCTGTCGTGTCTACATAGTTCTCGAACCCGTAGGGTCCGCACGCTTAACGTTTGGTGACGATCGGTATTATGAGTTTATGTGATTTGATGTACCGAAGGTTTTTCGGAGTCCCGGATGAGATCAGGGACATGACGACAAGTCTCGAAATGTTTGAGACGTAAAGATCGATATATTGGAAGGCTATATTCGGACATCGGAAAGGTTCAGAGTGGTTCGGGTATTTATCGGAGTATCGGAGAGTTACGGGAATTCGCCGGGGAGTATATGGGCCTTATTGGGCTTTAGGGAGAGAGAGAGGGGCTGCCTAGGTCAGGCCGCGCGCCCCCCAAGGCCTAGTCCGAATTGGACTAGGGGAGGGGCGGCGCCCCCTCCTTCCTTCTCTTCTCTCTTCCCCTTCCTTCTCTCCTACTCCTACTACTTGGAAGGGGGGATCCTACTCCCATCGGGAGTAGGACTCCCCAGGGCGCGCCATAGTAGAGGGTCGGCCCTCCCCCTCCTTCACTCCTTTATATACGGGGGAGGGAGCCACCCCATAGACACACAAGTTGATCATTGATCTCTTAGCCGTGTGCGGTGGCCCTCTCCACCATAATCCACCTCGGTCATATCGTCGTAGTGCTTAGGCGAAGCCCTGCGCCGGTAGCTTCATCATCACCATTATCACGCCGTCGTGCTGATGAAACTCTCCCTCGAAGCTCTACTGGATTGTGAGTTCGTGGGACGTCACCGAGCTGAACGTGTGCAGATCGCGGAGGTGTCGTACGTTCAGTACTAGGATCGGTCGATCGTGAAGACGTACGACTACATCAACCGCGTTGTCATAACGCTTCCGCTTTCGGTCTACGAGGGTACATGGACAACACTCTCCCCTCTCGTTGCTATGCATCACCATGATCTTGCATGTGCGTAGGAATTTTTTTGAAATTACTACGTTCCCCAACAATAGCGATATCTAAGGCAATGATCATGTATATAGGCATCACATCCGAGACAAGTAGATCGAAATAATTCTGCATCTACTAGTATTACTCCGCACATCAACCGCTATCTAGCATGCATCTAGAGTAGTAAGTTCGTAAAGAACGAAATAACGCCTTAAGCAAGATGACATGATGTAGACAAAGTAAACTCACGCATGAATAAACCCCATCTTTTTATCCTTAATGGCAACGATACAATACGTTTCATGTCCCTTTCTACCACTAGGATTGAGCACCGCAAGATCGAACCCATCACAAAGCACCTCTCCCACTGCAAGAAAAATCAATCTAGTAGCAAAACCAAATCAATAGACCAGATAGAAAGACAAAGCTATATTAATCATGCATAAAAGAGTTCAGAGAAGACTCAAATAATATTCATGTATAATCTGATCATAAACTCACAATTCATCGGATCCCAACAAACACAAGGCAAAAAGTGATTACATCGAATAGAACTCCAAGAACATCGAGGAGAACATTCTATAAAAGATCAAAGAGAGAGAGAGAGAGAGAGAGAGAGACAGAGAGACAGAGAGAGACAGAGAGCCATCTAGCTACTAACTATGGACCCGTAGGACTGTGGTAAACTACTCACACATCATCGGAAGGCCAGCAAGGTTGATGTAGAGCCCCTCCGTGATTGATTCCCCATCCGGTAGAGTGCTGAAAAAGGCCTCCAGCTGGGATCTCGCGAGAACTGGAACTTGCGGTGGCAGAAAAAGGGTTTTGGGTGGCTCCCTGTTGGTTTCCCGATTTTAGAGAATTTATAGAGGCAGGAGTTAGGTCAAACGGAGCCACGTGGGCTCCACGAGCCACCAGGGCGCGCTCGCCCCCTGGGCGTGCCCTGGTGCCTCGTGGGCCACTGCTCCATCTTCTAGCCCTCTCTCGAAGCTTCCAGGGTCTCTTGTGTCCAGAAAAAATCTCCAAAAAGTTTCATGGCATTTCGACTTCGTTTGGTATTGATATTCTGAAAAACCAAAAACAGGCCAAAAAACAACAACTTGCACTGGGCACTAAGTTAATAGGTTAGTCCCAAAAAAGATATATAATTTCTTATAAATGAATATAAAACATCCAAAATGATGCTAAAATAGCATGGAACAATCAAAAATTATAGATACGTTGGAGACGTATCAAGCATCCCCAAGCTTAATTCCTGCTCATCCTCGAGTAGGTAAATGATAAAAACAAAAATTTTGATGTGGAATGCTACCTATCATATTCATCATATAATTTTCTCTTTTGTGTCATGGATATTTGTACTTGAGTGATTCAAAGCAATAGTCTATAGTTTGACATGAAAATATAAATACTCAAGCATACCACCAAGCAACCATGTCTTTCAAAATATCAACGCTAAAGAGAGTTATCCCTATCCCATCATGCTCAGTCATTGATCCATTCATGAAACACACTCCATATTAACTACTCCCAACGCACAAGTATGACAATAGTGCTCTCTAGTTGGTGCTTTATAAGAGAAGATGGAGACTCAAAATAAAAAAATGCATAAAAGTAAAATAGATAGGCCCTTTGCAGAGGGAAGCGGAGATTTGCAGAGGTGCCAAAGCTCAAGTTTAAAATAGAGATAATTTTTTTTTGAGAAAGGCATGCTTTTCATGTCAATGTCACGACCAAAATTTTCCAATATCTCCCATGCTAGACACATTATAGGCGGTTTCCAAACAAAAAATAAAGTTTATATCTTTTCCACCATTCTTTCACAATCCATGGCTAGTCGTACCCACGGGTGCCTTCCAAACTTTTAACTTCCTGAGAATTTTTTTTTTATTTCGTGACTAGGCACTCGTATTACTGGCCATTTTCTCGTGCAATTACAAGTGAATAAGCACTCATCTTGAGAATAACCCATCTCGCATGAAAGATATTAACCACCCCCTGTCGCTTCATGAGTGATATGGGCATACAAAACAGAATTTTGTTTTGAATGATTAGAGTTGGCACATGCAAATTTACCTGGGACGACATGTAAATACCTCATATAGATATGTATAGTGGACTCATTTGGCACAACTTTGGGTTTAAGGAATTGGATGCACAAGCAGTATTCCAGCTTAGTACAAATGAAGGCTAGCAAATAGATCGAGACGCAACCAACCAGAAAACAAAAACAGTCATAAACATGCATTGAAAATAACTAACACTGAGTAATGCACCATCAGTAGGATGTGACTTCGTTGCATAATTATTGACTTTATGTGCATGCAAAGGTAATCACAAACCTTAACACCAATATTCTTACTAAAGCACAATTACTCACTAGCATAACTCACATATTATCATCCCCATATTGCAAAACTATTGCAAGGAAACAAACTTATCATATCCAGTGATCTATATGAAAGATTTTATTATATCCCTCTTTCATCACTTTGGGACCAAATTCGTATTTTGTGCAAATTGCCATTACTATTATCAACTCTCAAAATGATATAAGTGAAGCATGAGAGTTCATCTATTTCTTCAAAATATAATCACCGTCGTGCTCAAAAAGATATAAGTGAAGTACTAAAGCAACTGCCTAGCTCAAAAGATATAAGTGAAGCACATAGAGTATTCTAGCAAATTACGAATAATGTGTGTCCCTCTCAAAAATTTGTGTCCAGCAAGGATGATTGTGAAAAACAAAAAAGCAAACAAAGACTCGTATAATACATGATGCTCCAAGCAAAACTCATATCATGTGATGAACAAAATTATAGATCGAAGTAATATTATCGATAGTTGGTAGAAGAAAGAGGGGATGCCTTCCGTGGCATCCCCAAGCTTAGTTTCTTGAGAATCCTTGAATATTACCTTGGGGTGGCTCGGGCATCCCCAAGCTTAGGCTCTTGCCACTCCTTATTCGTTCATTCATCGTGATCTCACTCAAAACTTGAAAACTTTAGCACACAAAACTCAACAAAACCTTCGTGGGATCCGTTAGTATAATAAAACAAATCACTACTTTAAGTACTATTGTAAACCCATTCATATTTTATTATTGCATTATTCCTACTGTATTCTAACTTCACCATGTCTTATACCCCCCGATACAATCCATAGATTCATCAAAACAAGCAAACAACGCAACGAAAACAGAATCTATCAAAAATGAAACAGTCTGTAAAGATCTGAATTTTCGTAATACTTCTGTAACTCCAAAAATTCTGAAAAATTAAGACAATGTGGGGAAATTTTATATCAATTAAGTGCAAAACAATTCAGATCAGAAGCACATTCCAGTGAATTTTAAAAATTCTACTACCGGGCACAAAAGTTTTTATTTCTCTCACGGAATCAAAGCAACTATCATCCAAATCATCCCAAAGGCTTTACTTGGCACAAACAATAATTTAAACACAAAAACACAACCATAACAGTAGCATAATTGTGTGCACAGCAAAAAACAGAAAAGGAACAATAAAAATTCCGATAACTATTGGGTTGCCTCCCAACTAGCGCTACTATTTTACGTCCCTAGCTAGGCATAATGCATAGTTTCAACTGTTGTAATCTTTCTTCTTATCATTTAAAGATGTATTCTTATCGGGAGGATTTTCAAAGACAATATGGAACACATCATCCACAGAAATTTTAGCACTACTAAGTTGATCGTCTTTGAATCCCTCTTGATTTCCTTTTACAATCCAAGAATACTGTTTATTAATGCCATTGAGAACTTGTTGGATTATATTTAAGGGAGGGGCCTCCTTTATGGTATTCTCATCAAAAGTGTGATCACCGCGAAATAAATATCTCAACTAATAATTACTATTGTAGAAAATCTCATCCATCACTGGTTTTTCACGATTCATACCATAAAAGTCAAAGATCTCTCTAGCTTCCCTTACTATGTAATCAAATTCATTCATGAGGACAAGGGTAGCTATCTTCTTAGCCCTAGGATTTTTTATAACCGGGAACTCATAAAACAATCTTTGCAAAGTAGGATGGGTATGGATAAATCTTCTCTCTAGTTTAAGAACAAGTGCAGAAATAGCTTCGGCGTAATTTTTGGTTCTTTTAAGTATAGGAGCATCATCACAAGCCAAAGTTCCAGTGCAATTAAAGAGTTCTTGGATAACACTTTTCCCTATAATATTAATTCCATCACAAAAAAATTAGAATCTAAATTAGTAGGAATTTCGATTTTAGGAGTTTTACCATCCTCACTTTTTTGCATACCAAAATCACCCATGATAGCAGTTTCAAGTAAACAAGCAAACAAAGAAGCTAACACAAAAAAGGCAAACGAAAAATATTTTTGTAAAAACCTTTTAGAAGTGGGGGAGATGAAAACGCGAGGCAAATAGCAAATAATGTAAATGCCAGGAGATGAAAGTTTATGCGTAGGTACTTGATAGATGTGGATGATGTCTCCTCGGCAACGGCGCCAGAAATTCTTCCTGCTACTTGTGAGATGCGTTGGGATTTCCCCGAAGAGGAGGGGATGATGCAGTACAGTAGAGATAAGTATTTCCCTTAGTTAAGAACCAAGGTTATCAATCCAGTAGGAGAATCACGCAACACCTCGTTAGCAGCACCTGCACACAAAATAACAAATCCTTGCACCCAACGCGAACAAGGGGTTGTCAATCCCTTGGTGGTTACTTGTAAGATTAAATTGTGTAGCGTTTGATAGATAGATAGAATAAAAATACAAAATGAAATAAATAAAGTAAAATTGCAGCAAGGTATTTTTATGAATTTAATATATGATAAAAGTAGACCCGGGGCCATAGTTTTCACTAGAGGCTTCTCTCTTGAAAATAGCATACGATGGACAAAATTATTGTTGGGAAATTGATAGAAAAGCGCATAATCATGACGATATCCAAGGCAATGATCATGTATATAGGCATCACGTCCGAGACAAGTAGACCGAAACGATTCTGCATCTACTACTATTACTCCACACATTGACCGCTATCCAGCATGCATCTAGAGTATTAAATTCATAAAGAACGGAGTAACACCTTAAGCAAGATGCCATGATGTAGACAAAGTAAACTCACGCATAAGTTTTGGCTAAGCATCAAAGCAGATCTAAGCTTCGAGGACATGTACCCTCTTAATAGTACGGCGGTCCTATGACTCAATTTGAACGAAAGAAGAACAATGAAATGAATACTACGTCTTCAATTTGTCTTCGACTTCCGCTCGCTGCAGTCAATTTCTTCGGACGACTCTGAACCAAATGCTTCACTTCAGTAGTAAACTTTCAAGGGGTTAATTTCTCCACATCAATCTCCTCGCCTACATGTCTTCAAGATATGTAGCTATTTCTTCTCTGCAACGCAGATATGCTTCGGTGAAGTTCCTCGAACTTAGCACCGGAGATAGCATTCTCTTCGGTTTTGTATGGACTATTTCTCTCTGTATGCACTAGCAAATAAATCAGTCCATACCTGTTTCTGTCAACAATCTCCAAAACAAAGGTAGGCAGATATTGCACCAACATCCATCTTCTGGCCCTCTCCCAAAGCTTCGAGGGTCTCTTATGTCTAGAAATAAATCTCCAAAAAGTTTCGTGGCATTTGGACTTCGTTTGGTACTGATATTCTGAAAAACCAAAAATAGGCAAATAAACAAGAACTGACACTGGGCACTAAGTTGATAGGTTAGTCCCAAAAAATGACATATAATTGCTTGTAAATGAAAATAAAACATCCAAGATTGATACTAAAATAGCATGGAACAATCAAAAATTGTAGATACATTGGAGACGTATCACCCTTCTCTTCTTCGGGGAGGAAGAACCTTCCTCCCCTTCCTCTTTATTCCTCTCCTCTTCATCCGAGGAGATAACCTGGATGTTCTCGGACCTGGCGTCCACCAGATCTCGGATCTGGAGACCCTCCCTCTTCTTGTCTGGCCCTTTATCCTTGACCGGGGCCTTTGCGGGCACCACGGCCAGGAGGGCCTGTAGCTCGGGGGTCCATGGGTCCTCGGACAATGGCGCCGGGCACTTAATAGGCGTCGCCTTGGACACCCATTTCTGAAAATAGGGAGGGGAGAATCAGATAAATGTAAAATACAAAACCAATGACGAACATAGAATGAAGTTTACCTCGGAAGGGATGTGTTTGGCTTTGTAGCCGATGTCTGGCCCATCGTCGGGGAACTCATTTTGGGATGGCTTGAAGAGAGTCGTCCACATCCCGTCGATGTTGGTGCGGAAGAAGTTCCGCAGTGTTGGCATATCCTCAGGCGTGTAGAGCCACATAGGCTTGGCTCAAAGCTAGAGGGAGGGGATGTACAGATGAAGCATCACATCCACCAGCTTTAACTTCTTCTAGAGGGCCTGAAGCCACTCTTGGAGTGCCTCGAACTCGTCCGGGTTGCCCCATTCGAGGCCCTGCTTTTGCTAGGACACCAGCTTCCTCAGAGGAGCACCGGTGAAAACAGGAGCCGTGGCTTGACCCAGGACGAGTGGCTCGGTGATGTAGAAGCACTCACGATGACATGCCTTGACGGCCTCGATGAAGGTCCCCTCCAGCTAGATCGGCTTTTGGAGTTTGATGATCATGGTGTCGCTGCACTCGACGAATTCGGCCCCTCTACTCTTCGGCTTGATGTAGAAGGTATTCAGCCATAGGCCAAAGTGCACTCCATGCGAAGGAAGGCCTCACACACTATTATATAGTGGTGAGGTGGAGAATGGAATTTGAGGCTAGATTGTAGAAATCTAGCGTGTCGAAGAACAGAATTGCCCGCACAAAGGGGTGCAGGGGGAACCCCAAACCTCGGACGAGGTGGGGGACGAAGATGACCCGCTCCCCTGGGTTGGGAGTAGGGATGCGCCGGACAGGCTCTCGGGCCCGACAGGTGGCGGCGGGGATGTACCCCGCCGCGTGAAGCTCGGCAATGGTGGCATCGGTGACCTTGGAGGCCACCCACCTCCCCTTCACATCCGTGTCGGACATTGATGCGGGTGCGGAGGCTTGGGCGAAAGCTTTGGGCTTGAGATTGGAAATGAGAAGGTTTGGAGGATTTGGGCGTCGGAGCGGGAGAGCGTGGAGTTCGATTTACCCACTCTTTGCTTTTTATAAGCCAGTGAAAGGCGAAGCGTCCCTCTTCAGTTGCGTAAAAATCACCACGTTTTGGCTTACCGTGTTGTTATGGCCACATGGGGGAGAGGCAATTGATTGATGATATCCCCCAAAATGCGGGGCACGATCCTTGTTTTGACATGATGTGCTAGTACTCCCTCCATCCAGGTGTATAAGTCACCTTACGAAAACCAAATAATCCCAAAACACTTAGGCATGGTACATTAACACCCACCTCGTTTTTGCTTTGTGACATATCAACCAATAAGAGATGTGGGTGATGCATGCTTTTAATGACTTGAGACTACCAAACACGACATGCAATGGTTAGTTCATTGCATGCAATGTTATTAATTAGAAAAAAACATTAAGCTCTCTCGATTTCCCCTGCGCCTTGGTCGTGGTGCACAACCTAAGATGACTTATACACCTAGACGGAGGGAGTAAGAGGTTTGCCTCGAACCACGATTCGAATAAGTAATGGCTGACGATGCCATGCCAGGGTTGGTGCTGCTTCAGTAAAAGGCTACCAATAACTGACCCCGAGCTCACCTACGCTGCTAGTCTTCGTGGCTAAGCAAGCTTTATACTTTGGATGAATAACAGTATGCCTTGAGTAGTTTGGGCCTCTGCCAAAGGGAGATAGAAATCTATTAAGAGGACTCACAAAGTGCCATACCTATCCGAAGATGTGGAACTTGCCAGCTAAGCCGAAGACCACTCAGCCGAAGCAGTATCCAAGGAAGATTGTCAACCGCGGCTTCGAAGACAAGTTCGGGGGCTACTGGCGGTGTCCTGGGCTAGGGGGTACTAGCCCAGTCGGGCTAAAGTATCGGCCAGACTACCAGCCCATTGAGGAAGCAAGACTCCAGAGGCCCTCAAAGTGTGGAGACTGAAGACTTGGCGTGTACTTCAAGCATATTTAGCTTAGGCACGTGAATTCTTAGATGGCAACCGACCATGTGTAACCCTAGATACCCCCTGGTGCCCATATAAACCAAGAGGTTTAGTCTGTAGAGGCGGATCCATCCATACACCCATTCATCATACCCCTAGGGTTTAGACCACAACTTATGGTCTCGAGGTAGATCAACTCTGTACTTTGATACCTTCATATATAAACAAGAGCAATACGTAGGGTTTTACCTCCATAGAGAGGGCCCGAACCTGGGTAAATCCCTTGTGTGTTCTTCTCCTATTACTCATCGATCTGATCTAACAGCTCAGGCCCCTACCCGAGATCTGCCGGTTTTGACACAGACAAACGGGGTTTATCTCCGCCAAAGTATCCCCTCGAGCTACTTAGCTTTTGAGTACTATACAACATGACATCGTGATACTCTTGTCTAGTGTTTGAGTTCTTTATGATTAATGCAAGTTCGAATATACTTACGTTCATCTTTTATTGCTAGCCTCTACGGTACCGTGCATTGCCCACTCTCACATTGGGACTGGGAGCAAACTTCGTAGGTACATCCAAACACGTGGGAGGACTTTCTCTCGTTCTCCTACACATAAGACACCCCATCTCCACAAAACAGCCACCATACCTACCTACATGGCATTTTCATAGCCATTCCTAGCATATCGCCATGCACTACCATCATTTTATTTACATGATTAGAGACATAATAATTGAGATGCACGTCATCTCACTTCTTATGATTTTCATATTCCTATGATATTCCTATTTTATGAACGAAAGAAGCCCCAATGGTTTCCTCTATAGGGTTAGTTTGTTTAACTATATTACCTACTAATAAAGGGAGGACTTTTTCTTCATGTCCATCGCACGTTTTGCAGAAAACCCCCTAATTTTTCCGGTAATCAACCTGTATTCTAGTTTTAAGTCATATCAGGAACACATTTTGCTTTTTCAAAGAGCCCCCTTATTGTTTTTGATAATCAACTCGTAGTCTAGTTTTAAGTGAAAATTAGGAAAGTATTTTTCTTATTACGAGAACCCCCCTGATATTTGGGTTAATCAACCCACAGTCCATATGAAATGCTTTCTAAAAATATCCATGTCTTATAAAACCTCCAAATTTAACATGGCATATACAGAATCTTATTAGAAAATAGTGAAGAATCTGAATATGATGTTATTTTACCTGCTAACCATTTTTAAATGATATTTATGGTGCAACCTTAAACAATAGCGCATGATTTGTATTTCTTTCATACTAGTGTCGATCCGGATTCGAAATGAACACCTCAGTAAAACCAGATTGAAGACGAAAGAAACCATTTATAACCACGCATGCACGCTTCACCAAAATCTCGCAGGAAAGAAAAGCAGATTTCTCATCTTATGCCGAGAGAGATGTCTTAGAATCGACCACATGCAGACGTGGCATGATTGTTTCAACAATGAGGCCACCGTCGGTAAGGGTCAGAAGGAGAATAAGTGGCAAGACAGATAGGATGTGGTGTGTTGAAATAAAGGCTATGGACCTATTGAGATTTTGAATCATTATTATTGGGTTAGGGAAGTGTATTATGGAGAGTACCGTAAACTGAATGAATTGAAAGAGAGAATTACTTTTAAAAAAATCAACGAGAGTATCGAAAATCCATTTCTGCACCCGAGCTCATATGCACCCGAGCTGACAAAAAAATCAAAACAAATACTAGAAAAATTAAAAAAATTCCAAAAAATATTGTGCGGTAGACAATTTGATGCATGAGGTCCGTTCCAATTTTCAAATCATTTGGACATCTGAGGAGCTCTCAGCAAAAAAGACAAATTGCGGGTCTGTAAAAATGTTTACCGTTCATGTAATGTTTTGGCCCGATTTGTCTTTTTTGCAAAGAGCTGCTTAGAAGTCCAAATGACTTGAAATTTAAAGCGGGTCTCACGCATCAAATTGTCTACCGTACAAAAAAAATTGGAATTTTTTATTTTCTTTTGAATTTTTTACGAATTTTTTCTAACCAGGTGTAGATGAGTCTGGGCACCAAAATGCCCTACTCCGAGAGTATTACTTTTTCACACCGCAATGGTTAATTTATATATATATTTTTTTGACAGGACCGCAGTGATTAATTTGATTATAATCTTCGAAGGACGGGTGTTGCTGATCCGACTATAGGAGAAAGATCAAAGGAACAAAGCGGTCAGAGCAAAACAGAGCGACCAACCGCCTTTTAAAAAAAATCTTTTTTTTGATAAAAGAGAGCATTCTCTCCAATTTCCATTAACAGAAATCACCAAGTCTTACAGCTAGCAGAAAAGTAAAGAGAAGAAACGAAGCTATCTCCCCCCTTGTTTTTGTCAGCACTGTATTTGAGGTAGGAGGGGGAGCCATCCCTCCCCCTGCCCACAAATCCTCAAACAATGCAGAACTTCCCAAAAGGGAAACCTAAGGCCTGGGCTTAAAAGACAGGTCCCAGCACCAGCATTACAGAGTTTTAATAGCCTAGAACAGAAGCTAGAGAACGATATTAAAGCAGTCTCAAACATAGGCCTTCACAGAAGGACGAACAAAACAGAAAAACTGTGGAGGGCTTCTGAAGCTTTTCACCCCATGATCCTTCTAGTCTCCAGGCACCACCCATGTACTGCTTGAAACACTTCTTCAGCCACTTCACCGATCTGCCTTAATCCAGCCTCCATCATTTTATTTCTTACGGGGTTTTTCTGCAAAAAAAATCCAATCATGTAAGTTTTTAAGCAACAAGTTGACAGGCACACAGGGATCATTCACCCTGTTATTATAAAAAACAACATTGTTTCTCAATTTCCAAATAGTCCAACATATAGCTGAAATACCTATCCAAACTAAACCCCTTTCCTCCTTTTCAAAAGTTTTAGCCCAATCCCTCATTACCAAATCTAATTTGTCTGGTATATCTTTAAGATTAAAAACACATTTTAAAATAATCCACAAAAGCCTAGCTACTGAACAGGTCAGAAACAGATGATTGATGTTTTCTTTTCTCCCACAAAATGGACATTTATCATCTCCTTTCCAGCCCCTGCGCAGCAAATTATCTTTAGTGAGGATGCTGTTTCTAAGAGCTAACCACATGAACACCTTGACTCTAGGTGGAATTTTAATCTTCCACATATACAAGTGTGGGTATTTGATCCCATTTTCTATCAT
This sequence comes from Triticum aestivum, assembly GCF_018294505.1. Lineage (NCBI taxonomy): Eukaryota > Viridiplantae > Streptophyta > Magnoliopsida > Poales > Poaceae > Triticum > Triticum aestivum. The sequence continues at coordinate 200,362,005 of NC_057808.1, read as the reverse complement.
ATGTCTATAAAAGGATTTCACTGTATAAATCCCCTTCTTTGTCAGAGTCCATTTTATCTTATCTTTTTCATCTCTTAACACCACCGAATTGCAGGCCTCTTTTATATGTTCCCACAACTCTCTCGAATCCCCTGTTAGAGTTCTCCTAAACTGAATGTTATCAATTCCCCCCTCAACAACCTCTTTAACTGTTTTCTTTTTGTCGAAGCAGATATTATACAATCTGGGAAGTTGTTTCTAGAATTGGGAATCTCCCTGTTTAGCAATTATATCTGTGTTGTAAATCTTCCACCACCACTTGCTCAATAGAGCTTTATTCATATATGCTAGATTATGAATCGCCAAACCACCCATGTCTTTAGGTCTGCATACCTCAGACCATTTAACCAAATGATATTTTTTCTTCTTATCATCTTCCTGCCATAACAATCTAGCTCTGAAAAAATCCATACGTTTTTCAACCCCTACAGGTATTCCATAGAAGGACATCATAAAATAAGGGATGCCTGTCAGAGAAGATTGGATTAATGTGACCCTCCCAGCACTACCAAGAAGCCTTCCTTGCCAGGTTTCACATTTTTTTCATCTTATTCTCTGTAGGTTTCCAGTGTTTATTTCTGATTCTTCCTTTATCAACTGGTAACCCTAAATATTTCATAGGCAGGGTCCCTATAGGGAAAGTGAATATCTTAGCGTATTCATCTTTCTTGCTCTCAGCCTCCCCAAAAAGGAAGATTTCACTTTTATGAAAATTAATTTTCAAACCAGACATTTGCTCAAAAAGGCATAGTATATATTTAAGATTCTGAGCACTATCGATGTCATCCTGTAGAAGGAAGATGGTATCATCTGCATATTGCAGCATGTTAATCCCATCCACAACATACTCCTCCAAAACACCTTTAACTAACCCGTTTTTCTTGCATTATCCAGCATGATGGCCAAAGCATCAGCTGCCAAATCAAAATTAAGGGGTGACAAGGAATCTCCCTGTCTCAGCCCTTTATGAGTGGGAAAATATTTTCCTAAATTTTCGTTAACCTTCACACACACACTTTCCCACCTCTAATAGTTTCCATCACCCAGTCTATCCATTTATCTCGGAAGCCTTTAATCTTGAGCATCTGGAAAAGAAAAGACCATTTAATCTTATCATATGCTTTCTCAAAATCTATCTTCAACAGCAAGGCACCTTGTTTTTTTCCTTTTTATACTATTTAAGGCTTCATGTAAAATCAAAACCCCCTCCATTATGTATCTGCCTGTGATAAAAGCAGTCTGAACAGGGGAGATGACATTAGCTGCCACCAAGTTTAACCTGTTCATCAGAACTTTTGTAATAATTTTGAAACAAACATTTAGCAAACAGATAGGCCTAAAATTTTGTATCCTATCTGCATCTTTGCTTTTTGGTACCAAAGTAATAATACCATAATTCAATCTACTAATATCAATTTTTCTGTTAGCAAAATCATCTAGCAGAGCTTTAAGATCATGCTTAACCAAATCCCATTAGTGTTGATAAAATTCAGCTATAAACCCATCCGGTCTAGGAGATTTGTTATGTGCCATTTTAAAGACCACATTCTTAATTTCTTCTACTGTAAATTCCTCAACTAGCATGGCTCTGTACTGATCTTGGATCATTTGTGGATTTTCACAATTTAAAGAAATAGTAGAGTTATCACGATGCCCAAACAAAGTTTTATAGAAACTTGTGATGTATTCCACCAAATCTTTTTCACCTTCAATAATCCCCTCATCTTGCTCAAGCTTATTAATTCTGTTTCTCCTTAATCTCCCATTTGCCTTGGCATGGAAGAATTTAGTGTTACTATCTCCTTCTAGTAATTCATCAACCTTAGCTCTCTGTCTCCATTTAGCTTCCTCTTGTTGCAAAAGTCTATCCAACTGTGCTCTGAGTTCTATTTGTTCTTTCCTATCAGCAGCAGTGAGCCCATTAAGTTCACAATGTTTGTCAATGTTATCCAGTTTGAGTAAAATGTCTTTCTTCAGCTCAACATACCAAGCATTCATGTTTCTATTCCACCCTTTTAATTTGGGTCTAAGCAGTCTAAATTTCCCCAAAAGTCTATCCACACTATCCCCAGTGATGCTACTATCGTTCCAAACATCCTGAATAATCTTATCAATCCCCTCCCTCAAAAACCAAGCATTTTCAAATCTGAAAAGAGGGTCTGATTTTTTAATATCACCAGAATCCAAGAAGAGTGGGGTATGGTCAGACTTTTCTCTAGTTAAAGCTGTAACTTGGGTCAAGGGGTACACCTCTTCCCATTCTGTGATACACAAAATCCTATCAAGCTTTTCAAAGGTAGGAACAGGCAAGTTGTTCCCCCATGTAAATTTCCTGCCATTCATTTCAAGCTCCCTAACTCCAGCTTGTTCCAGAATAGCATTAAACAAAAAGCTCCAATGTCCAGGAGTGCCAGGTTTATTTTTTCACTGGCTTTTCTAATAATATTAAAGTCTCCTCCAATCAAAATGGGGTTGACACTGGTCTGAAAAGTTCTAGAGAGCTCAGCTAAAAATTTAGCTTTCCTCTCTGGTTGACCATCTCCATAGATTACCACCAAGTCCCACATAAACCTAGTTTTTTATCTTGAACTTTCATTTTAATATGATAATCCCCCTCATCTTGTGATATTACATCAAGAGTAGTATAATTGACCCGTACAAGCAATCCACCAGATTTCCCCCTAGCTGGGGTGAAGTGCCAATGAAAATCTCTACCAGCACAAATTTGTTGTAGTTCATTTCTAGAAATTTCTTGTCTCATAGTCTCTTGCAAACCTAGAAAGTCTACTTTCATGTCCATAATCATTTCTCTAAGAAATATTTTTTTAATATCCCCCCAAAGCCTCTCATATTCCAGAAGATTCCTCTCATTTCTTCCTTTTCTTTTTCTTAGCAGAAGATTCTAGGAATTTTATAGTACCAGCAGTTTTAACCCCAGAACCTCTGGTGGTTTTATTTTTTCCCCTCCTTTTTTGATGAAAAGAGCTCTTCGACTATTTCCCAATCATCATCTTCTCTCCCATCATCTCCATCCTCTCCCTGGTCCAAAAGATCTTCCAGGGTATATTCCCCAGTATCAATTATCTCACCACCCTCAGGCAAGACAGCCTGTTTTTGTTCTTTATTGAAGTCAGATAGCCATAAATCAATTCTAGCTTGTTCCACTTTTTTTATCAATTCTATATTATGTTTTATCATATCAGGATTATTTCCTATATTAACACCAACCCCTTCAGCAACTTTCTGAAAGAAACTTCTAGAATTTGGAAAACTCCCAATATCACCCAACTTACCATAATTATCTTTTTTGCTGCCCTTTCCTTCACCAGCTCTCTGAAATCTTGCGATCTTCTTTTCCTTTTAGCCTAATGCATCTCCTCAACTCCTCCTCTTCATCCTTAAGATCAGCATCTCCTTTCTCAGCCTTCAAAATCTTGGTCTCAAATGAATCTGTCTCTTGACTAGGTGTATAGTCCACTAGCTCTACATATCCCAATCCAATGGCTTGTGCCATCAGCTCCTGGTCTGTCATCTCTCCTCCCTCCTCTTGTTTGTCCTCAATCCCCATATCTTCATCTAGAGTTTCCACTTCCTCTCCCTCAGCAGTGTTCTTATCTCCAGATTGTGACCCTTTTACTTCTTCACGTCCTTTCAAATTAATCTAGAGCAACTCATGATGTCTCTTTACCTCATTTTGAAGGGTTTTCCTAATGATCTCCATTTCTTTTCTCCTTTTTTCTTCCAACATCAGCTGTGCAGATTGTCTAGCAACCAACTCTTCTGCTTTTTGCAACCTAGATAACAGGTCCTCCTCTCTCTCCCCTACCTCTCTGCAACTATCTCTGCCTTTTTATTCTCTTCAAGAGCATTATTAGTTTGGCAACTCTCCCCAGATTTGAGAACCACCTGGTCATATTGTTTCAGACCCAGATTCCACAGGCTCACATTTTGTTTCCCAGTGTCTGTTTGTTTGCTTTTCTTTTGCATGTCATTTTCTCTTTGTTTCTCAAAGTGTTCTAGCTCCAGATATTCAAACATCTTCCTTTTATTCCCCTCCTCAAATTTGTACCACCCTTGTTCAGCAACTGAGTCAAATTCAAAGTATATATCATACAGGAGTAAGTCTCTGGTGGTTATTTTAGTTCCTGCTGGTATCTTCTGTATGTCCCTCACCCTAACCTTCACTTTAATCTCCTCCCTGGAGTGTATGTGTTCAATATCTACCTCCACCACTGGCCCCAAAGCAGACCCAATCTCACATATCCCCAGGTAATGTCTCAGGTTGTCAGGCACTCCCCACATTTTTATCCACACAGAGTGGAGCTTCCCTTTGGCTTTATCATCTGGACTCCAGAAATCAACCTCAACCATTGCTCCTGTCTCCAGTAGAGTGAATTTTCCAAAGTTTTTTAATTCCACCAATTTAGCTTTATTGGGGAATCTCATCAGAAAAGTAGCAGGACTTTGAAATTTAGCTCTCCAGGTCCATCCCCATTCAAACATCTTAGAGAAACCAAAAGCAATTGTAGTTTCATTCAGCTGCCCAGAGTGAACAGTCACCAGAGCCATGGGGTTTGTATGTTCAGCAGCTACAATATCTTTAGTGTGTTGCACCAGTAAGCAACCTAGGCCCCTAGCTCCATATCCCACATATTTGGCCACAGGTTTAACTTGTTTCAGCAATGTGCAATATTCAATACTGTGTGATGCTCTCTGGCATACCACACAGAACAATTTGTTTTTGCAGTCACTCTTCAGGTGACCCTGCTCTTTGCACTTGACACAGAACATTTCCTTGATGTCGTTCCCTATTTCTTTCTTCTTTGCTGCCCCTTTTTCCCCTTCATCTTTTTGTTGCCCTTGCAGTTTCAAAGTCTCTTGTTTTGGCATGTTGGAGAGTAGATACTGGTATTGTTGTGCTATCTGCTCCTGTGGCATGAACCCAAATTGACCCAAGCCCATTCCAACTGGAACCAACTGAGGGAAGCTGGAGTTGTTTATCACAGGGAAACAACCTGCCATCTGCATCTGTCCCCCCTGCATACCCAACTGTGGAACACTAGGATTGACTGTTGCAAAACCACTTCCAGATCCCATCTCTCCACTCCCCCCATGAACTCTCTCATGCTGTCCCCCCATTCTGCCTGGGCCAAAATTCCCAACCTTGCCATCCAGATCCCTGCCACTCCCGAAGGATGTCTGTAAGTGCATCTAGTGCCACCCCTAGTTGGTTTTGGAGTATTGACGACAAACCTGGTTGAGGGACTAATGTGTTTGTGAGAATTGCAGGATAACACAGGTAGTAGTCCCTCATTGATTTGGTTTACCTACCGGAGATGACCCCCAAAAAAGTATGAAGACATTGAAGGCAATGGTGGTATGTGAAGATATTCACATTGAAGACTATGACAAGAGAAGACATTGCGTGAAGACTATGGAGCGCGAAGACTTAGTTGTGTTGTTTCCTTTTCTTCTTTGTTGAGTCATAGGAACCACCGTACTGTTAAGTAGGGTCCCAGTGAACAAAGTCAGAGTGACTGAAGTGATGCTCAACCAAATCCTATGTCTTCGAGCGAAGACAATGAGAGCAAATCTTATCCACGGCTGGATGAGTCAGCTTTACTTGTAGCCCAAGTCAAGCTGTCGCGTGTGTTTGAAATCTGACTGTTGGAACACGTGTCACAGGGTCATTTCGGACAAATCAGGTCGGGTTGCCTAGTGGCTATAAATAGCCCACCCCCTACACCATAAATTGGTGGCTGCTCAGAGTTAGTGCACGGCTTTTTTCGTTTGAGAGCAACCCACCTCTGAAGCTTTTGAGAGAGAGAGAAATCCTTGCGCGAACAAAGCCCAAACACCCAGAGCCAAAGAGTGTTAGGCATCACTGAAGTCTTTCTGTCCGCGTGACCTGAAGACTTGTTACACTTGAGGACTATGAATCCTCCAGCCGGTTAGGCATCGCGTTCTGAGCATCCAAGAGTCATTGTGGATCGCCGGTGAACGAAGTCTGTGAAGGTTTGGAAGTCTACCTTGAAGACTTACCAGAGTGATTGGGCGAGGACTGGGTGTCCTTAGCTCAAGGGGAATAAGGTGAAGACGCGGTCTTATGAGTTGAATCTCAGCCTCCCTAACCAGACGTACAGTTGTCACAGCAACTGGAACTGGTCCAACAAATCATGTGTCCTCAACAAGTGACTGGTTCTATCCTCTCCCTGTCTTTACTTACAGTTTGTCTTCGTGAAGTCATTGCCTGTTTGCTTTACCTATTTGTCTTCACTTTGTGACTACCATCGTTGTTTGGCTTCATACCATCTTCCATCCTGATCCTTACTACCTAGCCGCAATTAGTCTTCGTGCTTTCACTTCATTGCAGACTTGACTATGGCTTGCTTAGTGTAGTTTACCTTCCGCTGCATATCAATAGGTTCATTTCTATTGTTTGTCTTCGAAACTATCATGTTTCGAAGACTTTCATAAAAATCGTCTATTCACCCCCCCCTCTAGTCGATAACTAGCACTTTCAATTGGTATCAGAGCAAGGTACTCCCTTGTTCTGTGTGATTCGGTTTAACCACCTAGAGTTTTAGCTATGTCGACTGCAGGGATAATCAAAGTCTCCGCTGCTTGCCCCATCTTCGATGGAACTGAATATCCCTACTGGAAGTATCAGATGCGCATGCATCTTGAAGCCATTGATGTCGGCCTCTGGTATGTCGTCAAGAATGGCGTTCCCAAGACTGGTGAAGGTGTCACCCCTGCGGATGTCAAGAAGTTCATTCAACTGGATTCTACTGCCAAGAACATCATCTGTGGTCATCTGACCAAAGGACAGTATGGCCGTGTGAGTGCTCTGGAAACGCCAAAGCTAGTCTGGGACTGGCTCTCCAAGGTCAATGAAGGCGTCTCAACCCAGAGAGATCAAAGGATCAGTGTTCTTCGCAACCGCTTCAAGAGAAACGACAATGAGAATGTCCAGCTCACGTTTGATCGCCTCACTGACATCACAAATGAGCTTCGTGCTCTCGGCGCCACTGAGATCACCAAGCATGGAATCGTCAAGACACTACTGAGATCACTTGACAGCTCGTTCGACACCCTTGCCCTGATGATACAAGAACGCCCTGACTTCAAGACACTCGATCCGTCTGATATACTTGAGAGGCTCAACACACATGAGTTCCAGCTATCTGAGAAAAGAGATACCTATGGTCCCAACTACAGCCGAACTCGTGCTTTGAAGGCAAAAGATGTTTCCTCATCTGAAGAAGAATCTGACTGCAGTTTTGGTGATCCTGAAGACATTGGAAAGGAGCTTGCTATGCTTGTGAAGAAGTTCCAGAAGTTCACTAAGAAGAAGGGCTTCAGAAAGTCTTCACGATCCACCTCAAGAAATGATGAAGCTTCCACTCATGATTACAAGAAGAGAACATGTCACAAGTGCAAGAAATCTGGACACTATATCTCGGAATGTCCAAAGTGGGACAATGAGAACAAGAAGAAGAAGAAGAAGAAGAAGAGCAAGGAATATGATTCCGATGACAAGAAGAAGAAGAAATCTTCAAAGTCTTCTTCCAAGTCTTCGTCCAAGTCTTCATCACACAAGAAGAGCTCATCTGGCAAGGCTCGTGCTTTTGTTGGCAAGGAGATGGATTCAGAGGAGGAGTCTGCTTCTGAGGAGGTAGAGGTGGAGTCTGAAGAGGAGTCCGACACTGGCGTTGCTAGTTTGGCTCTAGCTACAGCCTAAGTTGCCAAGTCCATCTTCAACACTGAAGACAATGGCCCCGTCAAAAACGCTGAAGCTAATGACAAGGACGACTCTGCTCCCACCTACTGCTTCATGGCACGTGGTGCCAAGGTAAAATCACGTGATGCTTACTTTGAAACTTCAAGTGAAGATGACTCTGATTGTGAATCCAAACCTAGCTACAAAACACTTGCTAAAATTGCAACTGAACAACAGAAAGCTATGGAACATACTCAAAAACTGTTAGACAAAAGCGATGACCTGTTGGACGCTGAAATGACCCGTTCTCAGTCCTTAATTGAAGACATAAAAAACCTTCATGTTAAGTACCAGGAACTTGAAAGTCGTCATGAAACGCTCTCAACCACTCATGAAAAGCTCTCCTATGATTATCTTCAAAGGAAGCAAGAGCTTGAGAAATTGAGAGCGGCTCATGAAGATCTTCAAAAAGAGAATGAGTCACTTCGCGCCCAACAGATCAGTTCCGCTCAGGAAGGATTTGAACCACCATGTCTAAAATGCCTTGAGCGTGATAACGCTACTTCTGTTGCTGAATGTTCTACTGCTGCTGCTACTGTTCCAATATCTTCAACTGCTGATGTGGTAACTAACCCCTCTGCTGAGGATACCACTACTATTGCTGATGAAAATGCTAGGTTGAAGACATTGCTTGAAACAGGGATGTACAAAAGTCTCAAAGGGCATCAGACACTGTGCGATGTCCTCAAAAAGCAGATTCTGAACCGAAACCCTAGGAAAGAGGGTGTTGGGTTCGAGAGGAAAATGAATGTTGATGGCTCCTACTGGAAGCCTGAGCAGTACCCCAAAACCACATGGGTTGCTGCAAAGGGACCTTCAGTGGATCCTGTAAGTGCATCTAGTACCACCCCTAGTTGGTTTTGGAGTATTGACGACAAACCTGGTTGAGGGACTAATGTGTTTGTGAGAATTGCAGGATAACATAGGTAGTAGTCCCTCATTGATTCGGTTTACCTACCGGAGATGACCCCTAAAAATGTATGAAGACATTGAAGACAATGATGGTATGTGAAGATATTCACATTGAAGAATATGACAAGAGAAGGCATTGCGTGAAGACTATGGAGCGCGAAGACTTAGTTGTTTCGTTGTTTCCTTTTCTTCTTTGTTGAGTCGTAGGAACCACCGTACTATTAAGTGGGGTCCCAGTGAACAAAGTCAGAGTGACTGAAGTGATGCTTAACCAAAATCCTATGTCTTCGAGCGAAGACAATGAGAGTAAATCTTATCCAGAGCTGGATGAGTCAGCTTTACTTGTAGCCCGAGTAAAGTTGTTGCGTGTGTTTGCAATCTGACCGTTGGAACACGTGTCAGTTCCTTAGTGACCCAGGGTCATTTCGGACAAATCAGGTCGGGTTGCCTAGTGGCTATAAATAGCCCACCCCCTACACCATAAATTGGTGGCTGCTCAGAGTTAGTGCACGGCTTTCGTCGTTTGAGAGCAACCCACCTCCGAAGCTTTTGAGAGAGAGAAATCCTTGCGTGAACAAAGCCCAAACACCCAGAGCCAAAGAGTGTTAGGGATCACTGAAGTCTTTCTGTCCGCGTGACCTGAAGACTTGTTACACTTGAGGACTGTGAATCCTCCAGCCAGTTAGGCGTCGCGTTCTGAGCATCCAAGAGTCATTGTGGATCGCCGGTGAACGAAGTCTGTGAAGGTTTGGAAGTCTACCTTGAAGACTTACCAGAGTGATTGGGCGAGGACTGGGTGTCCTTAGCTCAAGGGGAATAAGGTAAAGACGCGGTCTTCTGAGTTGAATCTCAGCCTCCCTAACCAGACGTATAGTTGTCATAGCAACTAGAACTGGTCCAACAAATCATGTGTCCTCAACAAGTGACTGGTTCTATCCTCTCCTTCTCTTTACTTACAGTTTGTCTTCGTGAAGTCATTGCCTGATTGCATTACCTGTTTGACTTCACTACGTGACTACTATTGTTGTTTGGCTTCATACTGTCTTCCATCCTGATCTTTACTACCTAGCTGCTATTAGTCTTCGTGCTTTCACTTCATTAAATACTTGACCATGGCTTGCCTAGTGTTGTCTACCTTCTGCTGCATATCAATAGGTCCATTTCTTGTGTTTGTCTTTGAAACTCTCATGTTTTGAAGACTTTCATAAAAATCGCCTATTCACCCCCCTCTAGTCGATAACTAGCACTTTCAATTGGTATCAGAGCAAGGTACTCCCTTGTTCTGTGTGATTCGGTTTAACCACCTGGAGTTTTAGCTATGTTGACTGCAGGGATAATCAAAGTCTCCGCTGCTTGCCCCGTCTTTGATGGAACTGAATATCCCTACTAGAAGATAAGATGCGCATGCATCTTGAAGCCATTGATGTCGACCTCTGGTATGTCGTCAAGAATGGCGTTCCCAAGACTGGGGAAGGTGTCACCCCTGCGGATGTCAAGAAGTTCATTCAACTGGATTCTACTGCCAAGAACATCATCTGTGGTCATCTGACCAAAGGACAGTATGGCTGTGTGAGTGCTCTGGAAACGTCGAAGCTAGTTTGGGACTGGCTCTCCAAGGTCAACGAAGGCGTCTCAACCCAGAGAGATCAAAGGATCAGTGTTCTTCGCAACCTCTTCAACCGCTTCAAGAGAAACGACAATGAGAATTTCCAGCTCACGATTGATCGCCTCACTGACATCACAAATGAGCTCCATGCTCTCGGCGCCACTGAGATTACCAAGCATGAAATCGTCAAGACACTACTGAGATCACTTGACAGCTCATTCGACACCCTTGCCCCCATGATACAAGAACGCCCTGGCTTCAAGACACTCGATCCGTCTGATATACTTGAGAGGCTCAACACACATGAGTTCCAGCTATCTGAGAAAAGAGATATCCATGGTCCCAACTACGGCCGAACTCGTGCTTTGTAGGCAAAAGCTGTTTCCTCATCTGAAGAAGAATCTGGCTGCAGTTCTGATGATCCTGAAGACATTGGAAAGGAGCTTCCTATGCTTGTGAAGCAGTTCCAGAAGTTCACTAAGAAGAAGGGCTTCAGAAAGTCTTCACGATCCAGCTCAAGAAATGATGAAGCTTCCACTCATGACTACAAGAAGAGAACATGTCACAAGTGCAAGAAACCTGGACACTACATCTCTGAGTGTCCACAGTGGGACAATGAGAAGAAGAAGAAGAAGAAGAAGAAGAAGAAGAAGAAGAAGAAGAAGAAGAAGAAGAAGAAGAAGAAGAAGAAGAAGAAGAAGAAGAAGAAGAAGAAGAAGAAGAAGAAGAAGAAGAAGAAGAAGAAGAAGAAGAAGAAGAGCAAGGAATATGATTCTGATGACAAGAAGAAGAAGAAATCCTCAAAGTCTTCTTCCAAGTCCTAATCCAAGTCTTCATCTCATAAGAAGAGCTCATCTGGCAAGGCTCGTGCTTTTGTCGGCAAGGAGATGGATTCAGAGGAGGAGTCTGCTTCTGAGGAGGCGGAGGTGGAGTCTGAGGAGGAGTCCGACCCTGGCGTTGCAAGTCTGGCTCTAGCTACAGCCTAAGTTGCCAAGTCCATCTTCAACACTGAATACAATGGCTCCGTCACCAACGTTGAAGCTAATGACAAGGACGACTCTGCTCCCACCTACTGCTTCATGGCACGTGGTGCCAAGGTAAAATCACACGATGCTTACTTTCAAACATCTAGTGAAGATGACTCTGATTGTGAATCCAAACCCAGCTACAAAACACTTGCTAAAATTGCAGCTGAACAACAGAAAGCTATGGAACATACTCAAAAACTGTTAGATAAAAGCGATGACCTGTTGGACGCTGAAATGACTCGTTCTCAGTCCTTAATTGAAGACATAAAAAATCTTCATGTTAAGTACCAGGAACTTGAAAGTCATCATGAAGCGCTCTCAACAACTCATGAAAAGCTCTCCTATGATTATCTTCAAAGGAAGCAAGAGCTTGAGAAATTGAGAGCGACTCATGAAGATCTTCAAAAAGAGAATGAGTCACTTCGCGCTCAACAGATCAGTTCCGCTCAGGAAGGATTTGAACCACCGTGTCTAAAATGCCTTGAGCGTGATAACGCTACTTCTGTTGCTGAATGTTCTACTACTGCCACTGTTGCAATATCTTCAACTGCTGATGTGGTAACTAACCCCTCTGCTGAGGATACCACTACTATTGCTGATGAAAATGCTAGGTTGAAGACATTGCTTGAAACAGGGATGTACAAAAGTCTCAAAGGGCATCAGACACTATGCGATGTCCTCGAAAAGCAGATTCTGAACCGAAACCCTAGGAAAGAGGGTGTTGGGTTCGAGAGGAAAATGAATGTTGATGGCTCCTACTGGAAGCCTGAGCAGTACCCCAAAACCACATGGGTTGCTGCAAAGGGACCTTCAGTGGATCCATCCACCTTATCTGGCTTCACCTGTGCTAACCCTATTATCATTGATGAATCCTTTGATGCAAACTATAAACTGTTTAAGAATCAGAATGGTGAAGTGTTTGCCAGGTATATTGGTACTAACTGCAGGAATGGACCACCTATGAAGAAGATCTGGGTTCCCAAAAGTTGTCTTGAGAATCCTCCTGTGAATGTCATCATGACATTGTTGGAAATATGCCCTAGAGGCAATAATAAAATGGTTCTTATTGTATTTCCTTGTTCATGATAATTGTCTGTTGTTCATGCTATAATTGTATTAACTGGAAACCGTAATACATGTGTGAATACATAGACCACAACATGTCCCTAGTAAGCCTCTAGTTGACTAGCTCGTTGATCAATAGATGGTTATGGTTTCCTGACCATGGACATTGGATGTCATTGATAACGGGATCACATCATTAGGAGAATGATGTGATGGACAAGACCCAATCCTAAGCATAGCACAAGATCGTGTAGTTCGTTTGCTAGAGCTTTTCTAATGTCAAGTATCATTTCCTTAGACCATGAGATTGTGCAACTCCCGGATACCGTAGGAATGCTTTGGGTGTACCAAACGTCACAACGTAACTGGGTGGCTATAAAGGTGCACTACAGGTATCTCCGAAAGTGTCTGTTGGGTTGGCACGAATCGAGACTGGGATTTGTCACTCCGTATGACGGAGAGGTATCTTTGGGCCCACTCGGTAATGCATCATCATAATGATCTCAATGTGACTAAGGAGTTAGCCACGGGATCATGCGTTATGGTACGAGTAAAGTGACTTGCCGATAACGAGATTGAACAAGGTATTGGGATACCGACGATCGAATCTCGGGCAAGTAACGTACCGATTGACAAAGGGAATTGTATACGGGATTGATTGAATCCTCGACATCGTGGTTCATCCGATGAGATCATCGTGGAACATGTGGGAGCCAACATGGGTATCCAGATCCCGCTGTTGGTTATTGACCGGAGAGTCGTCTTGGTCATGTCTGCATGTCTCCCGAACCCGTAGGGTCTACACACTTAAGGTTCGGTGACGCTAGAGTTGTAGAGATATTAGTATGCGGTTAACCGAAAGTTGTTCGGAGTCCCGGGTGAGATCCCGGACGTCACGAGGAGTTCCGGAATGGTCCGGAGGTAAAGATTTATATATGGGAAGTCCTATTTTGGCCACCGGAAAATGTTCGGGATTTATCGGTATTGTACCAGGAAGGTTCTAGAAGGTTCCGAAGTGGGGTCCACCTGCATGGGGGGCCCACATGAACGTGGGTAGTGGGGGCAAGGCCCCACACCCCTGGTCAAGGCGCACCAAGATCCCACCTTAGAAGGAATAAGATCATATCCCGAAGGGATAAGATCAAGATCCCTAAAAAAGGGGGGATAACAATCGGTGGGGAAGGGAAATGATGGGATTTCTTTCCCCCACCTTTGCCAACGCCCCAATGGACTTGGAGGGCAAGAAACCAGCCCCCTCCACCCCTATATATAGTGGGGAGGCGCATGGGAGCAGTACCCCAAGCCCTGGCGCCTCCCTCCCTCCCGTGACACCTCTTCCTCCCCGCTTGCGCTTGGCGAAGCCCTGTCGGGATCCCGCTACTTCCACCACCACGCCGTCGTGCTGCTGGATCTCCATCAACTTCTCCTCCCCTTTGCTGGATCAAGAAGGAGGATACGTCCCCGCTCCGTACGTGTGTTGAACGCGGAGGTGCCGTCCGTTCGGCGCTAGGATCATCGGTGATTTGGATCACGACGAGTACGACTCCATCAACCCCGTTCTCTTGAACGCTTCCACGCGCGATCTACAAGGGTATGTAGATGCACTCCCCTCTCTCTCATTGCTAGATGACTCCATAGATTGATCTTGGTGATACATAGAAAATTTTAAATTTCTGCTACGTTCCCCAACAGTGGCATCATGAGCCAGGTTTATGCATAGATTTTATGCACGAGTAGAACACAAAGTAGTTGTGGGCGACGATTTGTTCAATTTGCTTACCGTTGCTAGTCTTATCTTGATTCGGCGGCATTGTGGGATGAAGCGGCCCGGACCGACCTTACACGTACTCTTACGTGAGACAGGTTCCATCGACTGACATGCACTTGATGCATAAGGTGGCTAGCGGGTGTCTGTCTCTCCCACTTTAGTCGGATCGGATTCGAGAAAAGGGTCCTTATGAAGGGTAAATAGCAATTGGCATATCACCGTTGTGGCTTTTGCGTAGGTAAGAAACATTCTTGCTAGAAACCCATAGCAGCCACGTAAAACATGCAACAACAATTAGAGGACGTCTAACTTGTTTTTGCAGGGTATGCTATGTGATGTGATATGGCCAAAAGGATGTGATGAATGATATATGTGATGTATGAGATTGATCATGTTCTTGTAATAGGAATCACGACTTGCATGTCGATGAGTATGACAACCGGCAGGAGCCATAGGAGTTGTCTTAATTTATTGTATGACCTGCGTGTCAATGAAAAACGCCATGTAATTACTTTACTTTATTGCTAACCGTTAGCCATAGTAGTAGAAGTAATAGTTGGCGAGACAACTTCATGAAGACACGATGATGGAGATCATGATGATGGAGATCATGGTGTCATGCCGGTGACGAAGGTGATCATGCCGCGCCTCGAAGATGGAGATCAAAAGGCGCAAGATGATATTGGCCATATCATGTCACTTTATGATTTGCATGTGATGTTTGTCTTGTTTACATCTTATTTTCTTAGAACGACGGTAGCATAAATAAGATGATCCCTCACTAAAATTTCAAGAGATGTGTTCCCCCTAACTGTGCACCGTTGCGAGGGTTCGTTGTTTCGAAGCACCACGTGATGATCGGGTGTGATAGATTCTAACGTTCGCATACAACGGGTGTTGACGAGCCTAGCATGTACAGACATGGCCTCGGAACACAAGCAAAACACTTAGGTTGACTTGACGAGCCTAGCATGTACAGACATGGCCTCGGAACACAAGAGACCGAAAGGTCGAACATGAGTCGTATAGTAGATACGATCAACATGGAGATGTTCACCGATGATGACTAGTCCGTCTCACATGATGATCGGACACGGCCTAGTCGATTCGGATCATGTATCACTTAGATGACTAGAGGGATGTCTATCTAAGTGGGAGTTCATTAAATAATCAGATGAACTTAATTATCATGAACATAGTCAAAAGGTCTTTGCAAATAATGTCATAGCTTACGCTTTAGTTCTACTAAGATATGTTCCTAGAGAAAATTTAGTTCAAAGTTGATAGTAGCAATTATGCGGACTGGGTCCGTAAACTAAGGATTGTCCTCACTGCTGCACAGAAGGCTTATGTCCTTAATGCACCGCTCGGTGTGCTGAACCTCGAGCGTCGTCTGTAGATGTTACGAAACATCTGACATACACGTTTTGATGACTACGTGATAGTTCAGTGTGTGATGCTAACGGTTTAAAATTGTGGCACCAAAGACATTTTTGAAACGTCGCAGAACATATGAGATGTTCCAAAGACTGAAATTGGGATTTCAGACTAATGCCCACGTCAAGAGGTATGAGACCTGTGACAAGTTTCTTAAGCCTGCAAACTAAGGGAGAAAAGCTCAATCGTTGAGCATGTGCTCAGATTGTCTGAGTACTACAATCACTTGAATCGAGTGGGAGTTAATCTTCCAGATGAGATAGTGATGGTTCTCCATAGTCACTGCCACCAAGCTATTAGAGCTTCGTGATGAACTATAACATATCAGGGATAGACATGATGATCCTTGAGCAACTCGCGATGTTTGACACCGCGAAAGTAGAAATCAAGAAGGAGCATCAATTGTTGATGGTTAGTAAAACCACTAGTTTCTAGAAGGGCAAGGGCAAGAAGGGATACTTCATGAAACGGCAAATCAGTTGCTGCTCTAGTGAAGAAACCCAAGGTTGAACCCAAACCCGAGACTAAGTGCTTCTGAAATGAGGGGAACGGTCACTGAAGCAGAACTACCCTAGATACTTCGTAGATGAGAAGGCTGGCAAGGTCAACAGAAGTATATTGGATATACATTATATTAATGTGTACTTTACTAGTACTCCTAGTAGCACCAGGGTATTAGATACCGGTTCGGTTGCTAAGTGTTAGTAACTCGAAATAAAAGCTGCGGAATAAACGGAGACTAGCTAAAGGTGAGATGACGATATGTGTTGGAAGTGTTTCCAAGGTTGATGTGATCAAGCATCGCATGCTCCCTCTACCATCGAGATTGGGGTTAAACCTGAATAATAATTATTTGGTGTTTGCGTTGAGCATAGACATGATTGGATTATGTTTATCGCAATACGATTATTCATTAAAGGAGAATAATGGTTACTCTGTCTATTTGAATAATACCTTCAATGGTCTTGCACCTAAAATTAATGGTTTATTGAATCTCGATCGTAGCGATCGTAGTGATACACATGTTCATGCCAAAAGATATAAGATAGTAATGATAGTACCACATACTTGTGGCACTGCCACTTGAGTCATATTGGTATAAAACGCATGAAGAAGCTCCATGTTGATGGATCTTTGGACTCACTCGTTTTTGAAAAGATTGAGACATGCGAACCATGTCTATTAGTATATATGCATGAAGAAAGTCCATACAGATGGATCATTTGGACTCACTTGATTTTGAATCACTTGAGACATGCAAATCATACCACATGGGCAAGATGACTGAAAGGCCTCGTTTTCAGTAAGATGGAACAAGAGAGCAACTTCTTGGAAGTAATACATTTGATGTGTGCAGTCCAATGAGTGCTGACGCACGCAGTGGATATCGTTATGTTCTTACTTCACAGATGATTTGAGTAGATGCTGAGAATATTTACTTGATGAAACACAAGTCTGAATTATTGAAAGGTTCAAGTAATTTCAGAGTGAAGTTGAAGATCGTCGTGACAAGAGGATAAAATGTCTGTGATATGATCATAGAGATGAATATCTGAGTTACGAGTTTGGCACACAATTAAGAAATTGTGGAAATTGTTTCACGACTAATACCGCCTGGAACACCATATTGTGATGGTGTGTCCGAACATCATAACTGCACCCTATTAGATATGGTGCATACCATGATGTCTCTTATCAAATTACAACTATCGTTTATGGGTTAGGCATTAGAGACAACCGCATTCACTTTAAATAGGGCACCACGCAATTCCGTTGAGACGACACTGTATGAACTATGGTTTAGAGAAACCTAAGCTGACATTTCTTAAAAGTTTGGGGCTGCGACGCTTATGTGAAAAAAGTTTCAGGTTGATAAGCTCGAACCCAAAGCGGATAAATGCATCTTCATAGAATACCCAAAATAGTTGGGTATACCTCCTATTTCAGATCTGGAAGCAAAAGTGATTGTTTCTAGAAACGGGTCCTTTCTCGAGGAAAAGTTTCTCTCGAAAGAATTGAGTGGGAGGATGGTGGAGACTTGATGAGGTCATTGAACCGTCACTTCAACTAATGTGTAGCAGGGCACAGGAAGTTGTTCCTGTGGCACCTACACAAATTGAAGTGGAAGCTTATGATAGTGATCATGAAACTTTAGATCAAGTCACTACCAAACCTCATAGGACGACAAGGATGCATACTACTTCAGAGTGGTACGTAATCCTGTCTTGGAAGTCATGTTGCTAGACAACAATGAACCTACGAGCTATGGAGAAGCGATGGTGGGTCCAGATTCCGACGAATGGCTCGAGGCCATAAAATCCGAGAGGATCCATGTATGAACACAAAATATAGACTTTGAAAGAACTACTTGATGATCGTAAGGCTATTGGGTACAGATGGATTTTAAAGGGAAGACAGACAATGATGGTAAGTGTCACCATTAAGAAAGCTCGACTTGTCGTTAAGATGTTTTCCGGCAAGTTCAAGGAGTTGACTGCGATGAGACTTTCTCACTCGTAGCGATGCTAAGAGTCTGTTAGAATTATATTAGCAGTTACTGCATTATTTATGAAATCGTGCAGATAGGATGTCAAAACATTGTTTCCTCGATGATTTTCTTGAGGAAAGGTTGTATGTGATACAACCAGAAGGTTTTGTCAATCCTGAAAGATGCTAACAAGTATGCAAAGCTCCAACAATCCTTCTAAGGATTGGAGTAAGCATCTCGGAGTTGGAATGAACACTTTGATGAGATGATCAAAGATTTTGGGTTTATACAAAGTTCATGAGAAACTTGTATTTCCAAAGAAGTGAGTGGGAGCACTATAGAATTTTTGATGAGTATATGTTGTTAACATATTGTTGATCAGAAATGATGTAGAATTTCTGGAAAGCATCTAGGGTTATTTGAAAAGTGTTTTTAATGGAAAACCTGGATTAAGCTACTTGAACATTGAGCATCAAGATCTATAAGGATAGATCAAAAACGCTTAATAGTACTTTCAAATAAATACATACCGTGACAAGATTTTGAAGGAGTTCAAAATAGATCAGCAAAGAAGGAGTTCTTGGCTGTGTTACCAGGTGTGAGTATTGAGTAAGACTCAAGACCTGACCACGGCAGAAGAAAGAGAAAGGACGAAGGTCGTCCCCTATGCTTTAGACGTAGGCTCTACAATATGCTATGCTGTGTACCGCACCTGAAGTGTGCCTTGCCATGAGTTAGTCAAGGGGTACAATAGTGATCCAGGAAGGGATCACATGACAGCGGTCGAACTTATCCTTAGTATCTAGTGGACTAAGGAATTTTCTCAATTATGGAGGTGGAAAGGGGGTTCGTCGTAAAGGGTTACGTCGATGCAAACTTTGACACTAATCCAGATGACTCTGAGTAGTGAACCGGATTCGTATAGTACAGCAGTTATTTGGAATAGCTCCAAGTAGCGCGTGGTAGCTGCATCTACAAGATGACATAGAGATTTGTAAAGCACACACGGATCTGAATGTTGCAGGCCCGTTGACTAAAACCTCTCTCGTAAGCATAACATGATCAAACCCTGGAACTCATTGAGTGTTAATCACATGGTGATGTGAACTAGATTATTGACTCTAGTAAACTCTTGGGTATTACTCACATGGCGATGTGAACTTTGAGTGTTAGATACACTTCTTGATAGTGGGTCCCGCGGGCAACCGACGAGGGATGGTCACAATAAAGTATACAAATCACTTTCAGATGTAATTGAAGGTAAAGAGGGAAGGTTTCGCGTATCGTAAATTTTTACGGAATGTGACATTGGATCTATAAATTTTTCTTTTCAACATAAAATTTTTCGATCTGGTAAAAATGAACACATGGTGATGTGAACTAGATTATTGACTCTAGTGCAAGTGGGAGACTGTTGGAAATATGCCCTAGAGGCAATAATAAAATGGTTATTATTGTATTTCCTTGTTCATGATAATTGTCTGTTGTTTATGCTATAATTGTATTAACTGGAAACCGTAATACATGTGTGAATACATAGACCACAACATGTCCCTAGTAAGCCTCTAGTTGACTAGCTCGTTGATCAATAGATGGTTATGGTTTCCTGACCATGGACATTGGATGTCATTGATAACGGGATCACATCATTAGGAGAATGATGTGATGGACAAGACCCAATCCTAAGCATAGCACAAGATCGTGTAGTTCGTTTGCTAGAGCTTTTCTAATGTCAAGTATCATTTCCTTAGACCATGAGATTGTGCAACTCCCGGATACCGTAGGAATGCTTTGGGTGTACCAAACGTCACAACGTAACTGGGTGGCTATAAAGGTGCACTACAGGTATCTCCGAAAGTGTTTGTTGGGTTGGCACGAATCGAGACTGGGATTTGTCACTCCGTATGACGGAGAGGTATCTCTGGGCCCACTCGGTAATGCATCATCATAATGAGCTCAATGTGACTAAGGAGTTAGCCACGGGATCATGCGTTACGGTACGAGTAAAGTGACTTGCCGGTAACGAGATTGAACAAGGTATTGGGATACCGACGATCGAATCTCGGGCAAGTAACGTATCGATTGACAAAGGGAATTGTATACGGGATTGATTGAATCCTCGACATCGTGGTTCATCCGATGAGATCATCGTGGAACATGTGGGAGCCAACATGGGTATCCAGATCCCGCTGTTGGTTATTGACCGGAGAGTCGTCTCGGTCACGTCTGCGTGTCTCCCGAACCCGTAGGGTCTACACACTTAAGGTTCGGTGACGCTAGAGTTGTAGAGATATTAGTATGCGGTTAACCGAAAGTTGTTCAGAGTCCCGGATGAGATCCCGGACGTCACGAGGAGTTCCGGAATGGTCCGGAGGTAAAGATTTATATATGGGAAGTCCTATTTTGGCCACCGGAAAATGTTCGGGATTTTTCGGTATTGTACTGGGAAGGTTCTAGAAGGTTCCGAAGTGGGGCCCACCTGCATGGGGGGACCCACATGAACGTGGGTAGTGGGGGCAAGGCCCCACACCCCTGGTCAAGGCGCACCAAGATCCCACCTTAGAAGGAATAAGATCATATCCCGAAGGGATAAGATCAAGATCCCTAAAAAAGGGGGGATAACAATCGGTGGGGAAGGGAAATGATGGGATTTCTTTCCCCCACCTTTGCCAACGCCCCAATGGACTTGGAGGGCAAGAAACCAGCCCCTCCACCCCTATATATAGTGGGGAGGCGGATGGCAGCAGCACCCCAAGCCCTGGCGCCTCCCTCCCTCCCGTGACACCTCTTCCTCCCCGCTTGCGCTTGGCGAAGCCCTGCCGGGATCCCGCTACTTCCACCACCACGCCGTCGTGCTGCTGGATCTCCATCAACTTCTCCTCCCCTTTGCTGGATCAAGGAGGAGACGTCCCTGCTCCGTACGTGTGTTGAACGCGGAGGTGCCGTCTGTTCGGCGCTAGGATCATCGGTGATTTGGATCACGACGAGTACGACTCCATCAACCCCGTTCTCTTGAACGCTTCCGCGCGTGATCTACAAGGGTATGTAGATGCACTCCCCACTCTCTCGTTTCTAGATGACTCCATAGATTGATCTTGGTGATACGTAGAAAATTTTAAATTTCTGCTACGTTCCCCAACAGACATCACCTGGGAAGAAGACAAATCCCAGACCAAAGGCTTCATATGGCCCAAAGGCTTCATATGGCCCAAAGGCTTCATACAGACAGAGGACTCACCTGAGTCACCCTAACGCCAATGTTTTGCAGGCAAACCATACTCAGACTTATGAATATGAGTGTGTTTCTTCAAACCGCTATGTTCATAAGACTAAGAACTTTTCTGCTTATTCATATGAGTATCATTCATCTCCTGCAAGGCTATTTGCTAGGGCTCCAAAGCCAAAGATCTCAGATGCTGCACTTAGACTCATTGCTTCTAAGCCACCCCTGAAGATGTGGGTGGTTAAGAAGAATTAACTTTCCATTGTAGGGAAAGGTCTCCAGCCGGAAATCAAAGGCGTCTGATGCTATTGTTGGGTTCCTAAAACATCTTGTAGGGCGCAAGATCAAATGCCCAAATTGTCTCACTATGTATTTTGTTCCTGAATCGTTTGTCAATCATCCTATCAGTCCTAATCTTGATCTGAGCTTTGATAATCCTCTTGCCCGTCAAATTTTTATGCTTCACAATACTCTTGGTGAAGACTATCCCCCTAACTGTACTATAGGGTATGACACCTCATGCTTCAGAATGGATTATGGACAGCGGATGCACTAATCATATGACTGGTGATCGAAGTCTTCTCATGGACTCAACCTTATGTCCATCTGACAAGAGTCACATCACATTTGCTGACACTGGTAAAAGCAAGGTATTGGGTCTAGGTAGAGTTGCAATCTCAAAGGATCAGCACATGGATAAAGTGATGCTTGTTGAATCCCTTGGTTTCAACTTAATGTCTGTCTCAATGCTTTGTGACTTGAACATGATTGTGATATTTGGAAAATATCGTTGCCTTGTACTTATGGAATCTGACAAGTCTCTAGTCTTTGAAGGGTACCGGAAAGATGATCTATACATGGTAGATTTCTCAGCAGGGCCACAGCTTGCCGTATGCCTTCTTGCAAAAGCTTCAGAGTGTTGGCTCTGGCATCGGAGGCTAGGGCATGCTAGCATGAGGAACTTACACACTCTCGCAAAGAAGAAGCATGTCATAGGCATCGAGGGCGTCAAGTTCAAGAAGGATCATTTGTGCGGTGCCTGCGAAGCTGGAAAGATGACTAGGGCCCAGCATCCCTCGAAGACAATCATGATGACATCTCAACCCTTCGAGCTGCTACACATGGACTTATTTGGCCCTACTCACTACTCTACTCTCACTACAACTGCTTGTCTCTATGGCTTCGTCATTGTTGATGATTATTCAATATATACATGGGTTCACATAATTCTCTACAAGACTGAAGTGCAGGATGTCTTTAGACGCTTCGCTAACCGTGCCATGAACAACTATGGCGTCAAGATCAAGCATATCAGGAGTGACAACGGCACAGAGTTCAAGAACACCGGCCTCGATCTGTACTTGGATACATTAGGCATCACTCATGAGTTCTCAGCTCCGTACACCCCTCAGCAAAATGGCATCGTGGAGCGCAAGAAAAGAACACTCATTGAGATGGCTCGGACGATGCTTGATGAATACAAGACACCCAGAAAGTTCTGGCCTGAAGCTATTGATACTGCATGCCATGTCATCAACCGTGTTTATCTTCACAAGCTTCTGAACAAAACATCCTATGAACTCCTATCTGGTAAGAAGCCAAATGTCAGTTACTTCAGAGTATTTGGTGCTAGGTGCTGGATCAAGGATCCACGTCACACTTCAAAATTTGCACCAAAAGCACATGAAGGTTTTATGCTCGGTTACGGAAAGGATTCGCACTCCTATAGAGTCTTCAACCTCTTTCACTATAAAGTGGTTGAAACTGTGGATGTGCGGTTCGATGAGACTAACGGCTCGCAAAGAGAGCACCTGCCAAATGTGCTAGATGAAGTTCCACCCAGTGAATCCATCAAGCTAATGGGAACTGGAGAAATCATACCGTCTGAAGCACAGCCTGAAGAGGAACTTATCATTTCTGCACCTAATCAACCTGAAGACAATGTTCAGCCCGAAGAAAATCCTCCCAATGAAGACAATGATCAGCAAGAGCAAAATCTTCGTCCTGTTCACCCTCGTGTTGCAAATGAAGTACAGATTGAGAAGATAATTGATAGCATCAATGCGCCTGGTCCACTCACTCGTTCAAGAGCAACACAACTAGAAAATTTCTGTGGGCACTTTGCTTTTGTCTCAATATCTGAATCTAAGAAAGTTGCTGAAGCCTTCATGGAACCTGAATGGATTCAAGCTATGCAAGAAGAGCTTCAACAGTTCAAGCTGAACAATGTCTTGGAACTTGTCAAGCGTCCTGACCCCCGCAAGCACAACATAATAGGTACAAAATGGATATATCGCAACAAACAAGATGAGCATCGTCAAGTTGTCAGAAACAAAGCTCGTCTCGTTGCTCAAGGATACACTCAAATTGAAAGGATTGACTTCGATGAAACATTTGCTCCTGTGGCTAGGCTTGAAGCTATTCGCATACTGCTAGCCTATGCTAACCATCACAACATCTTGTTGTATCAAATGGATGTGAAGAGTGCATTTCTCAACGGCAAGATTGAAGAAGAAGTGTATGTCACACAACCTCCTGGCTTTGAAGATCCAAAACATCCTGGTATGGTGTACAAGCTAAACAAGGCACTGTATGGCCTCAAACAAGCCCCTCGCGCTTGGTATGACACACTCAAAGACTTCCTGAAGAGCAAAGGCTTCAAACCTGGTTCCCTGGATCCCACACTATTCACGAAGACATATGATGGTGAACTGTTTGTGTGCCAAATATATGTGGATGACATTATCTTCGGCTGCACCAATCAGAAATACAGTGATGAGTTTGGACACATGATGCAAGAGCAATATCAGATGTCCATCATGGGTGAGCTGAAGTTCTTCCTTGGTCTCCAAATTCGTCAGCAAAGAAATGGCATCTTCATATCTCAAGAGAAATACCTCAAAGATTGTCTGAAGAAGTTTGGAATGCAAGACTGCAAAGGTTACACGACGCCAATGCCAACCAAGAGTCATCTGGGTCCTGACGCCAATGGTAAAGAGTTCGATCAAAAGGTATACCGCTCCATGATTGGTTCTTTACTTTATTTATGTGCATCTAGGCCAGATATTATGCTTAGTGTTTGCATGTGTGCTCGATTCCAAGCGGCACCAAAGGAATCGCATCACTTAGCTGTGAAGTGAATTCTTCGATATTTGGCTTACACCCCAACATTAGGATTATGGTATCCAAAGGGCTCAAAATTTGATCTAGTTGGTTTCTCGGATGCTGATTATGTTGGTGACAAGGTGGATCGCAAGTCTACATCAGGCATATGTCACTTTCTGGGACGATCACTTGTCTGTTGGTCTTCAAAGAAGCACAACTGTGTATCACTCTTCACTGCTGAATCTGAAAACATTGCTGCTGGATCATGCTGCGCTCAGCTTCTATGGATGAAGCAAACACTCAAGGACTATGGCATCCGTCTGAAACAAGTACCACTCTACTGCGACAACGAAAGCGGCATCAAGATTGCCAACAACCCAGTTCAGCACT
This sequence comes from Triticum aestivum, assembly GCF_018294505.1. Lineage (NCBI taxonomy): Eukaryota > Viridiplantae > Streptophyta > Magnoliopsida > Poales > Poaceae > Triticum > Triticum aestivum. The sequence goes on along the minus strand of NC_057808.1, from coordinate 200,337,161 downwards.
TGAAGACAAAGCATATTGAAATTCGTCATCACTTTCTCAGAGATCATGTCATGAAGGAAGATATTGATATCATACACGTCAACACTGAAGAGCAACTGGCAGATATCTTCACAAAGCCCTTGGATGAGAAAAGGTTTTGCAACTTACGGTGTGAGCTAAATATCTTGGAATCCTCAAATGTCCTGTGATCAGGCACACATCCTAAACTATGCATTGACTTAGATGTGCAACACGAAGTAAGTATATCTTCATCATGAGACTTAATTCTAAGTGAACATAACGCGGAATTTGACTTCGGAGCACCATGATAATTGTGCGCCGTGTCTGGGTCTAATACTTCCTATACGGTGGGTAATGCCACCACCAAATTCTTCTTGTTGAAGTGTTTTTCTCATGGCATTACATTTGCTATGTCTTCGCATTTGGTTTGTCTTAAATTTCAACTTGTCTTCATGATTATCTTCACTATGTTGATTTGGTTGCATTCCGAGATATACATATATTAGTGTTATGTCCTCTACAGCATTCACTTATTGATATATATTCTCGTTTGAATCTTTTGAACTAAGTGAATGTGATCGGACCCTAACCTCTCTATGCTTCCTACCTCAAACTCTATCTATCCAAATCATATGCATCTGTTGAAACTGTCGAATGTCTTCTCTGCGTCCTTGTCAGCAGAAGATATAGAGACAAACATTAAATATGTTTTAAATGCTCAATTCTTATTGCTTGAAACCCGGAGAAGCCAGAACGACCATCCGACAGACCAGGCAGGCGTGGGAACGTGGGACAACTCCCAATGTGTTGCATGTTCGCCACGTGTCCCTCAGATGTGAACCGCCAGGGGCACCTGCGTAATTGCGCTCTACCGTCCCTTTCCCTATAAATATCCGTCCAATCACGGTCAAAATCATTCGTCCACCTCTCCACCTCGACAAACCCTAGCGCCACCGCTAGCTCTCGACGACGCCGGCGACGAAGCGCTTAGCTGCCGCGACCTCTCCGACGTCGTCTTCACGCCGGACGCGGACATCGTCTTCTCCGCCGCCGCCGTAGGTGTCCCCCGTCACCAAGTTAGGGCACGGAAAATCGAACTGCTCGGCCTCATCTTCTACTCCGTCTAGCAGTTCAGCATGTGGTAAATTAAAACCCTCTTTTACCGTCTTTTTGATCCTATAGATTCATCCTTTCTACCAAAAGTGGTTTCTGCCTCCACAAATTTGGATCTATCATGTCTTTATCTCATATAATGCCTAGTATATTCACTTATGCTTCACACATAGTTAGATTCCTCACTTGTACTTATTCTTGGATTCGTACAAATCTGGAACCAACTCTCAACATATAAGTGAATGTCTTCGCGCTATGAGGTCAATGTCTTCTAAACTGATTTATCTTCAAAATCTTCTGAGAATGCATATGACCTCTTCCCCTTCCCTCGCATCTCTAATCCTATCGTAGGTACATGTCCGTGGGAGAATCCCTTGGTTCTCATAGTCTGCATTCATTTGCAGAATTCTTACAGCATCACATCAACTCTCCTGAAGCCAGTTCCTGTCTGACCAGCAGACGGAAGCCTTTAACAGTGTTGAAGCCATATAATCTGAACCTCATGGAACAGAGAAGTCTGCAAGGAAGGGTGGCAGACAGCGCCGTGGGAACACCTCAAGAGATTTGCCTCCTGACCTCTATGAGCTGTACAAGACAGATCCAGAGGAGGACTACAATCAGGGAAAAACCCGAATCCAATGGATTCGAAGATATTGGGCAGAACAATGGTACAAGTACAGGTTCGTGACCCAGGAATATGCTGAGAAGAATGCCATCAAGCGACAATGGGGAGACATTTTGTACAAAAATCTTCCACCCAGGTCCAGAGTTGAAGCCATTGAACAAGGATTCTACCCTTGCATGGTCCGTGGACCACAGCCTGCAGATGCCGACCCATCTTCATTGCTATGGTGTCGTGACGACAATTTGTTCAAGCGCAACTTCTAGTTTGCCAAGAACTCGGCCAAAGAAAACAAGAAGTCGCGGGGATTAGACTTCAATCCAGGCCCCTCTGCTCCTCGTGCCGACAGCACACGCGAAGCTGAACCCAATCTTGTTGGGCCCTTCTACAACCTAGAAGGTCTCATCACTCATATTATGGTTCAAGGGACAGCCGTGGATGAGCCTGCAGACGACGCTGATTCTGACGAAGCGCCTGCACCACCGAAGCCAAAGAAGCTGAAGAAACCTAAAGCTTCGAAGCCTTCCCCTGCACCAAAAGCTTCACGAGTGAAGCCTCTGGCCACTGCTCCTCCTGCACCAAGTGTGCAGTCTGAAGATCTCTCACGCATCTCCAAGTCTGAGAAGAAGAAAAAGAAGCCTATGCACACCACTGGTCCAGCTCTGACCCCTGCTGCTGTTCTGAGGAACGAGAATGACGCCATTGATCTGTCAAGTGACGACGATCTTGCTGATGACGCTCTTGAGCAGCTGATAAAGAGCAAGCAAGAGGCGGAAATCTTCAATGATTTGCCTCTCTTTGACGTGGAAGTATTGAACAACTTCATTGATGAGTGGTTTGACACCCCCAATCTCAGCTTTGACGATCTGCAACTTCCAATTGGCCTAAGCGTCTCCTTCCATGGAGCCATTGCTCCTGAGCTGGCTCTTGCTCAGAAAATTGTTGAGCTGAAGCATAAGATCGATTATGAAAAGGCTCAGTTCAAGAAGCATGTGGCCAAGCTCAGCGTGGCAGACGTCCAGAACTTCAAGGTCATGCTGCATGAGCTCAAGGAAGCGTTTCACAAGAAACGTGATGAAGCCAAAGGTTCTCGTGAGCGCATGAAGATTCTCGCTGCCAAGTGTGTTCAAGCTTACAATGAAGCTGAGAAGCGCAAGGCACTTGGGCGTCCTGGCATCGACCCTAAGATGGCTGCCAAGCAGAAGAAGAAGCCATCTGTGGACCAAACTGAACCATCCAGGCGGGAAGAACCTCGCATTGTCTTCCCAGCCAGTATGACAGGCGTGAAGCCTAAGGTCCCCACAGTGGCTTCAGAGCTTCAGAAGACAAGGGCAGCTGAAGCCAAGGCCAGAAAGCGCAAGACCAAGAACACCACTGATGATGCTCCACCCACCAAGAAGCGCAAGACCAAGAAGAGAGATCGAGCTGCTCCCACAGAGCCCCTTGTAGTCGAGTCAATTTCTGTTGCTCGTCCTGAATCTGCACAACAAGAACGTCGAATGATAGTTCATGAGCCTGCTTCCACAGAGGCTCCTGAAGCTGAAGACATTCCAGCTGTTGACCCCACCGCAGCTGAAGACATTGGTCATCATGACAATGTTGAAGATGATGAAGTCCTTCCTCAAATCAAGCACAACATGGTATCATCGCCTGTTCTTATGAACAGCGAACTCATTAGCATTGGTCGTCCATTGACGCCAACTGCTCAGGATGACTCATGGGCTGATCACCCACAAGACTCCCCCTGTCAAGCAAAAACACCTGTTACTCCCCCAACTCAAGTCACCACTCCGGTGATTGAAGATGAAGACTTTGTGGCCCAACCAACTCCATCTCCACAAGCGTCGCCAGCGTTTCGCAGGCTTCGCAAAGGACCAAGGCCACAGGTTACTCTGTCATGTGTTCGAAAAGGAGAAGAGCGCCAATCCGTTTCACGCCAAGTCTTTCCTGAAGCCTCTCCAACTGTGAACAGCCCCGAGACTGAAGCCAATATGGCTGAAGATATTCCGGCTGCATCAGCCGATGACCAAGAAGAACCAATAGAAGAAGAAGCACGTGTTGCTACACCCCCTCCCAACCAAGTTGTTCTCGAGGAGAACGTGTCTGACCCTCCAGCTACTCAAGTGGAGGTTAACAACATTGAGGCGGCCACCAACACCAACACTGAAGCCAATGACGTTGTCATGGCTGAAGCTAATGTGGCGCCTGAAGTCAATGTGGTGCCTGAAGTGATAACACCTGAAGTCAATGCTGCAACTGATGCCAATCTGCAGCCTGAAGTCACTGCCACTACCACTGCTCCTGTACCGCCTCCCAGGCCACATACTATTGAGCAAGCATACAACTATGGTCAGCTGGTCACTGTCAGATGGCCTATTCTGGTTCCTCCTCCTGCTGCTGGTCCGCAATTTAACTATCATGTCGCGCACAGGCCACAGGTCCAGAAGCCAAAGCCAAGACTGCCCAGGTTTCCAGGTACTACCACTTCACCAGGGTCCTTCAATGCAAATGGCTTCATTGCGCACAACACTTTCTTTGATAGCGCCAAGAACCCCTATTCCAATCCAAGGATTTCATCAGATCGGTCCTGGATCTATCAGCAGCGCAGTTATTATTCATGTGTTCTTTATGATCAAGGGCGCATCTTTCCTCATATGCGTCTTGACTGCGAAGCCATTGTTGGATTTCCATGCCTTGAAGAAGCCCTTGACTGCTTCCGTGATGCTGGCTTGCTAAACTTCGTGACTGATAAGGAGCATTGGAATGAAGAACTTCTGCTTCAATTTTATGCTACCCTCCACATTCACGGATACAACTGGGATCCGAAGACTTGGATCCTTGAGTGGATGACAGGCAATGTCCATCATGAAGCCAAAGCTTTTGACATCATTGAGCTAACCGGCCTGCCCACTCCAGGAGAATTATATGAACCTGGTTGTCAGCTTCACCGCAATGCTCTGGAGAGTATCTTCCACAAGCCAGAGCCCAACATGAGCCAAATGCTGAGCATGATGAAGCCTCTGCCACATGACGTTGATTACCCAAAGGAGTTCTTTGTCGAAGACCTAGAGTATCTGCCACGCACTATTTATCAAATCATCAGGCGAACTCTATGGCCTGTCAAAGGACATTCTTCAGCAGCAAAACTTGAAGGAGCAATGAAGACTTTGGTCTTTTATATCTTCAACGGCATTAGTTTCAATGCTCAAGACTTCTTTATCAGGCAGTTGGCTGCATCAGGCTCTGATCTCTTTGGACTGAAGTTCTACGCTCCATGGGTCATGCGCCTCATCAAGCTACATTCAGCTGACAACTATCAGCCCTCTGCTCGCAACCATCTGATCTTTCTGCCAGAGGTTGTCATGTCAGTTGAAGCCATATACCCAGAGCCTGCCAAGGAGCCTGTTCGTCTTCACAATGCTGATCACCAAAGCTTCACGCAACCCATTGAAGGAGTCCAGGCAGTCACTCGTGTTTATCCTTTGGCTGGCAATACACGCTTACCTCACCGTGCTCAAACTGAAGCCACTGAAAACACTATTGCTCAAAGGCCTCAGAAGCGATCTCGTGTTCTCAATGACCGAGAACTTCTCGTTGCCCTGCATCAGAAATAGGATAAGCATCACTTCTGGCTGAAGCGACAGATGCAAAGCCTCTTGGTGGACGTCAATCGCATTCTCAATCTTGCCACCAAGAATGCCTTGGTTACACATGAAACCTGTCAGAGGTCATGGAAGAGTTTGACATTGCTCAGTGCTGAAGCAGATCTTCAAGACGATGGCTTCACTGAAAGATTCAAGTTTGACTCCACTCCTCCAAGGAATGATGTCTTGCGTGGAACTCCGTCTCTTGAAGACTCTGATTATTCCTCCTTCGCTGCAACGGTGAATGCCAGAGTAATCGATGATCAATATGATCCTACTTCACCTCCTCCACTTCAGCACGCATCGACACTGCACCAAGTTCGTCTGCACCGCCAAACCCCGACGCCGACCCTGCATCCTCTCCTACTCCTTCTGGGAACGAGTAGAGGCTCTATGTCTTCAAACCTTTTTGGTCCTTATTGACAAAAGGGGGAGAAGCATATGAGTTGATAGTCTTCAAGCGGGTCCAAATGGGCGGTTGCTTTATATTTTGCCTAGTGTTTACAACTCTCGCTTTTGATACATTTGATTCTTTGAGTTGTAACACTTAAACTTGATGGTCGTCTGCTACTTGTTTGCTATTCTGTGATGCGATGATAAATTCCGCATGTGCGATGATAAATCCCGCACGAAGTCATATTGCAGACGTCCATTTTTCATTATGCATGTCATTATCTTCGTTTTATCAAATCATGCATGATGAATTGTCTTCATAAGTTGAAGAGGATCTCCACAAGTACAACCTGCCATGTGCATTTGCATTCCAAAAGAAAAATTACTTATATGCACATCTTCAGGGGGAGCCTTTTGCTACTTACGAAGACAATACCTCTATCCTTTACAATTTCACATACTTTTATCCCCGTTGAAAACTTCAACCAGTTTGTCATCAATCACCAAAAAGGGGGAGATTGTAAGTGCATCTAGTGCCACCCCTAGTTGGTTTTGGAGTATTGACGACAAACCTGGTTGAGGGACTAATGTGTTTGTGAGAATTGCAGGATAACACAGGTAGTAGTCCCTCATTGATTCGGTTTACCTACCGGAGATGACCCCTAAAAATGTATGAAGACATTGAAGACAATGGTGGTATGTGAAGATATTCACATTGAAGACTATGACAAGAGAAGGCATTGCATGAAGACTATGGAGCGCGAAGACTTAGTTGTTTCGTTGTTTCCTTTTCTTCTTTGTTGACTCGTAGGAACCACCGTACTGTTAAGTGGGGTCCCAGTGAACAAAGTCAGAGTGACTGAAGTGATGCTTAACCAAAATCCTATGTCTTCGAGCAAAGACAATGAGAGCAAATCTTATCCAGAGCTGGATGAGTCAGCTTTACTTGTAGCCCAAGTAAAGTTGTCGCGTGTGTTTGAAATCTGACCGTTGGAACACGTGTCAGTTCCTTAGTGACCCAGGGTCATTTCGGACAAATCAGGTCGGGTTGCCTAGTGGCTATACATAGCCCACCCCCTACACCATAAATTGGTGGCTGCTTAGAGTTAGTGCACGGCTTTTGTCGTCTGAGAGCAACCCACCACCGAAGCTTTTGAGAGAGAGAAATCCTTGCGGGGACAAAGCCCAAACACCCAGAGCCAAAGAGTGTTAGGCATCACCGAAGTCTTTCTATCCGCGTGACCTGAAGACTTGTTACACTTGAGGACTGTGAATCCTCCAGCCGGTTAGGCGTCGCGTTCTGAGCATCCAAGAGTCATTGTGGATCGCCGGTGAACGAAGTCTGTGAAGGTTCGGAAGTCTACCTTGAAGACTTACCAGAGTGATTGGGCGAGGACTGGGTGTCCTTAGCTCAAGGGGAATAAGGTGAAGACGCGGTCTTCTGAGTTGAATCTCAGCCTCCCTAACCAGACGTACAGTTGTCACAGCAACTGGAACTGGTCCAACAAATCCTGTGTCCTCAACAAGTGACTGGTTCTATCCTCTCCTTCTCTTTACTTACAGTTTGTCTTCGTGAAGTCATTGCCTGATTGCATTACCTGTTTGACTTCACTGCGTGACTACTATTGTTGTTTGGCTTCATACTGTCTTCCATCCTGATCTTTACTACCTAGCTACTATTAGTCTTCGTGCTTTCACTTCATTGAATACTTGACTATGGCTTGCCTAGTGTAGTCTACCTTCTGCTGCATATCAATAGGTTCATTTCTTGTGTTTGTCTTCGAAACTCTCATGTTTTGAAGACTTTCATAAAAATCGCCTATTCACCCCCCCTCTAGTCGATCAGATCCATCCACCTTATCTGGCTTCACTTGTGCTGACCCTATTATCATTGATGAATCCTTTGATGCAACTATAAACTGTTTAAGAATCAGAATGGTGAAGTGTTTGCCAGGTATATTGGTACTAACTGCAGGAATGGGCCACCTATGAAGAAGATTCGGGTTCCCAAAAGTTGTCTTGATAATCTTCCTGTGAATGTCATCATGACACCACCTCGGAAGAAGACAAATCCCAGACCAATGGCTTCATATGGTCCACAGGCTTCATACAGATAGAGGACTGACCTGAGTCACCCTAACGCCAATGTTTTGCAGGGAAATCATACTCAGACTTATGAATATGAGCGTGTTTCTTCAAACCACTCTGTTCATAAAACTAAGAACTTTTCTGCTTATTCATATGAGTATCATTCATCTCGTGCAAGGCTATTTGCTAGGGCTCCAAAGACGAAGTTCTCAGATGCTGCACTTAGACGCCACCCCTAAAGATGTGGGTGGTTAAGAAGAATTAACTTTATTTTGCAGGGAAAGGTCTCCAGCCGGAAATCAAAGGCATCTGATGCTATTGCTGGGGACCTAAAACATCTTGTAGGGCGCAAGATCAAATTCCTAAATGGTCTCACTATGTATTTTGTTCCTGAATCGTTTGCCAATCATGCTATCAGTCCTAATCTTGATCTGAGCTTTGATAATCCTCTTGCCCGTCAAATGTTTATGCTTCACAATACTCTTGGTGAAGCCTATCCCCCTAACTGTACTGTAGGGTATGACACCTCATGCTTCAGAATGGATTATGGACAGCGGATGCACTAATCATATGACTGGTGATCGAAGTCTTCTCATGGACTCAACCTTACGTCCATCTGACAAGAGTCACATCACATTTGCTGACACTGGTAAAAGCAAGGTATTGGGTCTAGGTAGAGTTGCAATCTCAAAGGATCAGCACATGGATAAAGTGATGCTTGTTGAATCCCTTGGTTTCAACTTAATGTCTGTCTCAATGCTTTGTGACTTGAACATGATTGTGATATTTGGAAAATATCATTGCCTTGTACTTATGGAATCTGACAAGTCTCTAGTCTTTGAAGGGTACCGGAAAGATGATCTGTACATGGTAGATTTCTCAGCAGGGCCACAGCTTGCTGTATGCCTTCTTGCAAAAGCTTCAGAGTGCTGGCTCTGGCATCGGAGGCTAGGGCATGCTAGCATGAGGAACTTACACACTCTCGCAAAGAAGAAGCATGTCATAGGCATCGAGGGCGTCAAGTTCAAGAAGGATCACTTGTGCGGTGCCTGCGAAGCTGGAAAGATGACTAGGGCCAAGCATCCCTCGAAGACAATCATGACGACATCTCAACCCTTCGAGTTGCTACACATGGACTTATTTGGCCCTACTCACTACTCCACTCTCACTACTACTGCTTGTCTCTATGGCTTCGTCATTGTTGATGATTATTCAATATATACATGGGTTCACATAATTCTCTACAAGACTGAAGTGCAGGATGTCTTCAGACGCTTCGCCAACCGTGCCATGAACAACTATGCCGTCAAGATCAAGCATATCAGGAGTGACAACAGCACAAAGTTCAAGAACACCGGCCTCGATCTGTACTTGGATACATTAGGCATCAGTCATGAGTTATCAGCTCCGTACACCCCTCAGCAGAATGGCATCGTGGAGCGCAAGAATAGAACACTCATTGAGATGGCTCTGACGATGCTCGATGAATACAAGACACCAAGAAAGTTCTGGCTTGAAGCTATTGATACTGCATGCCATGTCATCAACCGTGTTTATCTTCACAAGCTTCTGAACAAAACATCCTATGAACTCCTATCTGGTAAGAAGCCAAATGTCAGTTACTTCAGAGTATTTGGTGCTAGGTGCTGGATCAAGGATCCACGTCACACTTCAAAATTTGCACCAAAAGCACATGAAGGTTTTATGCTCGGTTACGGAAAGGATTCGCACTCCTATAGAGTCTTCAACCTCTTTCACTATAAAGTGGTTGAAACTGTGGATGTGCGGTTCGATGAGACTAACGGCTCGCAAAGAGAGCACCTGCCAAATGTGCTAGATGAAGTTCCACCCAGTGAATCCATCAAACTAATGGGAACTGGAGAAATCATACCGTCTGAAGCACATCCTGAAGAGGAACTTATCATTTCTGCACCTAATCAACCTGAAGACAATGCTCAGCCCGAAGACAATCCTCCCAAGGATGACAATGATCAGCAAGAGCAAAATCTTCGTCCAGTTCATCCTCGTGTTGCAAATGAAGTACAGATTGAGAAGATAATTGATAGCATCAATGCGCCTGGTCCACTCACTCGTTCAAGAGCAACACAGCTAGCAAATTTCTGTGGGCACTTTGCTTTTGTCTCAATATCTGAACCCAAGAAAGTAGTTGAAGCCTTCATGGAACCTGAATGGATTCAAGCTATGCAAGAAGAGCTTCAACAGTTCAAGCTGAACAATGTCTGGGAACTTGTCAAGCGTCCTGACCCTCGCAAACACAACATAATAGGCACAAAATGGATATTTCGCAACAAACAAGATGAGCATGGTCAAGTTGTCAGAAACAAGGCTCGTCTCGTTGCTCAAGGATATACTCAAGTTGAAGGGATTAACTTCGATGAAACATTTGCTCCTGTGGCTAAGCTTGAAGCTATTCGCATACTGCTAGCCTATGCAAACCATCACAACGTCTTGCTGTATCAAATGGATGTGAAGAGTGCATCCTGGCTTTGAAGATCCAAAACATCCTGATATGGTGTACAAGCTAAACAAGGCACTGTATGGCCTCAAACAAGCCCCTCGCGCTTGGTATGACACACTCAAAGACTTCCTGAAGAGCAAAGGCTTCAAACCCGGTTCCCTGGATCCCACACTCTTCACGAAGACATATGATGGTGAACTGTTTGTGTGCCAAATATATGTGGATGACATTATCTTCGGCTGCACCAACCAGAAATACAGTGATGAGTTTGGACACATGATGCAAGAGCAATATCAGAAGTCCATGATGGGTGAGCTGAAGTTCTTCCTTGGTCTTCAAATTCGACAGCAAAGCAATGGCATCTTCATATCTCAAGAGAAATACCTCAAAGATTGCCTGAAGAAGTTTGGAATGCAAGACTGCGAAGGCTACACGACGCCAATGCCAACCAAGAGTCCTCTGGGTCCTGACGCCAATGGTAAAGAGTTCGACCAAAAGGTATACCGCTCCATGATTGGTTCTTTACTTTATTTATGTGCATCTAGGCCAGATATTATGCTTAGTGTTTGCATGTGTGCTCGATTCCAAACGGCACCAAAGGAATCGCATCACTTAGCTGTGAAGCGAATTCTTCGATATTTGGCTTACACCCCAACATTACGATTATGGTATCCAAAGGGCTCAGAATTTGATCTAGTTGGATTCTCGGATGCTGATTATGCTGGTGACAAGGTGGATCGCAAGTCTACATCAGGCACATGTCACTTTCTGGGACGATCACTTGTCTGTTGGTCTTCAAAGAAGCAGAACTGTGTATCTCTCCACTGCTGAATCTGAATACATTGCTGCTGGATCTTGCTGCGCTCAGCTTCTATGGATGAAGCAAACACTCAAGGACTATGGCATCCATCTGAAACAAGTACCACTCTACTGCGACAACGAAAGCGCCATCAAGATTGCCAACAACCCAGTTCAGCACTCGAAGACAAAGCACATTGAAATTCGTCATCACTTTCTCAGAGATCATGTCATGAAGGAAGATATTGATATCATACACGTCAACGTTGAAGAGCAACTGGCAGATATCTTCACAAAGCCCTTGGATGAGAAAAGGTTTTGCAAGTTGCGGTGTGAGCTAAATATCTTGGAATCCTCAAATGTCCTGTGATCAGGCACACATCCTAACACTTATGCATGTTGATGACTTAGATGTGCAACACACGAAGTAAAGTATATCTTCAATCAATGAAGACTTACACTCTAAGTGTGAATACATTAACGCGGAATTTGACTTCGGAGCGCCACGATAATTGTGCGCCGTGTCTGGGTCTAATACTTCCTATACGGTGGGTAACGCCACCACCAAATTCTTCTGTTTGAAGTGTTTTTCTCATGGCGTTACATTTGCTATGTCTTCGCATTTGGTTTGTCTTCAATTTCAACATGTCTTCATGATTATCTTCACTATGTTGATTTGGTTGTATTCTGATATATACATATATTAGTGTTCTGTCCTCTACAGCATTCACTTATAGCTATGTCTTCTCGTTTGAATCTTTTGAACTAAGTGAATGTGATCGGACCCTAACCTCTCTATGCTTTCTACCTCAAACTCTATCTATCCAAATCATATGCATTCTGTTGAAACTGTCGAATGTCTTCTCGGCGTCCTTGTCAGCAGAAGATACAGAGACAAACATTAACTCTGTTTTAAGTGCTCAATTCTTATTGCCTGAAACCCGGAGAAGCCGGAACGACCATCCGACAGTCCAGGCGGGCGTGGGAACGTGGGACAACTCCCAATGTGTTGCATGTTCGCCACGTGTCCCTCAGATGTGAACCGCCAGGGGCACCTGCGTAATTGCGTTGTGCCGTCCCTTTCCCTATAAATACACATCCAATCGCGGTCAAAATCTTTCTTCCACCTCTCCACCTCGACAAACCCTAGCGCCACCGCTAGCTCTCGACGACGCCGGTGACGAAGCGCTTAGCTGCCGCGACCTCTCCGACGCCGTCTTCACGCCGGCCGCGGACATCGTCTTCTCCGCCGCCGCCGTAGGTGTCCTCCGTCGCCAAGTTAGGGCACGGAAGATCGAACTGCTCGGCCTCATCTTCTACTCCGTCTAGCAGTTCATCGTGTGGTAAATTAAAACCCTCTTTTTACCGTCTTTTTGATCCTATAGATTCATCCTTTCTACCAAAAGTGGTTTCTGCCTCCACAAATTTGGATCTATCATGTCTGCATCTCATATGATGCCTAGTATATTCACTTATGCTTCACACGTAGTTAGATTCCTCACTTGTACTTATTCTTGGATTCGTACAAATCTGGAACCAACTCTCAACATATAAGTGAATGTCTTCGCGCTATGAGGTCAATGTCTTCTAAACTGATTTATCTTCAAAATCTTCTGAGAATGCATATGACCTCTTCCCCTTCCCTCGCATCTCTAATGCTGTCACAGGTACATGTCCGTGGGAGAATCCCTTGGTTCTCATAGTCTGCATTCATTTGCAGAATTCTTACAGCATCACATCAACTCTCCCGAAGCCAGTTCCTGTCTGACCAGCAGACGGAAGCCTTTGACAGTGTTGAAGCCATTCAGTCTGAACCTCATGGCAACAGAGAAGTCTGCAAGGAAGGGTGGCAGACAGCGCCGTGGGAACACATCAAGAGATTTGCCTCCTGACCTCTATGAGCTGTACAAGACAGATCCAGAGGAGGACTACAATCAGCGAAAAACCCGAATCCAATGGATTCGAAGATATTGGGCAGAACAATGGTACAAGTACAGGTTCGTGACCCAGGAATATGCTGAGAAGAATGCCATCAAGCGACCCTGGGGAGACATCTTGTACAAAAATCTTCCACCCAGGTCCAGAGCTGAAGCCATTGAACAAGGCTTCTACCCTTGCATGGTCCGTGGACCACAGCCTGCAGATGCCGACCCATCTTCATTGCTATGGTGTCGTGACGACAATCTGTTCAAGCGCAACTTCCAGTTTGCCAAGAACTCGGCCAAAGAAAACAAGAAGTCACGGGGATTAGACTTCAACCCCGGTCCCTCTGCTCCTCGTGCCGATGGCACACGCGAAGCTGAACCCAATCTTGTTGGGCCCTTCTACAACCTAGAAGGTCTCATCACCCATATAATGGTTCAAGGGACAGCCGTGGATGAACCTGCAGACGACGCTGATTCTGACGAAGCGCCTGCACCACCGAAGCCAAAGAAGCTTAAGAAACCCAAGGCTTCGAAGCCTTCCACAGCACCAAAAGCTTCGCGAGCGAAGCCTCTGGCCACTGCTCCTCCTGCACCAAGTGTGCAGTCTGAAGATCTCTCACGCATCGCCAAGTCTGAGAAGAAGAAAAAGAAGCCTATGCACACCACTGGTCCAGCTCTGACACCTGCTGCTGTTCTGAGGAATGAGAATGACGCCATTGATCTGTCAAGTGACGACGATCTTGCTGATGACGCTCTTGAGCAGCTGATAAAGAGCAAGCAAGAGGCGGAAATCTTCAATGATTTGCCTCTCTTTGATGTGGAAGTATTGAACAACTTCATTGATGAGTGGTTTGACACCCCCAATCTCAGCTTTTACGATCTGCAACTTCCCATTGGCCTAAGCGTCTCCTTCCATGGAGCCATTGCTCCTGAGCTGGCTCTCGCTCAGAAAATTGTTGAGCTGAAGCATAAGATCGATTATGAAAAGTCTCAGTTCAAGAAGCATGTGGCCAAGCTCAGTGTGGCAGGCGTCCAGAACTTCAAGGACATGCTGCATGAGCTCAAGGAAGCGTTTCACAAGAAACGTGAAGAAGCCAAAGGTTCTCGTGAGCGCATGAAGATTCTCGCTGCCAAGTATGTTCAAGCTTACAATGAAGCTGAGAAGCGCAAGGCACTTGGGCGTCCTGGCATCGACCCTAAGATGGCTGCCAAGCAGAAGAAGAAGCCTGCTGTGGACCAAGCTAAACCATGCAGGCGGAAAGAACCTCACATTGTCTTCCCCGCTAGCATGACAGGCGTGAAGCCTAAGGTCCCCACAGTGGCTTCAGAGCTTCAGAAGACAAGGGCAGCTGAAGCCAAAGCCAGAAAGCGCAAGACCAAGAAGACCACTGACGATGCTCCACCCACCAAGAAGCGCAAGACCAAGAAGAGAGATCGGGTTGCTCCCACAGAGCCCCTTGTCGTCGAGCCAATTTCTGTTGCTCGTCCTCCATCTGCACAACAAGAACGCCGTTTGATAGTTCACGAGCCTGCTTCCCCAGAGGCTCCTGAAGTTGAAGACATTCCAGCTGTTGACCCCATCGCAGCTGAAGACATTGGTCATCAAGACAATGTTGGCGATGATGAAGTCCTTCCTCAGATCGAGCACAATGTGGTATCATCGCCTGTTCTCACGAACAACAAACTCATCAGCATTGGTCGTCCATTGAAGCCAATTGCTCAGGATGACTCATGGGCTGATCACCCACAAGACTCCCCTCGTCAAGCAGAAACACCTGTTACTCCCCCAACTCAAGTCACCACTCCGGTGATTGAAGATGAAGACTTTGTGGCCCAACCAACTCCATCTCCACAAGCGTCGCCAGCGTTCCGCAGGCTTCGCAAAGGACCAAGGCCACTGGTCACTCTGTCGAGTGTTCCAGAAGGAGAAGAGCGCCAATCCGTTTCACGCCAAGTCTTTCCTGAAGCCTCTCCAACTGTGAACAACCCCGAGACTGGAGCCAACATGGTTGAAGATATTCCGGCTGCATCAGCCGATGACCAAGAAGAACCAAGAGAAGAAGAAGAAGAACGTGTTGCTACACCCCCAACCAACCAAGTTGTTCTCGAGGAGAACGTGTCTGACCCTCCGGCTACTCAAGTGGAGGTTAACAATATTGAGGCAACCACCAACACCAACACTGAAGCCAATGACGTTGTCATGGCTGAAGCTAATGTGGCGCCTGAAGTCAATGTGGTGCCCGAAGTGATAGCACCTGAAGTCAATGCTGCACCTGATGCAAATCTGCAGCCTGAAGTCACCGGCACTGCCACTACCACTGCTCCTGTACTGCCTCCTAGGCCACATACTATTGAGCAAGCATACAACTATGGTCAGCTGGTCACTGTCAGATGGCCTATTCTGGTTCCTCCTGCTGCTACTGGTCCACAATTTGATTATCATGTCGAGCACAGGCCTCAGGTCCAGAAGCCAAAGCCAAGATTGCCCAGGTTTCCAGGTACTGCCACTTCACCAGGGTCCTTCAATGCAAATGGCTTCATTGCGCACAACACTTTCTTTGATAGCGCCAAGAACCCCTATTCCAAGCCAAGGATTTCATCAGATCGGTTCTGGAGCTATCAGTAGCGCAGTTATTATTCTTGTGTTCTTTATGATCAAGGGCGCATCTTCCCTCATATGTGTCTTGACTGTGAAGCCATTGCTGGACTGCCATGCCTTGAAGAAGCCCTTGACTGCTTCCGTGACGCTGGATTGCTGAATTTTGTGACTGATAAGGAGCATTGGAATGAAGAGCTTCTGCTGCAATTCTATGCCACCCTCCACATTCGCAGCTACAACAGGGATCCGAAGACATGGGTCCTTGAGTGGATGACAGGCAACATACACCATGAAGCTAAAGCTTTTGACATTATTGAGCTCACTGGTCTGCCCACTCCAGGTGAACTATATGAACCTAGTTGTCAGCTTCACCGCAATGCTTTGGAGAGCATCTTTCAGAAGCCAGAGCCCAACATGAGCCAAATGCTGAGCATGATGAAGCCTTTGCCACATGACGCTGATTACCCAAAGGAGTTTTTTGTCGAAGACCTAGAGTATCTGCCCCGCACTATTTATCATATCATCAGGCGAACTCTATGGCCTGTCAAAGGACATTCTTCAGCAGCAAAACTTGAAGGAGCAATGAAGACTTTGGTCTTTTGTATCTTCAACGGCATCAGTTTCAATGCTCAAGACTTCTTTATTAGGCAGTTGGCTGCATCAGGCTCTGATATCTTTGGACTGAAGTTCTACGCTCCATGGTCATGCGCCTCATCAAGCTACATTCAACTGTCAACTATCAGCCCTCTGCTCGCAACCATCTAATCTTTCTGCCAGAGGTTGATATGTCAGTTGAAGCCATATACCCAGAGCCTGCCAAGGAGCTTGTTTGTCTTCACAATGGTGATCACCAAAGCTTCACGCAACCCATTGAAGGAGTCCAGGCAGTCACTCGTGTTTATCCTTTGGCTGGCAATACACGCTTACCTCACCGTGCTCAAACTGAAGCCACTGAAATCACTATTGCTCAAAGGCCTCAGAAGCGATCTCGTGTTCTCAATGACCGAGAACTTCTCGTTGCCCTGAATCAGAAACAGGATAAGCATCACTACTGGCTGAAGCGGCAGATGCAAAGCCTCTTGGTGGACATCAATCGCATTCGCAATCTTGCCACCAAGAATGCCTTTGTTACACATGAAACCTGACGGAGGTCATGGAAGAGTTTGACATTGCTGAGTGCAGAAGCGGATCTTCAAGACGATGGCTTCACTGAAAGGTTCAAGTTTGACTCCACTCCTCCAAGGAATGTTGTCTTGTGTCGAACTCCGTCTCTTGAAGACTCTGATTATTCCTCCTCCGCTGCAACGGTGAATGCCAGAGTGATAGATGATCAAGATGATGCTACTTCACACTACTAGGAAAAGGGCTATAGATGGAATGGCCACTAATGGCGCACCATACATGTGGTGCGCCATTGCTATGTAGCAGTGGCGCACCATGTGCTGGTGCGCCATTAGTGTGAAATACACTAATGGCGCACCAGACAAACGGTGCGCCATTAGTAACAAATTTTTATTTTTTTTATTTTTCCAGACATACTAATGGCGCACCAGCCACATAGTGCGCCACTACAATATTTTTTTTATTTTTTATTTTTTTGCAAAACTGCTAATGGCGCACCAGGGGAGAGTGCGCCATTACTAGTTTAAGCTAGTAATGGCGCACTGTTCGACGGTGCGCCATTAGTGTATATTTCATGGACACTTTGATCTCGATCCCCCTCCATCTCGATCGCTATCCCACCTCGCCAGATCCGGTCCCCCTCGCCGCCGAGCACCCCCCGCACCCTCTACCCCGCTCCACCGGCCGCCGCCGCCGACCCCCGCACCCTTCCCCGCTCCAACCGCCGCCGACGACCCACCGCACCCTTCCCTGCTCCACCGTCGCCGACGACCCACCGCACCCTCCCCCGCTCCACCGCCGCCAACGACCCACCGCACCCTAGCTCCCCTGCTCCACCGCCGCCGACGACGCACCGCAACCTCCCCGGCCCGCTCCACCGCCGCCGACGACCCCCCGCACCCTCCCCGGCCCGCTCCAACGCCGCCGGTGACCCCCCGCACCCTCCCGGGCCCGCTCCACCGTCACAAATGAATGCAACTAAAATTGCAAAAAAAACAAATTTGATTATATTTTCAAATAACAAATTTGATGATATTTTCAAATAATAAATTTGATGATATTTTTAATAATAAATTATTACTGTTTCATATTCATATTCAATTTCTAAAAAATTATTAGATGCAACAAAAAATAATAATAATAAAATTACTTATGGCGCACCTCTGGCTGGTGCGCCATTGCTACATAAAAATTTTTACTAATGGCGCACGCGTCGTGGGTGCGCCATTGCTATGTAAAAAAACATTCTAATGGCGCACCGCTTCGGGGTGCGCCATTAGTAAGTTTCTCCCCTTAGCTAATTCCTCCCTCTCCCTCGCCAGTCCACCCGCGCGCTCACCGGCCTGACCCACGACGCCGCCGCCCCGACCCCCGCCGCCCCCGCGCTCCCCACCACTGCAGCTCCCCCGCGCCGCCGCCCCGTGCCCCCGCGCCCCCCACCACTGCAGCTCCCCCGCGCCGCCGCCCCCGCATCTACCCGCCGCCCCACCTCGTCTTCCACGCACCAAATCGAGCGGCGGCCAGGTAAATCCCTCCTGACCCGCCGGCGTCCACCTCGACCTCCCTCCTCCCCTCCATTCCCTCCTGACTCCTCCACCTTCCCTTCTCTCTGCAGGATCGGATGAACTCCATCATCGAGCAGAACCGGGGCGAGCTCCAGCCCTACCCACCTGCGTCCAGCGCAGGTATGCTCATCCCCTTCCCGCCCCTCCGGCTGCCGGCGTCCGCCCTCCCTCTCCCCTGTCCCCCATCTCTGATTGGCAGTGGTTATGTTGATGAATATAAGTGGTGGTTATTTCAGTGTTTATTTCAGTGAATATAAGTGGTTATGTTGCAAAATCTTCTACTTTGTAATAAAGCTCAAGTGTTTCCAACACATATTTTATATGAGGTTGCATCTGTGTCAACTGTCAAGTTCAGCACTTTCATATGGTATCTCAAGCAAGTCTCATTTCTCATTATCTCAAGTAATATTAATGTAGAAGTGAAGGGTGGTGTCACTGCAGATCAGAGCAGTTCGCTCCTCACACAAATTCAGATGGTCTGCAAGGCCATAACACTAAGCATGGTTCTTGTTTTTAGTAGAAGCTCTATACACACAGTCTCCCAAAAGCTTAGCAAATCAGTCATCAGTGTAGGTGCCAGGGTTAGCTAGAGACAATGGAGTAGACAGAACACAGACATATAGTCAAGCCTCTTGAGAGGCTGGAATGATATCAGTGGCAATTAATTTGGCTTTACTGAAAACCTTACTGAAACTAAATTCAGTTAGCTGGGTCATCTTCCACTTGAGAGGCTGGAATGATATCAGTGGCAATTATTTCCTATGATATGATGCAGCAGTAGTAGTAGTATATTGTGCTTAGGGCATGAATCATATGCAGCAGTAGTAGTAGTATTTTGTGATGTGGCAGAATATCTTGTTTCAAATATAGCCTATGCATGTCTTGTTTTCTGGTTATGGATATTGTATAGTACTGCATATCTTGTTTTTTTGTAATATAATGCTTACCAAAGGCACATAAACTGCCAAAACTGAAAGAAATTGGAGTGTTGAAGATATGCTAGTAGAGGACCATATGGTCTGTGGCCTTTTCATCCATATGAAAGTAGAGGCACATTGTGGTGCTAGTTTGCTGGGTTTTGTCTCCGACCATCGTGTCGTGATGATTTTGCAGGTACCCCGAGAGGCCCTTGAGTTTGCCGGAATGTCAATTAACTTCCGTTCCGGCAAATTCGGGTACTCCATATGTCCTATTTTCAGCAAAGGTCATGCTAAAATTTTCCGTGAATTTTAGCATGACTTTGCTAAAAATAGGACATATGGGGCACTTCCGACTAATGCATGGGCCGGGGTATCTTAGTACTTAATTAAGTAGGATCAACTGCCTCTTGTGTTATACATATAGAAGTGTGATATCTACTCATAGTTATTACTAATGTCAATTGCTCGTCATCGATAAACCCTAATCTGGTAGGATGACCTACTAAAAAAGCCCATACCACATATTCTATTTGGATGGGCGTGTTTTCACCACACTGTGGATTATCTTATTGGACCCAACAGAGATGATGTAGTTTTGAATTATGAACATAGGAAATGTCGTCATCGGACGACGAAAGTCTCTCGGGGGAGTGCGACTGGTGCCACGACGGTCGAGGTCTGTGCGACAGGCCTCACCTGGACGATGATCGGCGCTTCAGCATTAAGCTCGAGGAGACCTTCGAAGTTGAAACGGTACGCAACAACGACAAGTGTTTTTTCATAATTAAGCATGACTTCAAGTATTTCAACGTGTAATTTCATCTTTTACAATTCGAGTATAGTTTATCCCATGCCATGCAAGATGCTATGTCTTGGAGAGGATGGATTTTGAAGATCATGAAAATTTTGAAACGAAGAAAATTCACCTAAGGACACATCATGATGTGGATTTTGAAGTAAATCTGTATAATGCTGAGAGCGTAACCCATTTTGGTTGCAAAAATTGGGAAGCATTTTGCAAGATGTATGGTTTTGATGAGGGTATGCTTGTCACCATGGATCTTGGTGATCCTGGCATCGACCAAGACAATATGGACATTTGGGTCCTTGTTGATACGCCTCCAGTTCTACCGCTATGTGAGTTTGTCAAACATAGTTAACTATTAACTAATCTATATTGTTTATTTCAAAATAGTTGACAACTTATTTCCATTGACAGCTTATTTTGATTGTTCAAAAAATGTGCGGAAAATGGTAGACAAAACCCACTACACCGATGGCTCCGAGTTAACTTATCAGGAGAAAAATCATCTGGTCGGATTTTGTACTGATCTTGAGAATTACAATATCTACAATCAAACTCCTCAACATTATGGTCAATACGTGCCACTAGTGCACGTGTTGAACTACGGTAACTACCATGGAGATACCCTGGTAAGATTTTTTACTATTACGACATCCGTGCATCTTTTGCATACTTCTAAAACTAGTACATCATTGCTAACTATGAAGTTATTACTATGTTTTTCAACAGAGAATCCCAGAGGATTGTGTGCCTCATTTGATGTATCAGAATGGCAGCCTTCAAGTTTTGAACTTATATCCAGGTCATCCTACGAATCTCAACTGTCCATACCGGATTTCTAGAAGAACTGGAGACATGCTAATCAGAGAATGGAAAAAATGTATGGACAGTCGTAAGGAGGTTCTTGGAAGCAAAAGGAAGCGCCGCGCAAGAATTGGAGACAGGATGATCTCCATTCTCCATAATGGAGAGTCAGGGTCTATATTGTTTTATGCTATTTTACCTTAAATAGGGTATTTTAGGTCCTTAATAACGAGTAGAAGTTGTATGATGATGATTAGTAGGACTTGTTAGGATTAGTATTACTTTCGACAAACTCGCTACTCGCGGTCTCGAGACTTGTAATGTTCTATCTTTGTTCGGTCTTTTGAATTCAGAGACTTATATGATGAATTGTATTCGGAGACTAATCTTCTATTGTATTCGATGAATCTGTTGTTGCTGTGTGGTGCTGTTTATATTCTGTCCAATAATATATTTTGTAATCTGTGCAAATATTAGAAAAGAAAAAAATCCCTAATATACATACTAATGGCGCATCACCCAAATGTGCGCCATTAGTATGCCAAAGGATACTAATGGCGCATCACCCAGCAGTGCGCCATTAGTATGGCAAAGCACATGCCCACTGGGAGGCATACTAATGGTGCACCGTGGCCTATACTAATGGCGCACTGCCTGGTGCGCCATTAGTAAAAAATACTAGTGGCGTGGTGCTAGTGGCGCACCAGTAGTGCGCCATTAGTAGGCAAAACTGGTGCGCCACTAGTAAGCCTTTTTCTAGTAGTGTCACCACCTCCAACTTCAGCGCGTATCGACACTGCTCCAAGTTCTTCTGCACCGCCAAACCCCGACGCCGACCCTGCATCTTCTCCTACTCCTTCTGGGAACGAGTAGAGGCTCTATGTCTTCAAACCTTTTTGGTCCTTACTGACAAAAGGGGGAGAAGCATATGAGTTGATAGTCTTCAAGCGGGTCCAAATGGGCGGTTGCTTTATATTTTGCCTAGTGTTTACAACTCTCGCTTTTGATACATTTGATTCTTTGAGTTGTAACACTTAAACTTGATGGTCGTCTGCTACTTGTTTGCTATTCTGTGATGCGATGATAAATTCTACATGTGCGATGATAAATCCCGCACGAAGTCATATTGCAGACGTCCATTTTTCATTATGCATATCATTATCTTCGTTATATCAAATCATGCATGATGAATTGTCTTCATAAGTTGAAGAGGATCTCCACAAGTACAACCTGCCATGTGCATTTGCATTCCAAAAGCAAAATTACTTATATGCACATCTTCAGGGGGAGCCTTTTGCTACTTATGAAGACAATACCTAAATCCTTTACAATTTCACATACTTTTATCCCCGTTGAAAACTTCAACGAGTTTGTCATCAATCACCAAAAAGGGGGAGATTGTAAGTGCATCTAGTGCCACCCCTAGTTGGTTTTGGAGTATTGACGACAAACCTGGTTGAGGGACTAATGTGTTTGTGAGAATTGCAGGATAACACAGGTAGTAGTCCCTCATTGATTCGGTTTACCTACAGGAGATGACCCCTAAAAATGTATGAAGACATTGAAGGCAATGGTGGTATGTGAAGATATTCACATTGAAGACTATGACAAGAGAAGACATTGCGTGAAGACTATGGAGCGCGAAGACTTAGTTATTTCGTTGTTTCCTTTTCTTCTTTGTTGAGTCATAGGAACCACCGTACTGTTAAGTGGGGTCCCAGTGAACAAAGTCAAAGTGACTGAAGTGATGCTCAACCAAATCCTATGTCTTCGAGCGAAGACAATGAGAGCAAATCTTATCCAGAGCTGGATGAGTCAGCTTTACTTGTAGCCCAAGTCAAGCTGCCGCGTGTGTTTGAAATCTGACCGTTGGAACACGTGTCAGTTCTTTAGTGACCCAGGGTCATTTCGGACAAATCAGGTCGGGTTGCCTAGTGGCTATAAATAGCCCACCCCCTACACCATAAATTGGTGGCTGCTCAGAGTTAGTGCACGGCTTTTGTCGTTTGAGAGCAACCCACCTCCGAAGCTTTTGAGAGAGAGAAATCCTTGCGAGGACAAAGCCCAATCACCCAGAGCCAAAGAGTGTTAGGCATCACTAAAGTTTTTCTGTCCGCGTGACCTGAAGACTTGTTACACTTGAGGACTGTGAATCCTCCAGCCGGTTAGGCGTCGCGTTCTGAGCATCCAAGAGTCATTGTGGATCGCCGGTGAACGAAGTCTGTGAAGGTTTGGAAGTCTACCTTGAAGACTTACCAGAGTGATTGGACGAGGACTGGGTGTCCTTAGCTCAAGGGAAATAAGGTGAAGACGCGGTCTTCTGAGTTGAATCTCAGCCTCACTAACCAGACGTACAGTTGTCACAGCAACTGGAACTGGTCCAACAAATCCTGTGTCCTCAACAAGTGACTGTTTCTATCCTCTCCCTCTCTTTACTTACAGTTTGTCTTCGTGAAGTCATTGCCTGTTTGCTTTACCTATTTGTCTTCACTGTGTGACTACCATCGTTGTTTGGCTTCATACCATCTTCCATCCTGATCCTTACTACCTAGCTGCAATTAGTCTTCGTGCTTTCACTTCATTGTAGACTTGACTATGGCTTGCTTAGTGTAGTTTACCTTCCGCTGCATATCAATAGGTTCATTTCTATTGTTTGTCTTCGAAACTCTCATGTTTTGAAGACTTTCATAAAAATCGCCTATTCACCCTCCCCCCCTCTAGTCGATAACTAGCACTTTCAATGTCCCCTCTCCCCCAGAACCACTGCTATTTGTCCCAGATCCTCCTCTGTGATTTCCATCCCTACTCCTCCAGTCAAAATTATCTTGATCTCTCCCACCTATCCTATTGAAACCTCTCTCAGAATTGTTGGGCTTGTTGTAGTAATTACCTCTCCCTCCAAAGCCTGTCCCTCTCCCTGGCCTGGGTCACTAGCTCTCTTGTCTGTTGGCCATGATCTCTCCTTCCCAGGAGATCTCTTCTTCCTCAGCCTCTCTGCTCGCCGCCGCCTTGAGGTTTTTAGGGTTTGAGGGGTGGAAATCAGGTTCAGGTACTAAAGGTGGGATACCTCCTTTATATATCATCCCCTCCACGCCCCTCCCTGGGCCCCCAAAAATTTCTCTCCTTATTGGGCCAGTAGCCCTTAAAGCCCACGTTATCAGAGCGAATCTCTCCCCACTCTCCTTTTCTGTTGTCACCCCTGTTTCCTTTTCCAGCACTCTGAATCTCTCCTCCTCTCTGAATTTCACCAACCACTTCCTCCAGCGCATAATTCTCAGGGATATCAATCCTAATATCTTCCTTATCAATCTTGTCCATTATCCTCTTAGAGCCATTGATAGGTTTTTTGGGAGGATTAATATCATCAGGTTCAATATCACTTAAAAATTCAGGGAATCTGGTATTATCCTAGATTATTGGATTTCTGGGCTTCATTTTTATGAGCGCCATATCAATTTCACTACAGTGATAATCTCCCCAACTAGGAGAATCAATATGTGTCATGTACCTATTAAAATCAGTATGCATCCTAACATTTTTCTTCCTATCTGCATCCCCCTCATACTTCAAAAGTAAACTCTGCACATATCTATTCATTTTTTTCTTCATTTTTCTATTCGCAAGCCTGATTCGGCTTTGGGTATCAACATCCTCAAATTGCATGTGATATTTGCAGACAAAAGGATCATATGGAGGAGCGGAGTCACAATGATTACCTGCCTCATCATCCTCATCGAAATCGGGACCTGAATCTTCGCTAGCCAACATCCAGAAGCGGTTGTGGGCTAGCGAAGGCTTCAGGCATCGATTTCGGCGAGGCATGCCGAGCGGCGAGGGGTCGGTGTTGTCGGAGTTGGGGCGAGTCGAGCCGAGCGTCGCGGAGTCCGCGTCTCCGTCTGTCGCGCCTCCTCCAGCAGTGGTTGCTCCACTGGGTCTTCGTGAATCTCGATCGGCGCCATGGCCGATCCTGGAGCAGGAAGAGCCAGCACCCCCTCGCGAGATCTGAGCGCCGACTCCCGCATGGCCGGGGCGAGATTCGCCGTCTCGAAGGAGGTGAACGCCACCCACTTTCTCGCCACAGCTCTCACCGGCGAATCCGCCTGATCCATCGCCCACAGCAGCACCTGGAGCGGATGCTTGCGCCCACCTCGCCCGAACAGCGACCGCTCCTCCGCCGCCGTCAGGCCCTCGAAGGTCGCCTCCGCCTCCCCATACATCTCCCTTTTGCTGGTGTACCACGAGCCGATCTCCCTCAGACGAGCACGCAGGCGCGCGTCCCTGCCTGCAAACCTCCTCAACTTCTCCTCGCTGATCTCCACCATCGCCGCAGTCGTCAACCAGGAGAGGGGTGAACGAGACGGCTGGGAGGGGAAGTGAAGGACCGAGAGGGAGCGGATCAACCCGGCCATAAGTATTGCCCGAATTAACTCCCCCACCGACCGCATTTCCTCTCCCACCGGCCGCAATTCCTCCCTCGCCGGCTCCCGAGGCGTCGCTCCCGTCGGAGTCTTCCCCCTCGATGCGCGCGACGTGACAGGGGAACACGATTATGGTGCCAGGGGTCAACACGAGCCCTCTCCTGGCCCGCCTGTCCACCGTGCACCCTCGCTCATCCACAAGCTCCACCGAGTCCATGTGCGGGCCGAGCACGACCTCCCCACGACACGGCCTGAGAGTCGTCGCCGCCCGAAGGTTGACGGCGAACCACGCCGGCCATCGCCGTGGGGCGGGCTCGCCTAGCGTTTCGCCAAGGAAACGTGGCGGACCCGTCATCCCTAAAAAAATCTAGAAACGTCAGACATATATAAGCACGTCTCTCATCTCTCCACAAGACAAACCACCTCCAGCCTCCTCCTTCCCTCCATATCACCGACCTTACTGGCTTGCTTGCAGTTAATTCACCAGGTGCTAGCTAGATTACATATATAACATGGTGGAGTCCCGGGCGGCGGCTGTGCAGGAGCTCCGGGCGAGGTTCGCGGCGGGGCAGACGCGGCCGGCGGAGTGGCGGGCGGCGCAGCTGCGAGGGGTTCTGCGGATGGCCACGGAGATGGAGGCGGAGATATGCGACGCCCTCCACGCCGACCTCGGCAAGCCCAAGACCGAAGCACACGTCCATGAGGTACGTCAACCAGCATCTACGCGTCCTAATTTCTCCGTTACGACTACGATCGATCATATTCATACATTGGATTAGTTTTTTAAGATCTTCGCGGGTTCCTTCTTGTGACCAAAAAAAATGAGATTCCTTGCTAGGGAGTATTAATTGGGTCGATTGGATTGGCAAACTGATCTGAAATTTCTGGCTTCTTAAAGTCCCTGTCTGCTCTATTTGCATGTTCGATTCACAACTCGCTTAGTCATACAGTACTAACTCATGATTTCACAGCCCTGTTTTTCTTTCTTTAAATTCAATCGGATGGTGTCATTTAACTATGGCACCAACAAAAATGGAAGAAAATCAAACATATATGCGCAGTGTATACACGTAAACCCAGTTATTTAAGCATCTGCCCACAGATCGAAATCAAATTCTGCAAAACTTCGTTTCTCTCGGATCACCTGAAACTAAATACCACACACGAAAAACGGTCTGTCAAGTTCATGTGTTATCAACTCCAAAAAGAAAGTTCATGTATTATTTGAGCTTTTTGGTTTATTTATCTATTTCGCACTGGGCTTTCTCTCGTGGCTAGTCACATGCTTACTCACATGTTATTTGTTCTCTTGTCAATTGTGAATTTTGATGAGGCAGCTATCTCTGATCAAGTCGTCGTGCTTGTTTGCCTTGAAGAATCTCAAGAAATGGATGAAACCCCAGAAGGTATATCATTGTCGATTCACTAGTACCTTGATATGATGTGAGATATCGATAGCTTAATCAACAGTTTCTCTACAGCTATGAAGCCTACACTGTACACAAACCTATTGATAGAAAACCAATCATGCTCTGTACCCGCAGCAGCTAATCACTTGCAGATTTATATCACACAATGTCCATTATCTTGTTAAGCATTGATAGAATAGCGACATACCCTTGGTTCAGGTTCCTGCAAAGCTCATGAATTTCCCCTCGACGGCGAGGATTACGCCAGAGCCCCTCGGCCTCGTGCTCGTCATCTCCGCCTGGAACTACCCTCTCTGTAAGTTCATTTGAACACTCCTAGCTACATGCATGGAACCTAAGTTGACAGAAAAAATGTTTAGCCATAAATTAAAATGCCATTCAACAAGCTTTCACGCGTGCGCTACTAATTTCATTGTGTATAGGATACATCAAATTGAAGTTAAATGAAATTGGATCGTACTTCTTCTGTAAAGAAATATTAGAGTGTTTAGATCACTATTAATTAAAGGGAATATAAACAGAGGAAGATCTTCAACTAAAAAGTTACCCAGAAACTGGGAACAACCACTAGCTGGTGCATGCATGCAACATGTGTGCATGAGCCATGAGATTTTTTTGAGCGTGAACGGCAGATGCTCTGCCTTTGCATTATAGAAGAGGGAAAATGGTCCAGTTAATAGGAAAATGAGCCATGAGATGTAAGTATAAGAATGGGAATGATTTGCTCAGCCCACATGCTCATGCGGCTGGCATGTACTCCTCTTTTTTCTTTACTTTTTGCGGGTAAATGCGCCTGGCATATGACTGTGGTTGGTGTGCACGTAAAGAAGTGCCACGTAGGCATCCCCCACTTCACTGTTGCAGAACGGAGGGTTGTGTGCATGATTGCCGTCCTGGGGGTTTGGATTTCGTTCCGTCGCTGTCGACATTTATACTTTGGTATCTTTCAGCTCTTGTACAAATCACTTCCATCTTCCTGCGCTGCCAGAATAGTGCATCTCGTTGAGATAGCTTAGTTTCAGATAGTTAGTTAGTTGACGGCCACAAAGCCATCAATAAAATGTAGCTTCATTTATTTTCTTCTATGTCATGTATCTTTCGTGCATTAACCCTATCTGGTACCGTGCGTCTTTCATGCGTTATATATACTTCCTCCGTTTCTAAATATAAGTCTTTCTAGAGATTCCACTATGAACCATATTTTACATACGAAGCAAAATGTGATTCGTAGTGAAATCTCTACAAAGACTTATATTTAAGAAGGGGTACAACATAAAAGGCATGGGTCAATTAGTACAACTAACAACGCATCATTTTTTATGTGTATGACACTCTTCAATACTTTTGAACAGTTTTACCCCTTCAAAAGAATATCTCATATTTTGACCCTCAACTAAGATTAATTCTAGCGGATTCGCATCGCCATCGGCCGCACTCTATATGGATAAAGAGGCCGTGACGGCCGTGCGCAAATACAGATCAAATTAGACATACCAAACGCATGTATCAGAGAAATAACTTAACAAAAACTGTAATAGTTGTCAAAATGCGTCTCTTTACATATAGTTTAGCGACTTCAAATGTCACTTTATGACATTTTAAAAATAAGCATGTCTCTGTATGAGCCATATTGCTACCTAATACTACCTACGCTAGTCTGAGGCCGGCGTCGTCTAGTCATCGTCCTCCTCCTCCGACAATGACAAGAGATCCTCGAAGAAGGCGTAGGGGTCGACTCACAAGCGATAGCCGCTCCTCCTCCTCGTTGATGAGTGTGGGAGTTCCGAGCTTCGAGGGCAGAGAGATGAAACACAGGGTGGATCGGGTCCTCGGGCTCCGGCTAGGCCTCGACGGGGATGACCTCATTCACCGGAACGAGGGGGCGGCTGGGTCGATGGTAAACGATGTCCTTCTTCTCCTTCACCCGGATGGGCGGGCTAGATCCCCCATGGCGCCAGGTCCGCCAGATCCACGCCAAGGATCCGGCCGCGGTAGTGCATCGTGGGGAGAGTTCACGCCGGTGCGCAGCGTCGCCGCCAAGTTGAGCCAGTAGGTTGTGATCTTGCAGGGCGGCATTGTCCTAGACGAAAAACCATGTTAGGCTAGTCATAATGGGAGTTTCATAGCTAGTGTCATGCATGCCAACTAGTCAATTTTGATGAGGTGGCATAGAATTAAATGAAAAAAGAGATGGTTGAGTATCATATCATATCATGATACCGTATCATAATAAAAATTATACTACTAATATGTATGTTATACATAGCAATAAATAAAGTCATCTATGATACTAATATATGATACTATGCATTAGGGAGGTAATATCATACATTAATATCATCTGCATGATACTAATACTATCCATTACAAGCAGCCTTAGGCAATTCCATGGACACAACCGTCATAACATGAGAACTAATGTGGATTCTTTTTTATGTGGGGACGTTTTCACTGGGACAGAACTAGTAGGTAAATAATGGTCACAACATCAGAACTAATGTGGATTCTTTTTTATGTGGGGATGTTTTCACTGGGACAGAACTAGTAGGTAAATAATGGACTGTACTCGCTCTTTTTTTCGGAGAAAATAATGGATTGTACTCAATTTCATCACGTGTACTCAAATTCTTTCATCATTTGAACTTTGAGTTACTAAGCTTTACCAACAATACATATTGTGTATTTAGAAGTTTTTAAAAAAATAATCTTCATAAATCCGAGTCACGTTTATATACTTTTGGATTATCCAACCATCTTATGGAAAAAAAAGTGCCGTTTTATTAAAATTGCATTTTTTTCAAAACAATGCAATTTTAATACTTCAGGCTTAGTAATACTCCTATGACACTAGATGATAAAGTAATTTACGAGTTGCAGCGGGACATATAAGAAAATTGGCTCGAGATCCAGCTCTAATAATTAATTTGTGTTGCGGGGAAGCTCAAGTGATATTTTTATCTTAAGAAAATTCCTTATTTGATACTGTCTTAAAATTTGGTTCCTTATTTGACACTGGAAAAAAAAAATCCCTATTTGACACTAATCCTAAATTTTATTCCCTATACGACACTTCCGTCAATTTTGAGCCTAAATGACACCTGAAAAGATGATTTTGCCCTTCATGCGGTATGTGTGTGCGCGCGCATGTGTGCTGTTGCGTGTGTGGGTGCACGCGCACATGTGTGCTGCTGCTGCATGTGTGTGTGCATGTGTGCTGCTGCGTGTGTGTTTGCTACTGCGTGTGTACATGCGCGCGCGTGTGTGTGTGCTGTTGCGTGCCTATGTGCTGCATGCGTGTGTGCTGCTGCTGCGTGTGTGTATGTGTGTGTGCTGCGTGTGTGTGCGCGTGCATGTGTGTTGCTGCGTGTGTGTGCACGCGCGCGTGCGTGTTGTTGAGTGTGTGCGCGCGTGCGTGCGTGTTGTGCATGTGTATGTGTTGCTGCGTGTGTGCTCCTGCCCTCGCACTGATGCTGCGTGTGTGCTCCTGCCCTCGCACTGATGCTGCGTGTGTGCTCCTGCCCTCGCACTGATGCTGCGTGTGTGCGCTATTGCCTCCCACACACACCACATGAGGGGCAAAAGAGTCTTTTCAGGTGTCATTTAGGCTCAAAATGGGCGGAAATGTCATATAGGGAATAAAATTTAGAACTTGTGTTAAATAGGGAAGAAAAACTTTTCCGGCTTCAAATAAAGAAGCAGATTTTAAGATATTGTCAAATAAGGAATTTTCTCTTTTATCTTCTTGCTCTTCATACTGTGTCTCATTTCAAATGGGAAAAACCATGAAACTCATGCGTTCCAAACGACATATCTACCGATCATCTCAGTGCTGTCCCTGGACCCGGTCATCGGTGCGATCGCCGCCGGCAACGCCGTTGCGCTGAAGCCGTCTGAGGGGGCACCAGCCATGTCGTCGCTGCTGGCCGAGCTGCTGCCGCGGTTCGTGGACGGCACCTGCATCAAGGTCATCGAGGGCGGCGTCAAGGAGACCACCGCGCTCCTAAACCAGAAGTGGGACAAAATCTTCTACACAGGTCAGTGCCAATCTCCATGTCAGTTCTTGACGACCGCCGTCGATGAAGCTCGAAACCTTCTTCTCGCCTGCACCCAACCAACGCATGTTGCGACGAAAAATTGCAGGCAACAGTAGAGTCGGACGCGTCGTGATGGCCGCAGCGGCCAAGCATCTGACGCCGGCCGTCTTGGAGCTCGGTGGCAAATGCCCGGTGGTTGTCGATTCAAACGTCGATCTCCACGTAAAATCAATCTTCCCCAGTCTGAATGATCAGTGCCAAAATCCCACGAAAAAAAAACTCACCTTCTCTTAGATGTTCCATTTTTTTCTAACTCATGTTTCTTAATTATTATTATTTTTCTACAAAGATTGCTGCCAAGAGGATCGCTGCTGGCAAGTGGGGTTGCAACAATGGCCAGGCCTGCATTGCTCCTGATTTCATCATCACCACACAGGCTTTTGCCCCAAAGCTGGTACGTGCATATATGTTTGTTTGCACAGTTCTAACCCTCTTTTTTTACGAGGGTGATGAATCCTAACTTTTCGTTGAACGTAACTTGGAAGCTCGAGTCTTTGAAGAAAGTTTTGGAGAAGTTCTACGGGAAGGATCCACTACTATCAGCGGACTTGTCCCGCGTCGTGAATGCCAGCCATTTTGGCAGGCTCAAGGGCTTGATGGACGAAGAGATGGTCTCCGATATCGTGTTCGGCGGGCAGAGGGATGAACAGCAGCTGTGAGTGGATTCCATCTTCACATTACAAACTCTAGCAAACCAGCATCATGCGCATAATGCGTTTGGTTGATCTGCCCACATATCGTTTGTTCATTGTACCGCAGGAAGATCGCCCCTACAATATTCCTAGATGTCCCTCTCGATTCCGCCATCATGAAGGAGGAAATATTCGGGCCCTTGCTTCCGATCCTCACGGTCAGAGCCAACTCTTTTAGATTCAGAGAATTTCACTTCATTTTTGACCAATAAGATTCCCCTCAAAAAAAGAAGCACAGGAGATTACTGGTGGTACATGATGTGCATCTGAGTCAAATGTTCTCTTTTTCTTTCAGGTTGACAAGATCCACGAAAGCTTTGGTCTCATCAACTCAATGGCTAAGCCACTTGCAGCTTACCTCTTCACCAGGGACAGTGAGCTCCAGAACCAGTTCGAGGGGGCCATTTCTGCAGGAGGAATGCTCTTCAACGACACCAGCATACATGTAATCACCACAAGGCCCCGTTTGGAACATGAATTTTACAGGGAACTAAAGTGAGAATGCTAACATTGCTTTGCGATGTTGCAGCTCACAAACCCATACCTGCCATTTGGAGGAGTTGGGGAGAGCGGCACGGGCGCCTACCATGGGAAGTTCAGCTTTGATGCTTTCAGCCACAGGAAGGCAGTCATGAATCGAGGCTTCGCCGGGGAGGCCAGGGCTAGGTACCCGCCCTACTCGGCACCAAAGCTCAAGATCCTCAAAGGAGTGCTTGAAGGCAAGCTGGGAGACATGATTCAGGCTATCCTGGGGTTCCCAAGAGGGAAATGAGCTCACCTCTTCAGGATGCTTGGTATATTGTATGATCAAACAAAAAGATAAATAAAATATCCCATAGTGTGCTTGCTAGGCACCGTTCTGTTTCAGACATATCGCAAAGGGGCAACAGCCTGGTAGTATTGTTTTATATTTGATCACCTTGAAGATACAACATGTAAGTATCATAAATGTTCGGTCCGGGAACTGTCCAATGCTGCTTTTATTTCTGGTAATGGAGCACACAACTCAAAATACTGCTTCAGTGGATCCGAATTTGTTACACCTCAAAAATAGTTTGAAGAAACAGAGCCTTGTCATCTTCACTCACCAAAATGCAGTTCATCAGCAGCAAATATCAGCTAGTCTAGTGATACACCCTGCAACATTGCAACGAGTCAGCACGACTTTACAATATGGTTAATTATGTCCTGATTCTCATAAATAGTTATCTTAATCCCATCTACCTTAGGAGGGTCAAACTTAGACCCAAGATTGCTCAATTTAGCATGAGCTTCAGCATAGTCTTCAAAAAATGTATCCTGGTCCTCAGCATACTTTTCAGCATAAATCTGCAACAATGATAGCGCACAAAATTATGTTTAAAGAATCAGTTCAAAGAATCAGCTACAGATATTTTGCAATGGGAGAATCGTCACTAACCTTGAATGATGAATCCTCAAAGAGCACAGCATCAGTAGGCAGAACTAGAAGGTCCTCGTCTCGTCGTTCTTTGACATCCTAAATTTTATGTGTTCTGTAACTGTAAGATAATAATGATTGCAGGTATTACTATAGCATATTGCAAAGTAGGAATCTCACCTTGAAATAGCTGTTATCAAACTTGAGCCACTGTGATGTCCAAG
This sequence comes from Triticum aestivum, assembly GCF_018294505.1. Taxonomy (NCBI): domain Eukaryota; kingdom Viridiplantae; phylum Streptophyta; class Magnoliopsida; order Poales; family Poaceae; genus Triticum; species Triticum aestivum. The sequence continues at coordinate 200,304,027 of NC_057808.1, read as the reverse complement.
ATTGCCCCCCAGGTGCACCAGGTCCATTTTTCTGGTAAGTCAAGCATAACAACCAATCAGGCTAACAATATGATATAAGGTTCACAACATTCTTCAGTGATAACATAATAATGCTGTACATGCTGGCACCAAGAAGAACAGCTTTGTAGGAACATATAAGCTCTGATAGAAAAGTTATGATGGTGATAAGAATATAGCTCATTTTTGTAGTTCATTCAAAAATCACAATTGAATTGATATGGCCAAATGACACTTTGAGTGTAGAAGAAATAACTTTCGGTTTTGTTAGCACCCAGCAAAGCAGCGATCTGACATTGTCCTTTTGCAGGATGCGCAAACGCAAGGAACTAATACAAGCGTTGGTGATGTTTTATTGAATAATCTATTAAATATTTCATATAAAATTTTACTGTTTTGCGATTTCTAAGTTGCCTGGGCTGTTACTATATACAAATCTATTTCGTAATGGACGGAGATAGTTACCCCACATGATTGGATTTATATTTATTACTTCTGTTACTGTGTAGCAGCGCATGGGTCATTCAGCTAGTACCATGAATATGTTTCAATAGATAAGGCATCTTTAAATTGGAAACAATGAGCTCCGGCTGTAATTTACGCACAGTGTATTTCGTTTCAGGTTTACCCCAGCCGCTGCGCTCTGGTCTTGATCGTCCAAGTGTGTGTGCTCCTGACAATGCAACAATTTCCTACAGATCACAAAACAGATAAGACAAGCAACTCCAGAAGTATGCTGTATTGAAGAGTTAAAAGTAACACAGCAGTACCCGAGTACCTTGTCATTCAGGCCCATTCTGTAGAATACTTCTCGCAAATGTTCAGCAGGTGAAGGCGGACCAGCAGCTGAAAGGGTGGCAAAAAATATATGATAGCATTAGCATGCATCAAAAAGATCAAGTTTAGTTCATATTTTGGTTTCTAAATGTCAACCTAAATTACATCACAGAGGAAACATGAATTAGCACTGGTAGAACTGAAAAACCAAACATGAGAAAATGTTGCATTACTTGAGAAGGGAACACTTTGTTGGACAAAATTATTCTTGTGGTCTGTGTCTAGGTTGGGCGCCATCTTAAAGTATAAGCTGATAACATTGCCAACCATTTTCATTTTGAAGGGCCAACAAGAGAGGATTTCTTCCCGCAGCATAACAAAGAACCCAATGGGTGGATGCAAGACCCGAGTGCCTTTTTGACTAAATCCAAAAATATTATATTCATGAGAAACCCAAAGATGGCGGGGCTAGATGGAGATTGCTTGGGAAGCAAAGAGTAAATACGTCAATTCTTGAGGAGGCCAAATACTACTTTTTTGAATTGAGCACCCCAAGAGAAGAGGCGGGGGAGGGGGGGGGGGGGCAGTGGACTCTGCTGAACTACATGTAGCTCGGTTATAACATTTACTATTTGGATTAAAGTTATGAACATTATTCATTGAAAATTGGCAGAAGGGCGTCATGAATTTGTAAGTATGGGAATGATACTTTCTAGGTCTATTTCTCTATTGTCTTGCTTCTTAATTCAATTTTATCTTGTGTGGATTTTCAAAGCAGACATGAGTGTTATCCTTTGTGTTAAGCCTGCCTTCTTTACTGGTAAAATAACATTAGATATATCTGAATTTTAGTTGAGTACATGAGTATGAGTACAAATAAATTCAAACACAAAGCAAAAGCTTTGCCCTTTCATTGATTAAGTAGAAGATTGTCCAATTAATGACGAAAATCAGGCGAAAACCAAAACAAAATGGCCAAGCCCACTTCAGAACACCGTAAACACACAGAGCCAAGCTCACTCTTGAAAGTGTGCCGAATGCCACGATACACGCAAACCACACAAACACACACACTAGCCAGGGGACTCGCTCCGCCGAACAAGCGGCTCTTCCATCACTGCCGGAAAGAAGTCATGAGGCACTTTCCCGCGGCGATGAAGAGACAAGCATTCCACATGCCTGCAATAGTTGTAACCCACATGACATGAGGTCCTTGTCGTCGAAGTTGCAAAGCCCTCGGGGCCGCCTCCAAAACGTCCACTGCTCCAACACGCCTTGCGCACTCAGCCGGTACCGCTTCTGGGGTCATCACCCCGTCATGCCACTGCAGAGACGTGCGTTGCACGTGCATGCTTACTAGTATACATTTAAATACAGGTGATATCCTAAGGAGGCATGTCGGCCTGAAGCAGATAATGGCCATTGATAACTCTGTCGCATTGCATGTGGTAGCCCATAAATCAATATTCAACAGTGTGGAGAAACAAAATCAAGTGTTCAGTTAATATTTTAATTAATGCATGTTTTAGTTAAACACAGCAGATAACCGAGCATTCAAATACATGTGATATCCTCAGGAAGCATGTTTGCGTGAAGCAGATTACGTCCATGAGACAGTTCTGTCCTTTGCATATGGTAGCTCATAAGTTTATGTCAAACAGGTAAATAAATAGAATCAAAAACTGAGTTGATTTTCAATACATGCATGTTAGTTAAATATACCCCCCTTTGCAAGAATTATGAAGTTCGACTGTATACTCTACCACTCTCATCAAAGTTCAGTATACTACTAATATATTAAGAACCTAGAATAGCCAAGTAGCACAGGCAAACACACGTAGGAGCTTCATTTGGTTTGTTAAAGTTTTGATGATTTGATCAGTAAACTGAAATATCTGCAGCAATCAACGGATAACCATTCAAGTTTACCAGATAATCGCTTATTGCTCCCATCACTGAGAAATTGTTGCTACATGCTGTAGAGATCTATATCATGCAAAACTGAAGGTGCAGTATAATATTCGAGCTCTAGACAAAGACGGTAAGATCAGAAATAAGCTAAATCGACATACATAGTAAGCTGGGCCATGGATACTACTCCCTCCGTTCGGAATTACTCGTCGCACAAATGGATGTATCTACACGTATTTTAGTTCTAGATACATTCATTTTCACGACAAGTAATTCCGAACGGAGGGAGTAATTACTAACCAGGGAGTCTCCCCTCTGGTGGGCATTGATCAGGGGCAGAAACATCAACCCTTCCATAGATCATGGGGATTTTGGGGCCACCAGCTTCCTGAAAAATGACAAAATCAAATCAGTCACATCATTGCTAATCTAATAGTATTTTTTGGAATGATCATCATCGATAGGTTGAAGCGCCACAAAGTACCTCGACAGCTGTAGCACTGGCAAGCTGAAACAGATCCGCATAAGTAACACCTGCATATTTGTCCTTGATGGCTTGAATAAGCTTCAAAGCATTCACAAGACCTGCAGTAGAACTAGTTTTAAAAAACAGCCCTAGTTGTATGAAGCAAAAGAGAACCTGTGGAGGAGAAGCCCTACCAGCATTAGCCGCATGTTTTAACTCAATTTCAAACCTCAAGCTACCATTAGCTCCACCACACTGGGGCCACTCACTAATGTTCTTGTCGTAAGTACCAGCATCATGCCAACCCAAGCGAACCTGAAACCAGAAGCGGTTCGGCAGACAAGTCACAAAGAGGCATTTGTAGGCTGCATCAGCTAATGTTGGGCCAAGCAGATGCAAAGCCAGGAACTGTGCAGTGTGCAAATTTTAAAACTTGCGTCTGTGACAGAGGTTGCAGACAGGTGCACTTACAACACTCATCACAACATAATAAAGCAGTGTCAGTCCCTTGACTAGTACTCCCTCCGTTCCAAAATACTTGACTTCCATTTGTCTAAAAATGAATGTACCTATATACTAAAACATGTCTAGATACATCTATATTTTAACAAATGAAAAGCATGTATTGTGGAACGGAGGGAGTACATGAGGATGAAGTATTGTTAAATTCAGAATTTATTGGCTGCCCAGAAGATAATCTAAAGCCCAATACGGGCATTCCTCTGTTCGAACTCGAAAACACGGTATCCAAGGTCGTGTATACGATACCAGGATGGGATGGCAGGACTTCTCCTTCAGCAGCTGCTTGACGTCCTCCCGCGCGCCCCTCAGCTCAGCCACTGCGTCCCCCGCCGCCGCCGAGCTCGCCTGACGCCACCCGAGCTCCTTCGAGGAGGGAAGTCAGACAAGGGGCCACCACGAAATCAGGAACCGACGCGTCGGCGCTGAGTAATGGACGAGGGCGGGAGTTGTGCGCATACCTGCGATACGAGGAGGAGGCCGCGCAGAGGGTGGAGGGGAGACCCACCAGAGATCCCGCGGCGGAGGAGGTGGTGGACGGCCATGTCGGCTTCGGCGGCGGGGAGAGGAGGGTTTAGGGGTGATTCCTTCGTCCGCGTGTTTGGGGAAAAATGGACAACGAGAGAAATAATTCCTGCACGCGCTCTCTCGTTTTGATGTCTCCATAGCACAAAGCCACAAACTCCAACACGTCCCTCGGAGAAAAAAAAATAACGAACTGAGTATAAGGGCATGGCCAACGCGCCACTCTGGACGGCTGCCCCAAGCGCTTGACGTCATTCTAAACTGTCCACGTAGACACAACCAGTAGCTTGCAGATCAAAGCGTGATCCTGCACAGGAAACAGCCTCCTAGCTGACAAAAGTAAGACAGAGAGGGCAAAAGCGAGAGATGGGGTGAGCTAGCTCTTCCTTGTGCATGTGAAGTAAGGTAAAAAAATAAGGTTGTATACGTCATACATGGGTCTGATAGGGCAGCTTCATGGGTTGAGTGTTTGAAAAACTAAATGATGCCCCATCTGTCTTTACTTAGGTGGAAGAGGTAAGGCATCAGTTAGGTGATGCTTCCTTTATACATGCCCTAAGAAAATCTTCAGTCTTTGATAGTTTTTTTAAGAAGGATCACCCCGGCCTCTGGATTTGGGAGATGCACGCAGCCACTTTATTGATTATTCACAAAGACCTTACAAAGTAGTACATCAATGTCTCTGAAGCCGCCATCTTGGCAACATCTTTCGCTACTCTTATCCATTGATGAAGGGGTGCAAAAAGTGTGAGCCGAATACCCAGACCTCTCACCTAGCCTAACAACTAATGCCGGAGGCCCCGACCAAGCCACATACTAGATCTGGGGCATAAACCGGTCCGACGCACTCCCATAGGTCGTCGCTGCCGTCTTCCATCAATCCATCTTCAAACCAGGTACTGACGCATCGACCTTGCCAGGCCTGCCGTCGACGCCCCCACGGCGCCAGACATCGCCTCCTCCCTACGCGCGTTCATTATCACGCATCTGTCGTCGAGACTTTGTTGCGCCTCGCCGCCGAGACTCCACGACGTCGATGCGTCACAGGGAACACCGCTCCATCGTAGATGACGTCCACTAGTCCCTCGAGCCTGTCCACATCTCCAAGAATGACGCCCTCAAGAGGGGGCACGACACATGAGCGCCGCCGTCATCCAATCGATTGACCTAGGGTTTCCCCGGAGGTAGCGCATAGGAGTCTAGAGCTTCTCCACGACGGTGCCTTCAAGAAGGGGACGACGCAGAAAACACCGCCATCGCCGACCTTGGCAACGTGCCAAGAGTAGGATTTTCATCCGGATCTGCTCGAGGACCCTCCATCCAGCATCGTGTGCACGGGACCGCCACCGATGTAAATGTATGAACAACTAATTTTTACATCACTTAGGTGTTATCACAGATGATGTAATGAAGGAAATATGCCCTAGAGGCAATAATAAAGTAGTTATTTTATATTTCCTTATGCATGATAAAGGTTTATTATTCAAGCTAGAATTGTATTGATCAGAAACCTAAATACATGTGTGAATACATAAACAAATCCCGTGTCCCTACACTAGTAGAAAAAGGGCCATTTGTCCCGGTTCGTAAGGGTCATTTGTCCCGGTTGTTGAACCGGGACTAAAGGGTCGTTACTAAAGCCCTAGGCCTTTAGTCCCGGTTCTTACACGAACCGGGACAGATGGGCCTCCACGTAGCCGGTGCGGCTAGCCCAGGCAGGAGGCACTTTGGTCCCGGTTGGTGGCACCAACCGGGACCAATAGGCTGTTAGGGAACGTAGTAATTTCAAAAAAATTCCTACGCACACGCAAGATCATGGTGATGCATAGCAACGAGAGGGGAGAGTGTTGTCCACGTACCCTTGTAGACCGAAAGCGGAAGCGTTAACACAACGCGGTTGATGTAGTCGTACGTCTTCACGATCCGACCGATCAAGTACCGAACGCACGGCACCTCCGAGTTCAGCACACGTTCAGCTCGATGACGTCCCTCGAACTCCGATCCAGCCGAGTGTTGAGGGAGAGTTTCGTCAGCACGACGGCGTGGTGACGATGATGATGTTCTACCGACGCAGGGCTTCGCCTAAGCACCGCTACGATATTATCGAGGTGTAATATGGTGGAGGGGGGCACCGCACACGGCTAAGAGATCAATAGATCAATTGTTGTCTCTATGGGGTGCCCCCTGCCCCCGTATATAAAGGATCAATGGGGGAGAGGTGCGGCCAGCCTTGGGGCGCGCCAGGAGGAGTCCTACTTCCACCGGGAGTAGGACTCCCCCCTTTTCCTAGTTGGATTAGGACTTGGGAGGGGGGAAAGAGGAGAGGGAGAAGAAGGAAGGGGGGCGCCGCCCCCTTCTCCTTGTCCTATTCGGACTAGGGGGGAGGGGCGCGCGGCCCAGCCCTAGCCGCCTCTCCTCTCTTCCACCTAGGCCCACTAAGGCCCATTATGTTGCCGGGGGTTTCCGGTAACCTCCCGGTACTCCGGTAAAATCCCGATTTCACCCGGAACACTTCCGATATCCAAACATAGGCTTCCAATATATCAATCTTTATGTCTCGACCATTTTGAGACTCCTCGTCATGTCCGTGATCACATCCGGGACTCCGAACAACCTTCGGTACATCAAAACATATAAACTCATAATATAACTGTCATAGAGACGTTAAGCGTGCGGACCCTACGGGTTCGAGAACTATGTAGACATGACCGAGACACGTCTCCGGTCAATAACCAATAGCGGAACCTGGATGCTCATATTGGCTCCCACATATTCTACGAAGATCTTTATCGGTCAGACCGCATAACAACATACGTTGTTCCCTTTGTCATCGGTATTTTACTTGCCCGAGATTCGATCGTCGGTATCTCAATACCTAGTTCAATCTCGTTACCGGCAAGTCTCTTTACTCGTTCCGTAATACATCATCCCGCAACTAGCTCATTAGTTGCAATGCTTGCAAGGCTTATAGTGATGTGCATTACCGAGTGGGCCCAGAGATACCTCTCCGACAATCGGAGTGACAAATCCTAATCTCGAAATACGCCAACCCAGCAAGTACCTTCGGAGACACCTGTAGAGCACCTTTATAATCACCCAGTTACGTTGTGACGTTTGGTAGCACACAAAGTGTTCCTCCGGTAAACGGGAGTTGCATAATCTCATAGTCACAGGAACATGTATAAGTCATGAAGAAAGCAATAGCAACATACTAGACGATCGAGTGCTAAGCTAACGGAATGGGTCAAGTCAATCACATCATTCTCCTAATGATGTGATCCCGTTAATCAAATGACAACTCATGTTAATGGCTAGGAAACATAACCATCTTTGATCAACGAGCTAGTCAAGTAGAGGCATACTAGTGACACTATGTTTGTCTATGTATTCACACATGTATTGTGTTTCCGGTTAATACAATTCTAGCATGAATAATAAACATTTATCATGATATAAGGAAATAAATAATAACTTTATTATTACCTCCAGGGCATATTTCCTTCATAGGCGTCCACGCGTCAGCAGCTGGCAGGAGCTGAGGTTTTTGTTTTTTTTAAACGGGGTGGTTTAGGGGTTTTGGGAGGGTTAATTTAGGTGTTTCATATATTGTGTTAGCTAGCTAATTAATAGAGAGAAGTGTCCTCTCTTATCTCCGTGCTTGGTCGACGCTACGTACTATACGTATAGAGAGGACTCGACACGCTAGCTAGTAAGCAAATGAAGGAAACAGAAGATCGTCGTGAACATATGCATACAGAGAGAAGTGATATCGACCACCTCTCCTTCTCTGAGAGATTGGTCGGACAACAAGTTCTCGTATATCTATCCAACGCTACTGGCTACATATATACAATATAATTATCTCTTACAATATATTCTCCTAATTATATATGAACTCAGGGTCCACATGGTATTCTCCGTCTTTATCGATCACGTGGTCAAGAAAGAATGCTGCCAATTCCTCTTGAATTGCTCGCATACGATCTGGTGGTAGGAGTTCATTCCGCATCCGAAACATCTAATTTGAAGAAGGGGGTCAATACATATATATATGAATAAATGAAACTCAACACAAATGATGGTAATAAAATAAAATTGTGAATATTATTATTTACACACTTCATATTGCTTGTCAGAGTAGCCCCGCTCATAGGTCGTGTGGCGGATGGACTCGCAAACGTAGTATCCACAGTAATTATTCTCGGCTTCCTGCCACAACCACTTTACAAGAAATAGAGGTCAATCAAACTGATAAGCAAGCATGCAATGGTATTGATGAAACTGGCGCTTGAATCACTAGGAGATGCGCGGAACATGCTAGTAGTACTTAATTTCGGGTGTCTAAATTGCAGCTTCTTCGGCGGTCCCGGAGCTTTTGAGGTGAATTTTGTCCAAACCCTACCAGACAAAGAAAACAATTACTTGATATCGGGAAATGAACAAAGTTGCCGATATGGTGCGATAATGATCGATTTAACTTACTTCTCGAGCATTTCAGTCATGTCTGCATACTCCTGGGGATCTTTTCGTCTTGAGTCTAAGACGGTTACTAGTCCCTGCTCAAGCTTAATCTCTAGGAGAATATAGTGGAACCTGCGCACGCATGCATAACTCATCAATTATATTACTATAACCTAGACTAATAAGGGAAACCGAATATGCACAAGATAGTAACACTCACTTGAAGTTGTAAGGAAAGAGTATCATATCTTTGTTTTCATTTATTACCAACGATCGTATCAAGTTGGCCTCGGTCTCTCTGGCCTTCAATCTGCATAATATAGTGAGGATAATTATAAATACATGCAATGAAAGAGTTGACCTATATATAGAGACTTAATGACAGAAGTAGTACTTACAGACAGTAGCAAGTGACTGTTAATTTATCGAGGGCATGTTGATTGAAAAACTGGAAGAACTCCTCAAATGGAACATTCAGCAGATCAATTCCAACGAGGTCATGCTCCTCTTTAACTCTCAGCGTCAAAATATTCCTCCCCCCAGACTCTCTGCAGGTTTTCATGTACCAATCATGGAATCTTCGCATCATCGTTGTTAGAGATCTTTCATCTTTGACGAGAGGCTTCCCGTACTCGTATCTGTGTTCGTCCACCTCCAAGAAATCATAATGTACATCGTCGGGCGGGTAATCTCCAAGACTGGTATAACCGGGCACCATCCTCGGATCATTAGCGACAATATCGCTAGACACCTTGAGTGGGGGGCACGATTGGTTCGCTTGTTCTCTGAGCTGGGCAATTTTTTTTCCCAGCTCATCGTTCTTTTAACCTTTGATCACTGATAGTACTTCCTGACCGCTCCGCTTCGATAAATGACCTTTCAATAATGCGCTCATAGTTGCCTTTCGGCGGAGACTTTGGTGGTTTCTTCAGGGCAGCCAGAGTGCGCTTCGCTTTCACCGGATCTATCTTCTCCTCCGGAGGTGGATGTTTGCTTTCACCCCTTCAAACAAGTTCGTCACTTCGGCTCGCACGATCTTCGTGTTTTCCTCCAGGGTCCTCTCGTATGGTAACTTCTCTGGAGTCTTCAGAGAAGGACCGAATCTGTATTGCCTCCCGCCTCTGGCTGTACTGCTAGACGCCGGAGCAGACGGAGCGGCTGCGGCTGTCTTCTTTCCTTTCTTACGAGGCGGAGGAGAAGGACTACGACGCGCCGGAGCAGCGAGAGCGGCAGCGGGTCTCTTCCGCCCTTGCTGACGAGGCGGAGAAGGAGGAGGTTGGCTGCTCGGGCGCGCCGGCGCAGGCGGAGAAGGAGGCGGAGTGCCGCCACGCGCCGAAGAAGGAGGCTGAGTGTCCTGATCACTCGCCAAGGAGGAGGCGGAGTGCCCTGACTCGCCGGAGGAGGAGGAGGAGGCGGAGGCATCCAGTTCGGAAGGTTGATGAGCTTCTTCCGCCATAGGCATGGAGTCTTCAGAGAAGAACCCAACCGAGTCTCCCCTTCACCCGTAGGGTGGTCAAGCTCGAGGTCCTCAAATCCGTCCGTTATTTCATCCACCATCACCCTAGCATATCCTTCTGGAATCGGGCGGCAGTGATAGGTTGCGCCAGGTTCAGGAGGTGCAACAGAGCCAACACCCGCCTTGACTTTCAATTTCATCCATTGCATCATAAGGTGGCAATGTTGAGACTCCGTGATAGCATCCATGGGGTAGCTAGCAGGAGCCGTGAAGACAGGCTCCTGCTGAAGCAGCTCGGTGGAAGCCACGCTGCTTCTCTGCTGAGATGGCGGGGTAGCTTCGGCAGGTCGTTTGCTGCGATTTGCTTCTCGTTCCTCTATCGCTTGTACCCTTGCGTGCAGCGCCTGCAGTTGGGTATGCTCCACTTTCTTCCTCCTCTCCTGACATTTGTAACCGCCTGCGTCCGGAAACCCAGCCTTCCACGGAACGGAGCCTGGCGTGCCTCGTGTCCGTCCAGGGTGCTCAGGATTCCCGAGGGCCATTGTGAGCTCGTCGTTCTCTCTGTCTGGAACGAACGTCCCTTGCTGAGCTGCATCGATATACTCCTGAAGCCTCGTGACGGGTAGTCTCAGTTGCTCGTTCGTCCAAACGCACTTCCCTGATACAGGTTCCAAGGTTCTGCCAACCCCGAAGAACCAAGTCCGGCAATGGTCTGGCCAGTTCAATGTCTCTGGTTAGACCCCTTTATCAACCAGGTCATTCTCAGCCTTGGCCCACAACGGCCGGGCTTTGAGGTAGCCACCTGACCCCGTGCGATGGTGAAGCTTCTTCTTCGCAGCATTTTTCTTGTTTGTCGCTGACATCTTCTTACTCTTGTCCGATGTCTTGTGGGCCACAAATGCGGGCCAGTGATCTCTGATCTTCTCATACCGGCCGGTGAATTCTTGTGTCTTTTCTTGGTCGACAAACGATGTTTTCAGCTCATTCTTCCACCTCCTGAATAGTTCTGCCATCTTCTTAAGAGCATGAGACTTGATCAATTGCTCTTTAACTAGCTTCTCCGGATCCTCCTCTGGCGGTAGGGTGAAATTTTCCTTCAGCGCGGTCCAAAGATCATCTTTCTGCATATCGTCGACATAAGACACCTCAGGGTCTTCCTTCTTAGGCTTAAACCATTGGTGGATGCTGATCGGGATCTTGTCCCTAACAAGAACCCCACACTGAGCAGCAAATGCTTCCTTTGTCCAGATGGGTTCAATCGGCATGCCATCGCGCGCGATTGCTGTGATCTCAAACCTTTCATCCGAGCGCAACTTTTTCTTCGGGCCTCGTCTCTTTATCGAAGTTGTGCTCGATTCGGAGGGCTAGAAAAAAGAAGAAAGACGAGAGTTAATTAATATGTGTACATACCAAAACAATGAATGCATCAATTAGCTAGTCAGCACAGGCTTAACTAATATATATACCTGGCCAGACTCGGTTCGGTCACCGGAGCCGTCATCACGGTCTCCTTCTTGCACCGGCATTGGGTCACCGGAGCCATCATAATCATAGCCTGCTTCTTCACCCTGTCCTTCCAGACCATCGGGGTCGTTGAGAAACGACAAGATGGCATCACTTCCTTTTGCGATTATGTCCCCCAACACCGCTTCTGTTGCTTCGTCTCGGGGGTGCTCCATAGTTTCTGCAAATATTTACAACATGGCAATTATTATTCAAACATGACAGATGGATATATTAGTGGCAAACGTAGAACTAGCTAGCTAATCACAATAAGGAATCATATTAGTGGCCTCGACGCTGCTTCTCTAGGGTTTGGGGTGGCCTCGACAGCGCTTAAAGGGTTTGGGGTGGCCTCCAGAGAGTTTGTTGGGTAGGGGCGCGGCGGGAGGGGGTAGGAGACCGACATCATTTTTTTCTAGGGTTTGGGTGTCCTCGAGAGTTTTGGTCGAGCGAGAGGGCCGGTGTGACGCCCCGAGACCGATGCTCCAGAAGACTAACATATATTTCGTGTTCGCCGTGTGTTTTATTTTGTTGTTGTTGCTTTTCATCATGTCATCATGCATACTGCATCCGCATGTTTTCATAAAAACTCGTAGTCGTTCACAGTGTCGCTTCTCTCTGTCTCCGTTGACCTTTTGTCAGCCCCCCTTGTCTTTCTCGACCTCTCTCAAACCCCCTCGCGTGCGCGTCTGAATGCTTCCTGAACCCGACCCGCACGGTCATGACCAACAGGTCCGGATCATCTTCAAACATCCCCTAAATATCATCGGTTTATTTATTGAACTCACCTAGTCTATTTTTCTCAACCGCCCGATTTTGATCGGAGGGTCCGAATCTACCCTAAACTCCCCCTCTTTCCTTATATAAGAGACTCCTAGTCTAAATCTAGACAAACCCTAAAATTAAGGACCCGTGTCCCATCCAATCCTCCTCCCCGTGGCCACTCTCTCGGGATCCATCCCGCAGCCACCTGGATTTCAACGCCGGCCAATCCCCACCGAATTCCATTGATCCATCCATCCAACAGCATCTCCCAGTGCCCACCTCCTCACCCCGAGCAGCTCGCGAGGCACCGGCCTCCTCAGCTCCTCTGGCCCTGCAGCAACCTCGCCGGAGCTGCACCCGCGTCACCGTCGGCGACCACCTCCATCAGGCCGGACCCCACACCCCTCGTTGCTTCTCCTTCTCCCGTTCCATCTGGTTCCCTCTCTCACTTGCTCTCTGTCTTCTCCATGGAGACCCGCAGGAACATCGCTACCATGGTCAACCTCAACGTGCCTCGCCGCTATCGGGTATGGAAGGGTCGACCTCGGTTTTGCCTCCCCGCCTCCTTCGATGCACCACCAGGAGCCCTTGAAGCCTCGCGCCGCCCCATCTTGCGAGCACACCGGCGCCTTGGACCGATGCCACCAAGAGCCTCGGCGACCCCTCCTGGACCTGCTGCTGCCGCCAAGTTCCCCGCCGCCGTCGCGAGTCCCATGCTGTCGGCCTTCCCTGCGACCTCGCCTCCTCTGCTTCGCTTGAGGAGGACGACCTCAACATCAAGTTCCCCTGCCTACATCGCCTGAAGCCGTCGTCCCGCCGCCAAGTCCCAGCACGCGCCCGCGAAGGCTCTGCTTCGCCGCGCCACCGCACGCAGACCCCTCTGCTCTCCCGCGCCTCCGCCTCGACCTCCGCCTCGCCAAGTCCAGCCGACAACCGAGGCCGCACCCTCAGCTTCGAGCCGACCGCCGCCCTGCGCCTCGTCCGCCTTGCCGGGTTCCTCGCCAAGTCCCGCGTCGGCCTCTGCTTTGCCCTGCCGCCGCGCCTTCGTTCTGTCTCCTGGTGAAGGAGATGACCAGCAGCCAAGCCGCATCGAGCGACGACCGCCTCGCTGCGTTGACCGCGCCCTTCCTTCGCCTACGTGGACCGCAGCCACGCCTCCGGCCCAGCGCCCCCTGCCGGCCTTCCTCTCCATCGCGTGGGCTCAGCCTCTCTGGTGAGCGCCCAGTCCGCCCAGATTCGGCCCGTAGTGTTTTTTTCCGCTGCTGCGAATTTGTCTAATTATCCAGAGAGCGCCTGTTTTGCAGAAAGCCCTCATGTTCATGCATTTAATAACTCACAAACCCTGCATCATATGTAGATAATTCATATATGAAAAATGCTTAGAATTTCATCTAGTTTCATAATATGTAACTTTCATCTATGTTTAAAATGTTTAAATTGATGTTTGCATTAATTTGCTTAAATGCCATGCTAAAATGATTTATTTCATAACTAAATAATCATAGCTCCGAATTAAATAAACTTTATATGTAAATGGGGTGGAAAAAATGCCTAGTTTAACATGGTGCACTTTGTTTTACTGTTTAACAACATTAAAATATGTTTTAGGGCAGAACAGTAGCTAATTCAAAATATGCATATGGGGATTTTTTCGGAATTGTTGTTTGTTGTTCTGGCCTCATTTAAACTTGCCTAGATAGGTAGTTTTCATATGCTTCACCCCTTGCCATGTTTAATAACATTTAATATTGTTGGTTACATAAACAAGAGCGAACTAAATAAATGAATGTGGTGTTTCGTCAATATGCAACTCGTTGCATATTGAGCTCCACTTAATTGGTAGTATTGTTTGTTGCACTTTGCCATGCTATGCCATGCCTATTTAAACCGGACATGCATCATACTTGATTGTGCACCTTGCCGTGTTTATATGATGGTTGTTTACCATGATGTTTGCTTCTTTCCGGTTGCGCTTCTCCTTGATAGTTCCGCTTACGTTGCGGTTGTGAGGATTCGTTCGTCTACGTCCGTTTGTCTTCTTCATGGACTCGTCCTTCTTCCTAGCGGGATTTCAGGCAAGATGACCATTACCCTCGATATCACTTCTATCTTTGCTTGCTAGTTGTTCGCTCTATTGCTATGCTGCTACCTACCACTTGCTCTTCAAGCCTCCCAGATTGCCATGTCAGCCTCTAACCTTTTCCACCCTTCCTAGCAAACCGTTGTTTGGCTATGTTACCGCTTTTGCTCAGCCCCTTTTATAGCGTTGCTAGTCATAGGTGAAGATGAAGAAGTTTGTTCCATGTTGGAAGATGGATATCATGAACTTTGTTGGGATATCACAATAACTATTATTTAATTAATGCATCTATATACTTGGTAAAGGGTGGAAGGCTCGGCCTTATGCCTGGTGTTTTGTTCCACTCTTTCCACCCTAGTTTTTCATCATACCGGTGTTATGTTCCTTGATTTTGCGTCCCTTACACGGTTGGGTGATTTATGGGATCCCCTTGACAGTTCGCTTTGAATAAAACTCCTCCAGCAAGGCCCAACCTTAGTTTTCCCATTTGCCTCACCTAGCCCTTTTTCCCTTGGGTTTCCGGAGCCCGAGGGTCATCTTTATTTACCCCCCGGGCTAGTTCTCCTCCAAGTGCTGGTCCAAACCGAGCGATGTCCGGCGCCCCCTGGGCAACTAGGGTCTATGCCAACCCGACATCTTGCTCATCCGGTGTGCCCAGAGAACGAGATATGTCAGCTCCTATCGGGATTTGTCGACACATCGGGCAGCTTTGCTGGTCTTGTTTTACCATTGTCGAAATGTCTTGTAAACCGGGATTCCGAGACTGATCGGGTCTTCCCGGGAGAAGGTTTATCCTTTGTTGACCGTGAGAGCTTGTGATGGGCTAAGTTGGGACACCCCTGCAGGGTATTATCTTTCGAAAGCCGTGCCCGCGGTTATGTGGCAGATGGGAATTTGTTAATATCCGGTTGTAGAGAACTTGACACTTGACTTAATTAAAATGCATCAACCGCGTGTGTAGCCGTGATGGTCTCTTTTCGGCGGAGTCCGGGAAGTGAACACGGTCTGGGTTATGTATGAACGTAAGTAGTTTTAGGATCACTTCTAGCTTCTCGACTGTTCCGTTGCTTCTCTTCCCGCTCTTATTTGCGTATGTTAGCCACCATATTTTGCTTAGTGCTTGCTGCAGCTCCACCTCATTACCCCTTTCCTACCCATAAGCTTAAATAGTCTTGATCTCACGGGTGTGAGATTGCTGAGTCCTCGGGACTCACAGATTCTACCAAAACAGTTGCAGGTGACGTTGAAACCAGTGCAGGTGACGCAACCGAGCTCAAGTGGGAGTTCGACGAGGACCTTGGTCGTTACTATATTTCGTTTCCTGATGATAAGTAGTGGAGCCCAGTTGGGACGATCGGGGATCTAGCTTTTGGGGTTATCTTCTTTTCATTTGGACTTGACCGTAGTCGATCTATGGGTGTATTTTGAATGATGTATGAATTTATTTATGTATTGTGTGAAGTGGCGATTGTAAGCCAACTCTTTTTATCCCATTCTTGTTCATTACATGGGATTGTGTGAAGATGACCCTTCTTGCGACAAAACCACCATGCGGTTATGCCTCCAAGTCGTGCCTCGACACGTGGGAGATATAGCCGCATCGTGGGCGTTACAAGTTGGTAATCGAGCCATCCCCGACTTAGGAGCCCCCTGCTTGATCGAATCGCTGGCGTTTTTGAGTCTAGAAAAAAATGTTTTGAGTCTTAGGATTATATATATCGGAGAGTAGCATTCTTTTTACTCCTCAGTCCCTTCGTCGCTCTGGTGAGGCCCCCTGACGTAGAAGTTTCGACTCTCCTCTCCTCAAATTTGACTAAAAAAATTTTAGGATCATGCGGGTATCTTGGAATCATTTCGATGGTTTTGTGACGAGAACATTGTTCTTGGTGCCTCCTGACATTTAGGGGTTGTGGCAGTGTCCCGGGGAGTTGAGCTCCGAGGTGTTGTCGTCACAATTTTATCGTTGCAGTTATGGAATACCTGAGTTTCGCCGACGTCGAAAATCTCTTTTATGCAGTTGTTGGTGAGATCACCTCGACGCCACCCAGTACTGGGGCGGGAGTTCGGGAGTATTGCCATAACTCGTATAACGTATGCTTTTCGAAGGTTGAGGTAAATGATTTCCGAAGGTTTCTTGGTTATGTGTTGAAGGATGGATACAGCTGGATCTAGGTATTGTTAGTTTGGGTGAGATATATTGCGTCCCCTGTATCCCCAACACCTGATTGCATAACCAGAAAGTTTCGGGAGTTTATAAGTGGGAATTCAAGTAGCTCCTAGGATATCTTTTCGACAGATGCATGATATGAGATTGGGGTTCGACGTCTAGTGGTCCGCCTTTCCACGGTTTGTTTTACAGTGGTCTCGTAGTGTCTTAAAGAGTCCTTGGCTATGCCGACTCGGGGACGCTTCATATGTCATGTGCACTGCCTTGTACATGATGGTGTTGTACGATCGAGCCCGTGTGGGCCCCACCACGAAAACTTCGGACAAAATCTCTATCATATGTTTGTTCTGGCTTATTCTGCAAGCCAATCCTTTGTTTTGTTTTAAGTTGTGGTATTCGAGTTGCTTCAATGCCAAGTGTTGATTCCATACCTTATTCTAAGCGGTGTTCTCATATTTCTATGTGGATGCTAATCCTTCTTGTTCATCAAGGTTGTCTTTTCAATCCTTTCCAACCAGTGTGCTTCTCTCCAAGTAAATCCGATCATTCCAACATTCGCAATATCAATTCTAAGCTTTTTTCTCAACGGTGTTCGTTTCATCCGACCCAAGTTGCCTTTGTTTTCCCACCCTCCCACCCCTTGTTTCTTCAAGGACTCAGATTTGTTAATCATGTATCCTTTTACTTGTGAGAAGTCTCTTCATTCTTTTCTTTCAATGTTTTTATCCGGTGATTTCTCATGAAGACGCTAAGGAAGCTTCAACTTTATCATTGTTCCATTCTAATTTTCTTCTCCGGTGGATTTAAGTCAAGCTTTCAGTGTTGATCGTATTCTTTTCCTTGTTTGAAATGCTTTCTCATGTCGGTGCATCTCTTAATCATCCACCTCTTGCTATTCATGTTATCTGGAGTGCTGAAGACATCTCAGAAGATTCGCATTTCCATTCCCAATCCGTTCAAGCTATCTCGAGGTTGTTATCTCTTTTGAGCCATTTAATTCAACCGGCGCAATCTTTCTTTTAATCATTCAACGGTGTATCTTTTGAGTGGGCCCTAACCCATAGGTCTTTTCCCAGGATCTTACCTGACTCTTCTAATTTTCCCGGAGCTATTCCCAAATTCTTTTCGAAGTTTGACGTAAGAATGAAGTATCATCAGTCATATTTCTTCTCCAAGATCGCTTTCAAATTCTTTTCATCGTTGGTTCAACCTTTCCAATTTTCATTCCGGAGTGCCTCAACAATTCATGGTGGTGTTTCTCGTCGTCATTCTCGGATTTTCAAGACCGAAGAAGAGTTTCCCTTAAATCTTGTCCATTCTCTTGAAGATTCATGGTTCTAGCTTGATGCCATCCTCTCATAATTGTTTTCGATTGCGAGAATTCTTTTCACCCATCCAGAGCAATTCAGGAGTCTTTTCATTTTGATTCTCCGGAGCCCATCATCTCAGTATTATTCATTCTCGGCTTTCAGCTCTCATTCTTTAAATCATACCGGTGCATCATTCAAGTATTATCTAATCAGCTCGGGATCTCTGCGTTCACTTGTATCTAAATTCTGTCAAGTATCTTTATTCGTTTTCTAATTCTTCCCAGTGAATTGCGCCTTTGCTACTTTCATTTCCAATTCTTACGGTGGTTCGTTCGAGACTCCTATTCCTATGTTCACATATTAATTTATTCGTTATTTCAATCCTATCGGTGGTTCGTTTAAGACCTTCTCAAGTTTGCGCTATATCTCTCTTAATACTTTCTACGAGAATAAGTAGTATGCCAAATCCGTTGCTTGTCATCAATTTAAATTGATGAAGGATACGCATAATGTAATTCTTATTCTTGTTTCATCCAAGTGTTTAATCCCTTCCTTCGGAGATTGTTCATCATGTCACATTTCTCGGTTCGAGATTTCCGGAGTTCCAAGTTTTCCGCATTATCTTATCGTCGGGAAGCTCCATCTAAATCATCGCAAGGCTTCACCTTGTGTTTTCAAATTCTCTTTCTTTCTATCATCCTTTTATTACCAGAGTTCTTCATGGAGGCTATACATGGTGGTTCGTCAAGAATTCTTTTAATTCTTCAATTGCTCTTCAAGATTTCTCTTGAAGTTATGGTCCGCCAAGCTATACTCCAAAATAAACATGGTGTTCAACACATGTCTTGTTTTGAGGAGTTCAAGCATTCTTCATCTTGCATTCCGAAGTTCAATCCTTTCTCCCTTATCTTTTGAGGTGGTGTTATGTCATTCTTGACAATTTCTTTGTGTTTCATGATTCACAAGTTCAGGAATGAGATATTTAAACCCATCATTTTCTTCCTTGGAGTTATCTTGGTATAGGTTTCACCTAAAGCCTTCCATTGGGAATGTTGCTCTTTGTGATGATTACCTATGATCCAAGTTATCTCTCTATCATCTTGGTGGAAGAAGTTTTCTATCTTTTCTAGCTATCAATCAAATCTTTTTTCTGTGAGTGGCAGGTTGTCACCTCATAATTTTGAGATGTCTACCATAAGCCCACATCAAGCTTATCTTTTCATTGTTGGTTTTCCAACAACTCCGTTCTAACCTTCTTCGAAGGGTGCTTTCCAAGATCATTTGTGGCAGAAGTTGGCATTTTCTTCTCCATTCATTTATTTCAATGATCTATCTTCTACTCTTTCTTCCGGAGTCATTGCGATGTTGCTCTCTTCGCTCATCATCTCGAATTGTGAAGATCGTGTTCTTTCCTTGCTTATCCATTTAACCGGAGTGTCGTGTCCTCTTCTCAACCGGAGTGCTGTCCAAGTTCTGGCATTCGTGTTCTTTGGCTATCTTCATGATACCGGTGTGGCTCCATATTCTTTTGGTTCGTTGAGATCTTGTTTCATGTCTTTCAACCTACAAGGTTCTCATGGTGTTCCTTGTTTCCGTTTACTACGGAGTGCTCTCAATTCGCTCATCTCCGTTGTGTCATTTCTTTCGAGCTGTTCAACTTCCAAGGTTCTTTGGTTTCACTCGTTTGTCAAGAAGCAATTTGTTTTACCTCTTCCTCTTCCGCTTCTCTTCGGTGCCATCCTTAGATCTCGGGACGAGATCTCTTGTAAGTGGAGGAGTGTTGTGACGCCCCGAGACCGATGCTCCAGAAGACTAACATATATTTCGTGTTCGTCGTGTGTTTTATTTTGTTGTTGTTGCATTTCATCATGTCATCATGCATATTGCATCCGCATGTTTTCATAAAAACTCGTAGTCGTTCACAGTGTCGCTTCTCTCTGTCTCCGTTGACCTTTTCTCAGCCCCCCTTGTCTTTCTCGACCTCTCTCAAACCCCCTCGCATGCGCGTCTGAATGCTTCCTGAACCCGACCCGCACGGTCATGACCAACAGGTCCGGATCATCTTCAAACATCCCCTAAATATCATCGGTTTATTTATTGAACTCACCTAGTCTATTTTTCTCAACCGCCCGATTTCGATCGGAGGGTCCGAATCTACCCTAAACTCCCCCTCTTTCCTTATATAAGAGACTCCTAGTCTAAATCTAGACAAACCCTAAAATTATGGACCCGTGTCCCATCCAATCCTCCTCCCCGCGGCCACTCTCTCGGGATCCATCCCGCAGCCACGTGGATTTCAACGCCGGCCAATCCCCACCGAATTCCATCGATCCATCCATCCAACCGCATCTCCCAGCGCCCACCTCCTCACCCCGAGCAGCTCGCGAGGCACCGGCCTCCTCAGCTCCTCTGGCCCTGCTGCAACCTCGCCGGAGCTGCACCCGCGTCATCGTCTGCGACCACCTCCATCAGGCCGGACCCCGCACCCCTTGTTGCTTTTCCTTCTCCCGTTCCATCTGGTTCCCTCTCTCACTTGCTCTCTGTCTTCTCCATGGAGACTCACAGGAACATCGTACCATGGTCAACCTCGACGTGCCTCGCCGCTATCGGGTATGGAAGGGTCGACCTCGGTTTTGCCTCCCCGCCTCCTTCGATGCACCACCAGGAGCCCTTGAAGCCTCGCGCCGCCCCATCTTGCGAGCACACCGGCGCCTTGGACCGATGCCACCAAGAGCCTCGGCGACCCCTCCTGGACCTGCTGCTGCCGCCAAGTTCCCCGCCGCCGTCGCGAGTCCCATGCTGTCGGCCTTCCCTGCGACCTCGCCTCCTCTGCTTCGCTTGAGGAGGACGACCTCAACATCAAGTTCCCCTGCCTACATCGCCTGAAGCCGTCGTCCCGCCGCCAAGTCCCAGCACGCGCCCGCGAAGGCTCTGCTTCGCCGCGCCACCGCACGCAGACCCCTCTGCTCTCCCGCGCCTCCGCCTCGACCTCCGCCTCGCCAAGTCCAGCCGACAACCGAGGCCGCACCCTCAGCTTCGAGCCGACCGCCGCCCTGCGCCTCGTCCGCCTTGCCGGGTTCCTCGCCAAGTCCCGCGTCGGCCTCTGCTTTGCCCTGCCGTCGCGCCTTCGTTCTGTCTCCTGGTGAAGGAGACGACCAGCAGCCATGCCGCATCGAGCGACGACCGCCTCGCTGCGTTGACCGCGCCCTTCCTTCGCCTACGTGGACCGCAGCCACGCCTCCGGCCCAGCGCCCCCTGCCGGCCTTCCTCTCCATCGCGTGGGCTCAGCCCCTCTGGTGAGCGCCCAGTCCGCCCAGATTCGGCCCGTAGTGTTTTTTCCGCTGCTGCGAATTTGTCTAATTATCCAGAGAGCGTCTGTTTTGCAGAAAAGCCATCATGTTCATGCATTTAATAACTCACAAACCCTGCATCATATGTAGATAATTCATATATGAAAAATGCTTAGAATTTCATCTAGTTTCATAATATGTAACTTTCATCTATGTTTAAAATGTTTAAATTGATGTTTGCATTAATTTGCTTAAATGCCATGCTAAAATGATTTATTTCATAACTAAATAACCGTAGCTCCGAATTAAATAAACTTTATATGTAAATGGGGTGGAAAAAATGCCTAGTTTAACATGGTGCAGTTTGTTTTACTGTTTAACAACATTAAAATATGTTTTAGGGCAGAACAGTAGCTAATTCAAAATATGCATATGGGGATTTTTTTGGAATTGTTGTTTGTTGTTCCGGCCTCATTTAAACTTGCCTAGATAGGTAGTTTTCATATGCTTCACCCCTTGCCATGTTTAATAACATTTAATATTGTTGGTTACATAAACAAGAGCGAACTAAATAAATGAATGTGGTGTTTCGTCAATATGCAACTCGTTGCATATTGAGCTCCACTTAATTGGTAGTATTGTTTGTTGCACTTTGCCATGCTATGCCATGCCTATTTAAACCGGGCATGCATCATACTTGATTGTGCACCATGCCGTGTTTATATGATGGTTGTTTACCATGATGTTTGCTTCTTTCCGGTTGCGCTTCTCCTTGATAGTTCCGCTTACGTTTCGGTTGTGAGGATTCGTTCGTCTACGTCCGTTTGTCTTCTTCATGGACTCGTTCTTCTTCCTAGCGGGATTTCAGGCAAGATGACCATTACCCTCGATATCACTTCTATCTTTGCTTGCTAGTTGTTCGCTCTATTGCTATGCTGCGCTACCTACCACTTGCTCTTCAAGCCTCCCAGATTGCCATGTCAGCCTCTAACCTTTTTCACCCTTCCTAGCAAACCATTGTTTGGCTATGTTACCGCTTTTGCTCAACCCCTTTTATAGCGTTGCTAGTCGCAGGTGAAGATGAAGAAGTTTGTTCCATGTTGGAACATGGATATCATGAACTTTGTTGGGATATCACAATAACTATTATTTAATTAATGCATCTATATACTTGGTAAAGGGTGGAAGGCTCGGCCTTATGCCTGGTGTTTTGTTCCACTCTTGCCACCCTAGTTTTCCGTCATACCGGTGTTATGTTCCTTGATTTTGCGTCCCTTACACGGTTGGGTGATTTATGGGACCCCCTTGATAGTTTGCTTTGAATAAAACTCCTCCAGCAAGGCCCAACCTTGGTTTTACCATTTGCCTCACCTAGCCCTTTTTCCCTTGGGTTTCCGGAGCCCGAGGGTCATCTTTATTTACCCCCCCCGGGCCAGTTCTCCTCCGAGTGCTGGTCCAAACCGAGCGATGTCCGGCTCCCCCTGGGCAACCAGGGTCTATGCCAACCCGACGTCTTGCTCATCCGGTGTGCCCTAAGAACGAGATATGTGCAGCTCCTATCGGGATTTGTCGGCACATCGGGCGGCTTTGCTGGTCTTGTTTTACCATTGTCGAAATGTCTTGTAAACCGGGATTCCGAGACTGATCGGGTCTTCACGGGAGAAGGTTTATCCTTCATTGACCGTGAGAGCTTGTGATGGGCTAAGTTGGGACACCCCTGCAGGGTATTATCTTTCGAAAGCCGTGCCCGCGGTTATGTGGCAGATGGGAATTTGTTAATATCCGGTTGTAGAGAACTTGACACTTGACTTATATAAAATGCATCAACCGCGTGTGTAGCCGTGATGGTCTCTTTTCGGCGGAGTCCGGGAAGTGAACACGGTCTGGGTTATGTATGAACGTAAGTAGTTTCAGGATCACTTCTTGATCACTTCTAGCTTCTCGGCCGTTGCATTGCTTCTCTTCCCGCTCTTATTTGCGTATGTTAGCCACCATATTTTGCTTAGTGCTTGCTGCAGCTCCACCTCATTACCCCTTTCCTACCCATAAGCTTAAATAGTCTTCATCTCGCGGGTGTGAGATTGCTGAGTCCTCGTGACTCACAGATTCTACCAAAACAGTTGCAGGTGACGTTGAAACCAGTGCAGGTGACGCAACCGAGCTCAAGTGGGAGTTCGACGAGGACCTTGGTCGTTACTATATTTCGTTTCCTGATGATCAGTAGTGGAGCCCAGTTGGGACGATTGGGGATCTAGCTTTTGGGGTTATCTTCTTTTCATTTGGACTTGACCGTAGTCGGTCTATGGGTGTATTTTGAATGATGTATGGATTTATTTATGTATTGTGTGAAGTGGCGATTGTAAGCCAACTCTTTTTATCCCATTCTTGTTCATTACATGGGATTGTGTGAAGATGACCCTTCTTGCGACAAAACCACCATGCGGTTATGCCTCCAAGTCGTGCCTCGACACGTGGGAGATATAGCCGCATCATGGGCATTACAGCCGGGGGGTGCTCCCGTGGTATAAGTTATCATGGTCGAGAGGGGGTATATATATCGACCGCCCCTCATGTCGAAGTTATCCGGGAGGGGGTTATATCGACAACGACGACATACATACATGTGAAAATAATGTTATCGGGTAGGGGGTATATCGACCCCCCTCGTGTTGAAGTTATCGGGACGGGGTATATCGACAACGACATACCCGATAAAAAAATAACAAGACGAAGAAGAAATAAAAAGAGGAGAAGAAGAAAGGAATAGAGGAGAAGATCGAAGAAAAAAAAAGAAGAAAGAAAAGGAGGAGAAGAAGAACAAATAGAAAATATTCTATTTTCTCTTCTTCTCCTCTTCTTTTTCTTCTTTTTTCCTCTTCTTATTTATTTCTCCTATTCTTCTCCTTTCTTCCTCTTCTTATTTTCCTTTTTCCTCTCATTCTTTTTCTTCTTCTTCCTTTCCTAGCTAGATATATAAAACTTTTCTAAAAATGTAACTTTTGCATATATAAAACTTTTTCTTCTTCCTTCTTCTTCCTTCTATTCCTTCTTCCTTAATATATAAAACTTTTCTAAAAATGAAACTAACCTAAAATGTACTAAATCAGAGAACATATATAGATAAAACTTTTCTAAAAATCTAACTTTTTCATATATGTATTTTTAAAACATCATTACAATTGAAAAAATACATACATACATACAAAAAACATGTAAAAAATACATACATACATATATGAACATACATAAAAAAATACATATATTTAAAAAATACATACATACATATATGAAAATCTAAAAACATGTAAAAAAATAGCATGTATAAGTAAAAAAAATAGCACGGCGGCGGCGGGGCCGGCGGAGGCGCGGTGCTCACAGAGGGAGGAGCGCGCGACGGGCGTTGTCGGGGCGAGCAGGGGCGCGGGGAGTGGCGCGGCGACGGCGTCGGGGCAGGGGCGGCGCTCGTCGGGGCAGGGGCGGCGTGCGTCGGGGCATGGACGGCGCGCGGTGACGACGTCGGGCGAGGGCGCTGGCGATGGCGAGGGCGCGGGCGACGGCGACGACGGGCACGGGCGACGGCGACGGCGGGGGCGGCGGGCGGTGTCGGGGCAGCCTGGCGGCGTCGATGTGCTCGGCGTCGTCGGGGGCAACTGTGGTGATGAACTCTGCAAAATTGCTAAGTGCTACTTATATACCAAGAGCATTGGTCCCGGTTTGTCCCACCAACCGGGACCAATGCCCCCTTTAGTCCCGGTTGGTGCCACCAACCGTGACCAAAGGTCAGTTTTCAGCAGCCCAAAGGGCGGAAGCGGCGGCCCTTGGTCCCGGTTGGTGGCACCAACCGGGACTAAAGGGGGGCATTGGTTCCGGTTGGTGCCACGAACCGGTGCCAATGCCCCCTTTAGTCTCGGTTGCTGCCACTAACAATGACCAAAGGTCAGTTTTCAGCAGCCCAAAGGGCGGAAGCGGCGGCCCTTGGTCCCGGTTGGTGGCACCAAGCGGGACTAAAGGGGGGGCATTGGTTCCGGTTGGTGCCACGAACCGGTACCAATGCACCCCTTTAGTCCCGGTTGGTGGCACCAACCGAGACCAAAGGCCCTGTGCTGCCCGCATCGCGGCCAAAACTTTAGTTCCACCTCGCTAGTTGAGAGAGCTCGAGAGTGGTTTATAAGCGCTGCTGCGCCAACCCTCTCGAGCTCCTCTCAACTGCAAATTTTCGGGCCTAATTTGTCACGATGTGCTTGTGAGCCTACTGGGCCTCCTGCGGGCCTGAATCCTGGCCCATGGTTGGGTTGCTAGTCGTATTCAGGCCGTGGTGGCCCAGTAGGTGGCACTTTTTTCATTTTTTGTTGCTTTATGTATTTTATTATGTTTCTACTTACAACAAAAAACTTACTGTTCCTATTTTTATTTATTTTATTAAAGTTTATTTATTTTAATTTCATAAAGTTTATTTTGTTTCTACTTCTTTATTTTATTAAAGTTTATTTTATTTTATTTTATTTTGTTTCTACTTATTTATTGTAATAAATTTTAATTTAATTTATTTCGTTTCTACTTATTTATTTTATTAAAGTTTATTTTATTTTATTTTGTTTCTACTTATTTATTTTATTAAATTTTAATTTAATTTATTTCGTTTCTACTTATTTATTAAAGTTTATTTTGTTTCTTTCTGTTTTTCATGTTTTGAACAGAAAATACTTTGATAATTTCTGTGGCATGAATTTTATATAATTTAAGTTTAAAAAATACTAGAGGTTTATAAAAGCTTTTTAGTTCATTCTTTTTGCTATTATAGTTTTATAAAAGTTTTTTAGTTAATTTTCTTTTTGCATTTCAAATGAACTCTTAAAAGGTTGAAAGTTGGCATGGTATCATCATTTCATCCACATAGCATGTGCAAGAAAGTAGAGAGGGTTACGGCAAAAACTGGATGCACTTCGTGTACAAAACGGACAATCTCTTTCGAAGTATCATGGTTTCATACGGAAACTCGTCTGTTACAAAGGGATTTCATTTTTTAACTTATTTGAATTCCATAGTTTTTCTGTGTTCAAAATGCACCATTCAAAGCCACATCATCAATTTTCAACCCTTTCTGACTTCATTTGTTTTTTTCATGCATTTACTGATTATTTTGAGCTATGAGACCCTGAAATTGAAAAGCATTTCGAATGAACTCTGAAAAGGTTGAAAGTTGGCATGGTATCATCGTTTCATCCACATAGCATGTGCAAGAAAGTAGAGAGGGTTACGGCAAAAACTGGATGCACTTCGTGTACAAAACGGACAATCTCTTTCGAAGTATCAGGGTTTCATACGGAAACTCGTCTGTTAAAAAGGGATTTCATTTTTAACTTATTTGAATTCCATAGTTTTTCTGTGTTCAAAATGCACCATTCAAAGCCACATCATCAATTTTCAACCCTTTCTGACTTCATTTGTTTTTTTCATGCATTTACTGATTATTTTGAGCTATAAGACCCTGAAATTGAAAAGCATTTCAAATGAACTCTCAAAAGGTTGAAAGTTGGCATGGTATCATCATTTCATCCACATAGCATGTGCAAGAAATTAGAGAGGGTTACGGCAAAAACTAGATGCACTTCGTGTACAAAACGGACAATCCCTTTCGAAGTATCAGGGTTTCATACGGAAACTCGTATGTTACAAAGGGATTTCATTTTTTTGAACTTATTTGAACTCCATAGTTTTTCTGTGTTCAAAACGCACCATTAAAAGCCACATCATAAATTTCCAACCCGTTCTGACTTCATTTGTTATTTTTCATGCATTTACTGATTATTTTGAGCTATAAGACCCTGAAATTGAAAAGCATTTCAAATGAACTCTAAAAAGGTTGAAAGTTGGCATGATATCATCATTTCATCCACATAGCATGTGTAAGAAAGTAGAGAGGGTTACGGCAAAAACTGGATGCACTTCATGTACAAAACGGACAATCTCTTTTGAAGTATCAGGGTTTCATACGGAAACTCGTCTGTTACAAAGGGATTTCATTTTTTTTAACTTATTTGAACTCCATAGTTTTTCTGTGTTCAAAATGCACCATTCAAAGCCACATCATCAATTTTCAACCCTTTCTAACTTCATTTGTTATTTTTCATGCATTTACTGATTATTTTGAGCTATATGACCCTGAAATTGAAAAGCATTTCAAATGAACTCTGAAAAGGTTGAAAGTTGGCATGGTATCATCATTTCATCCACATAGCATGTGCAAGAAAGTGGAGAGGGTTACGGCAAAAACTGGATGCACTTCGTGTACAAAACGGACAATCTCTTTTGAAGTATCATGGTTTCATACGGAAACTCGTCTGTTACAAAGGGATTTTATTTTTTTAACTTATTTGAACTCCATAGTTTTTCTGTGTTCAAAATGCACCATTCAAAGCCACATCATCAATTTTCAACCCTTTCTGATTTCATTTGTTATTTTTCATGCATTTACTGATTATTTTGAGCTATAAGACCCTGAAATTGAAAAGCATTTCAAATGAACTCTAAAAAGGTTGAAAGTTGGCATGGTATCATCGTTTCATCCACATAGCATGTGCAAGAAAGTAGAGAGGGTTACGGCAAAAACTGGATGCACTTCGTGTACAAAACGGACAATCTCTTTCGAAGTATCAGGGTTTCATACGGAAACTCGTCTGTTATAAAGGGATTTCATTTTTTTAACTTATTTGAACTCCATAGTTTTTCTGTGTTCAAAATGCACCATTCAAGGCCACATCATCAATTTTCAACCCTTTCTGACTTCATTTGTTATTTTTCATGCATTTACTGATTATTTTGAGCTATAAGACCCTGAAATTGAAGGCAACATATAGCTCTCATGAATAGATAAGTTACCAAATTAATAGAAGTTCATCATCACATTAAAACCAAAGTACATACATAGTTCTCATTGAACAACATATAGCTCTCCAGAGCATCTAATTAAACCATACATTGAAATTATGTAAAACATTTCAATGCAACAACAAATGCGATCATAATCGCAACCAAGGTAACAATTGATCCAACTGCATAATGATACCAAGCCTCGGTATGAATGGCATATTTTCTAATCTTTCTAATCTTCAACCGCATTGCATCCATCTTGATCTTGTGATCATCGACGACATCCGCAACATGCAACTCCAATATCATCTTCTCCTCCTCAATTTTTTTATTTTTTCCTTCAAGTAATTGTTTTCTTCTTCAACTAAATTTAACCTCTCGACAATAGGGTCGGTTGGAATTTCCGGTTCAACCACCTCCTAGATAAATAAAATATATGTCACGTTGGTCGGCATAATTGTCATAAAGAATAAATGAACCAAATAGTTATAAAAAGATAATATATACCACGTCCGAATCATAGACAGGACGAGGGCCGACGGGGGCGGATACCAAAACCATCCCACTATATAATAACAAGGAGTAAGAAAAGTAAGAAAATCAGACAAGTATCTATCTGAAGTAAGAATTTTCTTTCTTTCAGAAAGAAGATAAGAACAAGAGGCTCCCCACGGTGGTGCCGGCGACGAGATCAGTGCGGGTGATCGACGGCGGTGAAGACGGGGACGGGACGTGACGGACAGCTAAACCTAGAAAAATCTTGGGGAAAATGGAGCTCGGAGGTCAAGTTTCGAGAGGACAAAGATTAACTAGTGTGGCTCAGACATTTCATCGAACACCTCATGTGCATAGGAGGTGAGCTAGAGCACCCAAATGCCCTCCCCTCGCTGGCCAGAAAAAACAGAGCACTATGGAGTGCTCTGTTGTGGCGATGGGGTATATGTAGGCAACTCATTGGTCCCGGTTTGTGGCTGGAACTGGGATTAAAGCCCAGCCTTCTATCCCGGTTCAAGCCAAGAACCGGGACCAATGGTTGTGGGCCAGGAGCGAGGCCCATTGGTCCCGGTTTGTGCCTAGAACCGGGACAAATGGTTCCATACGAACCGGGACCAATGCCCATGAGGCCCCGGCCGGCCCCCTGGGCTCGCGAACCGGGACGAATGCCCCCATGGGTCCCGGTTCGTGAGTGAACCGGGACTATGGGCTTGCCATGCCCGAACCAAAGCCCTGTTTTCTACTAGTGGTAGTAAGCCTCTACTAGAGTAGCTCATTGATCAAAGATGGTTAAGGCTTCCTAACCATAGAAATGTGTTGTCATTTGATAACAGGATCACATCATTAGGAGAATGATGTGATGGACAAGACCCATCCGTTAACTTAGCATATTGATCGTTTAGTTTATTGCTATTGCTTTCTTCATGTCAAATACATATTCCTTCGACTGTGAGATTATGCAACTCCCGAATACCAGAGGAATGCCTTGTGTGCTATCAAACGTCACAATGTAACTGGGTGATTATAAAGATGCTCTACAGGTATCTCCGAAGGTGTTTGTTGAGTTGGCATAGATCGAGATTAGGATTTGTCACTCCGAGTATCGGAGATGTATCTCTGGGCCCTCTCGGTAATACACATCATAAGCTTGCAAGCAAACGACTAAGGAGTTAGTCACGAGGTGATGTATTATGGAATGAGTAAAGAGACTTGCCGGTAATGAGATTGAACTAGGTATGAAGATACTGACGATCGAATCTCGGGCAAGTAACATACCGATGGACAAAGGGAATTACGTATGTTGTCATAACGGTTCGACCGATAAAGATCTTCGTAGAATATGTAGGAGCCAATATGGGTATCCAGGTTCCGCTATTGGTTACTGACCGGATAGGTGTCTCGGTCATGTCTACATAGTTCTCGAACCCGTAGGGTCCGCAAGCTTAACGTTCGATGACGATATAGTATTATATGAGTTATGTGATTTGGTGACCGAATGTTGTTCGGAGTCCCGGATGAGTTCACGGACATGATGAGGAGTCTTGAAATGGTTGAGAGGTAAAGACTGATATATAGGACGATGGTATTCGGACACCGGAAGTGTTCCGGAAGGTATCGGGTATTCATCGGAGTACCGGAGGGGTTACCGGACAACCCCGGGGGAATATATGGGCCATATGGGCCATGAGAGGAGAGCACACCAGCCCACAAGGGGTGGCGCCCCCCATGGCAGGAGGCCGATTGGGAGAAGGAAAAGAGGGGGTTCACCCCCCTTCCTTCTCTCTCCCCCCTTCCCTTTTCTCTCCGGTGTTTTATGGAAGGGGGGGCGCCACTTGGGGAAACCCCAAGTAGGATTCGGATCCTACTTGGGGCGCACCCTGGCTGCCTCCCCTCTCCCTCCCACCTATATATGTGTGGCGGGCGCCCCTAGCACACCCAAGACAATTGCCTAGCCATGTGCGGCACCCCCCTCCACCGTTTATGCCTCCGGTCATATTTTCGTAGTGCTTAGGCGATCCCTGCGGAGATCACTTCACCGTCACTGTCACCATGTCGTCGTGCAGACGTAACTCATCAACTACATCAACGTCTTGCTGGATCAAGAAGGCGAGGGACGTCACTGAGCTGAACGTGTGCAGAACAAGGAGGTGTCATACGTTTGGTACTTGATCAGTCGGAGCTAGAAGAAGTTCGAATACATCAATCGCGTTGTCAAATGCTTCTGCTTACGGTCTACGAGGCTACGTAGACACAATCTCCCCCTCTAATGCGGAGCATCCCAAGGTCATCCCCATGGACCTACCTATGTCTCCCACTACACCACTTGGACCTATGACAAGAGCCCAAGCAAAGGCTATCGAAGATAAGGTGAACTCACTCCTTTCCGAACTACCACCTTCGACACATGAGACATGGATACTACCTCAAATGGAAACACTATGTGTGCTTAGGTACTTGGAGGAAAGCCATGGAACGTCTACATCCAAGGGACAAGACGGCGAGGGCACCAAGTGCTAAGGACAAGAAGACGGGCTGCCACAGAAGCTACAGCCTCCGGACGACCGGCCCAGACCGGACGTCCGGCCCCTGAAGGCCACGCCAACCCAAGGAAGCCAGGCCACCGAA
Organism: Triticum aestivum; assembly: GCF_018294505.1. Classification (NCBI taxonomy): domain Eukaryota; kingdom Viridiplantae; phylum Streptophyta; class Magnoliopsida; order Poales; family Poaceae; genus Triticum; species Triticum aestivum. The sequence goes on along the minus strand of NC_057808.1, from coordinate 200,272,789 downwards.
TGCTACAGTGGCCAAAAGACCGCCCAGGCCCGGACGTCCGACACCTCCCAGGCTCCGGACGGCCGACCATCTCCGGACGACCGGCGACACTGCAACAGAACTAAAATAGCGGAAATCCGAGGAAGACCGGACGACCGGACACCTACGGACGTCCGATGCCACGGCAACAGAACCTAATCTACAGAAGTCCGAAGATCTACAGACGTCCGGACCGTCCCGAGCTTCCGGACGTCCGACCCCTGGCTGTGTCCAGTTGCGGGCTGAGGCCCATGTACCCCTTCACTTCGCCCCTATTTGCACTAAGACTATAAATAGACCTCCTCCTCATCCTCCTAATTAGGGTTAGTATTGGTTTAGCTCATATGTGAGATAGAGCTTTGCTCATCCATATGGATCTACTCCTTGAGAGAGATCGCGACCCCTCTACGAAGAAGATCCCCGTTGGATTCAAGACCCCCTCTTGGGTGGCCCCATCAAGACCTCCTCACGGAGAAGAACCGGTTACCCTATGTATCGTCTCTTGTTGGATTTGGACCGTGTGATCTCTATGTGGTCTTGGATCTAGCATATGTGTGACTATATCTTGTTGGTTTGAGAGATCCTCTTGTGTTTTCCCTCGTTTTCCCCTCGTGTTCTTTGTGTTCTTAGTTGGGATCCGCTCCTTTCGTGAAAGATCGGTCGTTTATGGTTCCACCCTACATCATCTTGGTATCAGAGCCACGTTGATCACGATTTCAGAGCCCCCCTCTTTGTTTTCTAGCCTTGTTTTGTTGATTTTGTTCCTATTCAAAATATCCCCACAAAAAATAGCCCCAAATTTTTTTTGTGATGAAGTTTTGTTGGATTTGATCCATGGATTTGGTTTGCCACGAGTGAATCTAGCTTTTCCCCTTCTTCTCCACCATTTCCATCCACAAAATCGCCCGGATTCGACGAATTTCGACCTCCCCTCGACGAACCCTAGTTGTTCATCCCGTGCCCAAAGCTGCCCAGGCACCGGACGTCCGACAGTTTCCGGACGTCCGACGACCGGACGACCGTAATCCCCCGGACGTCCGTACTTTCCTGACGAAACTGAATCCCCCCCGAAAATTTTCAACCACCGCCCCACTTCCGCATACGCATCCGCATACCACCACCACTTCCGCATAACACCACCATAGCCTTCCCGCTACCAACTTCGACATTTTGGTCACGCTTTGCTTTGAGAATTTGAGTTGCGGTTTCCGTGTCCTATTGTGTTTCGGCTATCTAGGTATGGTTCGACATCGACATCACCGCCGCTCATCTTCGCAAAGAACTCGTCATCAACGGTAACCTCATCTTGGTATCGTGACATCATCCTACATTCTTGCCTTTTGCATTGATAACCACCATAGACCTTTTTGCGTAGCTTACCCATCGAGACTATCCTTTGAGTATTGCCGGCAACGTGACTTGTGCACATTAGTGATCATACTCCCCATAGCATACATACTATATCATCGTGTTGCATACCTTGGTATCATCTCTTGTGTCACAAAGTTGTCATCGCATACACAATTGCTATCTTGATTCGTGAAGCATTGCATGAGAAAAGAGCTCAAACAACAAAGAGCCAAACAAGCTTTTAAGAAAAAGGGAAAGATAAGCAAAGAGCTTATAAGCAAGAACCATAGCATCATACAACATTAAGATTGTCATACTTATAACATACTTGGGGTAGAAGCCGTTGCATTTTTGCTTAGTAGGTTGTGCACAAGTTCGTATCCGCCTATTGTGCAATCGTGCTAGCGTCTCTCTAGTATTGTGCAACAAGAGCATTTTCGTGGATTCCACATTTTGGCTCATTCCTTGGTTGCACGTTCCCACGTATCTATTTGCGTGTGTGTTTCCGTGTACCATATCTTGCTATTGGTCTACTTGTTGCATTTGCAAATTTGTGAATCTTTTCCAACATTATTGAGTCTCATTAACAATTGCATCAAATTTTGTGCCACCATCCTAACCAAGCTCCACCATAAGCTTTTACTTGTGTAGGTGTGAGAAACCGACAAGAATTGGTACCAATTGTGCTATTTCCTTGTTACACATTGAGTGATCATTGATCCATCTTCAACATCGGTCAAGGTACATTTGGTATAAGTTCTTCTCTTTCTCCAACTCACATATTTGTTTGGAATGATGGATAGGCCAAGTACTTCTACCAACCCACTCTTCCTTGAGCAAGACGACGACCCGAACAACTACGTCACCAAGCTACACCTCTTTGGTACACAACGAGCCTTGCATGAAGAGCAACTAGCAATGAGCGACCGCATCGACAACCTCGCCACCGACTTGTGACTCTTCGAGCTACGCACAAGAGACTACTTTGACAACAAGCTCGATGAACACAAGCATGACAATGACGCAAGAATGGACGAGATTCGTGCCTTGTTGGTCAACCGCTCTTCTACCACTTCGTCCTACTCAAGAAGGAGCCGCTGAAGTCGACACTCCGACGACACTATCTCCAGCTCAAGTACCCCGACATCAAATACTCTTCGTCATGCCGCACATCAAGATCGTCAAGCCAACCGCAATCCTCTACACGACACCGACTCTCAAGAGCATCGACATCGTCAAAACCAAGCTACTTTCATGCAAGCACAAGAACGGCAACGTCTACGCCAACAAGAACAAGAGGAGCGAGCGCGCCAACACCAAGATGCACAAGATGCCGAGGCACAACTCCAAGAACAACAACTTTGTGAAGCTCAAGCACTTGAGGCGCAACGTGCCCTACGATATTCAAGTTGAGCCGTAGCCAATCGAGGCCGCCAATCTCGTGAGCACCAAGAAGCACTTCGCGATGAAATTCAAGAAAGGATTTATCAATCACGTGTGCATCATCAAGTTCCTCGTCAAGATCAACAAGCGCCTCCTCAAGCTCGACAAGAACATCAAGTTCATCGCGAGCATGAAGACAATGGAAATCCTCCAAGACAAGAGCAACATGAGGTCGACAACCCTCCTCGTCAAGAGCAGCATGAGTTTATCAATCCTCAACGACATGGGTGTCATCATCCCCGACCCCAACACAATGAATAGCAACGATACGGCAAGCTAAAGTTCACCATGTCCAAGTTCACCGGAAGCAATGGCCCCGAAGAGTACATATCATGGGCATTGAAGGTTGACAAAATCTTCCGCTTGCACAACTATGAAGAAGAGAAGAAGATAGCGATGGCATCCCTTGAATTCCAAGACTACGTCCTCATTTGGTGGGAACAAGTCATTGAGCGCCGAGAGGCCAAAGGTGAACCACCCATCACTACTTGGGCGCAAATGAAGGATGTCATGAGAGCACGCTTCGTGCCAAACTACTACAACCGCGACCTCTTCAAGAAACTCCAACTCCTCAAGCAAGGAACCAAGAGCGTTGAAGAGTACTACAAGGAAATGGAGATTGCCATGATATGAGCCAATGTCATGGAAGATGATGAGCAAACTATGGCACGTTTCTTGAATGGACTCAATCATCCTATCAAAAAGATCGCCGACTTCCAACCATACTCGAACCTCATCGAGCTAGTACATCAAGCTACCAAGGCGGAACGTCAAGTGCAAGATGACTTCAAATATGCCAAGTTCTCATCCAAGTCCTATGGTTTCTCCAACTCTCAAGCTTCAACGACTCCAACAACTTATACCTCAACCAAGCCATCTACAAGCAACGGCGACAAGTCAAGTTACAAGAAAACTTCAACAACCTCAAGTCTTCCTCCTAATACAAGCAACTTCAAGCCCAAAGCTTCATCATCATCTACCCCAACCGATGAGACCATCAAGACAAGTTCCTTCAAATGCTTCACATGCGGCGGCCGAGGCCACAAGTCCTTTGAGTGCACAAACAAGTGCACCATGATCCTCAACGATGATGGAACATATGACTCCATGAGTGAAGGAGAAATGGAAGCCCTTGAGCAAGTGGCCATGCACTGGCAAGTGAACAACGAAGACGAAGATGATCAAGTCTTTTGTGACGAAGATTTGAGCCCCGCTCTCGTTGTCTCCAAGGTCTTGACTCTTCAACATCAACAAGACGAAGACCAACGATGCCACATCTTCCACACCAAGGTCGGCATCAAGGGAAGGTCTGTCAAGGTCATCATCGATGGAGGGAGTTGCCATAACCTAGCAAGTGAAGAACTATGCTCCAAGCTTCAATTGGTCAAGATAAAGCACCCGCACCCCTACAAGGTTCAATGGCTAAGCGACACCGGCACTATCCAAGTCGAGCATAGAGTACAAGTTTCTTTCAAGATCGGAGCTTACGAAGACACCTTGGAGTGTGATGTCCTTCCGATGACTGTTTGCCACCTCCTTCTTGGATGACCATGGCAATTTGATCGAGGTGTCATCCACAACGGGCGTACAAACCACTATAGCTTCAAGATGAAAGGAAAGGAATATTTCCAACGACCTATGTCTCCAAGCCAAGTGATCGCCGACAAGCAAGCCACCCATCGTGGAGAAAATGGTGAGAGAGCGAACCACCAAAAAGAGAGTGAGCGCCACAAGCCCAAATTGAGTGCCTCCACGATGAGCGAGAAGAAGAGCCTAGTCCTTTTTGCCACCAAACGTGAGATGAGAGAAGTGTATGAGAACCCATCAAGTGTCATGCACTATGTCCTTTTGTGCAAGGATGAGGCACCAAAAGCTAACATCTCTCACAATCTACCTTTAGTGTTGTCTTCTCTATTGCAGGAATTCCAAGATGTTTTCCCCGAAGAGCTACCTCCGGGTCTACCTCCACTACGCGGCATCGAGCACCGCATCGACCTCATCCCCGGAGCACCTCTTCAAAACAAGGCCCCATACCGCGTCAACCCCGAAGAAACCAAAGAAATACAAAGGCAAGTAAAGCATCTCATAGATCATGAACATGTGCGTGAAAGTTTGAGTCCTTGTGCCGTACCGATCATTCTTGTGCCAAAAAGAGACGGTAGCTTTCGCATGTGTTCCAATTGTAGACCTATCAATGCTATCACCGTTCGCTATAGGTACCCCATTCCACGCATTGATGATATGCTAGATGAACTTAGCGGTGCCACTATTTTTTCCAAAATTGATCTTAAAAGTGGTTACTATCAAATACGCATACAAGAGGGTGATGAATGGAAAACCACTTTCAAAACGAAGTTTGGTTTGTATGAGTGGTTAGTCATGCCTATGGGTTTATCGGAAGCACCCAGTACTTTCATGCGTCTTATGCATTATGTGTTTCGCCCTTACATTGGTGAGTTTGTTGTTGTCTACTTTGACGATATCCTTGTTTTTAGCAAATCTCTCAAAGAGCATGTCACCCACCTTCGCACCGTGCTACAAACTCTTCGAAAAGAGCGTCTTTATGCTAATATGAAAAAAATGCCTTTTCGGTGTTGATAAGCTTGTTTTCTTGGGTTTTGTAGCATCCTCGAAGGGTGTTCATGTTGATGAATCTAAGATCGATGCTATTAAAACTTGGCCACAACCAACCAACTTGCAACAAGTGTGTAGTTTCCTTGGTTTAGCCGGTTTCTACCGTCGATTTGTGAAGGATTTTAGCACCATTGATTCACCTTTGCATGCTTTGAGTAAGAAAAATGCACCGTTTGTTTGGGGAACATCCCAAGACACCACTTTCAATGAGCTTAAGAATTTGCTTACTCATGCTCCCACGCTTTCATTACCAAACTTTAACAAACCCTTTGAAATTCATTGCGATGCTAGCGGTAATGGCATAGGAGGTGTGTTAACGCAAGAGAAGCGCCCCATAGCATACTTTAGCGAAAAACTTTCCGGAGCGCAACTCAATTACCCCATCTATGACAAAGAGCTATATCCTTTAGTGCGAGTTTTGCGTGAATGGGAACATTATCTCCGCCCTCATGAATTTATCATCCATACCGATCATGAAACGCTTAAATACCTTAAGGGTCAAACTAAGTTGAACAAGCGTCATGCTAAGTGGAGTGAATTTATAGAGTCTTTTCCTTATGTCATCAAGTATATTAAAGGTAAGGAAAATGTTGTGGCGGATGCCCTTTCCCGTATATGCATGCTTGTTACTCAACTTGAATTGAATGTCGTTGGCTTTGAGCACATAAAAGACTTATATGCGCATGACCCTACTTTTGCTATTCCTTATGCAAAGTGCTTGACACATCCATCTTGGAAACGCTATTACATCAAAGATGGTTATCTTATGAGAGCTAACAAACTTTGCATCCCCGAGTCTTCTCTTCGTTTGTTGCTTTTGCAAGAATCTCATGGAGGAGGACTAATGGGACACTTTGGACGCGACAAGACCCTTGCTACGCTCTCCAAGAACTATTTTTGGCCCAAGATGTTCCGCGACGTCAACCGCTTCACTAGACGATGCTCTACATGTCACAAAACTAAGTCTAAAGCTCAATCTCATGGCCTATATATGCCTCTTCCAATTCTGTACCAACCATGGGAAGATATTAGCATGGATTTTGTGCTTGGTTTGCCTAGAACTAGGAATGGCAAGGATTCCGTTTTTGTTGTTGTGGACCGATTCTCCAAAATGGCTCATTTCATTCCTTGCAACAAGATAGACGATGCTTCACATGTTGCCAATCTCTTTTGTAGGGAAATCTTGCTCCTTCATGGAGTGCCAAAGACGATTGTCTCGGACCACGACGTCAAGTTCTTGAGTTACTTTTGGAAGACTTTATGCGCCAAGCTCGGAATCAAGCTACTATTCTCCACGGCATACCATCCACAAACCGACGGCCAAACGGAGGTGACGAACCGTACACTCTCCACTCTACTATGCGTGTTGATAAAGAAGAACATCAAGGAGTGGGAGGAGTGCCTACCTACCGCCGAGTACGCCTACAACCGTGCAAGACATTTGACTACCGGCAAGTCCCCTTTCGAGGTCGTCTATGGTTTCAACCCGTTGTCCCCATTGGACATTCTTCCTCTACCACTACAAGAGTGCATCAACATGGACGCGAGTGCCCGAGTGAACCACCTAAGAAGATGCATGAATATACAAGGCACAACATCGAGCGCCAAGTACAACAACTCGCAACCAAGCTCAACGTCAACAAGCAACCCATGATATTCAACATTGGAGATCTTGTGTGGCTACACCTTCGCAAGGACCGCTTCCCCAACGAATGCAAGTCCAAACTTCTACCATGAGCCGATGGACCCTTCAAGGTGCTAGCACGCTACAACAACAACGCTTACAAGATCGACCTCCCGCGCGACAAGTACAACGTGAGTGACGTCTTCAACATCAAGGATCTTTCGCCCTACCATGGTGATGAAGATTTCTATCTGAGGTCGGATCTTTCCCAAGGGAGGGGATATGATGCAGAGCATCCCAAGGTCATCCCCATGGACCTACCTACGTCTCCCACGACACCACTTGGACCTATGACAAGAGCCCAAGCAAAGGCTATCGAAGATAAGGTGAACTTGCTCCTTTCCGAACTACCACCTTCGACACATGAGACATGGCTACTACCTCAAACGGAAACACTATGTGTGCTTAGGTACTTGGAGGAAATCCATGGAACATCTACATCCAAGGGACAAGACGGCAAGGGCACCAAGTGCGAAGGACAAGAACATGGGTTGCCACGGAAGCTACAGCCTCCGGACAATCGGCCCAGACCGGACGTCCGGCCCCTGAAGGCCACGCCAACCCAAGGAAGCCAGGCCACCGAATGCTACAGCGGCTGGACGACTGCCCAGGCCTGGACGTCCGACACCTCCCAGGCTCCGGACGGCCGACCATCTCCGGACGATCGGCGACACTGCAACAGAACTAAAATAGCGAAAATCCGAGGAAGACCAGACGACCGGCGACCGGACGACCAGACACCTACGGACGTCCGATGCCACGACAACATAACCTAATCTACGGAAGTCCGAAGATCTACGGACGTCCGGACCGTCCCGAGCTTCCGGACGTCCGACCCCTGGCTGTGTCCAGTTGCGGGTTGAGGCCCATGTACCCCTTCACTTCGCCCCCATTTGCACTAAGACTATAAACAAACCTCCTCCTCCTCCTCCTAGTTAGGGTTAGCATTGGTTTAGCTCATATGTTAGATAGAGCTTTGTTCATCCATACGGATCTACTCCTTGAGAGAGACTGCGGCCCCTCTACGGAGAAGATCCCCGTTGGATTCAAGACCCCCTCTTGGGTGGCCCCATCAAGACCTCCTCACGAAGAAGAACCGGTTACCCTATGTATCTTCTCTTGTTGGATTTGGACCGTGTGATCTCTGTGTGTTCTTGGATCGAGCATATGTGTGACTATATCTTGTTGGTTTGAGAGATCCTCTTGTGTTTTCCCTCATTTTCCCCTCGTGTTCTTATTTGGGATCCGCTCCTTTCGTGAAAGATTGGCCGTTTAGGGTTCCACCCTACATCACCCTTGTTGCTATGCATCTCCATGGATAGATCATTGTGTGTGCGTAGAATCTTTTTCATGCAATGATTCCCAACAGTGGCATCATGAGCCAGGTCTATGCGTAGATGACATGCATGAGTAGAACACAAAGAGTTGTGGGCGGTGGTAGTCATACTGCTTACCACCAACATCTTATTTTGATTCGGCGGTATTGTGGGATGAAGCGGCCCAGACCAACCTTACATGTCCACGCACATGAGACTGGTTCCACCGACAGATATGCAACTAGTTTTGCATAAAGGTGGCTGGCGGGGGTCTGTTTCTCCTACTTTAGTTGAATCGAATTTGACTACGGCCGGTCCTTGAAGAAGGTTAAAACAGCAAACTTGATGAGACACCGTTGTGGTTTGATGTGTAGGTAAGAACGGTTCTTGCTAGAAGCCCGTAGCAGCCACGTAAAACTTGCAACAACAAAGTAGATGAATTCTAACTTGTTTTTGCAGGGCATGTTGTGATGTGATATGGTCAAGACATGATTGATATATGTTATTGTATGAGATGATCATGTTTTGTAAAAGTTATCGACAACCGACAGGAGCCTTATGGTTGTCTCTTTATTGTACGAAATGCAAACGCCATGTAATTGCTTTACTTTATCACTATGCGTTAGCGATAGTTGTAGAAGCAATAGTTGGCGAGACGACCACGGCGCAACGATGGAGATCAAGGTGTCGATCCGGTGACGATGGAGATCATGAAGATGCTTTGGAGATGGAGATCAAAAGCATGAGATGATGATGGCCATATCATGTCACATATTTTGATTGCATGTGATGTTTATCTTTTATGCATCTTATTTTGCTTAGTACGGCGGTAGCATTATAAGATGATCCCTGATGACCCACAAGTATAGGGGATCTATCATAGTCCTTTCGATAAGTAAGATCGCGAACCCAACAAGGAGCAGAAGGAAATGACAAGTGGTTTTCAGCAAGGTATTCTGTGCAAGCACTGAAATTATCGGTAATGGATAGTTTTGTGATAAGATAATTCGTAACGGGCAACAAGCAATAAAAGTAACTAAGGTGAAGCAAGGTGGCCCAATCCTTTTTGTAGCAAAGGACAAGCCTGGACAACTCTTATATAATGCAAAGCGCTCCCGAGGACACATGGGAATTGTTGTCAAGTTAGTTTTCATCACGCTCATATGATTCGCGTTCGTTACATTGATAAATTGATATGTGGGTGGACCAGAGCTTGGGTGTTTCCCTTCCTTGGACAAGCCTCCCACTTATGAGTAACCCCTCTCGCAAGCATCTGCAACTACGAAAGAAGAATTAAGGTAAACCTACAATAGCATGAAACATATGGATCCAAATCAGCCCCTTACGAAGCAACGCATAAACTAGGGTTTAAGCTTCTGTCACTCTAGCAACCCATCATCTACTTATTACTTCCCAATGCCTTACCCTAGGCCCAAATAATGGTGAAGTGTCATGTAGTCGACGTTCACATAACACCACTAGAGGAAAGACAACATACATCTCATCAAAATATCGAACGAATACCAAATTCACATGATTACTTATAACAAGACTTCTCCCATGTCCTCAGGAGCAAACGTAAATACTCACAAAGCATATTCATAATCATAATCAGAGGATTATTAATTATCATTAAGGATCTAAAAATTTAATATTCCACCGGATAAACCAACTAGCATCAACTACAAGGAGTAATCAACACTACTAGCAACCCACATGTACCAATCTGAGGTTTTGGGACCAAGATCGAATACAAGAGATGAACTAGGGTTTGAGAGGAGATGGTGCTGGTGAATATGTTGATGGAGATTGACCCTCCCTCGATGAGAGGATCGATGGTGATGACGATGACTTTGATTTCCCCCTCCCAGAGGGATGTTTCCCCGACAGAACTGCTCCGCCGGAGCCCTAGATTGGTTCTGCCCAGGTTCCACCTCGAGACGGCGGCGCTTCGTCCCAGAAAGCTTCCTTCTGTTTTTTCCAGGGTAAAAGACACCATATAGCTGAAGATGGGCACCGGAGGCCTGCCAGGGGGCCCACAAGGTCGGGGGGCGCGCCTCCCACCCTTGTGGCTGGCTGGTGGCCCCCCTCTGGTACTTTCTTCACCCAATATTTTTTATATATTCCAAAAACATGCTCCGTGAAGTTTCATGACTTTTGGAGTTGTGCAGAATAGGTCTCTAATATTTGCTCCTTTTCCAGTCCAGTATTCCAACTGCCGGCATTCTCCCTCTTCATGTAAACCTTATAAAATAAGAGATAAAAGGCATAAGTATTGTGATATAATGTGTAATAACAGCCCATAATGCAATAAATATTGATATAATAGCATGATGCAAAATGGACAACACCTTCACTAAATTCAAGGTAAAAGTGTTCTCCCTGAGTATGCACCGTTGCTACAGTTCGTTGTGTTTAGACACCTCGTGATGATCGGGTGTGATAGACTCTACACTCACATACAACAGGTGCAAGACAGTTTTACACATGCAGAATACTTGGGTTAAACTTGACGAGCCTAGCATGTACAGACATGGCCTCAGAACACTGGAGACCGAAAGGTCGAACGTGAATCATATTTTAGATATGATCAACATAGAGATGTTCACCATTGATGACTACCCCATATCACGTGATGATTGGACATGGGTTAGTTGATTTGGATCACGCATCACTTAGATGACTTGAGGGATGTCTATTTAAGTGGGAGTTCTTAAGTAATTTGATTAATTGAACTTAATTTATCATGAACTTAGTTCTGATAGTATTTGCATATCTATGTTGTAGATCAATAGCTCGCGATATAGCTCCTATATATTTTTTATATGTTCCTAGAGAAAAGTTGAAAGATGATAGTAGCAATAATGCGGACTAGGTCCGTGGTCTGAGGATTATCCCCATTGCTGCACAGAAGAATTATGTCCTTGATGCACCGCTAGGTGATAGACCTATTGCAGGAGTAGACACACACGTTATGAACGTTTGACAAGCTCGGTATGATGACTACTTGATAGTTTAGTGCGCCATGCTTTACGGCTTAGAACCGGGACTTCAAAAACGTTTTGAAGACCACAGAGCATATGAGATGTTCCAAGAGTTGAAATTGGTATTTTAGACTCATGCCCATGTCGAGAGGTATGAGACCTCTGACAAGTACTTTGCCTACAAGATGAAGGAGAATAGCTCAGCTAGTGAGCCTGTTCTCAGAATGTCTGGGTACTACAATCGCTTGAATCAAGTGGGAGTTAATCTTCCAGATAAGATAGTGATTGACAGAGTTCTCTAGTCACTATCACCAAGCTGCTAGAACTTCGTGATGAACTATAATATGCAAGGGGTGACGAAAACAATTCCCAAGTTCTTCGTGATGATGAAATCAACGAAGGTAGAAATCAAGAAAGAGCATCAAGTGTTGATGGTTAACAAAACCACTAGTATCAAGAAAAAGGCAAGGGACGGAAAGGGAACTTCAAGAAGAACAGCAAACAAGTTGCCGCTCCCATGAAGAAGCCCAAAGCTAGACCCAAGCCTGAAACTGAGTGCTTCTACTACAAAGGAAATGCTCACTGGAAGCGGAACTGCCCCAAATACTTGGCGGATAAGAAGGATGGCAAAGTGAACTAAGGTATATTTGATATACATGTTATTGATGTGTATATTACTAGTGTTCATAGTAGCCCCTGGTATTTGATACTGGTTCAGTTGCTAAGATTAGTAACTCGAAACAGGAGTTACAAAATGAACAGAGACTAGTTGAGGGTGAGGTGACGATGTGTGTTGGAAGTGATTCCAAGGTTGATAAGATCACCATCGCATACTCCCTCTACCTTCAGGATTAGTGTTGAACCTTAATAAATGTTATTTGGTGTTTGCGTTGAGCATGAGTATGATTGGATCATGTTTATTGCAATACAGTTATTCTTTTAAGTCAGAGAATAATTGTTGTTCTGTTTACATGAATAAAACCTTCTATGGTCATACACCCAATGTAAATGGTTTATTGAATCTCGATCGTAGTAATACACATATTCATAATATTGATGCCAAAAGATGCAAAGTTGATAATGATAGTGCAACATACTTGTGGCACTTCCGTTTTGGTCATATTGGTGTAAAGTTCATGAAGAAACTCCATGCAGATGGACTTTTGGAATCACTTGATTATGAATCATTTGATACTTGTGAACCATGCCTCATAGGCAACATGACTAAAACTCCGTTCTCCGGAACAATGGAGCGAGTTGATGACTTATTGGATATAATACATATCGATGTATGTGGTCCGATGAGTATTGAAGCACGTGTCGGGTATCGTTATTTTCTGACCTTCACAAATGATTTGAGTAGATATGGGTATGTCTACTTAATGAAACACAAGTCTGAAACATTTGAAAAGTTCAAAGAATTTCAGAGTGAAGTGGAGAATCATCGTAACAAGAAAATAAAGTTTCTACGATCTGATAGCGGAGGCGAATATTTGAGTTACGAGTTTGGCCTTCATTTAAAACAATGTGGAATAGTTTCACAACTCACGCCACCTGGAACACCATAGCGTAATGGTGTGTCCGAACGTCGTAACCATACTTTATTAGATATGATGCATTCTATGATGTCTCTTACCGATTTACCACTATCGTTTTGGGGTTATGCATTAGAGACAGCTTCATTCACGTTAAATAGGGCACCGTCTAAATCCGTTCAGACGACACCATATGAACCGTGGTTTGGCAAGAAACCTAAGCTGTCGTTTCTTAAAGTTTGGGGATGCGACGCTTACGTTAAAAGGCTTCAGCCTGATAAGCTCGAACCTAAATCGGAGAAGTGTGTCTTCATAGGATACCCTAAGGAAACAATTGGGTACACCTTCTACCACAAATCCGAAGGCAAGATCTTTGTTGTTAAGAATGGGTCCTTTCTAGAGAAGGAGTTTCTCTCGAAAGAAGTGAGTAGGAGGAAAGTAGAACTTGATGAGGTAGTTGTACCTTCTCTCAATTTGGAAAGTAGCACATCAGAGAAATCCGTTCCTGTGATGCCTACACCAACTAGAGAGGAAGCTAACGATGATGATCTTGAAACTTCAGATCAAGTTACTACTGAACCTCGTAGGTCAACCAGAGCATGATCCGCACCAGAGTAGTACGGTAATCATGTTCTGGAAGTCATGTTATTAGACCAAGGCGAACCTACGAACTATGAAGAAGCTATGATGAGCCCAGATTCCGACAACTAGCTTGAGGCCATGAACTCTGAGATAGGATCCATGTATGAGAACAAAGTGTGGACTTGCCCGATGATCGGCAAGACATAGAGAATAAATGGATCTTCAAGAAGAAGACTGCCGCTGATGGTAATGTTAATGTCTACAAAGCTTGACTTGTCACAAAAGTGTTTCGACAAGTTCAAGGGGTTGACTACAATGACACTTTCTCACCCGTAGCGATGCTTAAGTCCGTCTGAATCATGTTAGCAATTGCCGCATTTTATAATTATGAAATCTGGCAAATGGATGTCAAAAACTGCATTCCTTAATGGATATTAAATAAGAGTTGTATATGATGCAACCAGAAGTTTTTGTCGATCCTAAAGGTGCTAACAAAGTGTGCAAGCTCCAGCGATCCATCTATCGACTGGTGCATGCATCTCGGAGTTGGAATATATGCTTTGAGGAGGTGATCAAAGCATATGGTTTTATACAAACTTATGGTGAAGCCTGTATTTACAAGAAAGTGAGTGGGAGCTCTGTAGCATTTCTGATATTATATGTGGATGACATATTATTTATTGGAAATGATATAGAATTTCTGAATAGCATAAAAAGGATACTTGAATAAGAATTTTTCAATGAAAGACCTCAGTGAAGCTACTTATATATTGGGCATCAAGATCTATAGGGATAGATCGAGACGCTTAATAGGACTTTCACAAAGCACATACCTTGACAAGATTTTGAAGAAGTTCAAAATGAATCAGTCAAAGAAAGGGTTCTTTCCTGTGTTGCAAGGTGTGAAGTTGAGTAAGACTCAAAAACCCGACCACGACAGAAGATAGAGAGAATGAAAGTCATTCCCTATGCCTCAACCATAGGTTCTATAAAGTATGCGATGCTGTGTACCAAACCTGTGGTGTACCTTGCCATGAGTTTGGCAAGGGGGTACAATAGTGATCCAGGAGTAGATCACTGGACAACGGTCAAAAATATCCTTAGAGGACTAAGGAAATGTTTCTCGGCTATGGAGGTAATAAAGGGTTCGTCGTAAAGGGTTACGTCGATGCAAGCTTTAACACAAATCTATATGACTCCGAGTCTCAATCTGGATACATATTGAAAGTGGGAGCAATCAGCTAGAGTAGCTCTGTGTAGAGCATTGTAGACATAGAAAATTGCAAAATACATATGGATCTGAATGTGGTAGACCAGTTGACTAAGCCTCTCTCACAAGCAAAACATGATCAGACCTTAGTACTCTTTGGGTGTTAATCACATGGCGATGTGAACTAGATTATTGACTCTAGTAAACTCTTTGGGTGTTAGTCACATGACGATGTGAACTATGGGTGTTAATCACATGACGATGTGAACTATTGGTGTTAAGCACATGGCGATGTGAACTAGATTATTGACTCTAGTGCAAGTGGGAGACTGAAGGAAATATGCCCTAGAGGCAATAATAAAGTTGTTATTTTATATTTCCTTATTCATGATAAAGGTTTATTATTCATGCTAGAATTGTATTGATCGGAAACCTAAATACATGTGTGAATACATAAACAAATACCTTGTCCCTAGTAAGCCTCTACTAGACTAGCTCGTTGATCAAAGATGGTTAAGGTTTCCTAACCATACACATGTGTTGTCATTTGATAATGGGACCACATCATTAGGAGAATGATGTGATGGACAAGACCCATCCATTAGCTTAGCATATTGATCGTTCAGTTTATTGCTATTGCTTTCTTCATGTCAAATACATATTCCTTCGACTATGAGATTATGCAACTCCTGGATACCGGAGGAATGCCTTGTGTGCTATCAAACATCACAACTTAACTGGGTGATTATAAAGATGCTCTACAAGTATCTCCAGAGGTGTTTGTTCAGTTGGCATAGATCGAGATTAGGATTTGTCACTCCGAGTATCGGAGAGGTATCTCTGGGCCCTCTCGGTAATACACATCATAAGCTTGCAAGCAGATGACTAAGGGGTTTTTCACGAGGTGATGTATTACGGAACGAGTAAAGAGACTTGCCGGTAATGAGATTGAACTAGGTATGAAGATACCGACGATCGAATCTCGGGCAAGTAACATACCGATGGACAAAGGGAATTACGTATGTTGTCATAACGGTTCGACCGATACAGATCTTCATAGAATATGTAGTAGCCAATGTGGGCAAACAGGTCCGCTATTGGTTATTGACCGGAGAGGTGTCTCAGTCATGTCTACATAGTTCTCGAACCCGTAGGGTCCGCACGCTTAACATTCGAGACAATATAATATTATATGAGTTATGTGATTTGGTGACTAAATGTTGTTCAGAGTCCCGGATGAGTTCACAGACATGACGTGGAGTCTCGAAATGGTCGAGAGGTAAAGATTGATATATAGGACGATGGTATTCGGACACCGGAAGCGTTTCGAAAGGTATCGGGTATTTATCGGAGTATCAGAGGGGTTACCGGACAACCCTGGGGGAATATATGGGCCATATGGGCCATGAGTGGGGAGAACACCAGCCCACAAGGGGTGGCGCACCCCCCTATGGCAGGAGGCCGATTGGGAGAAGGAAAAGAGGGTGTTCGCCCCCCCTTCCTTCTCTCTTCCCCCTTCCCTTTTCTCTCCGGTGTTTTATGGAGGGGGGGGGGGCGCCACTTGGGGTGCACCCTGGCTGCCTCCCCTCTCCCTCCCACCTATATATATATGTGGGGGGCACCCCTAGCACACACAAGACAATTGCCTAGCCGTGTGCGGTGCCCCTTCCACCGTTTACGCCTCCGGTCATATTTTCATAGTGCTTAGGCGAAGCCCTGCAGAGATCACTTCACCGTCACTGTCACCACGTCGTCGTGCTGACGGAACTCATCTACTACCTCGACGTCTTGCTGGATCAAAAAGGTGAGGGACGTTACCAAGCTGAACGTGTGCAGAACTCGGAGGTGTCGTACGTTCGGTACTTGATCGGTCAGAGCTAGGAGAAGTTTGACTACATCAACCACATTGTCAAACGCTTTCGCTTACGGTTTACGAGGGTACGTAGACACACTCTCCCCCTCGTTGCTATGCATCTCCATGGATAGATCATTGCGTGTTCATAGAATTTTTTTTGTTTTTCATGCAACGATTCCCAACATGTAATAGATACAAAGAAAATTACTCGAGTTTTGCTTTAGATGTAAAATAGGGCATTTGGTGATGCCAATTTGCATCACCAGCCGTGCCGAGCAAAACGCTCTCGCACCCCAACTGTCGCGTTGAAAATTCCTGCACCGCAGCCGCTCCTCCATCCGCCTGCTGTTGCCGGTGATTTCGTCCCAGTTGTCAGCCACCGCCGCTCGTCCGTCCACCCGTGACCCCGTCGCGACCCTACTACCACACTCCATCGCTAGTTGCGTGACCGGAGGCCTCTCCAATGCATCGATTTGGATTCGCCACTGCGCGTCGTTTCTTCGGTCGATTCTTCTAGCAAGGGAGGAATTGAGCAGAAGGTCACTGCAACATTGCACATGATGGCCTATGGTGTTCTGACAGATTACATTGATAATAATTTGGAGAGCACTTCTATCTCTTATGTCAAACAATTTGCAAAGACTATGGTAGAAGTGTTTGGTCTACAGTACTTGAGATCACCCAATGTTTAGAACACTCATAGGCTTTTGGAGATGAACAAAGCTGGTGGCTTTCCAGGTATGCTTGGATCTATTAATTGCATGAACGTTAAGTGAAAGAATTATCCTACAACATGGCATGGACAGTTCAAAAGACGCAACAAGAATTTCACCATCATTCTTGAGGTCGTGGCCGATAGGGAGACATGGATTTTGCATGCATATTTTGGGATGGATGGATCTTGCAATGACATCAATGTACTCAATCTATCACCTCTTTTTGCGAAGTTAGCCAATGGAGAAGCTCCACCAGTGACCTTCCAAGCAAATGGGCACACACACAACTATCGGCCCTACCTTGCGGGTGGGATATATCTGAAGTGGGCTACTTTTGTGTTGCATTTCATGTTGTGGATTTGAAGAATTATGTAATAATTTGATGTTGTGGATTAATAAAATTGTTGGTAAGTTTGTTTAAGGATTATAATTTGGGATGTTTTCATTCGAATATGTGCTGTTTGTTGGCTTGCCTATTGATACATCATCTATTGAAGCGCAAGGCATGTGACTACCCTATTTTACATCATCGGTTAGAGTTGGACGTTTTTGGTGATATAAAAAAGCACTTTTTAGTTCTGTGTATTCTACTTCAACTACAATTTCGTGATGTGAAATACATCATTATTGGGAATGCTCTTAGATGGTTATAGGTTCCTTGTGGTGGAACCAACCCATCAGGTTCAAGTTCTTAGACTTGGCATGGCTGCTCGCATTTTCCTGCATTTATTTCAGACTTTTCGACAATGTTCGTTTAGTTGGAGAACACGTTCTTGCCGACTAAGAGGCACCTGTGGTGACTTCGTCGATCTTTAAGATGTTGTGTCGGCTCAAGATCTCGAAGGTGCTCATAGGAATAGAGTGTGCATGTGTTCGTTCATAAGGGTGAGTGTATTCTCGTATATGCGAGCATCTACGTTGTACTGTGTTCAAAAGAAAAGGCAACTCCAACACTGATCATCAAATGGCCCTCGCCAAATTTCAGCAAACATGTCCGTGGATAAAGATAGAGATGGAGTTCATCCAACTATAAGCATCAAATATGAGCCTCATTTCAAACAGGTCTTTAAAAACCATAAGAATTTGATGTTAAATTTTCATATATTACAACCAAAATGGATGAAATTTAACAAAGCTTCAACTAAACCTAGACTAAACTAAGTGAGGTACCGAATGTTGATGTCGTAGGCATGGCCTTCGAGGCCGATGGCACATTTGTCATTGTTCGCCATCGTCATTGTAGCCCGATCCATCGTCGTTGCCGTCCTTCCAGTGGCCCGTTAGGCGTCACTATAGCCTTGATTGGCCGTCATTCGGCTCTCGCGATGTAGCTACTCGGCTACCTCCACCTGGGTGTGATAGTCCACCCTGAGGTCCGCCTGGCGCCACCGATTGTTGCCTTTGAGCCGATCCAAGGGATCTGAGTCGGCTAATCCCACTTTGAGGATCTTGTCGTTGTTCCAGTGGTTGTAGCGAGTGGAGGCCTTGGCGGTAGTCCTGGACCGATCAACGGCTCAATATGATGTGGCATCCGACCGCGCAAATGACTGATAACACACAAGTATAGGGGATCACAACAATTATCGAGAGTAGAGTATTCAACCCAAATTTATTGATTCGACACAAGGGGAGCCAAAGAATATTCTCAAGTATTAGCAGCTGAGTTGTCAATTCAACCACACCTGAAAGACTTAATATCTATAGCAAAGTATTTAGTAGAAAAGTAGTATGGAAGTAACAGTGGCAAAAGTAGCAGTAGCGGTTTTGTAGCAATTGTAACAGTGGCAACGGCAAAGTAATAAAGCAAAGATCAATATGTGAAAGGCTCGTAGGCAATGGATCAATGATGGATAATTATGTCGGATGGCACTCATCATGCAACAGTTATAACCTAGGGTGACACAGAACTAGCTCCAATTCATCAATATAATGTGGGCATGTATTCCGAATATAGTCATACGTGCTTATGGAAAAGAACTTGCATGACATATTTTGTCCTACCCTCTCGTGGTAGCGGGGTCCTAATGGAAACTAAGGGATATTAAGGCCTCCTTTTAATAGAGAACCGGACCAAAGCATTAGCACTTAGTGAATACATGAACTCCTCAAACTACGGTAATCACCGAAAAGAATCCCAATTATTGTCACCTTGGGGTATGCGGATCATAACTCGTAATAGGTGTCTACAACTTGCAAGATAGGATCAAGAACACAAATATATTCATGAAAACATAATAGGTTCAGATCTGAAATCATGGCACTCGGGCCCTAGTGACAAGCATTAAGCATAGCAAAGTCATAACAACATCAATCTCAGAACATAGTGGATACTAGGGATCAAACCCTAACAAAACTAACTCGATTACATGATAAATCTCATCCAACCCATCACTGTCCAACAAGCCTACGATGGAATTACTCACGCACGTCAGTGAGCATCATGAAATTGGTGATGGAGGATGGTTGATGATGACGATGGCGTCGATTTCCCCTCTCCGGAGCCCCGAACGGACTCCAGATCTGCCCTCCCGATGAAGAACAGGAGGTGGCGGCGGCTTTGTATCGTAAAACGCGATGAATCCTTCTCTCTGTATTTTTCTCCCTGAATGTGAATATATGGAGTTGGAGTTGAGGTTAGTGGAGGTTCGGGGACCCACAAGGCAGGGGGCGCGCCCCAGGGAGGTGGGCACGCCCTCCACCCTTGTGGACAGCAGGTGGGTCCCCCTCGGTTGATTCTTTCGCCAATATTTTTTATTAATTCCAAAAATATTCTCCGTGAAGTTTCAGGTCATTCCGAGAACTTTTATTTATGCACAAAAATAACATCCAGGCAATTGTGCTGAAAACAACATTAGTCCAGGTTAGTTCCATTCAAATCATGCAAATTAGAGTCCAAAACAACGACAAAAGAGTTTGGAAAAGTAGATACGATGGAGACGTATCAACCCCCCCAAGCTTAACCCATTGGTTGTCCTCAAGCAATTCAGTTGACAAACTGAAAGTGATAAAGAAAAACTTTACAAACTCTGTTTGATCTTGTTGTTGCAAATATGTATAGCCAACATTCAAGTTTTCAGCAAAGATTATGAACTAACCATATTCATAATAACATTTAGGTCTCACATTTACTCATATCAATGGAATAATCAACTAGTGAGCAATAATAATAAATCTCGGATGACAACACTTTTTCAAAGCAACCATGATATGATATAACAAGATGGTATCTCGCTAGCCCTTTCTGAGACCGCAAAACATAAATGCAGAGCACCCCTGAAGATCAAGGACTAACTAGACACTATAATTCATGGTAAAGGAGATCCAATCACAGTCATACTCAATATAAATTAATAACAATGCATATAAATGACAGTGGTGCTCCCTAACTGGTGATTTTTATAAGACGATGATGACTCAGCAATAAAAGTAAATAGATAGGCCCTTCGTAGAGGGAAGCAGGGATTTGCAGAGGTTCCAGAGCTCGAGCTTTTTAAAACAGAGATGAATAATATTTTGAGCGGTATGCTTTCATCGTCAACATAACAACCAAGAGATCTCGGTATCTTCCATGCTAGATACATTATAGGTAGTTCCCAAACAGAATGGTAAAGTTTATACTCCCTGTTGGGGATATAACTACTGGGTATGACCCGCCCAGGAGGGGCTGGGTCATGCCACTGGCGGCTTAAGGTGAAGAAGCCCAAGAAGATATGAAGATGTCAGTTCATGAAGCAAGCTTATTGAAGGCCCAAGACCCGGGGACGACTTAAGGCCCACGGGTGTGAGCCGCCACATGTTTAACTTGTATTGTAAGGCAAGCTTAGTTAGTTACCGAGGCGGACACATTGTATATGAGCCGGCCGGGACTCTGTAAGCCGTCAGGCATCAACCTGTATATAAAGGGGTGACCCGACGGCGGGTTAACTCAAGAAACAATTGATCGAGAACTAGTTCAAGCATATTCGCTCCCTGGTAATCGAAACCCAAGCAATACAACCTAAAGTAGGAGTAGGCTTTTACCTCGTTGAGAGGGGCCGAACCTGGATAAATTCTTTGTGTCCTTTGTCCCGATTAACCCCTTCAAGCTACCTAGTTACGATTGCTCCACACCTAAGTCCTTTTGCTAGGGCATCTGCTGAAGGAAATATGCCCTAGAGGCAATAATAAAGTTATTATTTATTTCGTTATATCATGAAAAATGTTTATTGTTCATGCTAGAATTGTATTAACCGGAAACATAATACTTGTGTGAATACATAGACAAACAGAGTGTCACTAGCATGCCTCTATTTGACTAGCTCGTTGATCAAAGATGGTTATGTTTCCTAGCCATAGACATGATTTGTCATTTGATTAACGGGATCACATCATTAGGAGAATGATGTGATTGACTTGACCCATTCTGTTAGCTTAGCACACGATCGTTTAGTATTCTGCTATTGCTTTCTTCATGACTTATACATGTTCCTATGACTATGAGATTATGCAACTCCCTTTTACCGGAGGAACACTTTGTGTGCTACCAAACGTCACAATGTAACTGGGTGATTATAAAGGTGCTCTACAGGTGTCTCCAAAGGTACTTGTCGGGTTGGCGTATTTCGAGATTAGGATTTGTCACTCCGATTGTCGGAGAGGTATCTCTGGGCCCACTCGGTAATGCACATCACTTAAGCCTTGCAAGCATTGCAACTAATGAGTTAGTTGCAGGATGATGTATTACGGAACGAGTAAAGAGACTTGCCGGTAACGAGATTGAACTAGGTATTGAGATACCGACGATCGAATGTCGGGCAAGTAACATACCGATGACAAAGGGAACAACGTATGTTGTTATGCGGTTTGACTGATAAAGATCTTCGTAGAATATGTGGGAGCCAATATGAGCATCCAAGTTCCGCTATTGGTTATTGACCGGAGACGTGTCTCGGTCATGTCTACATAGTTCTCGAAACCGTAGGGTCCGCACGCTTAAAGTTTCGATGACAGTTATATTATGAGTTTATATGTTTTGATGTACCGAAGGTAGTTCGGAGTCCCGGATGTGATCACGGACATGACGAGGAGTCTCGAAATGGTCGAGACATGAAGATTGATATATTGGACGACTATATTCGGACACCAGAATGGTTCCGGGGGTAATCGGATATATACCGGAGTACCGGGAGGTTGCCGGAACCCCCTGGGGGTTTAATGGGCCTACATGGGCCTTAGTGGAGAAGAGGAGAGGCGGCTAGGGCAGGCCGCGCGCCCCGTCCCCCTCTAGTCCGAATTGGACAAGGAGGGGGGTGGCGCCCCCCCTTTCCTTCCTCTCTCTCTCCTCTTTCCCCCTTCTCCTAATCCAACAAGGAAGGGAGGGAGTCCTACTCACGATGGGAGTAGGACTCCTCCTGGCGCGCCCCTCTCCTGGCCGGCCGCCTCTCCTCCCCTTGCTCCTTTATATACGGGGGCTGGGGGCACCCCAAAGACACAACAATTGATCATTGATCTTTTAGCCGTGTGCGGTGCCCCCCTCCACCATAGTCCACCTCGATAATATCCTAGCGGTGCTTAGGCGAAGCCCTGCGTCGGTAGAACATCATCATCGTCACCACGCCGTCATGTTGACGAAACTCTCCCTCAACACTCGACTGGATCGGAGTTCGAGGGACGTCATCGAGCTGAACGTGTGCTGAACTCGGAGGTGCCGTGCGTTCGGTACTTGATCGGTCGGATCGTGAAGACGTACGAGTACATCAACCGCGTTGTGCTAACGCTTCCGCTTTCGGTCTACGAGGGTGCGTGGACATACTCTCCCCTCTCGTTGCTATGAATCACCATGATCTTGCGTGTGCGTAGGAATTTTTTTGAAATTACTACGTTCCCCAACATCTGCCGTGTTAAGTCCACGACAGTTGGCGCCCACCGTGGGGCTAGCGCACGGTGGGGGCTTCCTGTTCAAGGAACATAGCTTTATTTACCGTTTTGATTGGCTTGGACGCCAGGTGTATTCACCAAAAATCCGGGTTATCCTGCCTTTGTATGCCTGCCACTCTGACCAGGTAATCCTCGAATGACTCGCCGAACTCTTGACAGTCAATCTTATAAAGACCCTGAACTTGTCAAAGTTAAAACGATGATTGGTCATGTGAGGCCCGGCTTACAGGTTTGAATAAAGGTTTGACTCAGTGGCTGTGCAGCCCTTGAATAACACTTGATATTGAGGTTTGGCACCCTACGAAATCCTAGTTTTTTCTAGTTTGATTTTATTTGAACATTTTTTGGGTTCATCTTTGGTACCATATTGACATATGATTTAAGAAACGGCTCAGGCCATGTAGCCTTAATCTTTATAGCTCATATTTGAGCATATTTTGAGGTTTTGATAACCCTGCCTGGCTTTGGATGATAAGTCGCCAGTATGTTTTGATTATGCACTTTGGGCGTTGTGCTCTAAGTCTTTGGGTTGTTGCCCTTGCTGCATATGGCGTGGTAAGTCGGCAGTATGAACAAATTTCACAGGTATGTTATTTGTTTTATGAATATGCTAGGTTTTGATAACTCGCCCTAGTTATGGACTATACAGTCACCAGCAAATTTTATATGGGGCATTATGACCCGCCCTGGGGTAAACCGCCAGGGCACATGTTATCTGTTTGTGTGCAGGGAATATGATAAGTGCGGCCTGCATGATCGATGATATTATAAGCATAAGTGGCAGATCTTCCACATAAGATCGGCGGTTCAAAAGTGTTATGGAAATAAACATGCACGATGGCATGGCGGATCATGGTTTTCATCTAGCCTATTACAAGGCATCAAACGACCCAAAAGAATTAAGTGTTTTTGATGCACACAACATCCCATGTTGTAGGTGATAAGCCAGTCCTTGCTCAGTTGTGTTGGCCCTGGCGTGTTGAAGATTCCGGATTATCTTGCACCGGCTCTTCTTCTTCCTCTTCACCTGTTGGCTGGAAGTCAGATGTGGCCCAATTGATCCCAGTCAAAGCTTTGAAAACAACTTCATCGTCTATAAGGGTTGACGGGTCAATGTCAGGAGCGAATGTGTGCTTACGTGTGGGTGGGATAAGGTCCATAGTTTCATGAACCGGTGCCTTCACTTTGGTGTTCTCAGCATCATAAACTGGGTGATACTTGGAGAGGTCTGTCTCTTCAGCCAGTTTGCTTGCCTAAGAACGCATCTCCCTTACTATTTTGGTGAAGTCATCAGCACTGAAGGGAGACCCGTCTTCTTTTAAACTAGGACAGCCGGTTGATATCTCTTCCGGGTCAAGTTCTGCTTGCCACGCCTTTGCCCGGCTCAGGGTGGTGATGGCACCGGCTCTGGCTGCTGATCGCTTTAACTCTTCAACCCTTTGTGGTAGCACATACAATTTTTCCAACATTTCCTTCATGAGGGAAGGGGGTTGCTTCTTATGGGAGGCAGCAGAGATCATTGAGCGCCGGTGTATAATTGCTCTACAAGAGTGTAGGCGTCTTTCAACTTCATGCGCATGTCTGAGCCAAAGTGGGAAACTCTGGAGCCTGCATTGCCAAAGAAATTGAGAAGTGGGATGAATGATTATTCAAGGCATTGATGATGAAAGATTGAAGTACAGTATTGCTTACCAAAGATGGCGGTTGTCATGCTATTAATTTGATGTTTTAAACCAGACAACTCATCAATCATCAGTTTAAGGACAACTTCGGCATCTTCTGCTCTTTTCAATAGAGCTGCCTTCTCGGTCTCCCAGCCGGTTCTCTCAGCACTAAAGTCCTTTTTTAGCTTTTCAATGTTTTCCAAAGCGGTCTTCAGTTCTGATTTGGCCTTTGAAGTTTCAGATTGCTGGGTCTGAATGTTTTGCCTCAGATCATTGACTTGGGATTCCTTCATATTTAGTTCAGCCTACAACATGAACAAGATAGGCAGCATTATGATCATCTCATTTGAAGTCCCAAGCACAATACAAGTATTTTACTTGGCACTTGGGGGCTAATGCACATTGCTCTTTTAAAAGACAAATCTTTAATGACCCGACTAAGTTTTCTACGACTATGGCCGGTTCATGGGGGCTACAGGTGCAAAATTGAGCATTATTATTTGAAGTCCCGACTTAACTTGTTAGTTTAAGCTGGCCCTTGGGAGCTACATATGCGAAGTTGAGAACTACAATTTGAAGTCCCGGCTTTAGCTATGCAGCTTAAGCCGGCCCTTGGGGGCTACTTGTGTTAACTCTGCAGTTTCAACATGCTATGATATGGATATTAGGTTAAAGAGGCTACTTAAAAGTCTACAACATATTCCATTCTATCATATCCAGTAGACTTGGCAACTGGCAGTGGTATATTTATATGGAGAAGATTGTAGCGTTTACCTCAAAATGTTCCTTCATAAGGTTGACCAGGCCGGCTTCAAAGTCACGGCTGGTGTGAAGGCGGTTTAAGTAACCGGAGCGAATCTCTTGAGCATTGAACTGGGCATAGCTTTCCAAGTCCAATTTCCACTTGCCCTTATCAACATCAGAAAATTCTTCTTTTGCGTTGTGCTTGGATAGGACAGTGGGGTTGCCTGGTGCTGTATAAGCCATCCCAGTAACCATTATGTCTTCAGTCTCTTGAGCCGTCTGAGCGGGACTAGGGGGCTTAGCACTCTCCGGGTCAATGTTCATGGGGTCCATGGTGACAGGATGCTCTTCTGGTGGCGGATCATCCATGGGTGCTTCTGAAGTTTGATGCAAAGACTCGGACATTGTCTGTTTTTCTGGGTCGGCAACTTTGGGATCTTCGGCCGGTTTATTAACCTTCAGCCGCTTGCTGGGTTTGGCTATAGCACTGAAAGCAAAACATACGATGAGATTAGTATGTCAATTAATTAAGTGTTGAAGAAAACAAGATTAATGCTCTTACCCGGGTACAGTCTTGAAAAGAGGGACCTGAGTCCTAATTGAGTCGCCAGAAGAAGAGTGAGAGGTTCCCTGATAGTTTGAATCAGAAGGGTTAAGAGGTTGTTGAATAAGACCCGTTGTCGGTGTCAAAACCGGCCGATCTCGGGTAGGGGTCCCGAACTGTGTGTTTGAGGATCGAAGGTAATAGGAGAAAAGGGACACGATGTTTACCCAGGTTCGGGCCCTCTTAATGGAGGTAATACCCTACTTCCTACTTGATTGACTTTGATGAATATAGGGGTTACAAGAGTTGATCTACCTCGAGATTGTAATGGCTAAACCCTAGATGTCTAGCCTATATGATTATGATTGCCTCTACGGATTAACCCCTCCGGTTTATATAGACACCAGAGGGGCCTAGGGTTGTATAGAGTCGGTTTACAAAGAAAGGAAACTTCATATCTGAATGCCAAGCTTGCCATCCACGCAAAGGAGAGTCCCATCCGGACATGGGGGAAGGCCCTCTATCTTGTATCTTCATGGCCCATCAGTCCAGCCCTTGTCACATAGCCCGGATGCCCGGGGACCCCCTAATCCAGGACTCCCTCAGTAGCCCCTGAACCGGGCTTCAATGAAGATGTGTCCGGTGCGTAGATTGTCTTCGGCATTTGCAAGGTGGGTTCCTCCTCCGAATACTCCAAAGCAGTTGAACAAGAGAACTATATCCGGCTCTGTATAATAGTTACAACCCTGAACCACAAGGGCAAAATACTTAAACAAAATAAGTTATGCCTACTGACAGCTTTTTCGGCGAGACATTATGCCCAGCTTTATTATTATTTCGAACCTTTTTAGCCTCCCGCTCTGCGTTTCGAGGCGCGGTCCTTATTAACACATCTTGTCAAAACAGAGATCGTGTCCCCTTATTGCGAGATTCTCATCAATACGGGTTTGGGTAATCCAATCGTGCCGTTTGCACGACCCCTTGGGAATAGGCGAGTTTTAAGGCTCGTGGGGGAGACGCTTGATATTCACTGCCTTTATAAGAGGATAAGGATCCATATTTTTACCCTACACCTTCTTCCTCCTTAGCCCATCTGTCCTCGAGATCCAGCGCCAAAGTTTCAATCCTTTTCGTCCCAGCAAACCCTTCAGCCATGTCTAGATCTCGCGCACAGGGCAAGTGGATGGCCTCCTCCGTCACGGAGGGGAATGTCAAGGAACTCTGGGAAGCAGGGTACTTGGCCGCGGAAATTGCCCACCGGCTCCCTGCCAAAAAGCAAATCATCCCCACTCCGGAGCCTAATGAGAGGGTAGTGTTCATCCCTCACTTTCTCCGTGGACTAGGGTTTCCTCTCCACCCTTTCGTCCGCGGGCTCATGTTCTACTATGGGCTGGATTTTCACGATCTAGCCCCGAACTCCTTCCTCCACATTTCGGTGTTCATCGTCGTGTGTGAGGCATTCCTCCGCATTCCCCTCCCCCCCCACTTCGGCCTGTGGCTCAAGGTCTTCAGTGTGAAGCCGAAAGTGGTCGATGGTCAACACGCGGAGTGTGGCGGCGCCATGGTGAGCAAGCTCCCCAACGTCACCTGGCCCAAGGGGGCCTTTGTGGAGACCGTGAAGGGGTGGCAACAGGAGTGGTTCTACATCACAGAACCTCGCGACACCACATGGGCCGCCACCCCTGAGTTCAAATCCGGGCCTCCAATGCAGCTTACATCATGGATCAAAAAGGGCCTGGACTGGGCGTCGTCCGACGAGGTGATGACACTGCAGAAGCGGGGCAAGAGTATGATGGAGAAGAATACCAGTCTTGCCGACGTGATCCAGGTGATTCTTTTTTGCCGGATTCTCCCCTTCCAGCGCCGGACTCTCCATATGTGGGAGTTTAATCCGGCCGGCCCTTGGACCCTGCAGCGATTCTTTGGCACGATGCACGAAGATATCTGGAAGCTGCTTTTCAAGGCCCAAAAGTCGTGGCTGGGAACGACCGAAGACCTTCGGCTCGACTGCGCTCATCCGGCCACTCCAGTAAGTTTTCAGATGTCCAAACATAACCTCAACTTGTAGATCCAAGGAGTATGCTAAGCCTCCCCCTCATCCTTTAGGGCTGGACGAAGAAGGCGGAGCGGATCAAATGTCCGGCTCCGCTGCCCGAGGACCCGACTATTCCTCTATTAACGAAGATGCTGGTTCCGAAGGCCAAGAAGAAGGGCAAGGAGGCCAGAAGTGGCCTTCGCCGTAAAGGTACCTCGGACATTGCGTCCGAAGATAACGAAGCTATCTCCTCCCATGAGGGGGATGAAGACGAATAAGAAGAGGAGGAGAGCAATTCTCCCCTTAAAGGGGAGGGATAAGAAAAGGGCGGCGTCCGTGGACCTAGAGGCAGAGGCGTCCAAGAAGGGGAAGATCTCCCTTTCGGACGATTCGGATTCAGACACCGAAGTTATTCCCGAGCGGCGCCTCAGGATGAAGCCCCCGGCCGAATCGTAAGTATTCAAAGATACTATACATATATCTGGCTTTTTACAAATTGCAGGACAACATATTATTTACGTGTCTCAGTCTGGCCCGTGATCTCCCCCAACCATCGTCGTCTTCGGGGAACTCGTTGGCGCCGGAGATGATGGAGAGCGAAACGCCTCCGCGAGCCTCTCCGCCACATGCCATATATGACACCAAGGTGTTGTCCCAAAGGACCTCTCTAGGAAAGGGAGAGGTGCGGAAGGCCGCTGAAACGGCACCAGAGGGTGATGCCTCGGCCGCCGAAAACATGGGGGGCACAACCCCCATGGAAACTGACGACGGGGGCCCGGATCAGTCCGACCCCCAGCCGAATACGACCCCGGAGACCCACATGGCTCCGGAATCGAGCGAGCAGCCCCCTTTAAGGGAGGGGGAGTGCCGACTCCACCGGCGGCTTCTAGCAATCCAGAGGCACCGAATATGTTGAGGGAAGCACTTCAACGTGCTTCCATCGTGGAAGAGCACCGTACCTTGATGGATACGGTAGTTGAGAAGGTTCAGTCTGCCAAAAGCGGACTGAACGAAGCTTTCACTAGCCTGTTAACAGGTTTTGAGGTATGTGATATAATATGCTTAGCCACTTTTCGCATTGGAAGGATATGCTTGTATATAGATAGTTGCCCCTGAGACTCTGTTCGGCTCTTTGAAAAAAGGAGCCAGACAGAGGTCCAATAATCGCCGGAGATAACGCGTTTATCTATTTTAAAAAACAGGCTTCACTGTTGGCGGCTTCAGGCAAGGACGCTGAAGTTTCCGAGATCCAGCATAAACTGAAGCTGGCTGACGATGAGATCGATCGTATTAACAAGCGGTTCGATGAGGCGCAAGGTATGCTTTGTAGAAGACCCCTTACAAGCCTATATTATAATGGGAACTCAGAGTTTAAGCTCATGTGTTGTTTATGTATATGATTGCAGGCAATGCGGCCGTAGTCGAGGCCCTCAAGAGTGCCCTTGCTGAAGCCAAGGAGGAGGCAAGGACGAGCAAGGCAGCCGCAGACAAAGCGGCTACGGATGTAGAGGCCGAAATGGTCGCCCGCCACAAGTATGAGGCGAGGGTGACTGAATCGGAGCAAGCGCTCCAGGATGCCGCCAACAAGTGTGAGTCCTTGGAGGAGAGTAACAAGTCCCAAGCGGCCGAACTCACCAAGGCTCTTCAGGAGGCGAAGGAGGCGTGGCCCGAGTCCCGGGCGGCTCGCGAGGAGATCAACAAGCCAAACAGATAGCGACTGGTAAGCCTTTTCTTTTACAGAAATTATTCGGCGGTTGAAGATATGCTTTGCTACATCGACTATGGAGTGCTCCAGACGCCTTTGCGGATCTCCCAAGGAGTGCTACCGACGCCGCCCAATATTTCTAGGACCAAGAAGGGAACGCGACAGAGAAGCTCTTCTGGTCGCAGTAATTGGCGCCGGAGCAGCCAGCGCTGCTAAACAACCAGATGATATAGCTGGCGGAGCTACATAGGATGTCCGGTTTGGCCATGAAGGACATCATAGTCCGGTTATGGCCAGCGGGACCCATTCCGAGCAGCTACTTCGGCCTGGTCAAGCGTCTTGGCGACGCCTTGCCCCTAGTAGAGGCAGTGAAGTGCTCGGCATGCATAGAACGTGCGCGGATGGCCTTTGCCCGTGTCAAGATGCACTGGGCGAAGATGAAGGCCGTCGTCGTGGCGGTTGAGGGTCCGCGTGGAGGCAAGGACCACCGCAAGCTGGAGCGCTATTTAGAAGATGTTCTTGAGGGTGCCCGTTTGATAGAGGGTCAATGCTCGAAGGATATTATGTTCGAGTAAATGTATCCGGGCTACCCAGACAATGTATTATAAATCAAGGCTGTGTAATATATTTATGTTGTTTATCTTAAAGTGTTTTTCCTCCTATGCGGCCGTTTTGTATCCCTGAGAGTTGCCAGCCGTCAGCTTCAGCTGCCACGTAGATACTATGGGGGTGTTCGGAATAGCACATGACCACACGTTAACCCAACGTCTTGGTCCGTAAAGGAGGTGTCAGTGCAGCGAACCAGGCAATCGGACTATCCGGCTTTACCACTCTCACTTAGCCATAGGAGTTTGACAATGGGGTTGTAAGGTAGCCCCTGATGCGTATGCGGCTATCCAAACTTAGGTGCCTTACGCATGTGACTAGAAGATAGCCAGTCCTTCGTGTAATACGGGAGAAATCGCTAGAGATTTAGTAAGGCGCCGAATTGCTGACCAGCTCTCGCCACATCATGAAAGTCAGTTTTCGGCTTTCTCTACTGAGGTGCTTGACCGGACAAACCAGAAACACAATCGCAGTAGTTCTCCCTTTACTACCTTAGCCGAACATGCAGAACGTAAGGTGGTAATCACAGGAGCCGGGCAAACCAACTATTGACCAAAGACATGATTCGGAGCCGATGCATATAATGCCATATTTGGGACGCCGAAGTACGCTATAAAGGTGTTCGGACTTTTTATTTTTAAAAATGTATACGGCTGAATAAAGCCCCTGGCGATTTAAGTCGTACCGAGGTGTATACGCCAATCTGACGTAAAGGGGGAAAACAGATTAAGAAATAAGCCAATATCAAACAAGGTTGGGCGAAACTGCTTCCATTATAGTCTAATTGGTACGTCAACAGGTATTTTTACAGAAGATGCCATATGCATCAGGGCTATTTTACATGCCGAGAACAAGGGAAAGCTGTATATAGGTCCTAAAAAGGAAAGATGATCTTGAAGATCCTTTGGACACTCTGCCGCACGTCTGCACCGCTTTGCACCTTGGTGTATGATCCTTTGAGAGGATCAACAATCGAGTATTCATAAGGGGCCTAGACAGGGGCCCTTTGTTATCATGAGAAAGTGACGTGGGTTGTAAAGAACCTGAAAAGCAAAAACAAGAAGAAAAAGATGGGAAAATATGAAGGTCCGAGTAGGGTCAAGCCGTATCGTGGACTTTGTTTTTAGTATGCCTCCGTCCTTGCCCATGGTATCTTTAATGCGTAGTTATGTGCGCGCGGTACGTATGCCGCTATCCAGCTGGGGTTGAGACGGAGGCCGGATTGCTAGTCTAGCTCTGGATGAGCCGGACTGTCATTCTGTGGGGTAGACCAGACTCGTTTGATAGTGTCCGAGGGCTTGACTGCCGAAGTAATATTTGGCTTGATAAGGCCACCCTGTGCTTCGGCTGCGAGGGCCGCGGTGTTGGAAATATGCCCTAGAGGCAATAATAAATGGTTATTATTATATTTCTTTGTTCATGGTAATTGTCTATTATTCATGCTATAATTGTATTGTCCGGAAATCGTAATACATGTGTGAATACATAGACCACAACGTGTCCCTAGTAAGCCTCTAGTGGACTAGCTCGTTGATCAACAGATAGTCATGGTTTCCTGACTATGGACATTGGATGTCATTGATAACGGGATCACATCATTAGGAGAATGATGTGATGGACAAGACCCAATCCTAAGCATAGCATAAAAGATCGTGTAGTTTCGTTTGCTAGAGCTTTTCCAATGTCAAGTATCTTTTCCTTAGACCATGAGATCGTGCAACTCCCGGATACCGTAAGAGTGCTTTGGGTGTGCCAAACATCACAACGTAACTGGGTGACTATAAAGGTGCACTACGGGTATCTCCGAAAGTGTCTGTTGGGTTGGCACGGATCGAGACTGGGATTTGTCACTCCGTGTGACGGAGAGGTATCTCTGGGCCCACTCGGTAATGCATCATCATAATGAGCTCAATGTGACTAAGGCGTTAGTCACGGGATCATGCATTGCGGTACGAGTAAAGAGACTTGCCGGTAACGAGATTGAACAAGGTATTGGGATACTGACGATCGAATCTCGGGCAAGTAACATACCGATTGACAAAGGGAATTGAATACGGATTGATTGAATCCTCGACACCGTGGTTCATCCGATGAGATCATCGTGGAACATGTGGGAGCCAACATGGGTATCCAGATCCCGCTGTTGGTTATTGACCGGAGAGGCGTCTCGGTCATGTCTGCATGTCTCCCGAACCCGTAGGGTCTACACACTTAAGGTCCGGTGACGCTAGGGTTGTAGAGATATATGTATGCGGAAACCCGAAAGTTGTTCGGAGTCCCGGATGAGATCCCGGACGTCACGAGAGGTTCCGGAATGGTCCGGAGGTGAGGAATTATATATAGGAAGTCAAGTTTCGGCCACCAGGAAAGTTTCGGGGGTTACTGGTATTGTACCGGGACCACCGGAAGGGTCCCGGGGGTCCACCGGGTGGGGCCACCTATCCCGGAGGGCCCCGTGGGCTGAAAGTGGAAGGGAACCAGCCCTTAGTGGGCTGGGGCGCCCCCTTGGGCCTCCCCCCTGCGCCTAGGGTTGGGAACCCTAGGGGGGAGCTTCCCCCTTGCCTTGGGGGGCAAGGCACCCCTTCCCCCCACTTGGCCGCCGCCCCCCCTTTGGATCTCATCTCCAGGGCCGGCGCCCCCCCAGCGGGCCTATATAAAGGGGGGGAGGGAGGGCAGCAACCTACAGCCTTGGGCGCCTCCCTCCTCCCCTGCAACACCTCTCTCTCTCTCTCTCTCTCTCTCGCAGAAGCTCGGCGAAGCCCTGCCGGAGACCCGCTACATCCACCACCACGCCGTCGTGCTGTTGGATCTCCATCAACCTCTCCTTCCCCCTTGCTGGATCAAGAAGGAGGAGACGTCGCTGCACCGTACGTGTGTTGAACGCGGAGGTGCCGTCCGTTCGGCACTCGGTCATCGGTGATTTGGATCACGACGAGTACGACTCCGTCATCCACGTTCATTGGAACGCTTCCGCTCACGATCTACAAGGGTATGTAGATGCACTCCTTTCCCCTCGTTGCTAGTAGACTCCATAGATGCATCTTGGTGAGCGTAGGAAAATTTTAAATTATGCTATGATTCCCAACACGTGGTATGCTCCTCAGTGCGGAGTGAGCGCTCCATGTTTCCATTAACTGTAATAACGCTGCGGGGTCTAGGCATTTTTAGCTTTAAGTAAGCGTAGTGCGGGACTGCATTGAAACAGGCAAAAAGCGGTCCGTCCGAGCAGTGCATGATAGCCACTTTGGAAGGGGATGATGTCGAAGATCAAGTCTTCGCTACAGAAATTATCTGGTGAACCGAGGACTACTTCCAGCGTTATGGATCCTGTACCACAGGCCTCTACGCCGGGTATTACTCCTTTAAAGGTAGTTTTAGTGGGCTTGATCCTTGATGAATCGATACCCATCTTGCGGACGGTGTCCTGATAAAGCAGATTAAGGTTGCTACCGCCATCCATGAGGACGCGCGTGAGATGGGATCCGTCGATAATTGGGTCGAGAACCAATGCTGCCGAATCTCCATGACGGATACTGGTCGGGTGGTCTCTGCGGTCGAAAGTGATCGGACATGCTGACCATGGGTTGAATTTTGGGGCGACTGGCTCTATGGCATAGACGTCCCTTAGTGCGCGCTTGCGCTCCCTTTTGGGGACATGTGTAGCGTATATCATATTCACCGTTTTTACCTCGGGGGGAAATTTATTCCGTCCCCCTGTGTTCGGTGGGCGAGGCTCTTCATCATCGTCCTCGCTGGGCGGCCCCTTCCCCTTATGTTCGGTGTTTAACTTGCCGGCATGTTTAAAGACCCAACAATTTCTGTTGGTATGATTGGCAGGCTTGTCAGGAGTGCCACGAATCTGGCAAGGCCGATCGAGTATTCTGTCCAAACTAGATGGACCATCCTTGTTTCCTTTGAATGGCTTCTTCCGCTGACCGGGTTTAGAGCCACTAAATCTGGCATTGACCGCCGTGTCTTCGGTATCTTTGTTATTGCTTCGACGCTTGTGTTTGATGCGTCGTGGCTTGCCGTTGCCATCCCTGGCTTCGGAGGTGCCAGGGTCGCTGGTGCTGTTGCTTCTACGAGCGACCAGCTGTCTTCTCCCGCGCAAAAGCGGGTCATAAGTGCAGTAAGGGCTGCCATGGACTTCGGCTTTTCTTGGCCGAGGTGTTAGGCGAGCCATTCGTCCCGGACGCTGTGTTTAAAGGCCGCGAGGGCTTCGGTGTCCGGACAGTCCACAATTTGGTTCTTTTTAATTAAGAACCTGGTCCATAGCTTCCGAGCTGATTCTCTGGGTTCCTGGACTATGTGACTAAGGTCATCGGCGTCTGGAGGCCGAACATAGGTACCTTGGAAGTTGTCTCTAAAGGCATCCTCCAAGTCTTCCCAGCTGTCGATAGAGTTTTTTGGGAGGCTGTTTAACCAGTGTCGGGCTGGTCCCTTGAGTTTTAGTGGAAGGTACTTGATGGCACAGAGGTCGTCGCCGCGAGCCATGTGAATGTGGAGAAGAAAATCTTCGATCCATACTGCGGTATTTATCATACCATCGTATGATTCAATGTTCATGGGTTTAAACCCTTCTGGGAATTGGTGCTCCATCACCTCATCGGTGAAGCATAAGGGGTGTGCGGCGCCTCTGTATCGGGCGATGTCGCGGCGCAGTTCGGATGAAGTTCGTATGCGGTTTTTGGCCCGAGTGAGGTTGTGCCTATCGCACCAGGCCTTATGGCCGTCCTCTCGCGTTCGAGCATGCCCCCTTGATCCATATATTGATCTTGTCTGACCGGCTCTATTGTCCAGGTCCTGGCGTAGGACATAGGTATAGCCCGGGGCCGCTGCCTCCTTGCCTCGAAGGCGGGGTGGCGCGGGCTGGTGTTCGGCGTAAGTAGCCGGTCTGTCCCGTCCACGTGGTGGTCGGTCAGGTTCGTCAGCGGGTTTATCCTTTGGCGGTATTGCCTCAAGGGCCTCGTTGTCAAATTGTGGTAGCAGCTTGCGCTTCAGATAGCTCTTGGTTGGGCATTCGAGGCCATATTCCTCGGCTGCCAGGACTTTAGTCCATCTGTCATTGAGTGTATCCTATTCGGCTTGGAGTTGCTGCTGCTTCTTTTTTAGGCTTCTCGCATTGGCGATTAGCCGGCGCTTAAAGCACTCTTGTTCGAGGGGTTCCTCCGACACAATGAAGTCTTCGTCGCCGAGGCTCATATCCTCCTCGGAGATCGGTAGGTAGTTATTATCCTCCGAGTCCTCATTCCCGACCGGATCGTCGGGGTTAACTTGCCCATCCTCCCAATCATCCTTTTCGGATGTTGGCTCGACAGGTGCTTTGGGATCTTCGGCATTCTCCGGAGTGTTATTGTCTCCGGAGCCGGTATTGCTGTCTTTTTTGTGACGCGATTTTGAGCGGCGCCGCTGACGTCGACGCTTTGGAGGTGCTTCCGTAGGCTTGTACTCAACCGGATCCTTCTCGCCGTCGTCGTCATCCTCTTTGGGTGTGTCCACCATATACACATCATATGTGGAGGTGGCCATCCAACATCTGGTAAACGGCGGGTCTTGGCCGTGTTCGTCTCCGCCATTGTCGTCCATGCTGTCGATGTCTTCGGAGGCGTAATCCAGCATGTCGGTTAAATCTTCAATAGTGGCTATGAAGTGGGTGGTGGGTGGGACGTAAAATTCCCCTCTCTCAGCCCCTAGTCCGGGTTGGGCGTAGTTCTGAAGTGATTCCTCTGAAATAGCAAGGGATCGCATTAAGTCCAGAGCCTCATTTAAGAGCGAGGTTTGGATGTGGAAGCGAGAGTCCGCGGGGCTGGCCGGAGTGAGAGCTTCCTGGCTATGCCCGCTTGACACGGACCTCGAGAGTTCAGATCTAGAGTCCGGGGACGAGTCCGGCCTTTCAATGATAGGGGGAACCTGGACTGATTCCGAGTTAGCCATGGACAAGATCGCCTCCGGATCCTTGATGATGCGGTTTGTAGCTGAGAGTCCGGTGGGCTCCAAACTCCCATCTTCAGATCAGGTAGTTTGCTCTGGATCTAGGGCCAGAGCCGTGGTCAGGGCCGCGAACCCTTCGAAGATCAAGTCTCCTCGGATATCAGCGACATAATATAGGTTCCCAAAACTGATCTGATGAATAGGGGCGTAGCTGTCGATCTCCTCAAGGTGGCCAATCGAGTTGGCATGCAATGCGAAGCCGCCGAATGCGAAAATTTGGCCAGGGAGGAAAGTCTCCTCTGAAACAGCATCATTGTAGATGATCGATCGAGCCATCGAACCTTCTGTCGACAGCATGATGGAACTCTCAATGAAAGCACCAATGTCGGTGTCAAAACCGGCCGATCTCAGGTAGGGGGTCCCGAACTATGCGTATCAGGATCGAAGGTAACAGGAGACAAGGGACACGGTGTTTACCCAGGTTCGGGCCCTCTTAATGGAGGTAATACCCTACTTCCTGCTTGATTGACTTTGATGAATATAGGGGTTACAAGAGTTGATCTACCTCGAGATCGTAATGGCTAAACCCTAGATGTCTAGCCTGTATGATTATGATTGCCTCTATGGATTAACCCCTCTGGTTTATATAGACACCGGAGGGGCCTAGGGTTGTATAGAGTCGGTTTACAGAAAAAGGAAACTTCGTATCCGAACACCAAGCTTGCCATCCACGCAAAGGAGAGTCCCATCTGGACACGAGGGAAGGCCCTCTATCTTGTATCTTCACCACCCATCAGTCCGGCTCATGTCACATAGCCCGGACGCCCGAGGACCCCCTAATCCAGGACTCCCTCACCCGCCTTTGGAAAAGCTAAGTCGAAAATTTGTGAAACCTCTGCTGGGCGTTTGTGAGGAACCGGCGTGTTGGGTAAGCCGGAAGATAATATCCCACTGCCGCTGTTTCGGGTTGTGCGACGAGCTTCATGTTGCTGCTTCTTCAAAATAAATTCGGGATCCAAGTAAGCTAAAGGGTGAGAAAACCTTACTTTCCAGCTCGCTTGATGAACTTTCTATCTTCGTAGAGGTTTTGAGTCGGAGGAAAGGATAGTTACCTCTTCACCATCCGCGTGGCTGCCTTCCGCGTCATCCTGATAGTGATCATTGTCAATAAGATGTACACAAAATGAGCTAAGGGAATCAAGTTCTACCTCCGACTCATCATCATCCAAGTTAAATAACTCGGAGTGGTGGTCTTCTTCTTGGAAGGCTTTTTCTGAGCCTTGTTCTTTGTCCGGGTCTTCTTGGCCGGCTTATCCTGCAACTTCCTATTCCAAAAAGGAGAATTAGCCTACAAAAATCAAATGGTTATAAGAGGATAGTTGAAGTGAAGATATTATTAAACTGGAAATTGTTTAAAAGCTTACCGTTGGCGGCTTGTTTAGAATGCAGAAAGGACTCAACCCTATTTTGCTACAGTCTGCCAAGCTCTCGTTCAACAGGGACTTGGTCATATCATTGATATCATCCTCAGTCAGCTCTGTTTGGTTGTGGCGCTGGGGGTCTTTGAGGTCTCCAGTATATTCGTGCATTAAGTCGGGCGGCGGCTTAAGGGCAGAATTCTCCATGCAACCCAACATAGAACTAGGTCGATACCAGTCAAGCCGTTAGTCATTAAGGCTCTGATCTTTGAAAACACGGGCATATATTTGGCCCGCTCATCTGTGCTGATCCGTTCCGGGAGGTGGTGCCTGTTGCTAAGCCGGTTTTCACGATAACCCGACAGAGGATTTTCCCCTTCTCGAGAGGTATCTTGGCAGTAAAACCACGTCTGGTTACAGTCCTTAGGATGACTGGGCAACTTGGCGGCTAGGAAGGTGGCTTCTTTACGCCTCTGAATCGAAATACCGCCTAACTCTAGGCTGGGTCCATCTGTAAACTCGGTCTGCCGGTTCAGGTAATAGAATACCCTGGACAGCTCTACAGTGGGCTCCTGTTGAAGGTATACTTCACAAAACACTTGAAAGTTACAAATGTTTGAGACGGAGTTGGGCCCGATGTCTTGGGGATGAAGCTGGAAGAAGTGCAATACATGACGGAAAAACTTTGAGCCGGGTGGGGAAAAAACCCGGAGCATATGGTCAGTGAAGACAATCACTTCACCTTCCTTGGGCTCAGGAGGGATTTCTGTGCCTGGGACCTCCAATGGAGGATATCTTTCTTGGCTAAGACGCCCATTTTAACATACTCATTCAGAGTTTCCTCGGTAACCCGGGAGACGACCCAGTTGCATGAAGTGACAATCTTGGTCATTTTGAGGATGAAGGCCTAGAAAGAAAAGATTGTCGGTTTAAGATTATGCTGTTAAGCCGGCTAATGATAAAAAAGTAAGTGTTACAAAGGTTTACATGATTAAACCAGAAGGTAATACCGGGTTATACAGATTATGAATATATGCTAGAAGCTTAAAAGGGGACTAATTATATGGCGGGTTATGGTTTATCATGTAAGCCGCCCGTATGGTCGTAGTGTGAAAGATCTGAAAGTAAATTTTTTGCTAAGTAATGGACAAACAGATTCAGAGATTGATGCTACGATTTTGGAT
This sequence comes from Triticum aestivum, assembly GCF_018294505.1. Taxonomy (NCBI): domain Eukaryota; kingdom Viridiplantae; phylum Streptophyta; class Magnoliopsida; order Poales; family Poaceae; genus Triticum; species Triticum aestivum. The sequence continues at coordinate 200,233,715 of NC_057808.1, read as the reverse complement.
CTGCAACAGTTTAAAAAATAAAATAAATTCTAGAAGTAAAGTGAAGGCAGCGGAAGAACTCATGTGTTCGGATGGATCTTATACGGAAAAGGTATCTACGGCGATTGGAAAAAGGATGCTAAACTACTACCTCGCGTATTCAATACCATGTTCAGATTCGACTACTTGATCTAAAGAAGGAAAAGAAGAATAGAGAGGAACTCCGACGAACTGGGCAAACCCTAATGGAGATCTGCTACGTGGGAGGAGGAGTACTTACTGATGCTGCTGAACAGCGGAGGTGCGCCGCAGTGCTATGGTCCGTTCAGGTTGATGCAGCGGCCGGAGTTGAGGTAGTTGACGAAGGCCGACGACAGCGGAGCTTGGGCACGCAGAGGCGTTGTGAAGAGGAAGATAGACGAGGGGGCAAGGGGGAAAATGAAAAGGGCCCCTGTCCCTATTTATAAGGAGGTGGATAAATGTCATGCATGCGAATCGAGGAGGCCGAAAAAATGATTAGGTGGCTACGCGGACGCCTTAATTTTCAGGAGGTCCATTAAAGATAAAGATCTGTTGAGATGTTCTGAGCCTCGTGCGAAGTTAATGCGAGATGACGTCATGGCGGGTTAACACAATTCTATGAGCTGACGTCATGGCGGGTTATAGCAAGTTCATAAAAGTTGATGATGGAAGATTCTGCTAAGTCAAGTACCGAAGATTGATGTGAACAAGTTCAAATCAACCTGGGGCCTAATGTTGGGGATATAACTACTGGGTATGACCCGCCCAGGAGAGGCCGGGTCATGCCACTGGTGGCTTAAGATGAAGAAGCCCAAGAAGATATGAAGATGGCGTTTCATGAAGCAAGTTTATTGAAGGGCCAAGACCCGGGGACGACTTAAGGCCCACGGGTGTGAGCCGCCATATGTTTAACTTGTATTGTAAGGCAAGCTTAGTTAGTTACCGAGACAGACACATGGTATATGAGCCGGCCGGGACTCTGTAAGCCGCCGGGCATCAACCTGTATATAAAGGGGTGACCCGGCGGCGGGTTAACTCAAGAAACAACTTATCGAGAACTAGGTCAAGCGTATTCGCTCCCTGGTAATCGAAACCCAAGCAATACAACCTAAAGCAGGAGTAGGATACCTCATTGAGAGGGGCCGAACTTGGGTAAATTCTCTGTGTCCTTTGTCCCAGTTAACCCCTTTAAGCTAACCTAGTTGCTATGGCTCCACACCTAAGTCCTTTTGCTAGGGCATCTGCTGTGTTAAGTCCACTACACTCCCCATCCACCAACAAGCACATTCCACGGCTGGTCCGAAACAACGGGTACCATCCAATTGACAACAGTCCTAGGGGAGTTTTGTTTGAAGTTATATTTTTATTTGATTTGAGCATGGAACTGGGCATCCCGATTACCAGCCATTTTCTCGTGAATGACGAGCGGAGTCCACCCATCATGAGAGTAACCCACCTAGCATGGAAGATACTGACAGCCCCCAGTCGCTACATGAGCGATCCGGGCATACAAAACAGATTATTATTTGAAGTTTTAGAGTTTGGCACATGCAAATTTACTTGGAACAGCCGGTAAATACCGCATATAGGTAGGTATAGTGGACTCATATGGAACAACTTTGGGTTTATGGAGATGGATGCACAAGCAGTATTCCCGCTTAGTACAAGTGAAGGCTAGCATGGGATTGAGGAGAGACCAACTAGAGAGAGACAACAATCATAAACATGCGTTGAGATTAACCAACATTGAGTGCAAGCATGAGTAGGATATAAATAACCATGAACATAAATATTGTGGAGGCTATGTTGATTTTGTTTCAACTACATGCGCGAACATGTGCCAAGTCAAGCCACTCGAATCATTCAAAGGAGGATACCATCCTATCATACTACATCACAACCATTTTAAAAGCATGTCAGCACGCAAGGTAAACCATTATAAACTCCTAGCTAATTAAGCATGGCATGAGCAACTATAATCTCTAATTGTCATTGCAAACATGTTTCATTCATAATGGGATGAATCAAGAACGATGAACTAATCACATTTACAAAAACAAGATAGGTCAAGTTCATACCAGCTTTTCCTCATCTCAATCATTTCATCATATATCGCCATCATTGCCTTTCACTTGCACGACCGAACGGTGTGGATAAATAATCATAGTGCACGTGCATTGGACTAAGCTGGAATCTGCAAACATTTATTTCAAAGGAGAAGACAAGGTAATATGGGATCTCTGTTAGACCATCAATAATGCATATGAGAGCCACTCATCATTTTCACCGTGGTCTTCTCCTCTAGACCCCAAAGAAAAGAAAAGAATTTCAAAGAAACACACTCAAATGTTTTTGGAGTTTTTGTTTTTCTGAAGAAAGTAAAACAAGAACGAGAAAAACTATTTACACGGGAAAGCTCCCAACAAGTGAAAGAAGAACGAGAAATCTTTTTGGGTTTTCTTTTAATACTACTACTAAATAAACATGGAAAGAAACTAAAGAGAAGCTACAACTATTTTTTTGTTTTTTCTTAAAGTTTTTCAAACACACAAGAAGAAAGCGGGAAAAAGAAAATAAACTAGCATGGATAATACAATGAAAAAGTATGAACACCGACAACTGGAATGAGTGTGTGAACATGAATGTAATGTCGGTGAGAAATCCGTACTCCCCCAAGCTTAGGCTTTTGGCCTAAGTTGGTCTATGGCCACAACTGGCCTGGCATATATCCAAACTTATAGTCGGGGTTGTACTGGGATGCAGCAGCTACTGCCTGAAGCACTACAAAAAAATACACTTCTGTGATGATACGTGTTTGTCACAGTAGGTCACGTTTTCTGTCCTACATGTACATCCATGACAATTTTATGACATAATCAAGATAGTGATATATGTGCTATCATAGAAGTGTTCCATGAGATTACCAAAATTATCATCACGGAAGTGTCCACTTCCATGACGATAAATCATGCGTCACATAAGTGCTTTCGTCCAGGGTGACCGACACGTGGCATCCACCGTAATGGGTCGCCGTTAAGCTATCAGGTTCTGGTTTGGATCCGATAACACGTTAATAGCCCCGACCAATGGGGATTTTCCACGTGTAAAATTCTCATTCGCCGGATAATGCACGTGTGAGCTCATCATTGGGACAGATGTCATCCCTACAATGGATGAAAGATGCTATGATATGTCGGCACGTGGCATAGCCCAACAGTGGCCCATTTAAGGTAAAAGGCCGGCCCAGCTAAAGGCCCACCATATTTTTTCAGACACTAGTGGGCTGGCCCGTGATGAGGACATCAATACCATTGTTACACCCACAGCCCCTACTGTTACATATACAGGACCAATTACTAGAGCTCGCGCACGCCAATTAAATTACCAGGTACTTTCGTTTCTTGGTAATGATTCTAATGTTCATGAGAATATGATGCTGCCTAAATTGGATACATTTGTTTTGCTTACAAATGAAGGGCCTAGCTTGGAGAAGGATGAACATTGGAGCAAGAACAAGCATGGAGTTGACGGCATGCGCAAGGGGAACAAGAACGGAGTTACAAGTGATGATTTCAGGACTTTGAAGCCACCATAAGGAGTGCATGAAGCCTTGGATGAAATATACAAGATGCCACTTCATAAATTTTGTCCAGAGGCTATTCTAGGTGCTGCGTCACCTTATTATTGGGCCAGGCCCATGTAATTTCAAAATACATAAGTATAGGTTGTTTTTAGAGTCTGTATGTATGGGGAAACGAGAGATAGGGTTGGTTTCGGACCCCTTCCCCAAGGGCCACGAAATTCCCCCCCTCTTCCTCCATATATACAGCCCTTAGGGCACCGTTTAGACAATGGGTTTTGTTTAGATTAAAGTTCGCCATAGCTGCAACTTCACGTACTTCGTTTGTGTTCAACGACCAGACAAAGGTGTCACAGAACCCCACCTTTGATCAATAAAGCTTTCCACTTATATTCGCAATATCTAGATTGCAATCTTAGTTCTTGCTTGTTCTTCGTTTGCCTGCAGGAAACAGACCTTCGTGGTCAGGTTAATCATGCTCCGGCGTGGTCAATAACCTCTCGGAGTTGGTTTAGCGATTGCTAAGGCGCGACGTCCTCGCACGTTCGTAGTCGGATCGTCAAAGTCGACTTCCTCCAAAACGATAGCCACCATCTCATCGAAAGTCTGGAAAATTCTGGCTAGGCAGTTTTTAGGACATTTGTAGACTTTTTCGGGAAAAAATTGTTGCGGAGCAAAAAAAAGAAAAAAAGTGAAAAAAGTGAAAAAAAGAAAAAAAATTCAGAGTGTGCTCCTCCCTTGTTTACGTGCAGCGCCGTGATTTTGTTAGTGTTCTAGGCTCGCGTCTCTAGTACGGTCTAGTCTAGCCTAGGACCAGCACAGTACCGTCGTTGAGCGTTTATTCAACTTTGCATATCTGAATTGATTATTGCTGACCCTTTTTTACTATATTATAAGCCTTCCCAGCTCCACATACATCTACGTCGTGCGTTTGACTCTCTCTGGTAATCGCTCTATCCAAGCTTTGAGAGTTTTGACTACAACGGTTGCTGGTCACCACTTGCTGCTTGGTAAGAACTGGTAAGAATTTGAGATTCGCTTGACGGATTTGTGATTGTCCACCACACCATCCCCACCACTTCCTAGTAGTCTGTAGGATCATATTCTTGTGTGTTTCTATTGCTGCTAACCATGACAGGATCACAAGCCGACGAGACTGACTAGGAGAACATGACAAACAAAGAGTTACATGATAAGTTTCAGCAAATGATGAGTGGACAGGTGGAAGATGTGCTAAATAGATTTGAAGAGGCCATGGAGAAGATAGATGGCATTGAGAAGGCATTCGAAACAAAGCTCGATAACAAGTTTAATGAATTGCTCGCGCGTCTTCCACCACCACCACCACCGGCTACACCTAACACACCTCTACAACAACAACAACAACAACAACAACAACAACAACAACAACAACAACAACAACAACAACAACAACGACTACCTCCACGTCGTGAAACAGCCCTCCGCCGAGCGAGCCGTGTCCCTCTTGCGCTTGGCCAAACTGTTGGTGCTGCTGTTGATACTTCTGTGGCTCCTGCTGCTGATGCGGAGGAGGATGATTATGCGGGAGATTACAAGGATGAGGTTGATCAAAATCAGAACTACGTGCAACCACCAGCACCACAACCACCAGGTCGTCCACATGCAAATAATGGAAATGGTAGGGCTCCCCCTCAAGTACGAGATCATGACCATCTCCTTAAACTGAAATTGAATATTCCACCATTTGGGGGTAGATATGTTCCTGATATATATATCTTACTTGGGAGTTAGAAACTGAACAACGATTTACATGTTTACAATATCCAAAGAGAGACGTGTTCCTGCTGCTGTTTGTGCTTTCACTAGCTTTGCATGTGTTTGGTGGTCTGAACATTGTAGATTATATCCTATTCCAGCTACTTGGCTGCTTTGAAAACTGCTATGCGTACTCGTTGGGTTTCAACATATTATCAACGTGAATTAATTCTAAAATTGCAGCGTTTAAGACAAGGAAAAAATTCTGTAGAAGAATATTATCAGGAATTACAAAATAGCATGATTAGATGTGGTATTGTTGAGGAGAATGAAACTATGCTTACACGTTTTATGGGTGGATTAAATAGAGAGATTCAGACCATTCTAGAGTATAAGGAGTATAATAATATCACTCGTTTATTCCATCTTGCTTGTAAAGCTCAACGTGAAGTGCAGGATCGACAGGCATTGGCGTGAACTAACTTTTCTGCAGGTCGATCTTCATCATGGACACCACATGCATCCTCTACTTCCAGTACACCAGCAGCCCCATCAGGTGCCACCTCCAGCCGTGATACAAGAAAGCAGGCACAACGACCACTCTCTGCCAAGAGCACACCTGCCGGGCCTGCGCAGAGCTCTTCTTCTTCCATGGCATCAACAGGGCACACAAGTGATATTATTTGTCGTCGTTGTAAGGGAAGAGGACATTTTGCGAGAGAATGCAAATCTCAGCGTGTGATGATTGCTACCGAGGATGGTAGGTATGAGTTCTCTAGTGACTATGATGAGGAGACTTTGGCTCTTATTACACATGAAGAACACGGTGGAGATGATTCTGATCATGAGACGCAATACATGGCTACTGAAGATGCTGACAGGTATGAATGTTTAGTTTCTCAACGTGTTTTGAGTGTGCAGGTTACACAAGCTGAGCAAAATTAGAGGCATAATTTGTTCCATACAAAGGGAGTTGTGAAGGAACGTTCTATTCGCGTCATCATAGATGGAGGGAGCTGCAACAACTTGGCTAGCATGGAGATGGTGGAGAAGCTCTCTCTCACCACAAGACCGCATCCACATCCTTACTACATCCAATGGTTCAACAACAGCGGCAAGGTTAAGGTAACACGTACCGTTCGTGTGCATTTTAGTATCTCTACATATGCTGATTATGTTGATTGTGATGTGGTACCTATGCAAGCATGTTCCTTATTACTTGGTAGACCGTGGCAATTTGATAAAAAAAAATTGTACACCATGGTAGAAACAATCAGTATACTCTTGTTCATAAGGACAAAAATATTACTTTGCTTCCTATGACTCCTGATTCCGTTCTGAAAGATTATATTAATAGAGGTAATAAAGCAAAACAGGAGCAGAATAAGAGTGAAAATCAGATTGTGGCAAAAGAATTTGAGCAACAAATGAAGCCTAATAATAAACCATCTAGTGTTGCTTCTGAAAATAAATTGAAAAGTGCATGTTTACTTGCCACCAAATCTGATATTGATGATCTAGATTTTAGCAAATCTGTTTGCTATGCTTTTGTGTGCAAAGAGGCATTATTTTCATTCGAGGACATGCCTTCCTCTTTGCCTCCTGCTGTCACTAACATTCTGCATAAGACGTGCCACCGGGATTACCACATATTCGAGGGATTGAGCATCAAATTGACTTAATTCCCGGTGCACCGCTACCCAACCGTTCACCATACCGTACCAATCCAAAGGAGACGAAGGAGATTATGCGTCAAGTACATGATCTGCTCGACAAAGGTTATATACGCAAATCTCTTAGTCCTTGTGCTGTTCCTATTATACTAGTGCCTAAAAAGGATGGTACGTCGCGTATGTGTGTTGATTGTAGAGGCATTAATAATATTACTATTCGTTATTGTCATCCTATTCCTAGGCTAGATGATATGCTTGATGAATTGAGTGGCTCTACAATATTCTCCAAAGTTGATTTGCATAGTGGATACCATCAAATTCGTATGAAATTAGGAGATGAATGGAAAACAACATTTAAAACTAAGTTTGGTTTATATGAGTGGTTAGTCATGCCTTTTGGGTTAACTAATGCACCTAGTACTTTCATGAGACTGATGAACGAAGTTTTACATGCTTTCATTGGACGATTTGTGGTAGTCTATTTTGATGATATACTGATTTATAGCAAATCTTTGGAAGAACATTCGGAACATTTACGTGCTGTTTTTATTGCTCTACATGATGCACGTTTGTTTGGTAACCTTGGGAAGTGCACCTTTTGCACTGACCGAGTATATTTTCTTGGCTATGTTGTTACTCCATAGGGAATCGAAGTTGATAAAGCCAAGATTGAAGCTATTGAGAGTTGGCCACAGCCCAAAACGGTCACACAAGTGAGGAGTTTTCTTGGCATCGCTGGATTCTATAGGCGTTTGGTGAGAGATTTCAGCACCATTGCTGCACCTCTCAATGAGCTTACAAAGAAGGATGTGCCTTTTGTTTGGGGTACCGCACAGGAAGAAGCCTTCACGGTATTGAAAGATAAGTTGATGCATGCTCCTTTACTCCAACTTCCTGATTTTAATAAGACTTTTGAGCTTGAATGTGATGCTAGTGGAATTGGATTAGGAGGTGTATTATTACAAGATGGCAAACCTGTTGCATACTTTTCTGAAAAATTGAGTGGGCCCAGTCTGAATTATTCTACTTATGATAAAGAATTATATGCTCTTGTTCGAACTTTAGAAACATGGCAACATTATTTATGGCCCAAAGAATTTGTTATACATTCTGATCATGAATCTTTGAAACATATTAAAAGTCAAGCTAAACTGAATCCTAGACATGCTAAATGGGTTGAATTCATTGAGACTTTCCCTTATGTCATTAAACACAAGAAGGGTAAAGAAAATGTTATTGCTGATGCATTGTCTCATCATTATACTATGCTTTCACAACTTGACTTTAAAATATTTGGTTTGAAGACCATCAAAGATCAATATGTGCATGATGCTGAATTTAAAGATGTATTGCAGAATTGTAAAGAAGGCAGAACATGGAACAAGTTCGTCGATAATGATGGATTTGTGTTTCGTGCTAACAAGCTATGCATTCCAGCTAGCTCCGTTCATCTTTTGTTGTTGCAGGAGGCGCATGGAGGAGGACTAATGGGACACTTTGGCGTGAAGAAGACGGAGGATATACTTGCTACTCATTTCTTTTGGCCAAAGATGAGACAGGATGTTGAGCATTTTGTTGCTCGCTGCACTACATGTCAAAAAGCTAAGGCACGACTCAATCCTCATGGTTTATATATGCCTTTGCCTGTACCTAGTGTTCCTTGGGAGGATATATCTATGGACTTTGTTTTAGGTTTACCTCGAACAAAGAAGGGGAGGGATAGCATATTTGTTGTCGTGGATAGATTCTCGAAAATGGCACACTTTATACCATGTCATAAAAGCGATGATGCTGTTAATGTTGCTGATTTGTTCTTTCATGAAATTATTCGCTTGCATGGTGTGCCAAATACTATCGTTTCAGATCGTGATACTAAATTTCTTAGCCACTTTTGGAGATGTTTATGGGCTAAGTTGGGGACTAAACTACTTTTTAGTACTACATGTCACCCCCAAACTGATGGACAAACTGAAGTAGTCAATAGAACATTGTCTACTATGCTTAGGGCTGTTTTGAAGAATAATAAGAAAATGTGGGAAGAATGCTTGCCTCATATTGAATTTTCTTATAATCATTCGTTGCATTCTACTACTAAGATGTGCCCTTTTGAAATTGTGTATGGTTTCCTACCTCGTGCACCTATTGATTTGTTACCTCTTCCATCTTCGGAGAAGGTTAATTTTGATGCTAAACAATGTGCTGAATTGATTTTAAAAATGCATGAGTCAACTAAGGAAAACATTGAGCGTATGAATGCTAGACATAAACTTGCGGGAGATAAGGGTAGAAAACATGTTGTGTTTGCACCTGGAGATCTTGTTTGGTTACATTTGCGTAAGGATAGATTTCCCAATTTGCACAAATCAAAGCTAATTCCACATGCTGCTGGTCCTTTTAAGGTGTTAGAGAAAATAAATGATAATGCATATAAACTTGAGCTACCTGCAGATTTTGGGGTTAGTCCTAGTTTTAACATTGTAGATTTGAAGCCTTATTTGGGTGAGGAAGATGAGCTTCCATCGAGGACGACTTAATGTCAAGAAGGGGAGGATGATGAGGACATCAATACCATTGTTACACCCACAAACCCTACTGTTACAAATACTGGACCAATTACTAGAGCTCGCGCATGCCAATTAAATTACCAGGTACTTTCGTTTCTTGGTAATGATTCTAATGTTCATGAGAATATGATGCTACCTAAATTGGATACAATTATTTTGCTTACAAATGAAGGGCTTAGCTTAGAGAAGGATGAACATTGGAGCAAGAACAAGCATGGAGTTGATGGCATGCGCAAGGGGAACATGAACAGAGTTACAAGTGATGATTTCAGGACTTTGAAGCCACCATAAGGAGTGCATGAAGCCTTGGATGAAATATACAAGATGCCACTTCATAAATTTCGTCCAGAGGCTATTCTAGGTGCTGCGTCACCTTATTATTGGGCCAGGCCCATGTAATTTCGAAATACATAAGTATAGGTTGTTTTTAGAGTCCGTATGTATGGGGAAACGAGAGATAGGGTTGGTTTCGGACCCCTTCCCCAAGGGCCACGAAATTCCCCCCTCTTCCTCCATATATACAGCCCTTAGGGCACTGTTTAGACAGTGGGTTTTGTTTAGATTAAAGTTCACCATAGCTGCAACTTCGCATACTTCGTTTGGGTTCAACGACCAGACAAAGGCATCACAGAACCCCAGATTTGATCAATAAAGCTTTCCTCTTATATTCGCAATATCCAGATTGCAATCTTAGTTTCTTGCTTGTTCTTCGTTTTCCTGCAGGAAACAGACCTTCGTGGTCAGGTTGATCGTGCTCCGGCGTGGTCAATAACCTCTCGGAGTTGGTTTAGCGATTGCTAAGGCGCGACGTCCTCGCACGTTCGTAGTCGGATCGTCAAAGTCGACTTCCTCCAAAACGATAGCCACCATCTCATCGAAAGACGGGACACCTTTGCCTCTATCAGCCCGTTAACAGACTGTCATGGTTTGGGTCAAATTGAGGCCCACATCAGATCAAGCCCATTCACAGTCTGCCGTGTTTTGGCCCAAATTACGGCCCCTAATCGGATCAGGCCCATTAACAGGCCACTGTTCTTTTGGGCCCATTCGAAGCCAGGTTTGTATTTCAGCCTGTTAAATGCCCGTTTACCAGTTCGACCCGATAATAGTTTCGGCCTGTTAGCGACCCATGGTGCATCTGGGACGTTGTCGGCCCGGTTTAACTTTAGGCCATTTAACGCCCATGCAGAAACTAGGCTATTTCTTGTCCGAAGTAACTTTACGCCTCTTAACGGCCCGTAGTCTTCGTGGATAATTTTCAGCCCAACTAGCCTATCGGCCTGGTAATGGCCCGTGTAACAGTTGGGCCTAATTACAGCCCACGTTGAATCTGGCCTGCTTATAGCCCATCTGATAATGGCCCATGACACTGTTGGGCCTACGACCCGCATTGATACCGGCCTGCTTAAAGCCCATAATTTTATTGGGCCAAACAGGGCCTGAGATATATTTTGGCCTGTTAACGACTTGTCCTATTTGGGCCAAACATGGGCCTTAGGCAGTTTCGGCATGTATTGGCCCGTGAATTTTTCGGCACAACGCTAGCCCAATCTAGTTTTTAGCCTGTTAAAAGCCCATGATATTCTCTGGCCCCAACTGGCGAGAACATTACTCGGCCTGTTAAAGGCGGAAAACTACTATACATTTAGACCTGCTAATGGCCCAAGATGATTATAGGCCCACGTTTTGGCCCATATGAGTAACGGGCCGACCTGAAGACCGACAACATTGAGATCCATTGAACCTTGCGGCCTAAATTACAGCATACCGACCAATAATAAACCTAGACTACACAATAAAGAAATTACGGCATATTACATCCACTGGGAATCAAAGTTGCCATCGGTGATAATAAAGCGCAACGTGACCGTGGATTACATACACTAGGCATCAAAGGTCGCCACCAGTGCATATAAACGCACTGACAAAAGAATATACAAAACTGAGAGCACTTCAGAAGGCATTAGGCCTGGCCAGGACGGGCACCACAAGTAGCCGAACAAGCTGATGAGACCTCAGTTGTGTCAACGGTAGATGCTCCATCCCTAGCAGTATAGCACCAAAGCACGCAAGGCAGTCCTCTGAGATCTTTATTTCATCATTGACATCAAGTCGGAGCTGAGATGAAGCAAGCCTTTCCGCTTTAAGTTGAGACTGAAGAAGTCGAACTGATTGAGGCAGCGACTGCACAGAGGTTGTCTCGCAACTACTGGTGAGTAGCCTCAACTCACTGTCTTCATCAAGACAGGACCTTGGGGTCATCCGCTCTCTTCAAGATGGTTTGGCTCACTATCTTCCCTAAAGTTCTGCCTGGCATAAGATGTACGACTCTGAAAGAGAAACAAGGAGACACGTAACATGTTTCACAATTATATAAGCAAATAAATGGATCTGTTCTGCATAAGGAACATGTTTTTACAACTACAATTTAAAACTGGTAGTTGTTGCAAACATCCGATCAGATGTAAACACCAAAGTAAACAGAAGTGGAGGAAATGATGCCTATCCAAATCTATACTAGAACAAAGTTTGAAGGCTTGAGAAGGATGAACTTACATTACATGTTAACACGGTCTGGAAAAAGTCCTTCTCCATGTCGATGGAAATGTAATTAAATAAAGTCCCCAAAGAAACTTCTTTATAAGCGTTGCCATTATTCTACATTTTTCAAAGAGTAAACATAGATCAAATAATATTGGAAGAAACAGAGGATAATGAAGCTCAGGTGCAGAGTGATGATACATAATCAAATAGCAACTAATTAAGTACAACGTTACAAGGCAAAAGGTTACTGATAAGAGGAATGCAGACATCAACGTGTGCAGTGGCATTGGCTTTATTCAACATTTTGGTAAGAGTAAATGTTGATTTGATAATTTAGAGAAAGTGGAGGGTAGGGCAGGGCAGATAAGATGCAGAGTAATGCTAGACAATCAACTATTTCGCAATGCAAGTACAGTAATACCACCACAATCCGTTATTACTTGTCACTCAAATGGATGTATCTAGCACTATTAAGTTCTAAATACATCCAATTGATCAACAATTAATTTGATACAGAGGGAGTACATGATAACAGGTACTTACATGAGCAATCCAAAACTTCATAACCATTGTGTTCATTCTACATTTATTTAAGAGTAGATGTAGATCTTATAATTTTGAGCAAAGGGAGGATAAAAAAGCGAACATTTACAGTGATGCTACATAATCAAACAGCAATGAGTGTAAGTATGCTGACAAAGGGCAAGAGGTATTGACAAGAGCAATGCAGTTCCCAGTATTGTTGTGAGATCCTATGATCCTTTTGAGCAAGGAGATTCATCTGAAATTAGTTTTCATATAAGAGAGAAGGTAAGGAACATGCAAAAATTTAGGAGTTCAAATTTTGAATTGATATCATAGACAGTACCTGACGGTGGGCTCTCTGCAGTTCTAATAGGGGTTTGGCCAGTGGAGTAGGGGTAAAGTGTGGTACAGTTGGGCCTGTGTTTTCTGTGGCTGCTAATCTATCAGATTTAACAGGTATCACTACCTTTTCCAAATACCTAGTTTGTACTCCTTGAGGATCTGCACCCACCCTCTTCCTTTTGGCATGTATTACGAAAGAACAACATTTGACTGGAAAAACATAGTATGATGACACATGGAATAGGTACATAAAATGGATAGGTATGGCATATACTCATATATGATGCTTAAACTAAGTAGATGGTGGTGTAACAAAGTAGAAGTAATGCAAGAGGTCATATGCAAAATATGTGCGACCAATGCAACCTTGCCAAGTTAGAGCAAGCACCTTGATGGGTGAATAAGATAGGCCATCCTCCACCATGCCAAGTTTGTTAGCCAGTGGATTGTTCCGCAATATTCCTCTCGTGCGCCCATTCTCATATTCATTTTGATCATGTTCAATACCTGACATGCATGAAAACATAAAAACAAGTGAGATTATCTTTGTAATGCAGAAGTGATTCTAATCCAATACTGCCTCCCTGTAAACCCCTTTGTGCTATCTCTGCAACTCTTCTGAGAGACGGCATGCATGCTGTAATTTGGTGTGTGCATTAATATAATGTGGCCTACTACTCAAAATATGAGAGCTCCAGAAGTGATGATACTTCGCAGATGACAGCTTCAACATATAGTAAAGAAGAACAAGTTGACCTGACAGATTCAAAATATTCTAAGGGAGAACAACTCGACCTGACCAGTCGATCGCAAATGTCTCTGCTACTCTTCCCAACAAAGAACATACTTATTAAAGAAGAGAAGAGGATCATGTTAAAGAAGAGCAGAAGAGCAAGCAAATTGAAGATATTACAAGTCTTTCTATACAATGTCTATTGCCCACCCATGATGAACCAGAGCGCACGGAGAAATACTATTCCTTCCGGTGTCTTCATATGTGGCTCACATGCATTTCGAAACTAAAGTAGGAACATTTAGCTGACCAATTAAACATGTCTTAGTTTTACTAATATCAGCATAATATCATGTTTGAATTTGTACAACTAAGCTTGTTTAGCTCGATGGGTGGAGCAGTGCTATTCTGACACAAACCACATAGGCTGATCGTGGTCATCATAAAATGGGGAAACCGTAAGCATGATGAGTATAGTGTTGACCGTGGCAGTGGGATGGCAGATATGAAGCTGCAAACCGCGCAAAGGGTAGTTAGCAACCGATGTTTGCTTTGAAATAACAACTAAGATTTGGTATGGACAAGAAAGTACAATCAACAAGTGAAAAAGAAATGCAATTCTGTTGTCTCTCTATATGTCGCGACATGCATTTGGAAACTCAAGTGGGACCTTTAGCTAACCAATTAAATGTGTCTGTTAACTAATATCAGTATCATATCACAATCATATTTGAACAACTAAGCTTTGTAATTATGAGTGTTGTGTTGTTTAGCTTGAAGGGTGGAGTACTGCTAGTACGACAAAAAGCACCTACGCAGATCATAGTAGAGTAGATAAAAGGGGAAAACCCTAAGCATCAAGAGTGAAATCAGGAAAGTGGAACTAGCTGGACCAGTGTGTGGCGCACATGCTTTTCGAAATGAATATAGGAACATTAGGTGACCAATTAAACGTTCTCTATTTTAGTAATATGAGCATCATATCAGATTCGTATTTCAACAACTAAGCTTTGGAATTATGAGTGGCTTGTTGTTTCGCTTGATGGGTTGAGGTCTTGAGGAGCAGTGCTAACATGACACGAAGCACCTACGATGATGGTAGTGAATATAAAGGGGGAAAACCATAAGCTTTACGAGTATACCATGGCGGATCTGAAGGTGCAAACCGGACGAAGCTACTTCGCAACCAATGTTTGCTTTCAACTAGCCACTATGATTTGGTACGGACAAGAAAAGTACAGTAAAGAAGTTACAATCTATTTTCCGGGTGAGATCAATAACTTAAGCAGATATGAAAGAGTACCACCTCTCTTGCGACGCCGTGTAGGCCCCTGCTGATACGTTGGCTCTGGCAAGGTGGAGGATGGGGTGGCGGACGGAGGAGGCTGGCCGCAGTGGGGAGGTTGTTGTCGCGCCGACGGTGTATGAATGGGGAAATGGAGGGGGATCGAGGATCTCAAACATTAGGACGCGCTTGTCTGAAATGTGGGAAAGTTACGAACTTATCCCCCGTTTAAAATTTCAGACATCAGGGGATAGGACGGTAATCTCGCATCTCCCCAATATTTGTCGGTAGCGATTTCGGGCAAGGAGAGGGTGTTTTGGCGCCCATGGTTGGCACCCACGGTGTATGAACGGGGCTAACAGGTAGGGCAGTTGTGTCACGTCTGAGGGAAGTTACACATCTGCCCCTATTTAAAATATTTGCCTACATCGATTTCGGACGAGGAGAGTTTGTTTTGCCACCCACCATGTATGAATGGGGAAATGGAGGGAGTGACACATGTCTTTCAGATGAGCTTGAATCAAATGTGTTTTGCCGCCCACGTTTGGCGCGCACCGTGTCTGAATGGGCTCAGAGGCGGTCGTGTCACGTCTGATTGAAGTTACTAGTCTACCCCTATCGACAACAGTGTAAATCGGGTCGATTAGGATGTCAAGTGTTAGGGGTAGACATTAATTTCCATCTCGCAAACACTTGCTTCGGGCAGCCGACAAATGATAGTGGGTGTTTTGCCGCTTCGTTCAAAATTTGGGAGAATTAGCATTCACGTTTACGCTGGGCCCTGGCAACTAAATTCAAATCCAATTTGTATTTGAGTACGAATATCCATACATATTCTATGTTTTGTTATTTATTTCTTCAAAACCACGACAAAGATTTATTCCACCTTTATATATGATTATGATTTAGAAATGACGTGATCTTCAAATTCAGTAGGTTGGATACACTTTGAGTCAAACAGTTATTTCATTCAATACAATATGCTCGCACGAAAAACACTTCACCTTATGTCAATCATACAAGTACTAAGGATTACCTCGCCTAAAAAATTCAGATCATTACAACACATGGACAACACAGGGGGTCTTACAACATAATCCCACAGGGGGTCTTACAACATAATCCATTCAGAGACATGACACAACATGCAAGTATAATAATCTAATGACAATTTCAACTGGTATCTAAAGAAGAACTAGGATTACCCTAGGCTTCAGATAGCAGAAGCAGCAGGACCTCCTCCGTCTTCAAATGCAACATTCTTACTTGCTCCAATTCTTGGGTTGCTTGCATAATGCGTGCAGCTAATTGCATAATTTCCAATCTCAAGATCAAGATTACCTCATTCATGGCAGCCACACCGTCTCTTTCTGCCTCTAGTAGAGCCTCAAGAACTATAATATTTGTACTCAGACTGCTCTTCGGCGGTGTTGCCTCTGAACTGCTACCATCTGGTAACATGGATGGTGCACTGCTTCCACAAATTGATTTTGGGGTTGTACATTGTGTCCTAGTGCGAAGGGCATCCTAAAAGGTTTCCGTTGGACATAGGTAAGAGATAGTTATCGCATGATCTAGGAAGTAAGCTTACATTGTAAACGACATACGAATTATTACCGAGCATGGCAAGCTATATTTAAATGGTTCGAAGCAGCATTAGCCGAAAAGAAATTAAAATGGTAAGATGAAACTAGGGATGTAAGTGGCAAATAAACGACATCCGCCAGTCCCATCTAGTTAGTTTTTGCTAGCTTCCTGGTTCATTTTCCTCAAAAAACAAAAATTCTTTTGAACTATCATACCACTAGTGGACTTTAATCAGGATTAAACGGGACCCAGTTGACATCTGTAGTTGAAAGGGGGTGTACCACCGCTATATTTAAGTTGCCAAGGCATCTAAGCAGTTGAAATAATCTGAGAAAGCACTTAACAGTGTGGCCTCATATAAACTACCAAGACAGTCTTGTGATGAAGTTCATAGGAAAAGTTAAGGAGTCAAATGAACTAGGCATGCATTTGTTTACGATAGTACAACAGGCACTACTGACATATTGGCCAACTCAGGTATAGCCTAACAAGTAACAAACAAGCATTCAAATCAAGCAATACAGCAAAGCAGACAACTGAACTATTTATAATTCTGTAGGATTACAAATTGAGGGCACAAGCCAAGAAAGCAGCCCACACGCATTACATTTCACATGTACTAGAACACACTGGCTTACCATATGTTGCTGTGAAGCCTCGCTGTTGTTGCAATGTTCTTTGAAGATATCGTCAGCATCCCGTGGTTGCAAATCTAGTTGTTGTAGTTTATTCTGCACCCTCTATTTAGGTAAAATTAATTTTAATCGCATACACTGGTTCGAATTGATCATCAATGGTTCATCTTAACTAATGAATGAAGGGTGTGTGCTTACACGACAATATATGTGCTTCACTCTATTTTTATGCTTGTTCGAGGTGCCAGCACCAAAAGAACAAATATTTTGCTTGATGGGGTTGGCAGCTCCATAACTAATAGAAGCATCAAATTAGTCATGCAACTTGGTAAGATCAAGAATGCACAAAAAAGTAATGAATAGAGGCTCGGAGCAGTGATGTAATAGCTAGCATCAGAAAATGTAGGGTAAAACAAACAAAAAGCAGCGGAACCACATGCTAGTTTGCTGATGTGTAATTAAGCATAGAGAACATGAAGCGGTCTGATGGAACCAATAGGTGGCATCAGAACAACACCATTATCATAAATATAGCATGCAAGAAGTAAAATAGTAGGCAGCGATATCTAGGAAGTACAGTAATACTTAGGACAAAACAAAAGCATTGTAACTATATGTGCACTGGTTTGTAATTTAGCACATGTAACATGTTCACTGCCAGAAGTATGGCCCTACATGTGCAAGCATAATAACGCGTCTCATGAAAAATAAAATGATGCCCTGAAGAAATTCAAAGGTGCGGTGCTTATGCTAAGAAAGTGAACGTAGGTGTCGGCCGTTGGATAATAGTACCTGATTCTCGGCGGCGTATGGTATCTTGTCATACTTGATAGCTAGGGATCGTCGATGGTGCTCGTGTTGCGGTTGAGTTTGGGCCGACTGTCGCCGTTGCTGAAGCGGCTCCGGTGTTTCGGTTGCGGCGCCTGTTGTCGGTGTCAAAACCGGCGGATCTCGGGTAGGGGGTCGCGAACTGTGCGTCTAGGGTCGATGGTAATAGGAGACGGGGGACACGATGTTTACCCAGGTTCGAGCCCTCTTGATGGAGGTAATACCCTACTTCCTGATTGATTGATCTTGATGAATATGAGGATTACAAGAGTTGATCTACCACGAGATCGTAATGGCTAAACCCTAGATGTCTAGCCTGTATGATTGTGATTGCCTCTACGGACTAACCCCTCCGGTTTATATAGACACCGGAGGGGCCTAGGGTTGTACAGAGGCAGCTTACAAAGGAAGGAATCTACATATCCGAACGCCAAGCTTGTCATCCACGCAAAGGAGAGTCCCATACAGGCACGGGAAGAAGTCTTCTGTCTTGTACCTTCATAGCCCATTAGTCCGGCCCATGTTACATATTCTGGACGCCCGAGGACCCCTTAATCCAGGACTCCCTCAGTAGCCCCCGAACCAGGCTTCAATGATGATGTATCTGGCGTGTTGATTGTCTCCGGCATTGCTAGGCGGGTTCCTTCTCCGATTGCTTCAAAGTACCTCATCCGAAAAGCTGTACTCGGCTTGTGTTTTAATGTCACACCCTTTGGCTTCTGCGCCTCCATTGCTTCTGCTTCCACGTGTCGAGCGAATACGAGAGGTCAGGGTATTTTTAAACATAACACCCCGGCCATGTAAGAAAGGGATCTATTTAAAGAGATTGGATCTCAGATCCCATTCCACACCAAGCGGAAAATCCTTAGAGCCAGCTAGGAGAAACCATTCCAACATGGCTAGCGTTCCCAGTTCTTCCTCCCGCCCCCACGGCTCCAAAAAAGGCGATTGGGGGAGATGTTCCGTATCCCACGATCAGCTGACTAAGCTTCAAACACACGGATTCTCCCCCCCCCCCCGCGGATCTAGTCCCTGTTCGGGCAGGATTGACCTCCTTCGATGGCGAAACCCAGGCGGAAAATTTCCCCAATCCAACCAGGGGGGAACGAGTGTGCTTCGTTTCCTACTTGTTAAGAGGCGTCAGGTTTCCAATCCACCCTTTCCTCCGAGGACTCCTGGAGTATTACGGCCTCCAACTGCACAACCTCACGCCAGCCTCAATTCTGCACATCGCGGGTTTTGTCGCTCTTTGCGAGCTATTCCTGGGCTGTGAGGCCCATTTTGAGTTATGGAGGAAGCTATTCTACCTCGTCCCTCTTACCCAAAAGGGATCGGTATTCGAGGTGGGCGGTGCCGAGGTATGGCGCATAGCCGGGACCGGATACCTATCCGGCACGCCGAAGAAGGCATCCGAAGAGTGGCCCTCAGAATGGTTCTATATCGAGGACGTCGCTCTCCCCGACCCAGTTCGAATGGGTCTTCCCAAATTTTCAAGTGCTCAGTTGAAGAAATGCCACAGCTGGCGTCCTCGGAGCCTCGAGGAGGAGGATAGCGCAGAAGTCCATAAGTTAATGGGCAAGATAAGGATACTCCCTCAGTCCGGATTATCAATAATTGAGGTAATGACAACTTCCATAGTGCGGGTTGTTCAGCCACTCCAATTCAGAGGACTCCCTATGTGGCACTACAATGGGGAAGACGACACCTCACACTGCGGACGGAAAGGTCCGGACACCCCTGCCGCCCTGGCCACAATATTGGCCAATCTGTATAAAGGGGAGAAAGAGGAGTTCGCTCGCCTTAAGCGCCAAGAGGGATTCTCCATGTACAATCCCCCTAGCTGGGTGAGCTTTAATCCTACATCATTACTCAATCCCTTCTCCGAGTCCTGTTTAATTGACATTTACTCATTCATTTCTAACAGGAATGGCGGAAGGCTATCGCGGGGATCTATAGCCCCGCTCCATAGCCGGAGGACCATAATCGAGACCTCAATCCCGGATTTGAAGAGGATCCGGACATATTTGTAGAACTCCAAGAGGGAGTCTTCTACGAGGCGAGCTACGACGGCATAGAAGTGGCCATCGTGGCCGATTATCCTGGCCTCCTTCCCGCCTCACATGTAAGTAGCCAGGAGACATTTCCTCCAAAAGAGCTTCCTCATTATGCCTCACCCACCGCACTATCTCGTGCTCCGAAGGGGAGGCGCTCGGCGCGTCGTGCCGCGCCGGAGGCGTCTCATAAGAGAGCAGCGCCTATGCCGGGCGGGTCATTGAAGAGAAAGGCCAAGGACAACGCGACCGAGCCTTCATCAAAGAGGTATGGCTTTTTAAATATGCCCCTTGGCAGTCACATCGAACCGTGACATTGTCCGCTATGTCTTATCAGGAAGAGTGTGCGCCGGATTATCTCCGGGGGTCCGGCCGGTCACGCCTCTACCAGTCAGGTTCCAGACCCCGCCTTAAGGACAGAGGCTGACATGGGAGTGACACTGGATTGTCCTTCTGTAGAGAATTTGGATGATGTATCCGTCACGAACTCGGAAGTGGAGAGCGCCATGAATCACCGGCGCCGCAGGGCTGCTCTCCGTGACCCCGGTTTTACAAAAGAGGCATTCAATGCCTTCAGCTCGGCTGATGCATACATCCGAGCTGCTCGGATGGGCTTACCAGAGCCACAGACCAGCACTTGAAAGATATGCGGGTAAGTGTGCATTGTACAGACCTGGTGATCATATACCAGTAGCCCCCGAGACTTGAAGCAGTTGATACAACTGATTTAAGGATCGTTGTATAACCAGGCACTCACTGAGAAGAACGACCTGCTGTCTCAAGAGCTGGAAAAGTGTCGGACCCAACTAGCTGCGGCAACTGCCAAACTGGAGAAATCCAAGGAGGCACTGCCTGGTAATGCTCCCCTCCATCGAGAAAAATATGATCATATACCAGCAATATTAATACTGTTGTATTTCTCATGGCAGGATCATTAGATCAACTGAAAGAGGAACTAAAAGTCGCGTAGGCGGGTGAACAAGAGGCCAAAAGGCAACTGGCCGCGGGCGAACGTGTACTGACACGGGTCAGGGATGATAAAAACAAGTTGCAGGATTCCAACACCCTGGTGGGCGAAGAACTAAAAGATGTGCGAGCCCAGCTAGCTGACGCCGTAAAGGAAAATAGGAGGCTATGAGGCGGCATATTCAGTATGCTTGTCAACTTACCTTCACGTAATTCAACGAAGAAATGATCTAACAGATTTATGTCTGCAGGTATGCTGACTGGCCGTCCCGAAGAGGAAATGTCCGGCTCTCAAGGCGACCTACTGCAAGAGCTGTTCCAACTGCACGAGCGAGCTCGACAAGCAATGCGGAGCATTGCCAAGGCTTTGTGGCCATCCGCCTCTCCTCCAGGAAGTATGGAGGAGCTTGTGAAGCTATTCCAAGGAGCTCGGTGGTGCTTCCGATTATGGAAGATACCGGCCTGCCGAGAAGGTGCGCGAGAGGCCTAGGCCATGGTAAAAACACGGTACACCAAGCTTGATCCGAATCATATGGCCCGGGTCGGACCTCAAGGGTCAGATGGAAAAGAAATTCCAGTTAGTCTGGTATATGACCAAGTAAAGATAGCCGCCAAATATTCCCAACAGGGTTGTAAACTAGACAGCCTGTTAGACGGCATAGAGGAAGAAGTTTTTGAGTCCAAGTGACTATGTACTTCAATTGACAAATTTGTCCCTAGCCAGATTGTAAAACAATTGTCATGGCCGACCTTTTCGCTTCGACCTCTGGACCCGAAGGTGCGGAGTATTTCCGAATACCGGAGCAGCAATACAGACCAGGGTATGTGTGGAAACCAGGCGTAGGGGTCATAGTTGCTTGAACAGACAAGTTGTATCCAGCTAGCTATGTTATATTACATGTTGATTGTAAGAAACATCTTCCAGGGAGAATAGTTCTATTAAGGGTTCCTTTCCCTGGGTGAACATGTGTTAGTATGCATGCCTGAACTGTGATCGAAAAGTCGCAGTATACGTAACATCCGGGGGTTCATAGTGTAAGGAGTGTAAAACATCTTTAGTCCGCCGACCGAATATTCCCTTAAGAACACTAGCTTTCGGCTTCACCCAGCCTGAGGTACACGTCCGGATGACCCGGCTATAACAATCGCAGAGGTGCTCCCTTTATGCCCTAGCCAAACAAACGGGAACTTAGGGCATAAGCACAGGAGCCAGGCAACCCAGCTTGGCAAAAACTCAAGTCATAACGATGCATATAATGGCGAAGAAAAGGTACATATGAGGAAAGGACACATATGTGTGGAGCTTGATGCTCGGAAAACAATAATAATAAGCTTCTGTAAAAAGAAGCCCCCAAGCATTATGGGCATATACGTTTAAGGATGTGTATGTCATTGGTGCGCGGTTTAGCCGCACAGGAGCTTAAAGCTAGAAAAAAAGTCAAAGAGAGGAAAAAATTGGAGACAAAGGGAGAAGAAAATGAACAAAGAGTCCGGCTCTAGGCGTAGAATCTTCGGAGCCTGGCGGCGTTCCACGGGTTCAGCTCTAAGCGATTGTCTGATGCATCACGCAGGCGGTACACTCCTCTAGTGAGAACTTCATCTATGATGAAGGGACCCTCCCACTTGGGCTTGAGTTTGTCCTTTTTCTTTTCTGGCAAGCGTAGAACGAGTTCACCAACATTATAAGTCTTGGCCCGCACCTCTCTGCTTTGATATTTGCAAGCCTGTTGTTGATAGAATGCAGAACGGGCTATTGCAACGTTGCGCTCCTCCTCCAAGGCATCTAGACTGTCCTGCCGATCCAACTCGGCTTCTCTCTCTTCATACATGCGCACTCGAGGTGAGTCATGAATGATGTCGCAGGGCAAAACGGCCTCTGCGTCGTACACCATGAAGAATGGTGTGTATCTGGTAGTGCGATTGGGCGTGGTCCGCAGCCCCCAGAGTACGGGTCGAGCTCCTCAACCCAGTGCTTGTCTGATTCTTTCAACGACCGCACTAGTCTAGGCTTAATGCCGCTCATAATAAGACCATTAGCTCGTTCGACTTGACCTTTTGTTTGTGGGTGATAGACCGAGGCGTAATCAAGCTTAATGCCCAATTTAGCACACATGGATTTCACTTCATCGGCTGTGAAATTGGAGCCATTATCAATGATGATGCTGTGTGGGACACCATAACGGTGCACGACACCGGATATGAAGTCTATCACCGGTCCGGCTTAAGCCGTCTTCACTGGTTTGGCCTCTATCCATTTGGTGAATTTATCTATCATGACTAGAAGATATTTTTTCTTATGGCTTCCTCCTTTAAGGGGTCCGACCATATCAAGCCCCCAGACCGCAAAAGGCCAAGTAATGGGGATTGTTTGTAGAGCCGTAGGCGGCATATGGCTTTGATTAGCGAAGAGCTGGCATCCAACACAATGTTGGACCAGGTCCTGTGCATCTGCTCGGGCCGTCGGCCAAAAGAAGCATGTACGGAAGGCCTTACTTACAAGGGCTCGAGCCGCGGCGTGGTGACCGATGGATTTCGGCTAAGATCTGCCGTCCCTCTTCTTCGGAGATACACCTTTGAAGGACTGCGGTAGCGCTTTTCTTGTAGAGCTCTCCGTCATGGACCTTGTAGGCTTTCAAGCGCCGAACAATGCAGCGAGCCTCGTTCTGGTCCTCAGGGAGCTCTCGTCTATTAAGGTAGGCCAAGAAGGGTTCGGTCCATGGGGCAATTACTGCCATTATTAGATGGGCCGATGATGTTATCTCGGTGGCTGAACCCCCGATGATATCGGTATTGTGTTCGGAATCTGGGGGTGTAATCGGGTCCGCACTGGTGTTGTTGCTCTCATCCTGCCACACCACAGATGGCTTGAAGAGCCTTTCCAAAAAGATGTTAGGTGGGACGGGGTCACGCTTGGCGCCCATGCGAGCAAGGACATCCGTCGCTTGATTACTTTCCCGAGCCACATGATGAAACTCGAGTCCCTCTAACCTAGTTGATATTTTGAGTACGACGTTACGATAGGCCGCCATCTTCGGATCTTTGGGGTCGAAGTCTCCATATATTTGGGATATTGCAAGATTTGAGTCCCCGCTCACCTCCAGGCGTTGTATGCCCATGGAGGTAGCCATCCGAAGACCGTGCAGTAAGGCCTCATATTCGGCTGCATTCTTGGAGTCTGTGTATAATATTTGGAGTACGTACTGGACTGTGTCTCCCGTGGGGGACGTTAAAACGATGCCTGCTCCTAAACCGGCCAGCATTTTAGAGCCATCGAAGTACATGACCCAGTTGGAATATGTGCCGTACTCTTTAGGGAGTTCGGCCTCTGTCCATTCGGCGACGAAGTCGGCCAATACTTGGGATTTAATGGCCCGGCGTGGTTTGTATGTTATGTCGAATGGCGGGAGCTCAATGGCCCACTTAGCAATCCGCCCCGTAGCGTCGCGGTTGTTTATTATGTCATTGAGTGGTACTTCGGAAGCCACTGTGATAGAGCACTCTTGGAAGTAGTGTCGTAGCTTCCGGGATGCCATGAAGACCGCATATGCTATCTTTTGGTAATGAGGGTACCGGGATTTTGCATGGTGTGAGGACAGTGGATACGTAGTATACCGGTTTCTGGAGTGGAAATTTGTGTCCGTCCGCCTCTCGCTCAACGACGAGCACCGTGCTCACCACCTGGTGTGTTGCAGAGATGTATAATAACATTGGTTCGCCGACGCTCGGCGCGGCCAGGATTGGGTTGCTCGCTAAAAGAGCCTTTATTTCTTCCAGTCCGGCCGTTGCCGCATCCTTCCACTCGAAGTGGTCAGTGCGTCGGAGAAGGCGATAAAGTGGCAATGCTTTTTCTCCTAATCTGGAGATAAAGCGGCTTAGAGCTGCCACGCATCCGGCTAGTTTTTGGACCTACTTAAGGTCTGTTGGTGTAGCCAACTGTGACAAAGCTCGGATTTTGGCTGGGTTTGCCTCAATTCCTCTATTGGAAATGATAAAACCCAGCAGTTTTCTGGCGGGAACGCCGAAAACACACTTTTCCGGATTGAGCTTGATGTCATATGTATGGAGGCTGTCAAATGTGAGACGCAGGTCGTCTATTAGTGACTCGATGTGCTTAGTCTTGATGACTACATCATCCACATATGCTTCAACTGTCTTGCGATTTGTTTCTCCAGGCATGTTTGAATCATGTGTTGGTAGGTGGCGCCAGCGTTTTTGAGCCCGAAGGGCATAGTGTTGAAGCAGAAAGGCCCATATGGGGTAATGAACGCCGTTGCGGCTTGATTGGACTCCTTCATTTTGATTTGATGGTATCTGGAGTATGCGTCGAGGAAACACAGTGAGTCGTGTCCTGTGGTAGCATCGATAATCTGATCGATGCGGGGGAGGGGGAAGGGATCCTTAGGGCATGCCTTGTTGTGGTCTTCGAAATCGACGCATAGGCGCCAGGATTTATCCTTCTTTGGCACCATCACCAGGTTTGCTAGCCAGTCCGGGTGTTTTAATTTTCTGATGAATCCGGCCTCGATTAACTTGGCTAGCTCTTCCCCCATAGCTTGTCATTTGGGTTCGAAAAAGTGCCGCAGTGTTTGCTTGACCGGCTTATATCCCTTCTATATATTGAGGCTGTGTTCGGCCAACTTGCGTGGGATCCCTGGCATATCAGAAGGGTGCCAGGCAAATATATCCCAGTTTTCGCGTAGGAACGCTCATAGTGCGGCGTCAACCGTTGGGTCCAGCCGTGTCCTGATGGAAGCTGTCTTCTTGGGGTCCGTTGGGTGGACCTGAAATTTGACTATTTCATCTGCTGGTTTGAAAGAGGTGGATTTGGGCCGCTTATCAAGGATTACATCATCCCTTTCCACCGTGGAGTGTAGTGTGGTTAACTCTTCGGCCGCGAGGGCCTCGGACAGTTCCTCGAGGGCCAGGGATGTGGTTTTGTTTTTGGCGCGGAGGGCTATGTCCGGATCACTGGCGAGAGTGATAATACCATTGGGCCCGGGCATCTTGAGCTTCATATACCCGTAGTGGGGTATGGCTTGAAAGCGTGTGAACGCATCTCGCCCCAACAGGGCATGATATCCACTGTTGAAAGGGGCCATTTGGAAGGTTATTTCTTTGGACCAGTAGTTCTCCGGTGTGCTGAATACCACGTTAAGTGTGATTTTCCCTGCGCACCGCGCCTCCCGGCTAGGAATGATTCCTCGGAAGGTCGTATTACTTTGCTCGATGCGGCTCTTGTCTATTTCCTTTTTATTGAGTGTGTCCTCGAAGATGAGGTTTAGCCCACTGGCGCCATCCATGAGCACTTTAGTGAGCCGAAAGCCATCCACAATTAGATTGAGGACCAAGGCGGCTGGTGGCCGGACTGACCGGAATCTTGGTTCGTCACTGGCGTTGAAAGTTATGGCCGTGTCGTTCCAGGGGTTTATTGCTGCGACTTGACAGAGTTCGGCGAGGTCGCGGAGTACCCTCTTGCGCCGATTGTTTGAAGCGAAGGTCTCGAAGACCGTCAATACTCTGAGGTCGTCGTCGTCCGGGGGACGTTGCTCTGAAGTGTTTTTGGCGAGGATATCCTCGCCACTTTTGGCCACATGCTCTAAGGTTGTGGGTTGGTTCGGTGTCCGGTGTCGTGTGTATTTTGCATGGCTTATCGAGCCATCCCTCCAGAACGGTTTCGCGTCCCGTAATGGGCTTAGTTTTCTTCAATATGGGGCCGGGTGCCGCATGAGGGTGCACCCTTTTCGCCCGCCCGAGGGGTTGAGTAGAAACCGGGGGTTCCCAGCGAGCTCTCTGAGTTTTCCAGGCGCTTTCCATTGCACAGTATTTCTATACTATGGTTGCCAAGTCAGCGAAGTGTAATATGCGACGGCGGTTGATGGCGTTGAGGTTTCCCTCGTCCGTGCAATTATTGCAGAATACTGAAATCGCATCCTCGTCGCGGCAATCTTTAATCTTGTTTTTGACAAGGAGGAACCTGGCCCAAAAGTGATGGACTGTTTCCTGAGACTGCTATCGTATGTACATGAGGTCGCATATATCCGGAGGGTCGGAATTGCTTGGCGAATATTGCTTGTGGTGGGTGGGTGGCTTTAAATCCGAACCCTGACCCAATTTGGGGTCCGGAGTTTGAAAAACTTCCGAGCTTAATTGTTCGGGCTTCGGGATGTAAACTGATTTTTCAGGCCCAACGTCCGGCTCTAGGTTCGGAGGACTGGGAGTGTCGTTCTGCATACAGGTATCCGGCTCTTCGAGCTCGGAAATCCGAACATAGTTCATCTTCAACATAGAGGAGAAGTTGTTATTCTGCTCCTCTACGACCACTATCTGATGGGTGATCGGCGGAGATTTGATTTCTCTCTGATCGGGTTTCAACCCAATCCGATCATATTCTGTAGCGACCCCCATGGCGGCGATGCGATCCAGGAGTTCGTTTAAAGATGACAGCTATGCCGGATCCATACGTTTGGAGTATTCGGAGTCGATACGGAGACGGTTTTCGATGATCTGAGTAGTCATCGTCGGCTTGACGGCCGCACAGGCGGTCATGGTAAAACCGCCCAGCCGGAGGGTTTGGCCTGGGGCCAGGGCTCCTCCAGAGGTGATACCTTCCTTGATAACAAGGCGAGCCATCAATCCTGTCTTTGACGTCACAGCGGAACTCTCAATGAAAGCACCAATGTCGGTGTCAAATTCGGCGGATCTCGGGGAGGGTGTCCCGAACTATGCGTCTAGGGTCGATGGTAACAGGAGGCGAGGGACAAAATGTTTACCCAGGTTCGGGCCCTCTTGATGGAGGTAATACCCTATTTCCTGTTTGATTGATCTTGATGAATATGAGGATTACATGAGTTGATCTACCACGAGATCGTAATGGCTAAACCCTAGATGTCTAGCCTGTATGATTGTGATTGCCTCTATGGACTAACCCCTCAGGTTTATATAGACACCGGAGGGGCCTAGGGTTGTACAGAGTCGATTTACAAAGGAAGGAATCTACATATCCGAACGCCAAGCTTGCCATCCACGCAAAGGAGAGTCCCATCCAGACACGGGAAGAAGTCTTCTGTCTTGTACCTTCATAGCCCATTAGTCTGGCCCATGTTACATAGTCCGGACGCTCGAGGACCCCTTAATCCAGGACTCCCTCACCTGTCGACATACAAGAAAGCTCATCTGTGGTAAGTGAATAGTTCCACGATAAAGAAGAGAAAAACCGAAGGAGTACAAATCGAAATAACCTGATGAGGCTGCGGCCTCAGTAAAGCAAGGCCGGTGGAGTTGAATATGGCGTCCATGTAGCGGGTCCGGTGCAGTGGACGAAGGCGTCGGCGAAGCACATCCGGCGCGGTGTACAGTGCTTTTGGTGAGGCAGATCTGTTGCGGCAGACGAGGGTTTGTATGAAGGGCCAACGATGGGGCGGACGAGGGAGTCAGTGAAGGGCCTACACTTTGGTGCACGAGGGCGCCGGTGAAGCAGATCCGGTGCGGTGGACCATGATGGCTGATACGTCTCCAACATATCTATAATTTATGAAGTATTCATGATATTATATTATCCATCTTGGATGTTTTATGGGCTTTACTATGCACTTTTATATTATTTTTGGGACTAACCTATTGACCCAGAGCCCAGTGCTAGTTCCTGTTTTTCCCTTGTTTCAGTGTTTCGAAGAAAAGGAATATCAAAAGGAGTTGAAACAGAATGAAACCTTCTGGAGAAGTTATTTTTGGAAAGAAAGCAACCCGGGAGACTTGGAGTCCACGTCAAGAAAGCAACGAGGAAGGCAAGAGGCAGGGGGGCGCCCACCCCCCTGGGCGCGCCCTCCACCCTCGTGGGCCCCTCGTGGCTCCCCTGACGTATTTCTTCCGCCTATATATATCCATATACCCTAAAACGATCGGGGAACAGAATAGATCGGGAGTTCCGCCGCCGCAAGCCTCTGTAGCCACCAAAAACCAATCGGGACCCTGTTCCGGCACCCTGCCGGAGGGGGAACCCTCACCGGTGGCCATCTTCATCATCCCGGCGCTCTCCATGACGAGGAGGGAGTAGTTCACCCTCGGGGCTGAGGGTATGTACCAGTAGCTATGTGTTTGATCTCTCTCTCTCGTGTTCTTGAGTTGGCATCGATCTTGATGTATCGCGAGCTTTGCTATTATAGTTGGATCTTATGTTGCTTCTCCCCCTCTACTCTCTTGTAATGGATTGAGTTTTCCCTTTGAAGTAATCTTATCGGATTGAGTCTTTAATGATTTGAGAACACTTGATGTATGTCTTGCCGTGCGTATCTGTGGTGACAATGGGATATCACGTGATTCACTTGATGTATGTTTTGGTGATCAACTTGCGGGTTCCGCCCATGAACCTATGCATAGGGGTTGGCACACGTTTTCGTCTTGATTCTCCGGTAGAAACTTTGGGGCACTCTTTGAGGTTCTATGTGTTGGTTGAATAGATGAATCTGAGATTGTGTGATGCATATCGTATAATCATACCCACGGATACTTGAGGTGACATTGGAGTATCTAGGTGACATTAGGGTTTTGGTTGATTTGTGTCTTAAGGTGTTATTCTAGTACGAACTCTAGGGCTGTTTGTGACACTTATAGGAATAGCCCAACGGATTGATTGGAAAGAATAACTTTGAGGTGGTTTCGTACCCTACCATAATCTCTTCGTTTGTTCTCCGCTATTAGTGACTTTGGAGTGACTCTTTGTTGCATGTTGAGGGATAGTTATATGATCCAATTATGTTATTATTGTTGAGAGAACTTGCACTAGTGAAAGTATGAACCCTAGGCCTTGTTTCCTAGCATTGCAATACCGTTTACGCTCACTTTTATCATTAGTTACCTTGCTGTTTTTATATTTTCAGATTACAAAAACCTATATCTACCATCCATATTGCACTTGTATCACCATCTCTTCGCCGAACTAGTGCACCTATACAATTTACCATTGTATTGGGTGTGTTGGGGACACAAGAGACTCTTTGTTTTTTGGTTGCAGGGTTGTTTGAGAGAGACCATCTTCATCCTACGCCTCCCACGGATTGATAAACCTTAGGTCATCCACTTGAGGGAAATTTGCTACTGTCCTACAAACCTCTGCACTTGGAGGCCCAACAACGTCTACAAGAAGAAGGTTGCGTAGTAGACATCAAGCTCTTTTCTGGCGCCGTTGCCGGGGAGGTGAGTGCTTGAAGGTATATCTTTAGATCTTGCAATCGAATCTTTTTGTTTCTTGTTTTATCACTAGTTTAGTTTATAAAAGAAAACTACAAAAAATGGAATTGAGTTTGTCTCATACGCTTCATCTTTTTAATATCTTTCGTGAGTATGATGGAAAGGAAAATTGTGCCAAAGTGTTAGAAGAAGAATGCATTAAAATGTTTGGCACTAAATCTTTGAATGATGAGCATGATTGCAATGTTGTTAGTATGAACTCCTTGAATATCCATAGTACTAATGATGATTGCACTAGTCATGATGAAAATATCTCTTATAAGCATGTCGTTTTTTGTGGAGTGTATTGGGTTTGCAAGTACACACCAAATAGGGAAGATAGATATTGCAAGAGGCATAAGCATTTAGAAACTAAATGGTTGCAAGAAAGGCTAGATGCTTGTGCTGAAAATTTAAATTTTCTTAGCCGTACTTGTGAACTTTGCAATGAACATGATCATTTCAGTACCCAATGCAAATTGTTTCATGATCGTATCGTGTCCAAAAATTGTGATGACTTGATTTCCCTTGCACATCATAATGAACTTAGTTTGCTCTTGGGTTATGAAGAAATGAAACGTATAACTAAGGTTATTCCAGAATTTGCCCTTGATAGAGTTCTTCATTTTGATCTAGAAGAAATTTATATGTATTGTGCGGTGAATTGCATTGAAAATCCTTATATTGCCAATTACATAAAGAAAAGAAAACAAATAGAAGATGAAGAAAATACTAATGAAAGGGAAGAGACTTCCCAATATCCTCCTATTATTTCTTATGATGAATCAGGTAACGAGGAGGAGCCTTCTATTCAACCAATCTCATTAATAAGGAGCTCCAAAAAGAGGATTGAACCCACACATGATGTGGTGAAGAAGAAGAAAAGAAAAAGGAAGAGAGGTAAAAAGATATCTCTCCCAAATAATGTTGCTCCTATTATTGTTGTGCCTCATGAAATGAATCAAAATAATTGTGGAAGATGATGCACTTGATGATGATCTCGTTATGCCTATTGCTTGTTGTGATGATTATGATTGGGAAGATAATGATACTTCTTATGATCTTGAAAATCTTTTTGGCACTTGCTTGGAAGAATATGATAATTGCTATACTATTGGTGCTATCCATACTATTAATGATGAGAGTGATTATGCTTATGATATGAAAAGGCCCAAGCTTGGGGATGCTATGTTTGATGAAGATGATGTTTTTGAGAATATATTTGCTGCAATTAATGTTTGTCCCAAGCTTGGGGATGCTATGTTTAATGAAGATGATATTTTTAGCCTCCCAAGTTTTGATATGCAAAGTTTTATGATGATAGCATGCCTTCTACCTATGATGATTATATTGATGAAAGTGGGTTTGGAAGAGTGTCAACTTTAGGAAGTAATGATCCCACTATTTTGGAGGATGTTGAATCTTATAATATTTATGAAAGTGGATTTGGAGAGGTCATGACTTTATTTAGTGATGAGTCCACTATCTTGGAAGAGGTTTCAATCGATTATGATGAGAACAAAGTTGCTACTTATGATGATTATTGTGATGAAACTTATGCTATAAAAAGTAGTGATGATTATATTTATAAAACTTGTCATGATTATGATTACCCTTTTTCTGAACATTACTCTTTTAATGTGGAAACAATTTATAGTATTCAAGTCTCTTATGATACTCCCACTATTCCGAATGAGAAGAATTTTGCTTATGTGGAGAGTAGTAAAATTTCTATGCAAGTAGATCATGAAAAGAATGCTTTAGGTGCTGGTTATATTGTTGAATTCATTCATGATGCTACTGAAAATTATTATGAGGGAGGAATATATGCTTGTAGGAATTGCAATAATATCAAGTTTCCTCTCTATGTGCTTAAAGTTTTGAAGTTATGCTTGTTTTGCCTTCCTATGCTAGTTGATTATTGTTCCCATAAGTTGTTTGCTCACAAAATCCCTATGCATAGGAAGTGGGTTAGACTTAAATGTGCTAGTCATATTCTTCATGATGCTCTCTTTATGTTTCAATTCTTATCTTTTAGGTGAGCATCATTGAAATCATCATGCCTAGCTAGGGGCGTTAAACGATAGCGCTTGTTGGGAGGCAACCCAATTTTATTTTAGTTTCTTGCTTTTTGGTTCTGTTTAGGAATAAATAATCCATCTAGCTTCTGTTTAGATGTGGTTTTGTGTTTTAATTAGTGTTTGTGCCAAGTAGAACCTTTGGGAAGACTTGGGTGAAGTCTTTATGATCATGCTGTAAAAACAGAAACTTTAGCGCTCACGAGATTAGCTAAAACTTTTACTGGAGAGTGCTATTTAGTTGATTCTTTTTGCAGATGATTACTAGACAAATTCCTCAGGTCCACCAATTTATTTTAGAATTTTTGGAGTTCCAGAAGTTTGCGTTAGTACAGATTACTACAGACTGTTCTGTTTTTGACAGATTCTGTTTTCGTGTGTTGTTTGCTTATTTTGATGAATCTATGGCTAGTAAAATAGTTTATAAACCATAGAGAAGTTGGAATACAGTAGGTTTAACACCAATATAAATAAAGAATGAGTTCATTACAGTACCTTGAAGTGGTGTTTTGTTTTCTTTCGCTAACGGAGCTTACGAGTTTTCTGTTAAGTTTTGTGTTGTGAAGTTTTCAAGTTTTGGGTAAAGATTCGATGGACTATGGAATAAGGAGTGGCAAGAGCCTAAGCTTGGGGATGCCCAAGGCACCCCAAGGTAATATTCAAGGATAACCAAGAGCCTAAGCTTGGGGATGCCCCGGAAGGCATCCCCTCTTTCGTCTTCGTTCATCGGTAACTTTACTTGGAGCTATATTTTTATTCACCACATGATATGTGTTTTGCTTGGAGCGTCATTTTATTTTCTTTAGCTTTGGTTGCTGTTTGAATAAAATACCAAGATCTGAAATTCTTAAATGATAGAGAGTCTTCACATAGCTACATAATTATTTAACTACTCATTGATCTTCACTTATATCTTTTTGGAGTAGTTTGTCATTTACTCGTGTGCTTCACTTATATCCTATGAGTAAATGGTTGAATGATTTGAATGTCATAAATCTGAAATTATATATGTTTCATATGCCTTTCCCATGGGGAGTAATGCCTTCACATATAAGAAGTAGAGGTGGTAAATTTATTGAAGGTTAGCAAACATTGTATTGGTCACTTGAACAATTCATGAAAGAATATTGAAGGAAGAGAGATTTCACATATAAATATACTATCTTGGACATCTTCTATGATTGTGAGCCCCATTAATTATTTTCAAACCTGAGCAAATTAGTTGAAGTTGGACAAGGAAGACAACATAATGAGTTATGCTTGGGTATATTTGTATAAAGTTATATTGTTTTGGATCCTCTAACATGTGGTGCTTGCTATTTAGAATCCTTTGCTAGCCAAAATATCTGTACTAAGCGGGAATACTGCTTGTGCATCCAAATTCCTTGAACCAAGTTTCTTCCATGAGTGTCCACCATATCTACCTATATGCGGTATTTACCTGCCGTTCCAAGTAAATTTGCATGTGCCAAACTCTAAACCTTCAAATAATAATCTGTTTTGTATGCCCGAATCGCTCATGTAGCGACTAGGGGCTAGCAGTATCTTCCATGCTAGGTGGGTTATTCTCACGATGAGTGGACTCCGCTCATCATTCACGAGAAAATGGCTGGTAACTGGGATGCCCAGTCCCATGATCAAAAGATCGAAATCAAATCAAAAATAATTGCAAACAAAACTCCCCCAGGATTGATGTTAGTTGGAGGCACCCGTTGTTTCGGGCAAGCCATGGATTGATGATTGTTGGTGGAGGGGGAGTAAAAATCTTTACCTTTCTGTTTGGGAACCGCCTATAATGTATGTAGTATGGAAGATATTGGGAACTCTTGGTCGTTATGTTGACAATGAAAGCATACCTCTCAAAATTATTTTCATCTCTGTTTTTGCTTCGAGCTCTGGCACCTCTGCAAATCCCTGCTTCCCTCTGCGAAGGGCCTATCTTTTACTTTTATGCAAGAGTCAGTAGTATTCCTTCTCATTCCAACCTACTCTTTAGTTGGCAAGCATCATGTGATGGAAAGATCTAAGCATATATGGCCATTCAAATATATTTGATCATGAATTATTACTGTTGACATTACCCTTGAGGTAAAAGGTTGGGAGGCGAAACATTAAGCCCCTATCTTTCTCTGTGTTCGATGAATACTATTTGTTCTAAAAATATGCTTTGAGTGGTAGCAATCATGGAAGACTAAATGATAGTTGAGTATGTGAAGTTTGCTGAATCAAAGCTCTGACATAGACTCTTCCTGAAAATAAGATGAATTGTAATTGTTTGATGACTAATAACACGGTTTGTTAGTTTTCAAGAAAGTTTATGATCTATACTTTAACATGTGAATAGTTTGTTACTTGATCATGCAAAGTTCTATGAGTTGAGCTACTGTTATGACATATAATGATGCTAGAAAAGGTGATTGAAATTATCATTGATCAAACTTATGCACCTGCTAGCATTCACACTTCATAAATTATTTCTTTTATCATTTACCTACTCGAGGACGAGCAGGAATTAAGCTTGGGGATGCTGATACGTCTCCAACGTATCTATAATTTATGAAGTATTCATGCTATTATATTATCCATCTTGGATGTTTTATGGGCTTTACTATGCACTTTTATATTATTTTTGGGACTAACCTATTGACCCAGAGCCCAGTGCCAGTTCCTGTTTTTTCCCTTGTTTCAGTGTTTCGAAGAAAAGGAATATCAAACGGAGTCGAAACGGAATGAAACCTTCTGGAGAAGTTATTTTTGGAAGGAAAGCAACCCGGGAGACTTGGAGTCCACGTCAAGAAAGCAACGAGGAAGGCACGAGGCAGGGGGGCGCCCACCCCCCTGGGCGCGCCCTCCACCCTCGTGGGCCCCTCGTGGCTCCCCTGACGTATTTCTTCCGCCTATATATATCCATATACCCTAAAACGATCGGGGAACAGAATAGATCGGGAGTTCCGCCGCCGCAAGCCTCTGTAGCCACCAAAAACCAATCGGGACCCTGTTCCGGCACCCTGCCGGAGGGGGGAACCCTCACCGGTGGCCATCTTCATCATCCCGGCGCTCTCCATGACGAGGAGGGAGTAGTTCACCCTCGGGGCTGAGGGTATGTACCAGTAGCTATGTGTTTGATCTCTCTCTCTCTCGTGTTCTTGATTTGGCACGATCTTGATGTATCGCGAGCTTTGCTATTATAGTTGGATCTTATGTTGCTTCTCCCCCTCTACTCTCTTGTAATGGATTGAGTTTTCCCTTTGAAGTAATCTTATCGGATTGAGTCTTTAATGATTTGAGAACACTTGATGTATGTCTTGCCGTGCGTATCTGTGGTGACAATGGGATATCACGTGATTCACTTGATGTATGTTTTGGTGATCAACTTGCGGGTTCCGCCCATGAACCTATGCATAGGGGTTGGCACACGTTTTCGTCTTGATTCTCCGGTAGAAACTTTGGGGCACTCTTTGAGGTTCTATGTGTTGGTTGAATAGATGAATCTGAGATTGTGTGATGCATATCGTATAATCATACCCACGGATACTTGAGGTGACATTGGAGTATCTAGGTGACATTAGGGTTTTGGTTGATTTGTGTCTTAAGGTGTTATTCTAGTACGAACTCTAGGGCTGTTTGTGACACTTATAGGAATAGCCCAACGGATTGATTGGAAAGAATAACTTTGAGGTGGTTTCGTACCCTACCATAATCTCTTCGTTTGTTCTCCGCTATTAGTGACTTTGGAGTGACTCTTTGTTGCATGTTGAGGGATAGTTATATGATCCAATTATGTTATTATTGTTGAGAGAACTTGCACTAGTGAAAGTATGAACCCTAGGCCTTGTTTCCTAGCATTGCAATACCGTTTACGCTCACTTTTATCATTAGTTACCTTGCTGTTTTTATATTTTCAGATTACAAGAACCTATATCTACCATCCATATTGCACTTGTATCACCATCTCTTCGCCGAACTAGTGCACCTATACAATTTACCATTGTATTGGGTGTGTTGGGGACACAAGAGACTCTTTGTTATTTGGTTGCAGGGTTGTTTGAGAGAGACCATCTTCAACCTACGCCTCCCACGGATTGATAAACCTTAGGTCATCCACTAGAGGGAAATTTGCTATTGTCCTACAAACCTCTGCACTTGGAGGCCCAACAACGTCTACAAGAAGAAGGTTGCGTAGTAGACATCAATGGCGGTCAAGGAGATCTGGAGTGGTGGACAAGCCAGTCGCTGAAGCGGCTCCAGTGAAGTGGTGAGTTGGCAGTTGGGGGTTCCAAGGTAAGGAAGGTAGATCCGGCAGGGTGTGAGGTCCACCGATGCGGCAGAGGATTAGATTCGGCGGCTTGGCGTGGTTGGGGGGTCGGGGAGGGGAAGGGGAGGGGCTCTGGGGAAGAATGTTCGGGGCAAAGAGGGGAAAACAATGGAGTTACTAAAGCAGCCTTTTTCCATTCATGTGGCAGGGGTAATACAGGAATATCGCAGGGCTAAACTTTCAGGCGCAAGATATTTTGATGTGAGCGGGAAGTTTGAAAGCTTTTGGCGCCTGAAATTAAGTGTTTTTCTCTTGTACGACCGACTATGATATCATGGCCGAGAATTTATTTGTTTTGCACGCAAAAAAGTGTAAGTTTCGAAAATCAATGTCTCCAACTCGAAACTTAGATTGTCCATTCAATTCAAATATGGATCATTGAGCTAGTGCAAGCAAATACCATCATATGGTCCAATTCAAATGAAATTCCAAATGTGCTTATCCTAAATATGATGATAGAAGCAAAAATATGCCCCCCACAAGTCGTTCTCTCCCCCGGACACGAACACACGAGCACATTAACACCCCCCTCTCTTCTAACCGGACCCGAATATACGTCTCTATCACTTTGTCTCTCGGGCATGCACACATCTCTTCGCCCACTCTCTAGGTCTCCCGGCATCTCTCTTTCCCAAGCACACACACAATATAGAGTGTATCTTTCCCATACACACAAAGTGTCGCCCCAAACGTCTATCTCCCTAGTTATGTGGTTCTCGCACACTCACCTCGCACACCACCCCCACTGCAAACAAGCACACTTTGTCTCCTTGTGCACCACTCTCCTCTTTCTATCTCTCCCACATGCGGACCCGCCCCAGCTCCTTCCCTATATACATATATGTCATGACTCTTTCCTTAGCTCCCAAATGTATCATCGTTCTCAATCTCGCACGTTTTTCTCTACACCATCTATTCTAGATCTCTCATGAAGTCCCTATCACACACACGATGACTCACCTCCCTTGTGTCTCCGTACATAGGCCACTTTCGAACAACATCAACATTGTCTCCGTATCTATACGCCACTTCTGCACACAAACGACCCCTCTCTCTCCCCCTCTCTTCCTCTCTCTCTCTCCCTCGCTAGCTCTCTCTCTCGCTCTCACACCCCTCTCCCACACACACTTGATGTCTCTTCCAAATAGTCTGCTCCCCGCCCGCACCCATGCCATCCCGCTACTACACATGCCTTTGTCTCTCTTTGACACACATGTCACACCATTCCCCCTTCCCTATACTAGTTTTACATCATTAGTGGTCTCTCTTCTCCACATACACACACTCCCTGTCTCACACACACACGCGCGCA
Organism: Triticum aestivum; assembly: GCF_018294505.1. NCBI lineage: Eukaryota > Viridiplantae > Streptophyta > Magnoliopsida > Poales > Poaceae > Triticum > Triticum aestivum. Next base: position 200,195,735 of record NC_057808.1, on the reverse strand, counting down.
CAAACACACACAGACACGCACAAACACCCATCTATCTGGATCCTTCTTTTAAGACACACACCCTTGCATATTCTCTCCAGCTCTAGGGATGTATATATCCCCCTCTCTCTAGCTCAGATGCACACCAAAATTCTCCATCTCTCTAACTCACACATCTCTCCCCATGTCTTCATGTGTATCTCACACACTCACTCCTCTGATTATGTCTATGTGTCTCCACGTTACACAACAGAAAGCCCCATGCACATGTCTCTCTCTATTCTACACACACAGAGACACAAAGAATCTCTTATCATTGCCTCAGTCTCTACACATATCACACACGGATGTTGTCTCTCTCTCGCACACACGCTCAACAAAGGTTTTCCCGTGAATAACTTACCGTCTATTCATCAACAGCCATGGCAGTATGGCGAACACAAGACGTGAAAAAGAATAAATCTACACAAGCGCAGACCACCTAGTATGACTACTAGGACTAGAGCAATCCAAAAGCACGCCGCCGTCACCCCCTCCTTATCGGCGACGGTAAAACCTTTGTTCTACACAGTCGAGAAGTCATTGTGCTAAGGCCCCACATGCTTAGCCGTTGAATAGAATGTAGATCCAAGTTTACGGAAACAAGTATCGATAATACGTTTGTATCTCCATACTTATATCTCTTTCTTATAAAAAAGCCGATTTGGTGATGATGGTACGCCTGCCATCTTGCAATATAGACCGTCCGATCTATCTGACGGATAGAAATTAAACTAAAAGATACCCGCACCTCTCTCCACATTTGCAGACAAGGCCTTCCCTGTTCATCCTTATCTTCCACAACCTCATAGTTGAGCAATTAAAAAAGGAAGCCTCTGGAACAAACTGGCATGGTGGTCGCTCCCGCCGTCATCCAACCCCATGCCTCCGCTCAGTCTGACCACCAATCACCACCACGCCCCACTCCTCCTCACCTTATCTCTCCTCTTTCTCGAGATATTATTAGTTTTTACACATGGGATTACTCCTGCATGGGTCAATCACAACATGTGTTATATAGAAAAATGCATCTTGATGTTCCGTGCAATGCACAGACATCTTGCTAGTACTCCTACAGAAGACTTAGTTGGTGATGATGGTGTGTCTGCCATCCGTCATTTCTGACCATTAGATCTACATCTAACGATTGTGAGGTAAGTTGTTGCCTTTTCTCAACAATATCCCACTTCTCTACCAATTTGCAGAAAAACCCTTAATTAGTATCTTAAAACCAACCACATCCCTCCCTCACCTCACCAAAACAGCCCAAGGAATATATTCTGATTGAAACATAATATATCTCTAGTGATATATGTATATCAAAATTAGAGTGTTTTCTATCAAGTTTGTGAATAAGTATTATTCTAATTATGATCCGTTGCAACACACGTGAACATTGCTAGTATTTCCAACCATGCAAAAAATGCTAGTATTTCCATAGTTTCGAGTTTTCCATCAAGATATTAGTCACTCATGGTTGATATTTAGTTTGAATTACGTACACATAGGCACTATGTAACTAGCCGTGCTTATTGGCTTCCAAAGCTTAACTTTCACTCCTACTTACAGTATGTAGAGTATTTAACAAAAAACTACCACTTTCAACCAGCCCTAGGAAGAAACTATTGTACAAAAAATAGCAAAAACATACCCAAAATTTCTTAATCCGCGCCAAAAAACTACTACCTAGTGCCGATTAGGCTCGTTTAAACCCGTTTATGACAGGGTTGGCCCACACGTCCGTGCTGACGAGGCAGCTTAAACCAACACATTTTGTTTGACCGTTGACACGAGGGACCCACATCTGACCTTCTATCATGTTCTTCCTCCTCCAATCATTATTTTTCCTGAACATTACTTCAAACCGTACTGATGCGTGTTCGTTGGTGGTGTCGGTGAAGAGCGAGTTGGCCGCTACTCCACCGGACGGGCCGGACGCCGCGCTGGCCTCCGCACGGGTTGGCGGCTGGCCCGAGCGTGACTCACGCGCGAGCAAGCCGCCACGCTGGCCTTCGCTCGAGCCAGATAGCTGGCCTTAGCGCGACACGCGCGAGCAAGCCGCCGCACCGCCGTGCCAACCTAGCTAGCAAACCTTGCAGACAAGCAGCTGGATGCATCCAGCAGGGTGTGCGTTATCTTGGCTAGCTAGCGGCATCGAGCGCCGGACGGAGCTGGCATCCGGGCTGCCGCAAGATGGGCTCCGCACCGCCGACGATTTTGACCTCGCCTTCTGCCGGCGGCGGTAGCTGCATCCGTGGCCGAGGATGACTACGTGGATGGGTCGGAGGTAGGAGGTCACTCGAGATTTTTGTCCGGACTGACATGTAGGTCCCACAAGTCATAACGCCTAACTTGCCGGTCGAATAGAAGGCCTTGACTTAAGGGGCGACATGGGTTGAAACGTGCCTATAACGGCACTTTGTAGAGTAGTCGTTTCTTGGTAGGGCTGGTCGGTAAGTGGTAGTAGTTTCTTGGCATTATTAGTGGTTTCTTGTAAGGAACAATGTACTAGCGACAAAAGGCAATTCTGGGTTGCGTTGTACTCCAACGAGTACTACTAGTGGTCGCGGGAGTGTATAGCTCGTTTTGTGGGTTCGATCCTGGTCGAACGCACGGTGGCCTTTTTTTTAAATAGTAACCTCGCTCCGAGCCAATATTGTACACTGGTAGTTTGACTTTTGAAGTCGAACGGACGTGTCGCACCACAATCTGGGTGCACTGGATAGCCCAGCCACGTGAATGGGTTTTCCCTCCCATCATCTCGTGGCTCGCGTACTAGAGTAGTACTCCTATATATCAATTCACACAATGCAAAGTTTCTCGCCTGCGTGCTCGCCCTAGCCGCACCTCGCTTGCAGCTTCCTCATCAGCTAGCATATTTAAACTAGTGCCTCCCAATTAAGCCCGAGGAGCCGAAAAAGCCTGGCGTGACATTGGGAACTATGCAATATGGCTCTGTACATAAAGTTCTAGTACTCTACTACTCTGTAGCTTGTGGCCTTGCACGCATGGACTTCGCTCCATTATCGGCTCTATAAAAGAAATTCCTCTTGACGTGATTTTTTTTGTTTTGAAATAGAGGCAAAAGCTTTGCCTCATCTCATTCATAAAGAAGGAACTACTAACAAAGTTCGACGAGATCTATTACACCTCCGCAAATGGAAGCGAAAAGCCTAGTCTTGCTGTATCAAAGAACTCAAATGTTCTGCCCCCGCAGTAACCGTCACTGATAAACAGCCTGCTAGTGTGTGCGTGAGAGGAGCGGCTGAGTAGGCCAGCTACGCACTTGAATAGAGCACGGAGAGTACGCACTACGCAGGTGTACTTTCCCTGCATTGATAGTACAATGATGGTTCTGGAGAACAGTAGTACCTCCACTTGCAACTGTAGCTCCTTGGCCTTGAGATTCAAGAGTTCAAAACTGGTGCACTATAGAAGTACAGTACATCGCACTACTAGTTGAGAAACTAGTACTAATACTGCTACAGTATGAGTACGTAGTAAATAATAGCCTCACCATTGCGGGGCACGAGGCACTACCACTATGCGTGCCCGCATAATTTCCTTAGCAAAGGGACAAGGCCCTGCGGTTACTACACTCTTATCTCCTACTCGCCAGTTCCCCTTCCCCCGAAGAGAAGGCAGTTCGTCGCTGCTCCCATAGATTCGCCAGGCGGTTATCCTCCTCGTCGGGTCTGGGAGACCTTGGGCGACGATCCTCTGGGAGAAATCGCACGCCGCTCCGACGTCCTTACCGCCGCAAGACTCAGTGCTTCCTGCACCAAATATTTTAAGATGGTGCTTAAACAGGCTTGGGAAAAGGCCATGCTTGTTGGTCTTCCATGCATCCTCGAGGAGAAGGTTATTCTATGGGACAATCCTTCGAACAGTCCATTGCTCCCTGGCCATGGTTGCACGTTGACTCCGCTAGAGTTGCCGACATTGAGAGGTAGTCGGTTTTTGTCCGATTAGCAAGTCAGTCATGGAGTTTGATCATGTAGTACTTAGTTATTCCATCCCGTAATTTCTCCGATGCCCGCCGTCTTATATATAGGTCGGGAAAAAGGTGCCAACGTAGATTGGCTTGCATACCTCCAGCCGGATACCACCATCATTTTGCACAACATCCACAGCAGTGCGGCCATTCCCGTAGACCCCTTCTCCACCATTGGGATCGGCCTTCCGGACTGGATGGGCTTGAATACGTATGATGATGCTACATGAGATTGAAGAAGATAGCAATTGCGGACGCGCCGACAAAGCGACGCGGCTACGATGATTACTATCTCATCGCGGTGTTCGACATAAGGATTGACATCAATTCAAGAGGCAGTAACGGGAGAGGCTGGCACATGTTGGCCGCGGTAGATTTGTACCCCTACATGTTCGAAGATGTCGTGCACCATGTAGGCCGCATCTTCGCGGTGACAAGCCAGGGGACTTGTTTCATCTGGTTGCCATCCTACGGTATGGGAGATTACAAACGGAATGCACAAACCATCATTTGCATCCCTAACGGTAGTCCATTATTTTGCAGGGACCAGTCATCCCCCGATCAAAATAAGATCGCCGATCTTGGATGTGCATTTGCATCCGCGATTCAGTCTGACCTGGAACCTTGTAGCTGACTTTGGCATATTGGGATCAACTATCTTAGCAGTTGTTACCCATGGTACCACTGATGTGCAACATGGTCACATAATCTACCATGATCGGACCATCACCATCTACCCAGGTATTCCATTTTCTCATTGCTGTGTGTTAGAGTAGTAGAGTAGTACTTGTTAGTTATTTTCTTTTCTTGACTGGGACATGTTTACTGTACTAGTAGTACAATTTAGTACTATATTTTTTTAACCCTCTCGCCTTCTCTTTCATTGTTGTACTACTTACTAGTACTAGTAGGAGTACTTTTTACCTTGGAGGACGTGTATAGCTAGCTAGGCCATTGAAGACTTGAACCCACTAGCTCCCACCATTTTTTCCATGTCTTACTATCTCATCCATGTAGCCAAGAGTGGCTATATATAATAAGCCGGTTATTTTACTTCATCTATACCGGAGTAGTACTATTTACTGCACAGTATTACTGACTGCCATATTTGAGCACAACATTATTATGCATGGACCTTGACTATGTACGTCACCATGTGTCCATATCTGAGATGCCGCGTGTACCAGATGAACGGCATCGAGTTCGACCCCCGTGGTGCTATGTGGGTGCCGAGGAACACTCTTGGAGAGTACTCGCTTTTCATTGGGGACAGCTACCCCATTGTGAAGCGGATGCCACCTTCCGTGCACGACACCGAAGGCCTGCCGTTCATGAAGCATGGTTGTGTCTTCAGTGTGCACCGCCGGATGAACAACATGCTGGGACACGCTATCCCTGATTTATGCCGCTTCAGCTTGGATGAGTCTCCATCGTGTGGAACCGGACTAGAAAGCTGCGATAATGATTCCCGTTGCCCACCGCTATGGATCGTGCCATCCATGAAGAACACCTAGGACTAGAACGTGGAGGATGACATGGAGCCCATCTATAACGTGTAAGTGGAGTATGGTAAATTGTGAATGGTAGCGCTGTGAATATATGTAGACTAGTCATGCAAAAATTTATCACATGAAGTGGAGATGAACTTGCGTGGCATACTGGCATTTGTCCTTTAGAATTCATTACTGGTAAATGTCTTATGTGTTGATACGTCTCCAACATATCTATAATTGTTTTGTTCCATGTTGTTATATTATCATTCTTGGATGTTTTATAATCATTTTATAGTCATTTTATATCATTTTTTGGTACTAACCTATTGACACAGTGCCAAGTGCCAGTTGATGTTTTTTGCATGTTTTTTACATCGCAGGAAATCAATACCAAACGGAGTCCAAACGCAGCGAAACTTCTTGGAGATTTTTTTTGGACTAGAAGACATCCAGTGGGCCGGAGAAGCGCCTAGGGGTGCTCCGAGGGGAGCACAACCCACCAGGGCGTGCCTGGAGGCCCAGGCGCGCCCTGGTGGGTTGTGCCCACCTCTGGTGCCCCCCGGACCGCCTCTTTGCTCTATAAATACCCTAATATTCCAGAAACCCTAGGGGAGTCGACGAAAATCAATTACAGCCGCCGTAGAGCCAAAACCACCAGATCCAATCTAGGCACCATCACTGAGGGGTTCAGCACTTCCATTGGTGCCTCTCCGATGATGCGTGAGTAGTTCTTTGTAGACCTTCGGGTCCGTAGTTAGTAGCTAGATGGCTTCCTCTCTCTCTCTCTCTCTCTCTCTCTCTCTCTTGATTATCAATACAATGGTCTCTTGGAGATCCATATGATGTAACTCTTTTTGTGGTGTGTTTGTTGGGATCGGATGAACTTTGAGTTTATGATCATATCAATCTTTTTATCCATGAGAGTTATTCGAGTCTTCTTCGATCTCTTATATGCATGATTGCTTATAGCCTCGTATTTCTTTACCGATATTTGGGTTTTGTTTGGCCAACTTGATCTATTTATCTTGCAATGGGAAGAGGTGCTTTGTAGTGGGTTCGATCTTACGGTGCTTGATCCCAGTGACAGAAGGGGAACTGACACATATGTATCATTGCTACTAAGGATAAAATGATGGGGTCTATTTCTACATAAATAGATCTTGTTTACATCATGTCATCGTTCTTATTGCATTACTCCGTTTCTCCATGAACTTAATACACTAGATGCATGCTGGATAGCGGTCAATGTGTGGAGTAATAATAGTAGATGCAGGCAGGAGTCGGTCTACTAATCTTGGACGTGATGCCTATAAAATAAAAAAATAAAAAAATACGTCATTATTATTTGAAGTTCTATCAATTGCCCAACATTAATTCGTTTACCCACCGTTTGCTATTTTTCTTGAGAGAAGCCACTAGTGAAACCTACGGCCCCCAGGTCTCTTTCTCATACTATTTGCCTTTGCGATCTATTTTCCTTTGCTTTTATTTTCAGATCTATTAAACCAAAAATACAAAAATACCTTGCTGCACTTTATTTTATGGGGCGTTTGATCTATCAATATTTACTACACTCTCACGTCCGTTTGCCAATTTCTGGCGCCGTTTCCCGGAAGGGATTGACAACCCCTTCTACACGTCGGGTTGCGAGTATTTGTTATTTGTGTGCAGGTGCTGTTTACGTAGTGTTGCTTGGTTCTCCTACTGGTTCGATAACCTTGGTTTCATCACTGAGGGAAATACCTACCGTCGCTGTGCTACATCATCCCTTCCTCTTTGGGGAAATACCGACGTAGATTCAAGCTGCATCAAAAGGAATTTCTGGCGCCGTTGCCGGGGAGGATCTTCAACATATACCAGGTTCCTAATCACAAATCTCATCTCCTTGTAATTTACATTATTTGTCATTTGCCTCTCGTTTTCCTCTCCCCCACTTCACAATATTTTCCTTTTTATTCGCCTTCTTTTTCGTTTGCCTTTTTCTCACCAGATCTCATGTTTGTTTGTGTTGCCATGTGCCTTCTATTTGCTTGCATCTTTGCTTGCCAAAAATCTATTGATATGGATCCTCATCCACTTGCTAATATTTTCAAAAGATCCAATTATGATGAACCAATTGCTAGTAACTTGAGTACGCTAGATTATCTTTATGAAGTTTTGCTTGAGATTCATGAATCTTAAAATTGTGATGAAGTGTTAAAAGAAGGAATTAATAAAGTGACTCATGATAGCTCCTTGAATGGAAAGCATGATTGTAATGATGTTATTATAAATTCTATTAATGTCAATTGTGCTAATAATATGCAAAACCCCAAGCTTACAGATGCTAATTTTGATATGTCCACTACTTATTGCAATGATCATGATTGGGGTGACAATGATTCTTATGATCTTGATAATTTATTTATGCCTCATAACGAATATGCTGTTGACAATAATTTTTGCAATAGTATTTAAAGTGGGTTCGGAAGAGTGTCAACTTTAGGTGAAAATAATCCCAAATATTTGGAGAGTGTTCAATCTTATGAAAATTTTGATAAAAGTGGGCTTGGAGAGGTCATGACTTAATACGATGATAATCCCACTATTTTGGAAGAGTGTCAACTTTGCATGCACGTGGATCATAAAGAGAATATTTTATGTGATGGTTATATTGTTGAATTTGATTATGATCCTACAAGGAATTATTATGAGAGAGGGAAATATGGTTGTAGAAATTTTTATGTTACTAAATTACCTCTCGTTATGTTGAGATCGTCAATGTTTTATTCTTCTACCTTGCATATGATGGAAATTTCTTGTCTTTCTAATTAGTTTGCTTATAAAATGCCTATGCATAGGAAGTATGTTAGACTTAAATGTGTTTGTCACATGTTTTATGATGCTCTTTTTGTGCTTCAATTCTTGTCTTCCATGCGAGCATCATTAATATTATTTATGCCTAGCTAGGGGCATAAAACGATAGCGCTTGTTGGGACGCAACCCAATGAATAAAATTTATTTTTGGTTATTGCTTTCTGTTCTTGAGTGTTAGCACAATTATGCTACTTTTATGATTGTATTTTTTGTGTTTTAATTAGTGTGTGTGTCAAGCAAAGCCTTTAGGATCTTCTTTGGGTGATAGTTGTTTGATCTTGCTGAAAAACAGAAACTTTCGCGCCCAGATTAATATCTGTTAAAAATCACAGGAGCGTGATAAAATACCCATTCTTTTTGCAGAAGATTAATATACAATTTTTTCACGTGGTCCAATTTTTCAGAAATTTTGGAGTTACAGAAGTATTTGAAATATCCAGATTACTATAGACTGTTCTATTTTTGAAAGATTCTGTTTTATTTGCGTTGTGTGCTTGTTTTGATGATTCTATGGTTTTCTTTGATGAGTTTTTGCCATAGAAAAGTTGGAATACAGTAGATATAATGCAAGAATAAAATATGAATTGGTTTGATACTCTACTTATAGTAGTGATTTTCTTTCTTATACTAACGGATCTCACAAAGGTTTTTGTTGGAGTTTTGTGTGATTGAAGTTTTCAAATTTTTGTTTATCTTACGATGGATGAAGGAATAAGGAGTAAGAAGAGCCTAAGCTTGGGGATGCCCATGGCATCCCAAGCTATTATACAAAGAGAAGCAAGCAACTAAGCTTGGGGATGCTGACACGTATGTATCATTGCTACTAAGGATAAAACGATGGGGTATATTTCTACATAAATAGATCTTGTCTACATCATGTCATCATTCTTATTGCATTACTCGGTTTCTCCATGAACTTAATACACTAGATGCATGTTGGATAGCGGTCGATGTGTGGAGTAATAGTAGTAGATGCAGGCAGGACTCGGTCTACTAATCTTGGATGTGATGCCTATATAATGATCATTGCCTGGATATCATCATGATTAATTGAAGTTCTATCAATTGCCCAATAGTAATTCGTTTACCCACCATTTGTTATTTTTCTCAAGAGAAGCCACTAGTGAAACCTATGGCCCCCGGGTCTCTTTCTCATATTATTTGACTTTGCGATCTATTTTCCTTTGCTTTTATTTTTAGGTCTATTAAACCAAAAATACAAAAATACCTGGTTGCACTTTATTTTATTTGGCGTTCGATCTATCAATATTTACTACACTCTCACGTCCGTTTGCCAATTTCTAGCGTCGTTGCCCGAAAGGGATTGACAACCCCTTTTAGACGTCGGGTTGCGAGTATTTGTTATTTTTGTGCAGGTGCTATTTACGTAGTGTTGCTTGGTTCTCCTACTGGTTCTATAACCTTGGTTTCATCACTGAGGGAAATACCTACCGCCGCTGTGTTGCATCATCCCTTCCTCTTTTGGGAAATACCGACGTAGCTTCAAGCCGCATCATGTGTACGTGCAACTTGTGTGGTTGTTGCATGGGCCCCAACATGCTCTTTGAGAAAAAAAAAGGTGGCACAGCTTTGGATATAGGTGACATGGCAGCATCATACAGTAGCATCGTTCGCTATAGTTGTAGTACTCCTACTAGGACGACAACTCCTATAAAACCTTGCGCTTGGCTCTTTGCCACTTCAGGAGGTTCAACAGTTCGTACTCGTGTGAACCTTGCACTTGGCTCCTCGCCTCTTCGGAAGGTCCAACAATGATGATACTACAGTACAATATGCTTCTGGCAATCTGACACCGAATGAACTGCTGCACATCCACCGCGAGGGCGAGGGTGAGGGAGAGGGAGGGGTGCTGTAGTCAAAACCCTATCCTCGTCCTGCGAGCCACCGCGCGCGTGGGCGAGGGAGAGGGCGTAGGCGTACGTAGTAAGCAAGCTTCTCCTTGTCCCGTGAGCCACCGCGCGTGGGCGAGGGAGAGGGTGTAGTAAGCAAGCTTCTCCTCGTTCGGCGAGTTGACGGGACACATCAAAGCAGTACTAGTCCATACTGTGTCCTTTTCGGTTAATATGGCTTAATTTTGAAATGAGAAAAATACATTGGTGGTCAACATATGTAACAATACACTCATTACGGTCACTATATAGTTTTGCGGTGATTATACGGTCACTAGCTCATCGTAGAGCACCTATTGCACCCTACTAACCGGCCACATAGTCGACGTGGCACTTTGTTGACTGGTTAAATTGACACCTGGTTTCTGGGTCCCACCTGTCAGTTGGCAGAGCAAAGAAATCAGTTAAACAAAACTTTACACAGGCGCGACAGGAGTCCAACCCTTACGCACGAACCACCCTGGCTTTGTATGTGAGTGCATGCACGTGTACTCCCTTGGTCTTCCAACAAAGAGTGTACATCTACACTTCCAATGCACTTAGCCTTTAATCTAATCGATATTGATTGACTAATGCACCAACTTGTGCTCTAGCTATAGGCTACATGTCTATCCTTAATTACAGCATGCAACAACCTTCATTTAATCTTCTTCTCTAAATGGTCGCATGCACACATAAGTCTACTACTTTTGGGCGTTAATTATGCCATGAAGTTCTGGTTCCTCTTGGTCAATGTGTAAATCTCTATATGTACAGTCTTTCACGGACAGAGGGAGTAGGTTGAGCACTTGAGCGTGAGCGTGTGTGTTGCGTCGTGTGATGTGTGCCGCATGGATGCGTGAGTGTTGGGTGCGTGCATGTGTACATGTGAGTGTTGCATGTTGCATGCATGCATGCATGAGGCTTTTACTCCCTCCCATTGACATGTTCATATTTCAAGCTTCATTAAAAAGTTGCAAGCAAGAATTAAGAGAAAACCCACCGATGCATGTAAAATTTCTGGTCATTTGTTCCTCACGCATGCATTCCAATTAATATGTTCATAAACACAATTTTCTTGAGGAAAACGAGCCCATTATTGAGTACTTTCGGAAAAAAAATCTTCGGGCACTCATCATTTACTACTACCTTGGTTGATGATTTTTATTGACCTGTATATAAACCTCCATCCTGGTTTAATGGTCCCCTTCATACTTAGTGTGAAATTTTGACTGTAAATTTAACTAAGAAAGTGTCAATGCATGTCATGAAAAACTATACCATTAAAAACTATGTTCAAATACGAATCCAGTGATATGATTTTTGGTGAAATGCATTAGCATTTTCTTAGTTAAATAGATTATCAAACTTTGACACAAAATACTACTAGTACTCCTACATTATTGGTGCTGGGTGCCTTGGCCAATGTTTCATCTTGTTGGACAGGATGAGAGTAGAGGCATAGGGATACTGTAGATAGGAAGTCTTGACGATTCATTATTCTCCATATCAGTCAGAGAGATTCAACTAGTCTTCAGAGTGAAGTTACAATACACGCTGCAGTAGATGGGACACTTAATCAATAAGCTGAACCACTTGTTGGTGTTACTAAATCAGCCTTGCCCAGTACTTCCATCATGTTTGCCAGTGGAGCACGCTTCCGCAAATATGCCTACGCACCTCTCTCTTTCATTAATTGACATATGGGCCCTCTTGAGGTAGATCCACATGTCATCGGCTTAACTATTTACACTCCGAAGGACGGTATATCCTGGTAGTAGTACTAGTAGAATTGAGATTTAATGCACTTTCTTCCCCGTCTTTCCCTCTTCTTCCTCCTCTCTTCCCCATCGTTGGCCACAGACCATTTTCCCCCACCCACTGCTTGCCTGCCCACGCCATCTTCCTTGGTAGCTCGCGCGTACCATATCCCCCCGCTCACTGCTCGGCCACACACGCCATCTTCTTCGCTCGCCCGCTCGAATCCACTTCCCCGCTCGCTCGCAGGCACCGAAAACCCCAATCGCTCAGTGCCCTAAAAAATCCTATGGGAGAACCTACTGACACGCAGAGCCGCGATTGGAATTCCCTCCCCGATATTCTCTTGGAGCAGATCTGTAATCGTATGGACCTGCTCAGCACTGTCCGTCTGGTCGCATGCTCGGTGCCTTTGTACCGTCTACTCGTCTGCAACCGGCCGGCCCTTTTCAAGACACCCTGCTTGCTTATGCCCGATCCTCGCAGGTGGCCCAGACACCAACTTGACGATCCTACGGAGGTTGCCGTGGTGCCCCTTGACATGCTACCACTACCCGTCCACCCGTCCTACATGTGCGGTGTAACACCCTGGATGTAACTTTCCATATTTGTAACTCCAACTCTTGCCATTTTTGGCTATGTGCTATGGTATTCCCTCCGTGGTCGGGTTTTGTCTTTCGTTTTGCATTTTGTTCTTGTCATGCATTTCATATCATGTCATCATGTGCATTGCATTTGCATACGTGTTCGTCTCATGCATCCGAGCATTTTCCCCGTTGTCCGTTTTGCAATCCGGTGCTCCTATCTCCTCCGGTGCACCCCTCTTGTTTTCTTTCGTGAGCGGGTGTCAAACGTTCTCGGAATGGACCGAGGCTTGTCAAGTGGCCTTGGTATACCACCGGTAGACCACCGGTCAAGTTTCGTTCCATTTGGAGGTCGTTTGGTACTCCAACGGTTAACCGGGCAACCGCAAAGTCCATTTGTGTGTTGCAAAAAAACCCCCTCAAAACTAGCCCAAAACCCACCAAACTCTCTTCCATGCTGTAGGTCGTTCAATCACGATCGTGTGGGCGAAAACCGCACCTCATTTGGACTCTCCTAGCTCCCTCTAGCTATATAAGTGCATCCCCTCCCGAAAACAATCGCAGACGAAACCCTAACCCGCTCCTCGTGCCGCGCCGGACGTGTCCGCCGCCGGCCGGACAACTCGCGCCGCAGCCCCGGACCAATGGCGCGCTCCCACGTGGCGGGCCGTACGCCGCCGCCGCCGAGCCCGCGGAGCCCGTCCCCGGCCCCCGAGCCCGGTCGCGCTCGCCGCCCGCGCCCTCCGCCTCCCGCGCCGCCGCGGCCCTCCGCCGCGGTCGCCGCCGCCGGCCGCCGTGCCCCGCCCGTCGCCCGTGCCCGCCGTCGCCGCCGCGCGGCCGCCGCGCCGCCACCCGCCGGCGACCGCGCCTCCTCCCCGCCGGCCTCCTCTCCTCCCTCCTCGCCGTCCCCCCCGTCCTCCCTCGCGCCGGCGACCTCGAAGCTCCGGCGGCCGAGCCCGAGCCCGAGTCCGAGCGCCCTCTCCTCGATCGGATCTCGAAGACTACCCTATGGTTAACTTTTCCCGAACCCTAAAATTTCCCTAAGTCTTTGCATTTTCACATGATATGCCCCTGTTCATCATTGCATAACTCTCTGTACATAGCTCCATTTCGCGCGTGTAATATATCGAATTGTTCGCCTAGTGATGCTCTTCATTTTGTTCAATTGCACCATGTTCATTAGAGGCCTTCTTGATGCCCAAATCTCTGGTGCAAGAGTGCCACTTGCTGTTATCTGCTGGTTCTTAGCAGAACTTGGAGATTTGTTATTTTTGTATCATTTAATCTGTGCATCTTATGGTCATGAGCTCTACATGTGTTTTGTTGTATGCCATGCCATCTTTGCAGCCGTGCATGCCATGTATTTTTGTGATCTCTGTGGTGACTAGCACAAGCATGCTTCTGATTTCAGGGACTTAGTGAATTCTCTGTCTTTGTCTGTTGTTATTCTGTTGCCATGTAAACTTGATGCTACAGAGAGATCCATGCATATTTTGGAGATGTTCAGTAAGGATGTTTTGTAGATATTGTTGTAATTGATCCATTCCTGCCCTTGTTTGCAATTATGGAGTGCCATAGCATGACTCAATCTTGCTCTACGTTTGCTATAAAATATTTCTGGCAGATTCTTACCATGATATGCAATTTTGCCAAGCTTGTTGTAGTTTATCCATACATGCTATGCTTTTGTTCTTGCCATGGATAGCTTCATAAACATGCCATCTTGCTGTAGGTATGCTTGTTTTGTCATGCATTGCTTTGTGGTGAGTGCATCAAGCTCACCAAGATGCCCTCATATTATTGTTTCTACCATGCTCTGTTTTCTGCTAAGTCTGAAACCTGTTAACGAAACTTGCTATGTTTACAAGGTTGCCATCATATCTTCTGGTCCTTTTTGTCTTATGGCCAGTAAGGGACGTTTGTTTGTGTTCTTGTCTTGGGTAGAGCCGGGAGACGAGTTCGTGAACGAGGAACCTGTTGAGTACGCTTACGAGGATCAAGTTTTCGACAACTCTGAGAACCTTGCAGGCAAGATGACCACCCCTCGAAATCACTTCTATCTTTGCTTTGCTAGTTGTTCGCTCTATTGCCATGCTGCGCTACCTATCACTTGCTATATCATGCCTCCCATATTGCCATGTCAGCCTCTAACCATCCTTTCCTAGCAAACCGTTGTTTGGCTAAGTTACCGCTTTTGCTCAGCCCTTCTTATAGTGTTGCTAGTTGCAGGTGAAGTTGAAGTTTGTTCCGTGTCGGAACATGGATATGTTGGGATATCACAATATCTCTTATTTAATTAATGCATCTATATATATTTGGTAAAGAGTGGAAGGCTCGTCCTTATGCCTGGTGCTTTGTTCCACTCTTGCCGCCCTAGTTTCTGTCATACCGGTATTATGTTCCTTGAGTTTGCGTTCCTTACGCGGTTGGGTGATTTATGGGACCCCCTTGACACTTCGCCTTGAATAAAACTCCTCCAGCAAGGCCCAACCTTGGTTTTACCATTTGCCACCTAAGCCTTTTTTCCCCGGGTTTTCTAGAGCCCGAGGGTCATCTTTATTTTAAACCCCCGAGCCAGTGTTCCTCTGAGTGCTGGTCCAAACTAGAGCCCTTTGCAGCGCCACCTTGGGGAAACTCGAGGGTTGGTTTTAGTTGTACGGACTGCTCATCCGGTGTGCCCTGAGAACGAGATATGTGCAGCTCCTATCGGGATTTGTCGGCACATTCGGGCGGCTTTGCTGGTCTTGTTTTACCATTGTCGAAATGTCTTGTAAACCGGGATTCCGAGACTGATCGGGTCTTCCCGGGAGAAGGTTTATCCTTCGTTGACCGTGAGAGCTTATGATGGGCTAAGTTGGGACACCCCTGCAGGGTATTATCTTTCGAAAGTCGTGCCCGCGGTTATGAGGCAGATGGGAATTTGTTAATGTCCGGTTGTAGAGAACCTGTCACTTGACTCAATTAAAATACATCAACTGCGTGTGTAGCCGTGATGGTCTCTTCTCGGCGGAGTCCGGGAAGTGAACACGGTTTGAGTTATGGATGACGTAAGTAGGAGTTCAGGATCACTTCTTAGTCATTTCTAGATGACGACCGTTCCGTTGCTTCTCTTCTCGCTCTCTTTTGCGTATGTTAGCCACCATATATGCTTATTGCCTGCTGCAGCTCCACCTCATTACACCATCCTTCCCTATAATCTTAAATAGTTTTGATCTCGCGGGTGTGAGATTGCTGAGTCCTCGTGACTCACAGATTCTACCAAAACAGTTGCAGGTGCCGACGATGCCAGTGCAGATGATGGGGTCGATCTCAAGTGGGAGTTCGACGAGGAACGTGGTCGTTACTATGTGTCTTTTCCTGATGATCAGTAGTGGAGCCCAGTTGGGACGATCGGGGATCTAGCATTTGGGGTTATCTTATTTTTCATTTGGATCTTGACCCTAGTCGGTCTATGTGTGTACTTTGGATGATGTATGAATTATATTTATGTATTGTGTGAAGTGGCGAGTGTAAGCCAACTCTTTATCCCATTCTTGTTCATTACATGGGATTGTGTGAAGATGACCCTTCTTGCGACAAAACCACTATGCGGTTATGCCTCTAAGTCGTGCCTCGACACGTGGGAGATATAGCCGCATCGTGGGCGTTACATGCGGCCACTACTAGGCAGGCATGAAGGCCAACTGGATCGTCCTCATCCACCAATCTGGTAGTCCGTGGTGTCTCGTGGATATCTACACCCAGCAAGAGATCACCCTTCCATCATTGGATACCGCCGCCATCGAGCCTCGCGGCCCGCCGGACACTCCTGCCTACTACGCACGAGACGTGTCGAGCTTTTGGTGCGACCTCTGTTTACTGAAGGTTGTAATCTGCGAAGTGCCCGCACCATGAAAAGACTACATGGATTACAATCTCATTGCCTTGTTCGACATGGGATTAGTCTATCCGGAATCCGGTCGCCAAACATGGTTATGGCTCATAGTCAATCCTGTTGAGCCTCCACTTCTGTCTGATGCTATAGTGCATGATGGCATCGTTTACGCAGTCGACACACAGATTGGCTGCCTATACTGTAGGAATCTATCGTCGTGTAATTGTTCTATCTCATCTCATCTTTACCTTATGAATACGACTGCCTATTGATTGTTACAAATTTAGAATAGATAGTATGTCTATAACCACATCATTGCTATATGTTCCTCTCATTTCCTAGATTTTTATGACCACACATGTTATTGTTAGAGCTGATATGAGAACAATTGGCATCTAATGATTGTTAGAATAGATATTATGAGTATAACCTCATGATTGCTATATGTTACTCTCATTTCCAAGATTTTTATAACCACGCATGTTATTGTTTAGAGTTGATATGAGAAAAGTAGTAAGTGCTATGGTAGAATATGAGTAGGCCCTGTCATAGCTGTTTTCCTCTCATTGTTACATGATGTTTGAACCATGACATATTGGTAGAATATGAAAGCCATTCGCTTATTTTTTTAACTTGGGAATGATTATGACCACGACATTGCAATTATCTGTCTATGATATGTGTCACTGTTATAATAATCTTAATTCCACACATACTCTGAACATGATTTTATATTTTCGTTCTTTTGGTCTCCAATTTGATTTGTTGCAGCAAACGCAAATATGCTGGCCTTCATGATTCCAGGACCTGGAATCATACCAGTCAATGGGTGGTGGTTTATCGATCGTTCAACTGACGGCGGTCATTTGATACTCATCCGCACGTACCAAATTGACAAAACCATTTCATCAAACCACATGCAGTACAATGCTTGGAGCGTTCGTGACTGTGATGGCTATGGCTTCTTCGTGTTCGAGAAAGATCCCAGCTCCGTTGGGCCAGGCGTATTCAACTAGAGGCGGGTTTATAGCCTCGGCAACCACTCCATGTTCCTCGGGCTCAGTCATCCGATCATCCAACCAATCATCGATCATATCACCGGTGATGATCACCGTGCTATGTAACTTCCATTCGCCAGGGGGAACTGTGTTTACACATCGTACCATGGGTTTCATGAATCACCATATCCAGAGATTCGTCGACACAACTTGTTGCCAGATAACCTTCAATGTGTGAAATGCATCAAGCTTCCATGCGATGAATGGCTTTTGCAAACCCTACATGCGGCGATGTGGTTCATGCCAACAGCAAATATGCACAACTTGATTCGTACTGATATGTAGACTGAGCCATGTATCCTGCTGCTGTAGCATGACCCACTTTTGATGGATATTATGTACTGTTATTAGTTTGAAGGATAGATATCTTTCTGGGATCCAGTGCATCCTAACTCACCTGCGAATGATGTACTGATATATATAGTAGCACTATTCTGATCCCAGGATCAGAATAGTTATTATGATCACGGTGCCTCTGTACAGGGGCGACGGGATCCTCTTGAATTGGTGCGCCCGATAAAAAAAATAGCCCACCCACCACCCCTAGCCCGCGATCCTCTCCCGCACCACCGGGTCTCCATCCACACTCGATCCCCATGCACCGCCGCCACCCTGATCCCACCGCACCGCCGCCGGCCCTGCATCCCGTGCAGCGTAGCCGCGCCGTAGTTCTCCGCGCGCCGCCATAGACCACCACATCCAGTGCCAGATCAAGAGATGTAGCTCTCCCTCATCCCAGATCCAGGCATCGAACCCACCACTTTTGGCCACCGAATCCGGGGTCGCCAGTCGACCACGGCGCCGTCACTGAGAATCCAAGCCTGCGTCCGGAGCCAAGCTCCTCCCCTCAGCGACGCCGCGGCTCACGGCCCGCATCCTCCGCTACCCTTGAACACGCCGCTCCGGCCTTCTTACATAGAGCCGGCGGCAACTCCGTCTTCCACCGGCCGCCCAGTGCTTCTCCAGTTCCCTTTCGTCGTCGTTCTCATCTCACGACCAACCACCACCTCCCCATCCCTTCGGCCTCGACCCGCAGCTGTGGGAGGAGGTCTTGACCTGCAGCTGTAGGTCTTGTTCTGCAGCTGGTCGCGTGCCCTGCTGCGACGCACTACCACCAATTACAGCCGGCTCCGCCCCCTATCCTTTCCCTCCTGAACTTCATCTCCGTCTACAGCGATGAGCTCCTGTGAGCAGTGAGTTGTTGTCCGTGTCATCCTCAGCCACCCTCGAGCTTGCAAGATAGGTCACTGCCAACGCATGGGTCCGATGCATACATGCCAATGTACAGCTGAAAAAGTTCAAACAGGGCGCGCGCGGAACATGGTGCGAGCAGTCCGTGCAGGCATCTATCTCGCCTTGCTGTTCTTTTTCCATTGTGGTGCCATCGGTCCATCTGCATCGAGGCCATCCTGATGCAGCAGTTTCATTCGAGGCTGGCTACCTCCTTAGCGTCGAGGTCTCCCACCAAGCCGAGCATAGCAGGTCGGACTATGAAGAAGTAGCAGGTCAGACTGAAGAAAAATAGCAGGTTGAGAGATTCGTCCTCATCCAGAGGGGGCCACCGCCTCATTGAGCAAGGGCCTCCTCGGCCTGCACAGCCATCTCCTTGCTACATCATCATTCCGCTCCACGCCCGCCTCGCCTGCCAAGTGGAAGTTCAATTTCGCTTGCAAGGTCGGTCACCTTGGTGTTGAGGTCACTGAGATGTCGGGCCGCTGCGTCCAGCTGCACAACAAGTACAGGCCCTACAGGGGTACATGTCGATTGGACCAAGCTCCTCCCGAGTGCAGCCTCCCCGAGCTGGTCTGGCACCTGAGCTGGTCTGGCCATGGTCTGCCGGGCGCCTGAACCCAAATCGAGCCTGAACTTTTGTAGCTCGGGTTGCTGCATCCATTTGCTAGCTTTTGTATGAATGAATAGAGAAAACGACGTACGAAAGGGACGGAACGAAAGAGCCAAAAACCTGCCCTTGGAAGGTTCATTCTGCTGATGCTCCCGTTGAGGCTCTCGCCAAGCCCCGCCGTCCGCCACTCCGGCGCCAGCGGCCACTAGTCCGCCACTCCGGTGCCGGCGGCCACTAGTCCGCCACTCCAGCGCCCGCCGTTCGCCCCGGGGGCTGCTAGGAGCGTGAGCACCCCCGTCACCCGCCACTCCGGCGCCGGCGGCCACCGTCCACGCCGTCTTCCACGTGGATACGGCGTCCACCCCTCCTTTGTTGGGTGCTCCGCGTCTTAGCTGAGGTTTCCGTCACGTTGCTGCGGCACTCCTGTCCTGCTCGCCGGACCGCCGCTTTCCTGGTTTGCTTATCCTCTCTTGTAAGTGTGCTCTCCAACCCTAACCCTTGATGCATGCCCGCCCTAACCTCCTTGATGCATGCCCCGGCCTCCATCCACCGCTTTGCGCTCGTTTCCCGCCGCGGTCCGCTGCTCCATCACCACTTGGGTGGCTCTCGCTTTGAGGACGCCATGATGGCCAAATATGGTCGCGGCTCCATGGAGGTGGTCGCCGGTCACAGTCGCCCGCCACTGTCCTCGCTGTCATCCTGGACGACGGCATCTCTCTCTCTCCTAGGGTTTTTTCTTCCCTACTTGTCCGTTGGTTTGGAGGTCACGCCAACGGCTGCCGGGTCCGTCCCTGTCAGACAGGCCAGTTCCTTTTTCAGGTGGCTCATGAGTGCATTGCTAAGGATATCGTGCTCCGCGATCACTGGAGGTATGGCCCGGTAGTTGTCTGCATGTCGCTCTCCTCCTTGGGCGCGCCCCCTCGCGGTCAGTCTACGTCCCGGCCCGATCATGCATGTCCTCTTGCTCGTCGACGTGCATGGGAGGTTAACTCTTCCCTTCCATCGATTCTGGGACCCTACCCGTCTTGCACGGGTTCGTTGGGTGAGCGATTGAGTGCCTCTGCCTCGCATGCCCAGGTTTCCGGGGATCTCCTCAATGCTGGGCTCTTTGGCCCATGCAGCGCTTTGCAGGGTCATCAATTGCCTGGTCGCTCTGACCCCTCTCCCCCGTCCTGCCGCCACCCCCTCGCCAATCGGTTGCCGTTCAAAGCCCGGATTCTGCTCTGCCCGCGTGTGTCGCTTTGCCTGACCTCTCCGCCTCCCACCCCCCTCCCAGCCAGTAGACAACGCATCTCCCTATCGGGACGCGTTACTCTCTAACCCTAGCAGCCTATCTCCTTCACCCCCGCATGCTGCGCCAAATCTTCTTTTGCGATACGGCAGACCGAAGGATCTGCACCGCCGCTACTTCCGATGCCTCTCGTATAGCCACCGCCGGCGTGATTGCAGGGATCCGGCTATTTGGTGGGCTTGCTATTTAGTTGGCCACCTTAGCTTCCAGTGCCATACTAGATCTCTGCGACCCACCTCCCGCGCCCCCCAATCTTCCCTAAATAGCCTCTCCCCAGCCCGTAGTCCTGCTCCATCCCTCCCCGCTCCCAGCTCCCTCGCTCTGTTTGAGTACAACCGCTCACCTACCTGTCTCCTCCCAGCCAGCCTTGTCATGGAGCCAGTGGTGCGTGGCCGCCCCTCCTCCCTGGATGTCCACTACCCCATGGTCTCCGATCAGAACTCCTTGGTTTGCCTCGTCAACATCTCCCCTCCCAAGGCGGGCTTCCTTCCCTGGCTTAAGCGCGTCCTCCGCCAGCGACTGGGTATCACAGTTGCTCGGTTCGCCGCCTGCGCTGTGGGCACCGTCTTCGTGGTGTTCCAGCGCGAGGCCGACTAGTTCGCTGCCATGCGCGCCAGCCCACTCGTGGTGGGGGGCGCACGGTCCACATCCTCCCCCACAACGCGGGGGACAATGCGTTCTCCTTCTCCTTCCGTCACGTGGTTACCCTCTCGCTCGAGAAGCTGCCGCTCGAGCTCTGGAACCGCCGGGGGGTGGCTGCTAGCGTTGCCGGTTTTGCTAGCCTACTCCGGGTTGAGCACGCCTGCCTCTACGGTAGCGACTGAGGGAGTCCTAAATTAAGGGGTCCTCGGGCGTCCGGACTATGTTACGTGGGCCGGACTGATGGGCTGTGAAGATACAAGACCGAAGACTCTCTCCCGTGTCCGGATGGGACTCTCCTTAGCATGGAAGGCAAGCTTGGCGTTCGGATATGAAGATTCCTTTCTCTGTAACCGAGATTTTACAACCCTAGTCCCCTCCGGTGTCTGTATAAACCGGAGGGCTTAGTCCATAGGGAAGAATCATAATCATTGTCATATAGGCTAGACTTTTAGGGTTTTAGCCATTACGATCTCGAGGTAGATCAACTCTTGTAATACTCATATTCATCAAGGTCAATCAAGCGGGAAGTAGGGTAGTACCTCCATAGAGAGGGCCCGAACCTGGGTAAACATCGTGTCCCCCGTCTCCTGTTACCATCGATCTTAGATGCACAGTTCGGGACCCCCTACCTGAGATCCGCCGGTTTTGACACCGACATTGGTGCTTTCATTGAGAGTTCTGCTGCGTCGTCTTCAAGAGGTTTGATGGCCCCATCAATCATCTACAACCACGTTGTCCAGGAGGAAGTCTTCCTCCCCGGACAGATCTTCGTATTCGGCGGCTTCGTACTGCGGGCAACTCGCTTGACCGTCTACAGCAGATCGACAGCTACGCCCTTGGCCATCAGGTCAGATTTGGAAGCTTGAACATGTCGCTGATATCCGCGGAGACTTGATCTTCGATGGATTCGAGCCCACGATAGCCGCTCCCTGCCACCGCGATGAGCATGACCTAAATCTGCCATCGGACCATACCCAGGAGATAGCGCCATCCGAGGACGAGAAGCTCAACCCCGCCATGGAAACCACAGACTCAGCGGCGTTGGAGCCGCACACAGATCCAACCTCGAGCGGGATCTGCGTCACCGGAACCTCGGATTCGTCTCCGGCATAGGTTCCGAACCACATGCATCCGCGGCCATCGAGCCTGATCGGGTGCCGATCGTCGAATTCAGTGCCGTAGACATCTTCCGGCACTCACCTTTAGGTGATGTGCTAAACTCATTAAAAACCCTCTCCTTAGCAGGGGACTCACAGCCGAATTATATCCGGTTTGAGCTGGGGGCTGATGACGGGTAATTTTGCTTCCCACCCACCTCCCACTTCATAGCCACTGTCGAAGACTTAACCGACATGCTTGATTACGGCTCCAAAGACATCGACGGTATGGACGACGATGCCGAAGGGGAGCAGGGCCAAAACCCGCTGTTTACCGGGCGCTGGACGGCCACTTCTTCGTAGACGTGTACATGGTGGATTCACCTAAAGAGAACAATGACGACAACGAGAAGGATCCAGTCGAGGATAAACCTCCTGAGACACAGCCAAAACGCCGACGTCAACGGTGCCGCTCTAAATCACGTCCTGGAAAAGATAGCGATACCGGCACGAGAGAAAACAATACTCCGGACGATGCCGAAGACAAGGAATACCCCGTCGAGCCAACCTCTGAACAGGACGAACGGGAGGACGGGCGAGTAAGCCCTGATGAACAGGCCATAAACGAAGACTCGGCGGACAGTAATTATCTACCACTCTCCGAGGACGAGGTGAGCCTCGGCAACGAGGATTTCATCGTGCCTGAGGAACCACTCGAGCAGGAGCACTTGAAGCGCCGGCTAATAGCCACTGCGACGAGCCTGAAAAAGAAGCAGCAGCAGCTTCAAGCTGATCAAGACCTGCTCAACGAGATGGACTAATGTCCTGGCAGCCGAGGAATACGGCCTCGATCGCCCAACTAAAAGTTACCCGAAGCGCAAATTGTTACCCCAATTCGATGACGAGGCGTTGGAGCCCGTACCATCAGCGCATAATGCGGCTGACCGACCACCACGTGGCCGGGATAAAGCGGCACCTCAAGCCGAACACGAGCCCGTCCTCCCTCACCGTGAAGGAAGAGATAGAACGGCTCGGGGTTATACATATGACCTGCGGCAGGACCTAAAGAACAGAACAGGTCAGACCAGATCGATCTACGGATCGCGGGGGCGTAATGATAATGATTGGACACTTCCTGAACCAATTCCTAAGCCGAGGTATTCTATTTCTCAGTCCTGAAGATATGCAAGAGGCAAAGAAATCTATGAAAGAAAAGGGTATTAAAGCTGAAGATGTTGAGAATCTACCGCCTATTGAAGAAACACATGGTCTTGATAATCCGACACAGGTAGTAGAGGTAAACTCTCTTTATAGATTTGATGAAGGTGATATTCCTCACAATAAGTCTGCTAGTCAATGCTTGGATGAGTTTGATAATTTTATTGTTAAACAAGAAAATTTCAATGCTTATGTAAGTAGACAATTGAAACGTAATGCTTACATGCTTGACTCCTTGGGTGATTATATGAGTAGAACTGTTAATGATCTTAAGCTTATTAGTAAGCATGCTTCCATGGTTAAAACTCAAGTAGAATAAGTACTTAAGGCACATGATGACTTGCTCAATGAGATGAATAGTAAGAACAATCATAATGTTGTTAGAGTTATGACTAGAGGTGGTAAAATGACCCAGGAACCTTTGTATCCTGAGGGCCATCCTAAGAGTGTTGAGCAAGATTATCAGAGAATTAATACTGATGCACCTAGTCATATTGATAAAAAGAAAAAAGAAAACTGATAGGACTTTGCATGCTTCTAGTGAACCTGTTGTAGACACACCTGAGAATCCCAATGATATTTCTATTTCTGATGCTGAGACACAATCTGGTGATGAACATGAACCTAGTGATAATGTTAATGATGATGTTCATGTTGATGCTCAACCTAGTAATGATAATGATGTGGAGGTAGATCAAAGAATCAAAGAATCAACGTTATGATAAGAGAGACTTCGTTGCTAGGAAACATGGTAAAGAAAGAGAACTATGGATTGAGAAACCCATGACCTTTCCTCCTAAATCGTCCAAGAAAAAGGATGATGAGGATTTTGAGTGCTTTGCTGAAATGATTAGACCTATCTTTTTGCGTATGCATTTGACTGATATGCTGAAAATCTCTCCTTCTGCTAAGTATATGAAAGATATTGCTACAAATCAAAGAAAGATACCTGAAGCTGAAATTTCGACCATGCTTGCTAATTATACTTAAGTGTGGAATACCAAAGAAACTTGGAGACCCAGGAATACCAACTATACCATGCCCCATTAAAAGAAACTATGTTAAAATTGCTTTATATGATCTTGGAGCCGGTGTTAGTGTTATGCCTTTCTCTTTATATCATAGACTTGAATTGAATAAGTTGACACCTACTAAAATCTCTTTGCAAATGGCTGATAAATCAACTGCTATACCCATCGGTATTTGTGAGGATGTGTCTGTTGTGGTTGCAAACGTTACTATCTTAACGGAATTTGTTATTCTTGATATTCCCGAGGAGGACATTATGTCGATCATCCTTGATAGACCTTTTTTGAATACTGGAGGGGCTGTTATTGATTGCAAGAAAGGCAATGTCACTTTTCATGTTAATGGTAATGAGCATACGGTACACTTTCCAAAGAAACAACCTCAAGTTCATTGTATCAATTCTACTGGAAAAATTTCAACTATTACTATTGGAGGTTTTGAATTTCCTCTCCCTACTATCAAACAGAAGTATGGTATTATCATTGTTGGGGACATGCATATCCCCATTGAGGTAACCTAGTGTTGTTCAAAAATTCTATGGTTTCATGTTATTCGGAAGAAGTTTGTTAATAAGACTTGATCAACCTTGTTAATGGATTCCTTTTGATGAGCATGAGATGGATGAATTTAGAAAGCACAACTTTCTGTACCCACTTTTTACTTTCTGTTATTTATAATAAATAAAGAAAAAATAGTATTATCCATCCGTTTTCTAAATTATCCGTGCAATAAAAAATGTCCCAAAATAAAAGTTCTCCAAATGTCATGAAAATTTAGTATGATTTTTATAGAATACTTTAGAGTTTCTGGCACTGAGAACACACCAGGGGGCTGCACCAGTGGACCACAAGGGTGGAGGGCACGCCCTACCCCCCTGGGCGCGCCCCCTGCCTTGTGGGTTCCATGCAGGTCCCCATCACTTATTCCAGCACCCATCCACTTTGTCTTCCTCCAGAAAAAAAATCATCTCGTTGCTCAAACCCGTGTTCTTGCTCATCTTGCTGCCATTTTTGATCTCCTTGTGCAAAGCTCCATTTGCAAAACTGTTTTGGGGGATTGTTCTTCGGTATGTGACTCCTCCATTGGTCCAATTAGTTTTGTTCCAGTGCTTTATTTATTGCGAAATTTTGTTGTTGTGGTGACCTTGCTCTTGAGCTTGTATATATGTCAAATTTATGTGGTCCAAAGTGCTTTTGATGCATGATATAGCCTCTAGACACTTGTAGGAGTAGTTGCTATCAATTGTGTTGAGTTTGGTTCACTTTTATTTTGAGTCACTAAAACATATTCAGAAATTTTTCAGAGGAAGAAAAATGTTTAGGAAAATGTACCAAGGTGGTTCCTCGAGGAAGCAAGCACCGAGGCTCGCGATACGTGAGCCGGACCTTGAACCACCAAGGGAAGTTCAAGTGCGGCCTTGTGAATGGCCGTCGGATGAATTCATGGTTCATGCAGGTTTCAAGGATGAGTTTGATGCATACGTACAAAATGCTAGCCTTGAGGACTTCGTATCAGATAAGTGCTGACAATACTATCACCTCACTGATTCATTTGTGCGAAGATTTAAATTTACATCCCAGCGCAATACTCATACAGTCCTGTTTGATCTTTATGATGAATCATATACCATGGACCTTGAAGATTTTAATACTGCTTGCAAAATCCCACAATGGGGCATTCATAGTGAGCCTCGTAAAACTGAGTACAATGATTTCCTTGCTAGCATTAATGTGGGAGAAACTAGACATATTACACAAGCCTCCATGGGGAGCATTCATTTTCCTGCCATACATTATTTTGCTCTCTTCATAGGTAGATGCATTAATGGTAAACATGATCATAGCCACCTTTGCGCATGGGATCTTAGTGTCCTTAAGTGTGCGCTGTTGGGTGATAAACGATATAACTTGGGGGCCATTATCGCGAGGAGGTTACATCTTAATGCTATAGATGGAGATTTATTTGGCGGGATTTATGCAACCCGTTTAGCTAACTATCTAGGAGTACCCATAAGGGGGAATGACATTGAGTTACCACTTGCTTTTCTTGATTATAATGCTTTGGTTCGCTACCAGTTTCTTGTGAGGAACAAGCAGTCCCTCCTGTACCGACTAATCTTTGACCGACAGCATGCTATCCATATTACTCTTCCTGCTCCTGCCTTCTTTAACTTTCAGGTCAGAGGGAGATATTTTATAACTAGAGAGGAGGCGAATGAGTATGAGAGAGAGGTGGAGGCCGCTCGCCTGCATGCTGCAGCTCTTCACTACAAAAAAAAGACGCATCTAAAGGAAATATGCCCTAGAGGCAATAATAAAGTTATTATTTATTTCCTTATATTATGATAAATGTTTATTATTCATGCTAGAATTGTATTAACCGGAAACTTAGTACATGTGTGAATACATAGACAAAACAAAGTGTCCCTAGTATGCCTCTACTTGACTAGCTCGTTTATCAAAGATGGTTATGTTTCCTAACCATAGACATGTGTTGTCATTTGATGAAGGGGATCACATCATTAGGAGAATGATGTGATGGACAAGACCCATTCATTAGCTTAGCATTATGATCGGTACAGTTTCATTGCTACTCCTTTCTTCATGACTTATACATGTTCCTCGGACTATGAGATTATACAACTCCCAAATACCGGAGGAACACCTTGTGTGCTATCAAACGTCACAACGTAACTGGGTGATTATAAAGATGCTCTACAGGTGTCTCCGATGGTGTTTGTTGAGTTGGCATAGATCGAGATTAGGATTTGTCACTCCGAGTATCGGAGAGGTATCTCTGGGCCCTCTCGGTAATGCACATCCTATAAGCCTTGCAAGCATTGTAACTAATGAGTTAGTTACGGGATGATGCATTATAGAACGAGTAAAGAGACTTGCCGGTAACGAGATTGAACTAGGTATTGAGATACCGACGATCGAATCTTGGGCAAGTAACATACCGATGACAAAGGGAACACCGTATGTTGTTATGCGGTTTGACCGATAAAGATCTTCAAAGAATATGTAGGAACCAATATGAGCATCCAGGTTCTGCTATTGGTTACCGGAAGTGAGTCTCGGTCATGTCTACATAGTTCTCGAACCCGTAGGGACCGCACGCTTAACGTTCGGTGACGATCGGTATTATGAGTTTATGTGTTTTGATGTACCGAAGGTTGTTCGGAGTCCCGGATGTGATCACGGACATGACGAGGAGTCTCGAAATGGTCGAGACATAAAGATTGATATATTGGAAGGCTATGTTTGGACACCGGAATGGTTTCGGATGAGTTCGGGCAAATATCGGAGTACCGGGAGGTTACCGGAACCCCCCGGGGAGTCAATGGGCCTTAATGCGCCCTAGTGGAGATAGGAGGCAGCGGGCAAGTGGTGGGGCGCTGAGGGAGTCCTGGACTAAGGGGTCCTCGGGCGTCCGGCCTGGACTGATGGGCTGTGAAGATACAAGGCCGAAGACTATTGATACGTCTCCGACGTATCTACTTTTCCAAACACTTTTGCCCTTGTTTTGGACTCTAACTTGCATGATTTGAATGGAACTAACTCGGACTGACGCTGTTTTCAGCAGACTTTCCATGGTGTTATTTATGTGCAGAAACAAAAGTTCTCAGAATGACCTGAAACTCCACGGAACGTCTATTTGGAAATAATAAAAAATCCTTGCAAAAGATGAAGAACAGGGGGCCCACACCCTGTCCACGAGGGTGGAGGGCGCGCCCTCCCCCCTAGGGCGCGCCCCCTACCTCGTGGGCGCCTGGAGCTCCTCCGACCTCAACTCCAACTCTATACATTTGCTTTCGGGGAGAAAAAAATCAGAGAGAAGAATTCATCGCGTTTTACGATACGGAGCCGCCGCCAAGCCCTAAAACCTCTCGGGAGGGCTGATCTGGAGTCCGTTCGGGGCTCCAGAGAGGGGGATTCGTCGACATCGTCATCATCAACCATCCTCCATCACCAATTTCATGATGCTCGCCGCCGTGCGTGAGTAATTCCATCATAGGCTTGCTGGACGGTGATGGGTTGAATGAGATTTATCATGTAATCGAGTTAGTTTTGTTAGGGTTTGATCCCTAGTATCCACTATGTTCTGAGATTGATGTTGCTATGACTTTGCTATGCTTAATGCTTGTCACTAGGGCCCGAGTGCCATGATTTCAGATCTGAACCTATTATGTTTTCATGAATATATGTGAGTTCTTGATCCTATCTTCGTCTATAGTCACCTACTATGTGTTATGATCCGGCAACCCCGAAGTGACAATAATCGGGACCACTCCTGGTGATGACCACAGTTTGAGGAGTTCATGTATTCACTATGTGCTAATGCTTTGTTCCAGTACTCTATTAAAAGGAGGCCTTAATATCCCTTAGTTTCCATTAGGACCCCGCTGCCACGGGAGGGTAGGACAAAAGATGTCATGCAAGTTCTTTTCCATAAGCACGCATGACTATATTCGGAATACATGCCTACATTACATTGATGAATTGGAGCTAGTTCTGTGTCACCCTATGTTATGATTGTTACATGATGAACCGTATCCGGCATAATTCTCCATCACCGATCCAATGCCTACGAGCTTTTTCACATATTGTTCTCCGCTTATTTACTTTTCCGTTGCTACTGTTACAATCACTACAAAACACCAAAAATATTACTTTTGCTACTGTTATCTTTGTTACCGTTACCACTACTACCATACTACTTTGCTACTAAATACTTTGCTGCAGATATTAAGTTATCTAGGTGTGGTTGAATTGACAACTCAACTGCTAATATTTGAGAATATTCTTTGGCTCCCCTTGTGTCGAATCAATAAATCTGGGTTGAATACTCTACCCTCGAAAACTGTTGCGATCCCCTATACTTGTGGGTTATCAAGACTATTTTCTAGCGCCGTTGCCGGGGAGCATAGCTCTATTCTTTGAGTCACTTGGGATTTATATCTGCTGGTCACTATGAAGAACTTGAAAGACGCTAAGACAACAATTTATCCCTCAACTACGAGGGGAGGTAAGGAACTGCCATCTAGCTCTGCACTTGATTCACCTTCTGTTTTGAGTAAGCTTGCGACACCTAAACCTGCTTCTGCTATTCGTTCCGATATGTCGCATGTTATTGATGATGCCACTTCTGCTATGCATGATACTTATGATGAAACTACTTCTACGCTTGATACTACTGTGCCACTTAGTGAATTTCTTGATGAACAAATTGCTAGGGCTAGAGAGAAAGAAATTATTGAAACTGATTATATTGATGAAAGTGATGATGAAGACTTGCCTGTTATTCCCGAGGGTTATGTTTTTGATAAAGAAGCTTCTTTAGCTATTTCAGCTTGCAAAGATAGATATGAACTCAAGAGGTTATTAGCTAAATGGAATCAGCAATCTCTTGATGCTAGAATGAAACCTGACCCTGCTTTTGCTACTTCACCTATCTGTGTTACCGATAAGGATTACAAATTCTCTGTTGATCTTGATATAATTACTTTGGTTGAATCTGATCCTTTTTATGGCTATGAATTTGAAACTGTTGTGGCACATCTTACTAAATTAAATGATATAGCCACCCTGTTCACTAATGATGAGAGATCTCGCTACTTTTATATCCTTAAAATATTTCCGTTCTCATTAAAGGGTGATGCTAAGATATGGTTTAATTCTCTTGATCCTGGTTGTGTGCGTAGTCCCCAGGATATGATTTATTACTTCTCTGCTAAATATTTCCCCGCTCATAAGAAACAAGCTGCTTTGAGGGAAATATACAACTTTGTGCAAATTGAAGAAGAGAGTCTCCCACAAGCTTGGGGGAGGCTTCTCAAGTTACTTAATGCTTTGCCTGATCATCCTCTCAAGAAAAATGAAATACTTGATATCTTTTATAATGGACTAACCGATGCCTCCAGAGATTACCTGGATAGTTGTGCTGGTTCAGTTTTCAGGGAAAGAACACCGGATGAAGCTGAAATTCTATTGAATAATATGTTGACAAATGAAAATAATTGGACACTTCCTGAGCCAGCTCCTGAGCCACTTCCTGAGCCAGCTCCTGAGCCACTTCCTGAGCCTATTCCTAAACCAACTCCGAAGAAGAGAGGTGTTCTATTTCTCAGTCCTGAAGATATGCAAGAGGCAAAGAAATCTATGAAAGAAAAAGGTCTAAAAGCCGAAGATGTTAAGAATTTACCTCCTATTGAAGAAATACATGGCCTAAATCTACCGCCTGTTGAAGAAACATATGACCTTAATCCATTACCCATTGAACAAACTCATGGTCTTGATAACCCAACATAGGTAGTAAAGGTAAATTCTCTCTATAGATTAGATGAAGGTGATATTCCTCACTATAAGTCTGCTAGACAATGCTTAGAAGAGTTTGATAATTTTATTGTCAAAGTAGAAAACTTCAATGCTTATTTTGGTAGTCAATTAAAACAAAATGCTTATATGATTGAACACTTGGGTGATTACATGGCTAATGTTAAAGGTGAACTTAAACTCATTAGTAAACATGCTTCTATGGTTACCACTCAAGTAGAACAAGTACTTAAGGCTCAAAATGATTTTCTCAATGAAATGAATAGTAAGAAAAATGATTATGCTGTTAGAGTGGCTACTAGAACTGGTAGAATGACTCAGGAACCTTTGTATCCTGAAGGCCACCCTAAGAGAATTGAGCAAGATTCTGAGAGGAATAATATTGATGCACCTAGTCCTTCTAAAAGGAAGAAAAAGAGAAATGATAGGACTTTGCATACTTCTAGTGAACTTATTGCTGAACCACCTGAGAATCCAAATGATATCTCTATTTCTGATGCTGAAACACAATCTGGTAATGAACATGAACCTAATGAAAATGTTAATGATGATGTTCATGATGATGCTCAACCTAGTAATGACAATGATGTAGAAATTGAACCTACTGTTGATCTTGATAACCCACAATCAAAGAATCAACACTATGAAAGAGAGATTTCATTGCTAGGAAACATGGTAAAGAAAGAGAACCATGGGTTCAGAAACCCATGCCTTTTCCTCCATAACCATCCAAGAAAAAGGATGATGAGGATTTTGAGCGCTTTGCTGAAATGATTAGACCTATCTTTTTGCGTATGCGATTAACTGATATGCTAAAAATGAATCCTTATGCTAAGTATATGAAAGATATTGTTACAAATAAAAGAAATTTACCGGAAGCTGAGATTTCTACCATGCTTGCTAATTATACTTTTAAGGGTGGAATACCAAAGAAACTTGGAGATCCAGGAGTACCCACTATACCATGCTCCATTAAAAGAAACTATGTTAAAACTGCTTTATGTGATCTCGGAGCCGGTGTTAGTGTTATGCCTCTCTCTTTATATCGTAGACTTGACTTGAATAAGTTGACACCTGCTGAAATATCTTTACAAATGGCTGATAAATCAATTGCTATACTTGTCGGTATTTGTGAGGATGTGCCTGTTGTGGTTGCAAACGTTACTATTTGAACGGACTTTGTTATTCTTGATATTCTCGAGGACGATAGTATGTCTATCATTCTTGGAAGACCTTTTTTGAATACTGCAGGGGCTGTTATTGATTGCAACAAAGGCAATGTCACTTTTCATGTTAATGGTAATGAGCATACGGTACACTTCCCGAGGAAACAACCTCAGGTCCACAGTATCAACTCTATTGGAAAAATTCCATCGATTATATTTGGAGGTTTTGAATTTCCTCTTCCTACCGTCAAGAAGAAATATGATATTCTTATTATTAGGGATGTGCATATCACCGTTGAGGTAACATAGTGTTATTCGAAATTTCTCCGGTTTCATGTTATTCGGAATGAGTTTGTTAACAAGACTTGATCAACCTTGTTAGTGGCTTCCTTTTGATGAGCATGAGATGGATGAAACTAGAAGGCACAACCTTCTACTTTCTGTTATTTAGTTAAAATAAAGTAAAAATAGTATTTTTCTGTCTGTTTTCTGATTTATCTGTGCAATATAAAAATACCCTAAAAATAAAAGTTCTCCAAATGCCCTGAAAATGGAATATGATTTTTTCTAGAATTTTTGAGAATATCTGGCACTGAGAACATAGCAGGAGGGGCAAGCACCTGGCCACGAGGGTGGAGGGCGCGCCCTACCCCCCAGGGCGCGCCCCCTGCTTCGTGGGCCCACGGTAGCCCTCCTCCACTTATTCCTGCACCCATACACTCCTTCTTCCTCCCACAACACCAATATCCAGCTCAAGCACGAGTTCTAGCTCACTATGCTGTGATTTTCGATCTCCTTGCTCAAAGCACCCCTCACAAAACTGCTTGGGGAGATTGTTCCTTGGTATGTGACTCCTCCATTGGTCCAATTAGTTTTTGTTCTAGTGCTTTATTCATTGCAAATTTGTGCTGCCTAGAGGACCATGTTCTTGAGCTTGCATGTCAAATTTATATGGTTCCAAGTAGTTCTAATGCATGATATAGTCTCTAGGCACTTGTAGGAGTAGTTGCTATCAATTTTATTGAGTTTGGTTCGCTTTTGTTTGAAGTTACTAAAAATTTCAGAATATTTCAAAAAATAATGAAGAGATTTTTGAGGGGCTCATCGAGCTGAAGCTCGAAGGAAAAGTAAAATGAAGAAGCACAGAGGCCCAAATATAATTTGCCTCGCACCGTGGAGGTCCGGCCGTGTGAATGGCCTTCCGACGATTTCTTGAGAAAAGTCGGGATTTATGATGATTTCTATTCATTGGCTGAGAATGTTGGCCTCACCGACTTCCTCCGCGACCAACGTCATCAGTATCTCTTACTCACCAATACTTTTGTGCAAAACTTCTACTATTTTCCTAAGGAATCACCTCCTTCAGTAGAGTTTCATTTATATGATGTTGTTAAGAAGATGCCACTAGATGAATTTTGCAAGGTTTGCAAAATACCCTTCGAGGGTACCTTAGATGAACCATCGTAAAGATGTGGACGGGTTTATTGACACCATCACTGTGGGGGAAACTAGGAAGGTTTCCGATGCAAGAATCACTAGCATACATTTTCCTGTTTTATGCTACTTTGCCATATTTGCTAGTCGTTGCTTAATTGGTCGCGGAAACTATGGAAACCTTAGTGTTCCTGATATTATCATTTTGCTCCACGGTTTATATTCTGATAACACTGCTAGTATGGGCGGTATTATTGCTAAACGGTTAAGTCTGAACCATACTAAGGGTCCCATCTTTGGAGGTATTTATGCTTCACGCCTAGCTGCGCATTATAACATACCTATTAGGCTCTATGAGAAAGAAGAAAAATTGCTGCCCAATGCTTATTTAGATTATAAGAGTATGTTGGCGCATGGCTTTATTGTTAAGAATAAGGAAGGGGAGCTTAAATACAAATTGTTCTTTGATAAACATCACCCTGAGACTATTACCTTGCCTGCTCCTTCCTTGTTTAATTTATTTGAAGGTCCGTATCTTGTTCCGTGGGCGGCCATTCAAGCCTACCGAAACCCTACACCAGCCCCGGAGCCGGAACCACAATTTGAGCCTCCACGACAGTCTGATTACTTTTGGGATCCGGAGATGACTGCCAGCCAGTGGCAGTCAGAGTCCTCTTCCTCTCAGTACGACCCCAGCTACACCTACGGGTATCCGCCAAGCCATCCGTGGCAATGAACCAACTTAGGCCAAAAGCCTAAGCTTGGGGGAGTACGTATTTCCCACCGACATTACATTTATGTTCACACACTCATTGCTAGATGTCGGTGCTCATAATTTTTCACTATAATATCCATGCTAGTTTATTTTCCTTTTTCTTGCTTTCTTCTTGTGTGTTTGTTAAACTTTAAGAAAAAAAATAGTGTAGCTTTTAGTTAGTTTACTTTTCTTGCTGTAGTAGTAATAATTAAAAAGAAAACCCAAAAAGATTTCCCGTTCTTCTTTTGCTTGTTGGGAGCTTTCCCGTGTAAATAGCTTTTATTTCTTTTCTTTTCTTTGGGGGTCGATAGGAGAAGACCATGATTAAATTGTTGAAGTGGCTCCTATATGCATTGTTGTTGATTTAACCAAGAGCCCATATTGCCTTGTCTTCTCCTGTTTATTGAATGCTCGCAGATTCCAGCTTAGTCCAATGCACGTGCACTCATATTATTATTCACATCGTTCGGTCGTGCAAGTGAAAGGCAATTATGACGATATATGTTGGACTGACTGAGATGAGAAAAGCTGGTATGAACTCGACCTCTCTTGTTTTTGTAAATATGATGAGTTCATCATTCCTGATTCAGCTTATTATGAATAAACATGTTTGCAATGACAATTAGAGATCATAGTTGCTCGTGCCATGCTTGATTAGCTATGAGTTATAATGGTTTACCTTGCATGCCAACATGCTATTAAAATGGTTGTGATGTGGTATGATGGGGTGGTATCCTCCATTGAATGATTTAATTGACTTGACTTGGCACATGTTCACACATGTAGTTGAAATAAAATCAACATAGCCTTCACGATATTTATGTTCATGGTGGATTATATCCTACTCATGTTTGCATCCAATGTTTATTAATTTTAATGCATGTTCATGACTGTTGTCGCTCTCTAGTTGGTCGCTTCCCAGTCTTTTGCTAGCCTTCACTTGTACTAAGCAGGAATACTGCCTGTGCATCCAATCCCTTAAACCCCAAAGTTATTCCATATGAGTCCACCATACCTTCCTATATGCGCTATCTACTTGCCGTTCCAAGTAAATTTGTTTGTGCCAAACTCTAAACCTTCAAATAAACATTCTGTTTTGTATGCTCGAATAGCTCATGTATCAACTAGGGCTGCCCTTATCTTCCATGTTAGGCGGGTTATTCTCAAGAGGAGTGGACTCCGCTCCTCACTCACGAGAAAATGGCTGGTCACCGGGATGCCCAGTCCCATGCTTTATGCAAACTAAATCGAAATAATTGCAAACAAAACTCCCCCTCAGACTGTTGCTAGTTGGAGACACTCATTATTTCGAGCAAGTCATGGATTGATGCTTGTTGGTGGAGGGGGAGTATAAACTTTACCATTCTGTTTGGGAACCGCCTATAATGTGTGTAGCATGGAAGATATCGCCATCTCTTGGTTGCTATGTTGACAATGAAAGTATGCCGCTCAAAATATTATTTACCTCTATTTCAAAACCGAGCTCTGGCACCTCTACAAATCCCTGCTTCCCTCTGCGAAGGGCCTATCTATTTACTTTTATGTTGAGTCATCACCCTCTTATTAAAAAGCACTAGCTGGAGAGCGCAGTAGTTATTTGCATTCATTACTATTAATTTATATTGGGCATGACTATGACTGGATCTCTTTTACCATGAATTACAATGTCTAGTCACTCCTTAATCTTTAAAGGTGCTCTGCATTTATGTTTTGCGGTCTCAGAAAGGGCTAGCGAGATACCATCCTGTTATATCATATTATGATTGTTTTGAGAAAGTGTTGTCATCCGAGATTTATTATTATCGCTCGCTAGTTGATTATGCCATTGATATGAGTAAACATGAGACCTGACAGTTATTGTGAATGTGGTTAGTCATAATCTTTGCTGAAAACTTGAATGTTGGCTTTACATATTTACAACAACAAGAGCAAACAGAGTTTGTAAAAGTTTTTCTTTATCACTTTCAGTTTGTCAACTGAATTGCTTGAGGATAAGCAAAGGTTTAAGCTTGGGGGAGTTGATACGTCTCCGTCGTATCTACTTTTCCAAACATTTTTGCCCTTGTTTTGGACTCTAACTTGCATGATTTCAATGGAACTAACCCGGACTGACGTTGTTTTCAGCAGACTTTCCATGGTGTTATTTATGTGCAGAAACAAAAGTTCTCGGAATGACCTGAAACTCCACGGAACATCTATTTGGAAATAATAAAAAATCCTTGCAAAAGATGAAGACCAGGGGGCCCACACCCTGTCCACGAGGGTGGAGGGCGCGCCCTCTCCCCTAGGGCGTGCCCCCCTACCTCGTGGGCCCCCTGGAGCTCCTCCGACCTCAACTCCAACTCTATATATTTGCTTTCGGGGAGAAAAAATCAGAGAGAAGAATTCATCGCGTTTTACGATACGGAGCCGCCGCCAAGCCCTAAAACCTCTCGGGAGGGCTGATCTGGAGTCCGTTCGGGGCTCCGGAGAGGGGGATTCGTCGCCATCGTCATCATCAACCATCCTCCATCACCAATTTCATGACGCTCACCGCCATGCGTGAGTAATTCCATCGTAGGCTTGCTGGACGGTGATGGGTTGGATGAGATTTATCATGTAATCGAGTTAGTTTTGTTAGGGTTTGATCCCTAGTATCCACTATGTTCTGAGATTGATGTTGCTATGACTTTGCTATGCTTAATGCTTGTCACTAGGGCCCGAGTGCCATGATTTCAGATCTGAACCTATTATGTTTTCATGAATATATGTGAGTTCTTGATCCTATCTTGCAAGTCTATAGTCACCTACTATGTGTTATGATCCGGCAACCCCGAAGTGACAATAATCGGGACCACTTCCGGTGATGACCATAGTTTGAGGAGTTCATGTATTCACTATGTGCTAATGCTTTGTTCCGGTACTCTATTAAAAGGAGGCCTTAATATCCCTTAGTTTCCATTAGGACCCCCCTGCCACGGGAGGGTAGGACAAAATATGTCATGCAAGTTCTTTTCCATAAGCACGTATGACTATATTCGGAATACATGCCTACATTACATTCATGAATTGGAGCTAGTTCTGTGTCACCCTATGTTATGATTGTTACATGATGAACCGCATCCGGCATAATTCTCCATCACCGATCCAATGCCTACGAGCTTTTCACATACTGTTCTCCGCTTATTTACTTTTCCATTGCTACTGTTACAATCACTACAAAACACCAAAAATATTACTTTTGCTACTGATATCTTTGTTACCGTTACCACTACTATCATACTACTTTGCTACTAAATACTTTGCTGCAGATATTAAGTTATCTAGGTGTGGTTGAATTGACAACTCAACTGCTAATACTTGAGAATATTCTTTGGCTCCCCTTGTGCCGAATCAATAAATTTGGGTTGAATAACTATCACCCGTGTCCGGATGGGACTCTCCTTGGCGTGGAGGGCCAGGTTGGCGTCCGGATATGAAGATTCCTTTCTCATTAACTGACTTTGTATAACCCTAGTCCCCTCCGGTGTCTATATAAACCGGAGGGCTTAGTCCTTAGAGGCAAGAATCATAATCATAGTCATACAGGCTAGACTTTTAGGGTTTTAGCCATTACGATCTCGAGGTAGATCAACTCTTGTAATAATCATATTCATCAAGATCAATCAAGCAGGAAGTAGGGTATTACCTCCATAGAGAGGGCCCGAACCTGGGTAAACATCGTGTCCCCCGTCTCCTGTTACCATCAACCTTAGACGCACAGTTCGGGACCCCCTACCCGAGATCCGCCAGTTTTGACACCGACATTGGTGCTTTCATTGAGAGTTCCGTTGTGACGTCGAAAACAGGATTGATGGCTTGCCTTGTTATCAAGGACAGTATCACCTCCGGAGGTGCCCTGGCCTCAGGCCAAACCCTCCGGCTGGGCGGCTTTACCATGACCGCCCCTACGGCCGTTAAGCCAACGATGACTTCTCAGGTCGTCGAAAACCACCTCCTTGTTAGGTCCGAATACTCCAAACGGATGGATCCGACGGAGTTTTCGTCTTTAAACGAACTCCTAAATCGTGTCGCCGCTTTGAGGGTCGCTACAGACTACGAGCGGATTGGGCTTAAACCCGATCGGAGAGAAATCAAATCTCCGCCGATTACCCATCAGATAGAGGTAGTAGAGGAGCAGAAAAACAACTCTTCCTCTATATTTAGGATGAACTATGTTGAGATTTCCAAGCTCAAAGAGCCGGATACCTGCCTTTGGAAAGACACAACCTGCCCTCCGAACCTAGAATCAGACGACGGGCCTGAAAAATCAGTTGATATCCCGGAGCCCGAGCTATTAAGTTCAGAAGTTCTTCAAACTCCGGATCCCAAATTGGGTCAGGGTTTGGATTTAAAGCCACCCACCCACCCAGATAGATGCGATCTCATGTACATACGGCAGCAGTCTCAGGAAATAGTCCATCACTTTTGGGCCAGATTCCTCCTTGTCAAAGACAAGATTAAAGATTGCCGCGACGAAGACGCGATCTCAGCATTCTGCAATAATTGCACGGACGTAGGACTCCTCAACGCCATTAATCGCTGTCACGTATTACATTTCGCTGACTTGGCAACCATCATACAGAAGTACTGCACAACGGAAAGCGCCTGGAAGACTCAGGCAGCTCTCTAGGAACCACCGGTTTCCACTCAACCCTTCGTCCGGGCAAAAAGGATGCACCCTCGTGGCGCACCAGAACCAATAGTAAAGAAACCTAAGCATATCACGGGGCACGGAACCGCTCTGGAGGGATGGCTCGATAGGCCATGGAAAATACACACAGCACCGGACACCATACCAACCCACAGCCTTAGAGCATGTTGGATGCTCCGGCAAGTGGCCAAGAGCGGCGAGGATATCCTCACCAAAAATACCCCAGAGCAACACCCCCCGGAAGATGACGACCCCAGCGTATTGACAGTCTTCGAGACTTTCGCTTCAAACAATCGAGCGTAAAAGGGCTTTCCGCGACCTTGCCGAAGTCTGCCAAGTTGCAGCAATAAACCCCTGGAACGACACAGCCATAACTTTCAATGCCAGTGACGAACCAAAATTCCGGACAGTCTGGCACCAGCCGCCTTGGTCCTCAATCCAATTGTGGACGGTTTTCGGCTCACCAAAGTGCTCATGGACGGCGGCAGCGGATTAAACCTCATCTACAAGGATACGCTCAATAAAATTGAAATAGTCGGGAGCCGCATAGAGCAAAGTAGCACGACCTTCCGGGGAATCATTCCCAGTCGAGAGGCGCGATGCGCGGGAAAAATCACGCTCGACGTGGTATTCGGCACACCGGAGAATTATCGGTCCGAAGAGATAACCTTCCAGGTGGCTCCTTTCAACAGCGGATATCACGCCCTATTGGGGCGAGATGCATTTACACGCTTCCAAGCTATACCTCATTACGGGTATATGAAGCTCAAGATGCCCGGGCCCAACGGTATCATCACTCTTGCCAGTGATCCGGACATAGCATTCCGCGCCGAAAATAAAACCGCATCCCTGGCCCTCGAGGCATTGTCTGAAACCCTCGCGGCCGAAGAGCTAACCATGCTACGCTCCACTGTGGATAGGGATGACGTAATCCCGGACAAGCGACCCAAATCCACCTCCTTTAAACCAGCAGATGAAATAGTCAAATTTCAAGTCCACCCGACGGACCCCAAGAAGACAGCATCCATCGGGGCACAACTCAACCCAACGGTCGACACCGCGCTACGAGAGTTCCTGCGTGAGAACTGGGACATATTCGCCTGGCACCCTTCTGATAAGCCAGGAATCCCACGCAGGTTGGCCGAACACAGCCTCAATATATTGAAGGGATATAAACCGGTCAAGCAAACACTGCGGCGTTTTTCCGAACCCAAACGACAAGCTATGGGAGAGGAGCTAGCCAAGTTACTCGAGGCCGGATTCATCAGAGATATAAAACACCCAGACTTGCTAGCAAACCTGGTGATGGTACCAAAGAAGGATAAATCCTAGCGCCTATGCGTAGATTTCAAAGACCTCAACAAGGCCTGCCCTAAGGATCCCTCCCCCTCCCTCGCATCGATCAGATTATTGATGCAACCGCAGGACACGACTCACTGTGTTTCCTCGACGCATAGTCCGGATACCATCAAATCAAGATGAAGGAGTCCGATCAAGCCGCAACGGCATTCATTACCCCATATGGGCCTTTCTGCTTCAACACGATGCCTTTCGGGCTCAAAAACACTGGCGCCACCTACCAACGCATGATTCAAACATGCCTGGAGAAACAGATCGGCAAGACAGTGGAAGCGTATGTGGATGACGTCGTCATCAAAACTAGGCACGTCGAGTCATTGATAAACGATCTACGTCTCTCATTCGACAACCTCCGTACATATGACATCAAGCTCAATCCGGAAAAGTGTGTTTTCGGCGTTCCTGCTGGAAAACTGCTGGGCTTCATCGTCTGCAATAGATGAATTGAGGCAAATCCAGCCAAAATCCGAGCTTTGTCACAACTGGCTACACCAACAGACCTCAAACAGGTCCAAAAATTAGCAGGATGCGTGGCAGCTTTAAGCCTCTTTATCTCCAGATTAGGAGAAAAAGCATTGCTACTTTATCGACTTCTCTGACGTACCGACCACTTTGAGTGGACGGATGCGGCAACGGCCGGACTGGAAGAAATAAAGGCCCTTTTAGCGAGCAACCCAATCCTAGCCGCGCCGAACGTTGGCAAACCCATGTTATTATACATATCGGCAACACACCAGGTGGTGAGTACCGTGCTCTTTGTCGAGCGAGAGCAGGACGGACACAAGTTCCCACTCCAGAAACCGGTATAGTACGTATCCACTGTCCTCACACCATGCAAATCCCGGTACCCTCATTACAAAAAAATAGCATACGCGGTCTTCATGGCATCCCGGAAGCTACGTCACTACTTTCAAGAGTGCTCAATCACGGTGGCCTCCGAAGTACCCCTCAATGACATAATAAACAATCGCGATGCCACGGGCCGGATTGCCAAGTGGGCCATTGAGCTCCTTCCATATGACATAACATACAAACCACGCCGAGCCATTAAATCCCAAGTACTGGCTGACTTCGTCGCCGAATGGATAGAGGCCGAACTCCCTAAAGAGTATGGCACAAATTCCAACTGGGTTATGCACTTCGATGGTTCCAAAATGCTGGCAGAATTAGGGCCGGGCATTGTCTTAACGTCCCCCACTGGAGATGTAGTTCAGTACGTACTCCAAATACTATACACAGACTCCAACAATGCAGCCGAATACGAAGCCTTATTGCATGGCCTTCGAATGGATGTCTCCATGGGCATACAATGCCTGGAAGTGCGCGGGGATTCAAACCTCGCAATATCTCAAATAAATGGAGATTTCGATGCGAAAGATCCGAAGATGGCGGCTTATCGTAACGCCGTTCTCAATATGTCGGCTCGGTTCGAGGGGCTCGAGTTTCATCATGTGGCTCGAGAAAGTAATCAAGCGGCGAATGTCCTTGCTTGCATCGGCGCCAAGCGCGACCCCGTCCCACCTAACATCTTTCTGAAAAGGCTTTTCAAGCCATCCGTGGTGTGGCAAGGGGAGAACGGCAACACCAGTTCGGATCCGATCATAACCCCAGATTCCGAACACACCGATATCATCAGGGGCTCAGCCACCGAAATAACACCGTCGGCCCATCTTATCATGGCAGTCATTGCCCAATGGACCGAGCCCTTCCTGGCCTACCTTAATAGGGGAGAACTCCTTGAGGATCAGAATGAGGCTCGCCGCATTGTCCGGCGCTCGAAAGCCTACAAAGTTCACGACGGAGAACTCTACAAGAAAATCGCTACCAGAGTACTCCAAAGATGTATCTCCGAGGAAGAGGGGCGACAGCTATTGGCTGAAATTCATTTCGGTCTCGGTGGTCACCACGTCGCGGCTCGGGCCCTTGTAAGCAAGGCCTTCCGTAGAGGTTTCTATTGGCCGACGACCCGAGTAGATGCACAGGACCTTGTCCAACGCTGCGTCGGATGCCAGCTTTTCGCCAACCAAAGCCATATGCCACCTACCGCTCTACAAACAATCCCCATCACTTGGCCTTTTGCGGTCTGGGGGCTTGATATGGTCGGACCCCTCGAAGGAGGTAGCCATAAGAAAAAATATCTGCTAGTCATGGAGGATAAATTCACTAAGTGGATAGAGGCTAAACCAGTTAAAACGGCCGAAGTTGGACCAGTGATAGACTTCATATCCGGTGTTGTGCACCGTTATGGTGTTCCACACAGCATCATCATCGATAACGGCTCCAATTTCACAGCCGATAAGGTGAAAACCTGGTGTGCTAATTTGGGTATTAAGCTTGGTTACGCCTCTGTC
Source organism: Triticum aestivum (assembly GCF_018294505.1). Lineage (NCBI taxonomy): Eukaryota > Viridiplantae > Streptophyta > Magnoliopsida > Poales > Poaceae > Triticum > Triticum aestivum. The sequence goes on along the minus strand of NC_057808.1, from coordinate 200,153,017 downwards.
TATCACCCGCAAACAAACGGTCAAGTCAAACGAGCAAATGGTCTTATTATGAGCGGCATTAAGCCCAGACTAGTGCGGTCTTTGAAAGAATCAGACAAGCACTGGGTGGAAGAGCTCGAATCCGTACTCTGGGGGCTGCAGACCATGCCCAATCGCACTACCGGATATACACCTTTATTCATGGTGTACGGCGTAGAGGCTGTGTTACCCTGCGACATTATTCATGACTCACCTCGAGTGCGCATGTACGAAGAGAGAGAGGCCGAGCTTGATCGGCAGGACAGCTTAGATGCCCTGGAGGAGGAGCGCGACGTTGCAAAGGCCTGTTCCGCATTTTATCAACAACATGCCCGCAGATATCAAAGCAGAGACTTATAATGTTGGCGAACTGGTTCTACGCCTGCCGGAGAAGAAAAGGCCAAACTCAAGCCCAAGTGGGAGGGTCCCTTCATCATTGACGAAGTTCTCACTGGAGGAGCGTACCGCCTGCGTGATGTATCAGACAATCGCCTAGAGCCCAACCCCTGGTGATGAGGACATGACTACCTTGGATACGACCAAAAATATTGCATACATGCATATTTGTCAGGTGATTTCTAGTGCAAACTATTCAATAATCTATTTATGTTATCCAGAACAAAAATACTCCACACACTTTTGTATTTTGTCTAATTGCAGGTGTATGGGACATTTGTACAATCCATATATGAAGATAGGGGAAAAGGAGAAGTTTAGGTTATGTTCAAAAGTCCTCTCACGTCACTTTTGGGCCAAGAGAAGATAGAGTCCAAGTCTCTCACGTTCTGGATTCAGATTCGGACTGCACAGACATACCTGACTCAAAACACCAACAACTTTTTCATACGGACTCCGAATTGGGTGATTCTTTTTTTGTTGGAAAGTAGATTTTGTCCTCTTTCCAAACTAATTGGATTCACCTTTAAATTCGTCCGGAGCATTGAGATATGGACGAAACAATCTGACGCTGCAGCAGAATCCGAGTCAAACAACAAGTCCAAAGGTGTTGCATCACCTCCATTTGGGCCCATGAGCCTTGTACGACCTAGGGTTGGTTTTAGGCTGCCTTGGGACGTCCTCCCACCTCCTTGGCCGCCACCCCTTGCTCCTATATAAGTAGATCCATCTAGTAGCTTTTTCCTTGGGATTTGTTTAGTTAAAAGTTAGCCATTGCAACTTTGTGTACTTCGTTTGTGTCCAACGACCAGACCAAGACCACTTCCGGATCCCCACCTTTATCAATACTCCATATATATTTGCAATATTCAGAATGCTTTATCATATTCTTGCTTGTTCTTCGATTGCTTGCAGGAATAGACCTTCGTGGTCAGGTTGATCGTGCTCCGGCGTGATCTATACCTCTCGGAGTTGGTTTAGCGACTGCTAAGGCGCAACATCATGCACATTTGTAGTCGGATCGTCAAAGTCATCTCCACCAAATCGATAGTTATCATCTCATCGAAAGATCGGGACATCCCGCCTCTATCAAGTGGTATCAGTTTTCATGTTGCTCGGTGAGAATTTCCAGTTTCCCCTAGATTAGATTTATTTTCTTACCTATTGTCCAAGAAAAAGCCACAAAAAAGTTAGATCTATTCATCCTTTTGTCCAAGCCAGTCTGAGCCTTTGCAATTTTCTTTTTATTGTTTGCATTATTGAATTATCGGTTGCATCGTCGTGTCGAGTTGCTGGTCTTAGTGTCTAGTTCGTTTAGAGTTTCGAGTTCTGTTCACATTAGTCACGTGGCCGCTGCACCGTTATCCCTTCCGCTGTCCACCACACCATCCATCAATTTCTACCACGTGCTACCCATAGTTCATTGTCACAATCATAGTTGAGGTCGTTCACATCTTCGCTTGATCAAATCTGCATCTTATCTAGTTTGTCTTGGAAAGAGGGAGAGAAAAAAAGAGAAAAAAGAAAAAAGTCAGAAAAAAGAGAGAAATAAAAAGAAAAAAGTGTGAGGAAAAAAAGAGAGAAGAAAAAAAAATTTGGATCTATCTAGACTCAATCTCGTAGTTGAATTCGGATTGGAACCTGTTTTGTGTACTGATCAGTAAAATAGGCATAACTTCCTCATACGATGTCCGTTTTGGCTCCGCGAGTACTCAAATGAAAGCTAGCGACGAGCCACATCTAAATATTTGCAGAATCTATTTCAATATTTTACACCTCAAAATTGACTTCTAAATAGGTGTTTTTGCCCTCCGAAGTTCACGAACACAGCTTGTTCCAGTTTTTCAAGCCAGTTTCAGATTTGACTCCTTATATCAACTCGGAATTGAGTGATTCTTTTTGCATTGGAAAGCTCGAGTTAGTAGCATTCTTTGAAAAAAGTTATGATAAAATTGGCTCAAACTTTTCAAGAGGAAAGTTGGAGAGAGAGTTGTTGTATATCTTGCTTGGCAGTTGTTTTTCATCATTATCTTTACTGCCATTGTGATCTTCACTCATATCTTGCTGTCCAAAGCTACTTAGTATCCTTCATTGATGCTAGTTGTGCTATGCCGTGACCTTATTAGTGTTCCAGGCTCGCGTCTCTAGTTCCAGTCTAGCCTAGGACCAGCACAGTACCGTCGTTGAGCGTTTATTCAACATTGCATCTTTGAATTGATTATTGCTAATATTTTGATACCATATATAGCCAACCTAGATCCACATATTTCTACACCGTGTATATGTACGTTCTCCTTGCAATCGCTTTACACAATCTTTTGAGTTATTTGACACCGCTAGTTGCCTGTCACCACCTGCCGCATGGTAAGAACTTGTAAGATGTTGATATTTGCTTTACTGTGAGCACTTTACAACCACATCCTAGTAGTTCATCGGAACATTATTCTCGAATTTTGTTTCTTGTTTCTACTAATCATGACAGGTTCCAGAGATAGAAGTTCTTGGACGACGGACACATCATCACCATCACGAGAGTTGGGATAACACACACAAGCACATGGTCAGGTTATCTCTTTACCGTCATTTGAGGGTAGATTTAATCCTGCTATTTATCTAGCTTGGGAGCATGAAGTAGAACAAGTTTTTAGTCACCATGACTTTTCTGAACTTGAGCGAGTACGAGCTGCCACTAGAGCATTTACTGGTTTTGCTTCTGTTTGGTGGAGTGTGCATTGTAAGAACATTGATAACCAACCCACAACTTGGAAAGATTTGAAAGATGTAATGAGATAACAATTTTTCCCTCCTTACTATCGTCGTGAATTGCTTCGCAAATTTGAACAATTTAAACAAGGCAACAACACTGTTCATGCTTACTACCAAGAGTTCAAATCTTATATGCATCATTGTGACATAGAAGAATCTGAGGATGATACAATGAATAGATTTTTTGGTGGTTTGAACCATGATATTCAGGCACGATTTCAGTATATTCCTCGTTGCATTACTGGTATGTATGTTCGTGCTTGTACCTTTGAGAGACAGTTACAGGAGGATGCATTGGGTGACTACAACAACTACTATTCTAGTTCATGCTCACCACCACCGCTTGGTTCCTCCACCGTTGCACCTACTAGAGCAGCCACACCTCAGATTGTGAGCGCGACATCATCTCAAGAGTATGGTACATTGCCATCATCCGTACCTACATCAGCTACATCTTTGCGACAAGGTAACTGTAAAGGTATTGATGATATAACTTCACATGAGAATGATGCATGCCTAGTTAACTTGAATACATCATGTGTTGAGTTACCTGTTGATTTGAGCGCATCACCTATTTTAGAGAATCATGTTACTGTCATGAATGCGTCATGTGATCAAACAACTGAAATACCAACAATTTTGAGTGCACCCAATGAATTAACTGTTGATGCAAAAGAACCAATGTTTAATCATTTTGATATGACCTCTAATCTTGGTGATGATTCTGTGTCAAATGACTTATTGCATGTTTGCTTATTTAAGCATGTTGTAGCATGTAAATTTGATGCAAGTAAGGTTTATTCACCAATGTTGGGATGGTTTAATGATGAATATTGTCAATCTTTTCATATGAATAAGAGCTTCACTTATATGTGCAAACTGAGTTGCAATACTTTCATGCCTTCTACTTCTTGTGATAATATTTTGGCTTTATATTTTATTAACTATGAAAGTTACTCATGTATACATGTGTCATATATGCAAAATCCACGGGAAGTAAAAATGGATGACATATACATATACAACATGTACACCTTGTCTCTTTTGTTAGCCACATTTCAGATTAAGCAACGCCGAGGACGGCTTTATTTTCAAGAGGGAGAGGATGATGAGGACATGACTACCTTGGATACGACCAAAAATATTGCATACATGCATATTTGTCAGGTGATTTCTAGTGCAAACTATTCAATAATCTATTTATGTTATCCAGAACAAAAATACTTCACACACTTTTGTGTTTTGTCTAATTGCAGGTGTATGGGACATTTGTACAATCCACATATGAAGATAGGGGAAAAGGAGAAGTTTAGGTTCTGTTCAAAAGTCCTCTCACATCACTTTTGGGCCAAGAGAAGATAGAGTCCAAGTCTCTCACGTTCTGGATTCAGATTCGGACTGCACAGACATACCTGACTCAAAATGCCAACAACTTGTTCATACGGACTCCGAATTGGGTGATTCTTTTTTTGTTGGAAAGTAGATTTCGTCATCTTTCCAACCCAATTAGATTCACCTTTAAATTCGTTCGGAGCATTGAGATATGGACGAAACAATCTGACGCTGCAGCAGAATCCGAGTCAAACAACAAGTCCAAAGGTGTTGCATCACCTCCACTTGGGCCCATGAGCCTTGTACGGCCTAGGGTTGGTTTTAGGCTGCCTTGGGACGTCCTCCCACCTCCTTGGCCGCCACCCCTTGCTCCTATATAAGTAGATCCATCTAGTAGCTTTTTCCTTGGGATCTGTTTAGTTAAAAGTTAGCCATTGCAACTTTGTGTACTTCGTTTGTGTCCAACGACCAGACCAAAACCACTTCCGGATCCCCACCTTTATCAATACTTCATATATATTCGCAATATTCAGATTGTTTATCATATTCTTGCTTGTTCTTCGATTGCTTGCAGGAATAGACCTTCGTGGTCAGGTTGATCGTGCTCCGGCGTGGTTAATAACCTCTCGGAGTTGGTTTAGCGATTGCTAAGGCGCAACGTCGTGCATGTTTGTAGTCGGATCGTCAAAGTCATCTCCACCAAATCGATAGTTATTATCTCATCGAAAGATCGGGACACCCCGCCTCTATCACCTGGAACGCGACCAGACTCCGAAGATTCTATGCCTAGCGCCGAACTCTTTGTTCGTCTCCTTCTCCCTATTGTTTCATTATTTTTCCTCTCTTTTCGCTTTTTTCTTTTTTAGCCTTAAAGCTTTCGTGTGGCTAAAACCGTGCACCCATGACGTCCACATTCTCAAATATGTACGTCCCTTATACCTGGGGGCTTCTACAGAAGCTTATTGTTGTTATTTTCTGAGCATCAAGCTCATCACATATGCGTTTTTTCCTCATATGTACCTTTTCTTCGCCATTATATGCATCGATATGACTTAAGTTTTCGCCAAGCTGGGTTGCCTAGCTCCTGTGCTTATGCCCTACGTTCTCGTTAGTTCGACAAGGGCATAAAGAGAGCACCTCTGCGATTGTTACTGCCGGGTCATCCGGATGTGTACCTCAGACTGGGTGAAGCCGAAAGCTAGCGTTCTTAAGGGAATATTCGGTCGGCGGACTAAAAATGTTTTTACATTCATTCCACTATGAACCCCCAGATGTTACGTATACTGCGATTTTTTCAATCACAGTTCGGACATGCACATTAACGCATGTACACCCAGGAAAACGAACCCTTAACGGAACTATTCTCTCTAGAAGATGTTTCTTACAATCATAATGTAATATAACATAGCTAGCCGGATACAACTTGTCTGTTCAAGCAACTATGACCCCTACGTCTGGTTTCCACGCATACCCCGGTCTATTTTGCCGCTCAGGTATTCGGAAACACTCTGCACCTTCGGGTCCAGAGGTCGAAGCGAAAAGGTCTGCCATCACAATCGTTTTACAATCTGGCTAGGGACAAATATGTCAAGGAAAGTACATAGTCAGTTGGACTCAAAAATTTCCTCCTCTACACCGTCTAACAAGTTGTCTAACTTACAATCCTGTTGGGAATATTTGGGGGGCTACTTCTACTTGGTCATTGTAACTCCCCGGATCCGATGCGCCAGATGTCTTCTAGTTATTCGTCGTGTTGCCATGTCATTTGCTTGCGTGTTGCATTTTGCCATGTCATCATCTGCAATTCATCTGCATGTTTTCCAAAACTTGCATCCGGTCCTTTTCCCCGTTGTCCGCTTCGCGATCCGACACTCCCGCACGCACCCGTCGCACCTCTCAGACCTTGTTTCGTGAGCGAGAGAAAAACGTTCTCGGAATGGGCCGAGATTTTCCGAGTGGCCTTGGTATAGCACCGGTAGACCGCCCGTAAAATTTCGTTCCATTTGGAGGTCGTTTGATACCCCAACGGTTAACCGCGTAGCCCGAAGCCCCTTTTGTATTGCAGCCCAACACCCCTCCAAATCAGCCCACTAACCCAGCAAAACCCCCTCCATGCTCTCGGTCGTTCGATCACGATCATGTGGGCGAAAACCGCACCTCATTTGGAGTCTCCTAGCTCCCTCTACCTATATATGTGTGCCCCTCATCGAAATTTCGCGCAAATTAACCCTAGCCTCCTTCCTCTCCGCCGCCGGACGAAACCCCCGCCGACGGACATGTCCGCCGCCAGCCTTCGCCGCCGGCCACAGCCAATCGTGGCTTGCCACGTTGCCCCGCGCCACCTCGCCGCGCCTCCCTCCGCCGCAGGCCCGCCAGGCCCACGGGGAGCCCGCCCCGGGCCCGATCCCGCGCCCCGTGCCCGCTGCCCTAGCACCGCCGCCGGAGACGTGCTCCTCCGCCGCCTCCGTGCCCGACCCCGTCGCCGGCGCGCCTCCCGCCGCCTCCTGCCGGGTCGCCGCCCGCAGCCTCCTACTGTGGGTGCCCAAGCCCGAGCGCTCCGCGCCCGCGTTCTCGCCGCCCGGCGCCGCCGCCAGTCCGCCCTCGACCGGCTCCGCCCCCGCCGCCGCAGGGCTCCGCCCTCGCCGGCCCCTTCAGCTTCGGGATCGTTGGGATCCGGCCCTCCCTCGCCGGATCCGGCCACCGGCGCCCCCCTCCCCCGCCTCCGCCCGCCTTCCTCTTCTTCTCCGACGAAGATGCCGGCGAACCTCGTTCTCCGCGCCAGATCCAGATCCGCAGGTTGACTTCCCCCCTCAAATTTTCTCTAAGTCCCGAAGTTTTCAACATTTTGTTGCCATGTTCATTGCATGATATCTCCATGTGTACTGCTCCGTTTTGCGCGTGTAATATATCAAAATGTTCATCATGAGATGCTCTTCATTTCATTTTACCGAGACATGCTTGTTTTAGTTCATCTTGATGCCCTAATCATCGTTGCAAGAGTGTTATATGATGTTAACTGCTGCCTGTTATCAGAACTTGATGATTTGTCTTTTTCATTGCATTTTGTGTGTGCATCCTGTGAGCTTGATGTCTACATGTGTTTTGAACTTAATCATGCCATCTTTACAGTGGTTATTGTCTTGTATTTTTTGTGATCTATGTGGTGACTAGCACAAGCATGCAAAGTAGCCTCCGTGATGTTGCTGATTTCTGTGACTTGGTAATTTCTGCCAAGTCTGTAGCTGTAACATTGTGATGCCCTGTAAACCTGCTGCTACTAGTCATTCTATGCATATTCTGGAGAGGTTCATTAAGTATGTTTTGTTATACATATTATGCTATATCCATCCATTCCCTTGTTTGCATTTATAGACTGATGTAGGTTGTTGTTATCATGCTCCAAACTTACTAAATAATGTTGCTGTCAGTCTGTTAACATGAAGTTCAGTTTTTCCATGTGTTTTGCTAGTGATCCATGCACCCTATGAACTTGCTCTCGCCATGATTAGCTTCATATTTATGCCATCTTACTTTTGGTTACCTTTTCATGCCATGTATTGCTCTGTGGTGAGTGGTTCAAGCTCACCAACATGTCTACTTATCATTGTTTCTGCCATGAACTGTTATTTTTCTGCCAAGTCTGAATCTGTCATATTACTTGCTATGTTTACATGGGTGCCATCATATCTTCTGTGCCTTTTTGTCTCATGTTTATTAAGGGACATTTGTTATATGCTTTGAGTAGAATCATGCCACGCTTTCATTTGGCATGATATATTCCTGTTGCATGTTGTTTGATAGCTCTAAACATTGCAACTTGATGTTATTTCTGCCATGTCCTGGAATTCTGCGAAGTCTGTGAATCTGTTATTATTTGCAATCTTGCCATGTCCTTTTGAGCATGTTCTAGTGATTTCTGGAGATAGCTTACTGTTCATGTCTTGTAATGCTTTACCTGTACATCATGTCCATGCCTTTTGTTTTCATGTTGAGGTGCTGTAGCATATTGTTTTGATGCTTGCAAGATGCCTAGTTGCTGTTTTGGACAGATTGTTATATCTTGTTTGGAGTGTATGTGTTGCACCGTTGCTCCGTTTGGAGTGTGCTCTATATGAAACTTGCTTAGTTTTGCATGTAGTTTCATATTACCTTGTTGCATCCTTGTTTTGAGGTGTTTGCTTGATGTTTGAATGCATTTTACATCAATGTCATATTTAACTTGTTTTGCTCATATCTTCTAGGCCGTAGCTCCGAACCAAATGAACTTTATATGTAACTTGACTAGAATTTCGTGTACATCATCTTGGTGCATCTTAACTTGCTGTTTAACCACTTGAACATAAGGCTTATTCAGATCTGGACCAATTTCGAAATTTGCATATGGGGACTTACCGGAATTGTTATATGTTGTTTCCGGCCTCATTTAAACTTGCTTTGATGTGTTGCTCTTGTATGCATCATCTCTTGCCATGAGTAGCTTCATATAGCCTTGTCATGCATCATACTTGGTTGTGCATCATGTCTTGTTATGTGTTGTGTGTTTACCTTGTTGTTTGCTTCTTTCCGGTTGTGCTCCTTCTCGTTAGTTCCTGTTTCGTTGCGATCGTGAGGATTCGTTCATCTACGCTTGGTTCGTCTTCGTGGCTTCATCTTCTTCATGGACTCGTTCTTCTTCCTAGCGGAATTTCAGGCAAGATGACCGTCACCTTGGATCTCACTACTATCATTGCTATGCTAGTTGCTTCGTTCTATCGCTATGCTGCGCTACCTCTCACTTGCTCTTCAAGCCTCCCAAATTGCCATGAACCTCTAACCTTTGTCACCCTTCCTAGCAAACCGTTGTTTGGCTATGTTACCGCTTTGCTCAGCCCCTCTTATAGCGTTGTTAGTTGCAGGTGAAGATAAAGATTGCTCCATGTTGGATTATGTTTATGTTGGGATATCACAATATCTCTTATTTAATTAATGCATCTATATACTTGGTAAAGGGTGGAAGGCTCGGCCCTATGCCTAGTGTTTTGTTCCACTCTTGCCGCCCTAGTTTCTGTCATACCGGTGTTATGTTCCTTGATTTTGCGTCCCTAACGCGGTTGGGTGATTTATGGGACCCCCTTGACAGTTCGCTTTGAATAAAACTCCTCCAGCAAGGCCCAACCTTGGTTTTACATTTGCCTCACCTAGCCTTTTTCCCTTGGGAGTCACGCATCCCGAGGGTCATCTTTATTTTAACCCCCCGGGCCAGTGCTTCTCCAAGTGCTGGTCCAAACCGAGCGATGTCCGGCGCCCCCGGGGCAACCAGGGTCTATGCCAACCCGACGTCTTGCTCATCCGGTGTGTCCTGAGAACGAGATACGTGCGACTCCTATCAGGATTGTCGACACATCGGGTGGCTTTGCTGGTCTTGTTTTACCATTGTCGAAATGTCTTGTAAACCGGGATTCCGAGACTGATCGGGTCTTCCCGGGAGAAGGAATATCCTTCATTGACCGTGAGAGCTTATAATGGGCTAAGTTGGGACACCCCTGCAGGGTATTATCTTTCGAAAGCCGTGCCCGCGGTTATGTGGCAGATGGGAATTTGTTAATGTCCGGTTGTAGAGAACTTGACACTTGACTTAAATAAAACGCATCAACCGCGTGTGTAGCCGTGATGGTCTATTTTCGGCGGAGTCCGGAAAGTGAACACGGTTTTTGGGTTATGTCTGACGTAAGTAGGAGATTAGGATCACTTCTTGATCATTGCTAGTTGACGACCGTTCCGTTGCTTCTCTTCTCGCACTTATTTGCGTAAGTTAGCCACCATATATGCTTAGTTGCTGCTGCAACCTCACCACTTTACCCCTTCCTTACCCATTAAAGCTTTGCTAGTCTTGATACCCATGGTAATGGGATTGCTGAGTCCTCGTGGCTCACAGATTACTACAACAACAGTTGCAGGTACATGTTTTGCGATGATCATGACGCGAGAGCGATGTTACTTGTTTTGGAGTTCTTCTGCTTCTTCGATCAGGGGATAGGTTCCAAGTCGGCAGCCTGGGCTAGCAGGGTGGATGTCGTTTGAGTTTCTGTTGGTGTTTCATCCGTAGTCGGATGTTGATCGTGTGTATGATGTATTGATGTATTCCTGCGGCATTTGTATGCCTTGTATGTATCCCCATCTATTATGTAATGTTGATGTAATGATTTCCACCTTGCAAAAGCGTCTTCAAGATGTGCTTCTATCCTTGGTGGGACCTTCGAGTTCCTTTAGGATAGGGCCGCATCTTGGGCGTGACAGTCATATACCAAATTAATGGGAATTTCTTTCCCATCTGACCCTAGAGGTCCGACCCGGGCCATATGATTTGGATCAAGCTTGGTATACCGTGTTTTCACCATGGCCCAGGCCTCTCGCGCACCTTCCCGGCAGGCCGATATCTTCCATAACCGGAAACGCCGCCGCGCTCCCTTGAATAGTTGTACAAGCTCCTCCATACTTCCTGGGGGGAGGCGGATGGCCATAAGGCCTTGGCAACACTTTGCATCGCCTGCCGAGCTCGCTCGTGCATTTGCGACAGCTCTTGTAGCAGATCGCCCGAAGATCCGGACATCTCCTCCTCGGGACGGCTAGTCAGCATACCTACAGACATAACTCTGTTAGTTCCTTTCCTCGCTGAATTACACGAAGGAAAGTTTGAACACTTACTAAATATGCCGCCTCGCAGCCTCTTATTTTCCTTCACGGAGTCAGCCAGCTGGGCCCGCACATCTTTTAGCTCTTCGCCCAGCTGGGTATTGGTATCCTGGAGTTTGTTTTTCTCCTCCCTAACCCGTGTCAGTACACGTTTTCCCGCGGCTCATTGCCTTTTGGCTTCTTGTTCACCCGCTTGCTTGACTTCCAGTGCCTCCTTCAGTTTATCTGACGCTCATGAGATATGAAACAACATTAGCATTACTGGTATATAATTATATTCTCTCAATGGAGGGGAATATTACCAGGCGATGCCTTCTTGGATTTTTCCAGTTCACCGGCAGCGGCATTTAGCTCAGTCCGACACTTTTCCAGTTCTTGAGACAACAGGTTGTTCCTCTCCGTAAGCACCTGGTTATACAATGATCCTTAAATCAGTTGTATCAACTGTTTCAAGTCTCGGGGGCTACTGGTTATCATATTTGGACAATGTAAACTCACCCGTATATCTTTCAAATACTGGTTTGTGGCTCTGGAAAGCCCGTATCGAGCAGCTCGGATGTATGCATCAGCCGAGCTGAAGGCATTGAATGCCTCTTTTGTAAAGCCGGGGTCGCGTAGATCGGCCCTGCGGCGCCGATGATTCATGGCCCTCTCCACTTCCGAGTTTGTGACGGATACATCATCCGAGTCCTCTGCTAAAAGACAATCCGGCGTCACTCCCGTATCAGCCCCCGTCTTTACGGCAGGATCTGGAACCTGGCTGTTGGGAGTGTGATCGGCAGGACCCCCGGACATAGTCCGGCGAATGCTTTTCCTGATAAGGCACAAGTGGATAATGTCACAGTTGGATGTGTCTGCCAAGGAGCATATTTTCAAAGCCATACCTCTTATATGAAGGCTCGGTCATGTCTTCGTTTGCCTTCCTCTTCGAAGGCTTGCCCGGCGTGGGCTCCGGTCTCTTTGGAGTTGCCTCTGATGTATCATGGCGTGTCGGACGCCTCCCCTTTGGAGCATGAGACAGTGTGGTGGGTGAGGCAGAATGAGGAAGCTCTTTTGGAGGAGATGTCTCCTGATTACTTACGTGTGAGGCAGGGAGAAGACCGAGGTAGTCGGCGGTGATAGCAACTTCCATGCCGTCATAGCTCGCCTGGTATAACACCCCATTCTCAAGCTCCACGAATATGTCCGGATCCTCTTCGAATCCGGGGTCAAGGTCCCGGTTGTGGTCCTCTGGCTGTGGGGCGGGGCTGTGGAGCCCCTTGGTGATCTTTCGCCATTCCTGTTACAAATGGACGGATTAACGTTCATTAAAATTGACTCAGGGAGTAGATTGAGTAGAGTAGTAGGATTAGAACTCACCCAACTAGGAGGACTGTACATGGAAAATCCATCTCGGCACTTGATATGGGTGAATTCCTCTTTCTCCCCTTTGAATAGTTCGGCCAATATTTTTGCCAAAGCGGCAGGGGTGTCCGGACCCTTCCGACCGCAGCGGGAGGCGTCAGCTTCCCCATTATAGTACCACATGGGAAGCCTTCTGTATTGGAGGGGCTGAACCCCTCGTACTATGGAAGTCGCCATTACCTCGACTATTGATAATCCGGACTGGACAAGCGCCTTTATCTTGCTCAGCAATTGATGGACTTCCGCGCTGTCTTCCTCCTCGAGGCTTCGAGGGCGGCAGCTATGGCGTTTCTTCAACGGAGCGCTTGAAAATTCGGGCAGACCCATTCGGACTGGGTCAGGAAGGGCGACGTCCTCAATATAGAACCACTCGGAAGGCCACTCTTCATACGCCTTCTTCGGCGTGCCGGACAGGTATCCGGTCCCGGCGATGTGCCTTACCTCGGCTCCGCCCACTTCGAATATTGATCCCTCTTGGTTACGAGGGACGAGGCAAAATAGTTTCCTCCATAATTCAAAATGGGCCTCACAGCCTAGGAATAGCTCACAAAGAGCAACGTAACCCGCGATGCGCAGGATGGAGGCAAGAGTGAAATTGTGAAGTTGGAGGCCATAATACTCCAGAAGTCCTCGGAGGAACGGATGGATTGGGAATCCGACGCCTCTTAGCAGGTAGGGAACGAAGCACACTCATTCCCCCTGGATGGATTGGGGAAATTCTCAGTCTGAGCACCCCCGTTGAAGGAAGTCAATCCTGCTCGAATGGGGACTAGATCCGCGGGGGGAAGAAATCCCTGTGTTTTGCAGCTTCACTAGCTGACCGTGGGACATGGAACATCTCTCCCAATCACCTTTTTCAGGGCTGTGGAGACGGGAGGAAGAACTAGGAGTGCTAGCCATGTTGGAGTGGTCTCTCCTAGCAAGCTCTGAGGATATTCCGCGAAATGTGGAACGGATCTGAGATCCAATCCCTTTAAATAGACGCTTTTCTTACATGGCCAGGGTGTTATATGCAAAAAATACCCTGACCTCTCGTATTCGCTTGACACGTGGAGGCTGAAGCTATGGATGCACAGAAGCCGAAGGGTATGACATTAAATGGAAGGCTGAATACAGCTCTTTGAAGTCATCGGAGGAGGAACCCGCCTTGCAATGCCGAAGATAATTTGCGCGCCGGACACATCGTCATTGAAAGCCTGGTTCGGGGGCTATTGAGGGAGTCCTGGACTAAGGGGTCCTCGGGCGTCCGACCTGTTGGACATGGGTCGGACTGATGGGCTGTGAAGATACAAGACCGAAGACTATCACCCGTGTCCGGATGGGACTCTCCTTGGCGTGGATGGCAAGGTTGGCGTCCGGATATGAAGATTCCTTTCTCTTTAACCGACTTTGTATAACCCTAGTCCCCTCCGGTGCCTACATAAACCGGAGGGCTTAGTCCTTAGAGGCAAGAATCATAATCATAGTCATACATGCTAGACTTTTAGGGTTTTAGCCATTACGATCTCGAGGTAGATCAACTCTTGTAATACTCATGTTCATCAAGATCAATCAAGCGGGAAGTAGGGTATTACCTCCACAGAGAGGGCCCGAACCTCGGTAAACATCGTGTCCCCCGTCTCCTGTTACCATCAACCTTAGACGCATAGTTCGGGACCCCCTACCCGAGATCCGCCGGTTTTGACACCGACAGGCGCGCCCCCCTAGGCCCAAACCGAATTGGTTTAGGGTTTGGGGGGCGGCCTCCCCTTTCTTCTCCTCTCCTCCTCCTTCCTCCTTCTCCTAGTAGGAATAGGAAAGGGGGGCAAACCTACTTGGAGCAGGATTTCCCCCCTTGGGTGCGCCTCCTCCTATGCCGGCCCTCTCCTCCTCCCCTCCTTTATATACGGGGGAGGGGGGCACACCATAGACACAAGTTGATCATTGATCTCTTAGCCGTGTGTGGTGCCCACCTCCACCATAATCCACCTCGGTCATATCGTCGTAGTGCTTAGGCGAAGCCCTGCGCCGGTAGCTTCATCATCACTGTCATCACACCGTCGTGCTGACGAAGCTCTCCCTCGACACTCTGCTGGATCGTGAGTTTGTGGGACGTCACCGAGCTGAACTTGTGCAGATCGCGGAGGTGTCGTACTTTCGGTACTAGGATCGGTCGATCATGAAGATGTACAACTACATCAACCGCGTTGTCATAACGCTTCCGCTTACGGTCTACAAGGGTACGTAGACAACACTCTCCCCTCTCGTTGTTATGCACCATGATCTTGCGTGTGCTTAGGAATTTTTTTGAAATTACTACGTTACCCAACAGTGGCATCCGAGCCAGGTTTATGCGTAGATGTTATTTGCACGAGTAGAACACAAGTGAGTTGTTGGCGATAATAGTCATACTGCTTACCAGCATGTCATACTTTGATTCGGCGGTATTGTTGGATGAAGCGGCCCGGACCGACATTACGCGTACGCTTACGCGAGACTGCTTCTACCGACGTGCTTCGCACACAGGTGGTTGGCGGGTGTCAGTTTCTCCAACTTTACTTGAATCGAGTGTGGCTACGCCCAGTCCTTGTTGAAGGTTAAAACAACACATACTTGACGAAAAATCATTGTGGTTTTGATGCGTAGGTAAGAACGGTTCTTGCTCAGCCCGTAGCAGCCACGTAAAACTTGCAACAACAAAGTAGAGGACGTCTAACTTGTTTTTGCAGGGCATGTTGTGATGTGATATGGTCAAGACTTGATGCTAAATTTAATTTATTTTTTTATTTTTTTGGGCCTTCTCTTTTTTTATGGCCTCTTTTTTCTCTTTTTATTTTTTGTTTTTCGTCCGGAGTCTCATCCCGACTTGTGGGGGAATCATAGTCTCCATCATCCTTTCCTCACTGGGACAATGCTCTAATAATGATGATCATCACACTTTTATTTACTTACAACTCATGAATTACAACTCAATACTTAGAACAAAATATGACTCTATATGAATGCCTCCGGCGGTGTACCGGGATGTGCAATGAATCAAGAGTGACATGTATGAAAGAGTTATGAAGGTGGCCTTGCCACAAATACGGTGTCAACTACATGATCATGCAAAGAAATACGACAATGATGAAGCGTGTCATAATAAACGGAATGGTGAAAAGTTGCATGGAATATATCTCGGAATGGCTATGGAAATGCCATAATAGGTAGGTATGGTGGCTGTTTTGAGGAAGGTATATAGTGGGTGTATGGTACCGGCGAAAGTTGCGCGGCACAAGAGAGGCTAGCAATGGTGAAAGGGTGAGAGTGCGTATAATCCATGGACTCAACATTAGTCATAAATAACTCACATAATTATTGCAAAAATCTATTAGTTATCGAAACGAAGTACTGCGCACATGCTCCTAGGGGGATAGATTGGTAGGAAAAGACCATCGCTCGTCCCCGACCGCCACTCATAAGGAAGACAATAAATAAATAAATCATGCTCCGACTACATCACATAACGGTTCACCATACATGCATGCTACGGGAATCACAAACTTTAACACAAGTATCTCTCAAATTCACAACTACTCACTATCATGACTCTAATATTACCATCCTCATATCTCAAAAAATCATAAAGAATCAAACTTCTCATAGTATTCAATGCATTTTATATGAAAGTTTTTATTATATCCCTCTTGGATGCCCATCATATTAGGACTAGTTTTATAACCAAAGCAAATTACCATGCTGTTCTAAAACACTCTCAAAATAATATATGTGAAGTATGAGAGATCAATAATTTCTATAAAATAAAACCACCACCGTGCTCTAAAATATAAGTGAAGCACTAGAGCAAATGACAAACTACTCCGAAAGATATAAGTGAAGATCAATGAGTAGTTGAATAATTATGTAACTATGTGAAGACTCTCTAACATTTAAGAATTTCAGATCTTGGTATTTTATTCAAACAACAAGCAAAACAAAAGAAAATAAAATGACGCTCCAAGCAAAACACATATCATGTGGTGAATAAAAATATAGCTCCAAGTAAAGTTACCGATGAACGAAGAAGAAAGAGGGGATGCCATCCGGGGCATCCCCAAGCTTAGGCTCTTGGTTGTCCTTGAATATTACCTTTGGGTGCCTTGGGCATCCCCAAGCTTAGGCTCTTGCCACTCCTTATTCCATAGTCCGTCGAATCCTTGCCCAAAACCTGAAAACTTCACAACACAAAACTTAACAGAAAACTCGTAAGCTCCGTTAGTACAAGAAAATAAATCACCACTTAGGTAATATTGTGAACTCATTATAAATTAATATTTGTGTAATATATACTGTATTCCAACTTCTCTATGGTTCATACCCTCCGATACTAGTCATAGATTCATCAAAATAAGCAAACAACACATAGAAAACAGAATCTGTCAAAAACAGAACAGTCTGTAGTAATATGTATCATTCGAATACTTCTGTAACTCCAACAATTATGAAATAAATTGGCGAACCTGAGAAATTTGTCTATTAATCATCTGCAAAAAGAATCAACCTAAAAGCACTCTTCAGTAAAAAGTGGCAGCTAATCTCGTGAGCACAATAGTTTCTGTTTTTGACAGGAAGATCGTATAGACTTCACCCAAGTCTTCCCAAAGGTTCTACTTGGCACAAACACTAATTAAAACATAAAACCACATATAAACAGAGGCTAGATGAATTATTTATTACTAAACAGGAGCAAAAAGCAAAGAACAAAAATAAAATTGGGTTGCCTCCCAACAAGCGCTAACGTTTAACGCCCTTAGCTAGGCATGATGATTTCAATGATGCTCACATAAAAGATAAGAATTGAAACATAAAGAGAGCATCATGAAGAATATGACTAGCACATTTAAATCTAACCCACCTCCTATGCATAGTGATTTTGTGAGCAAAAAATTTATGGGAACTATAATCAACTAGCATAGGAAGGCAAAACAAGCATAACTTTAAAACTTTAAGCACCTAGAGAGGAAACTTGATATTATTGCAATTCGTACAAGCATATATTCCTCCCTCATAATAATTTTCAGTAGCATCATGAATGAATTCAACAATATAACTATCACATAAAGCACTCTTTTCATGATGCATATAATGCTGGCCATCTCAGGCCCGGCCCTGTCGGCCCACCCAGGCCCGGCCCTAAAATCCAGGGCCTAGGCCCGATGGGCTTGCCCGTGGGCCGGGCTTGGGCCTGAGTTTTGAGCCCATCAGCAGGGCCTGGACGTGCTTGGGCTTGGCATGTTGGCATTTTAAGGAAGAGGCCCGGCCCACGGCCCTAAGCCCTAAGGGCTTTTCAGGGCTTTTTACCAGATGGGCTGGGCTTGGGCTTGAAAAGTAGGCCCGATGAAAGGGCCTGGGAGGGCATGGGCCTCAGTTTTCTGCCGTGGACTTTTTTAGGCCCGGCCCAACCCCGGCCCGGCCCGGCCCATGGCCAGATATATGCATAAGCATAGAAATTTTATTACTCTCCACATAAGCAAATTTATTCTCATCAATAGTAGTGGGAGCAAACTCAACAAAATAACTATCATGTGAAGCATAATCCAATTGAAAATTAAAATCATGATGACAAGTTTCATGGTTATCTTTATTCTTTATAGCATACGTGTCATCACAATAGTCATCATAAATAGGAGGCATGCTTTCATCATAATAAATTTGCTCATCAAAACTTGGGGGACAAAAAATATCATCTTCATCAAACATAGCATCCCCAAGCTTGTGGCTTTGAATATCATTAGCATCATGGGTATTCAAAGAATTCATACTAACAACATTGCAATCTTGCTCGTCATTAACATATTTTATGCCAAGCATTCTATGTAATTCTTCTTCTAGTACTTGAGCACAATTTTTCTTTCATCATTTTCACGAAAGATATTAAAAACATGAAGCATATGAGGCACCCTTAATTCCATTTCTTTTGTAGTTTTCTTTTATAAACTAAACTAGTGATAAAACAAGAAACTAAAAGATTCGATTGCAAGATCTAAAGATATACCTTCAAGCACTAACCTCGCCGGCAACGGCGCTAGAAACTGCTTGATGTCTACTACACAACCTTCTTCTTGTAGACGGTGTTGGGCCTCCAAGTGCAGAGGTTTGTAGGACAGTAGCAAATTTCCCTCAAGTGGATGACCTAAGGTTTATCAATCCGTGGGAGGCGTAGGATGAAGATGGTCTCTCTCAAGCAACCCCGCAACCAAATAACAAAGAGTCTCTTGTGTCCCCAACTGTGACGCCCCCAATTTGACCGTACACTAATCATACACGCAAACGTGTACGATCAAGATCAGGGACTCACGTGAAGATATCACAACACAACTCTAAAAATAAATTAAAAAGTCATACAAGCATCATAATACAAGCCAGGGGCCTCGAGGGCTCGAATACAAGTGCTCGATCATAGACGAGTCGGCGGAAGCAACAATATCTGAGTACAGACATAAGTTAAACAAGTTTGCCTTAAGAAGGCTAGCACAAAAGTAGCAACGATCGAAAAGGCAAGGCCTCCTGCCTGGGACCTCCTAACTACTCCTCGAAGCCGAACTCCATGTAGAATCATCCTCGGGATCTCTAGCTCCTGGACTCCAGCATCTGGTTGCGACAACCAGGTATAGAAAGGGGAAAAGAGGGAGAAAAGCAACCGTGAGTACTCATCCAAAGTACTCGCAAGCAAGGAGCTACACTACATATGCATGGGTATATGTGTAAAGGGCCATATCGGTGGACTGAACTGCAGAATGCCAGAATAAGAGGGGGATAGCTAGTCCTGTCGAAGACTACGCTTCTGGCCAGCCTCCATCTTGCAGCATGTAGAAGAGAGTAGATTGAAGTCCTCCAAGTAGCATCGCATAGCATAATCCTACCCGGCGATCCCCTCCTCGTCGCCCTGTTAGAGAGCGATCACCGGGTTGTATCTGGCACTTGGAAGGGTGTGTTTTATTAAGTATCCAGTTCTAGTTGTCATAAGGTCAAGGTACAACTCCGGGTCGTCCTTTTACCGAGGGACACGGCTATTCGAATAGATAAACTTCCCTGCAGGGGTGCACCACATAACCCAACACGCTCGATCCCATTTGGCCGGACACACTTTTCTGGGTCATGCCCGGCCTCGTAAGATCAACACGTCGCAGCCCCACCTAGGCTCAACAGAGAGGTCAGCACGCCGGTCTAAACCCTATGCGCGCAGGGGTCTGGGCCCATCGCCCATTGCACACCTGCACGTTGCGTACGCGGCCGGAAGCAGACCTAGCCCCCTTAATACAAGCGCGAGCTTACGGTCCAATGCGGCGCGCGCCACTCAGTCGCTGACGTCAAAAGAGCTTCGGCTGATACCACGACGCCGGGATACCCATAACTACTCCCGCGTAGATGGTTAGTGCGTATAGACCAAATGGCCAGACTCAGATCAAATACCCAGAACTCGTTAAGCGTGTTATTTGAAGTAACCGCGAACGCCGACCAGGGCCAGGCCCACCTCTCTCCTAGGTGGTCTCAACCTGCCCTGTCGCTCCGCCACAAAGTAACAGTCGGGGGCCGTCAGGAACCCAGGCCCACCTCTACCGGGATGGAGCCACCTGTCCTTTCAGCCCCCTCATCAGAATCACTTGCGGGTACTCAACGAGCCGACCCGACTTTAGTCACCACATGTGTCATGTATATAAGTATATAGTATATACCCGTGATCACCTCCCGAAGTGATCACGGCCCAGTAGTATAGCATGGCAGACGGACAAGAGTGTAGGGCCACTGATGGAACACTAGCATCCTATACTAAGCAGTAGGATAGCAGGTAAGGGTAACAACTGTAGCAACAATGACAGGCTATGCATCAGGATAGGATTAACGGAAAGCAGTAACATGCTACACTACTCTAATGCAAGCAGTATAGAGAAGAATAGGCGATATCTGGTGATCAAGGGGGGGGCTTGCCTGGTTGTTCTGGCAAGAAGGAGGGGTCGTCAACTCCGTAGTCGAACTGGGGGTCGCCGGTAGTCTCGGGGTCTACCGGAAAGAAGTAACGGAGGGGGAACACAATAAATAACAGAGCAATCAAAGCAACACAAAGCGTAACATGACAATACGCGGTGCTAGGTGTGCCCTAACGCGGTAGTAGGTGATATCGGCAAAGGGGGGAACATCCGGGAAAGTTTTCCCGAAGTTTGCATTTTTCGGACAAATGAAACGGAGGGGGAAAGTTGCAAGTTTGCTATGCTAGGGACGTCTGGCGGACGAACGGACTGCGTATTCGGATTCGGCTCGTCGTTCTGAGCAACTTTCATGTAGAAAGTATTTTCATCTGAGCTACGGTTTAAAAGATATGATTTTCTAAAGATTTACTAATTTCTGAAATTTAATTAATCATTTAATTTAATTCAAAATTGGATTTATGACATCAGCATGATGTCATGCTGACATCAGCAGTCAACAGGGGTTGACTAAGTCAAACTGACATGTGGGTCCAGTGGGACCCACCTGTCATTCTCTGTTTAGATTAATTAGGAATTAGCTAAACTAATCACTGTTTAATTAAACTAACTAGTTAATTAAATTAATTAAACATGATTAATTAACTTAATTAATTAATAATAATATTTTATTAATACATTTTTTTATTTTTAATTTTATTTTTATTTTTTTTAATTCTCTTTTTTTTAATTGACGTTCTTGGGCTGGGCCCCACATGTCTGTGGCCCAGAGGGGCCATAGCGGGTGCCAGCGTTAGCGGGCGTGGGCGAGCGTGGGCGTCCGACGGGGCGGACCCGAGCGGAGGCCGTTGGGGCACCGCGGGCGGCTCGCCGGCGGGCAGCGACGGGCGCGGGCCAACCGGGCGGTGGCCGCAGCGGACAGGGCGAGGAGGGGGAGGGGCGACAGCGCGGCGCACGGGGAAGGAGCAGCAGTGGCGGAGAGCGCCGTGGGACGACACGCAGTGGGCGCTGGTCGCAGGCGCGTGCGGGCGCGCACTTCACGCGGCGGGACAATTGCTTGTGCGAGCCGCGACGCGGGCGCGTGCGATGCAGTGGGGGAAACAGGGCGGTGGCGCGGTGCGTCGGCGCGGAGTGACGGGCACGGCCGGACGGTGCAGCGCGTGGCCAGGGCGCGGCCCGACCGCGGTGAGCGCGGGGCCGGAGCGCGTGAGGCGCGGTTGCGGCCGGAGCAGAGCATCGGTGGGCGCGGCGGGAGCGCGACAGAGGAGAAGGAGGGGAGGGCCTCACGAGGGGTTTTGCAGGGCACGGGGCAGTGGGGGTCGAGGAGGACGACGGAGACGAGGCGACGAGCTCGGGGGCGGTTCGGTGACGGAGAGGACGGCGGCGGTGGTGGTGCACGGCGACGACGAGCGGGTGTGGCCCGGTGACGAGGGGACGATGGAGAGGAGAAGAGGATGAGGCGGTCCGGCGGGTGGAGGAGGCAGTCCGGCGAGGGAGCTCCGGCGACAAGCGGCGGGGCGGCGTCGGGCGCGCGGGGGCGTGGTCGCCCCGATCTGGATCGGGGGAGTGGTGGGAGAGAGCGAGTGATGGGGGGAGTGTGCGGTTACGGGTTAGGGTTTGACCGGGGGGCTAGTAGAGGCTGCGGTTGGGCTGGCCTGGCGGCCTGGCAGCCTGCTGGCCGAGGCCCAATTGGGGGGGGGGGCTCTCTCTCTCTTTCTCTTCTCACATCTTAATTTCTTCTTTTCAGTTTTGTTTTCTGTTTTCTTTTCTTTATATATTTTCTTTTTTTTAATTCCTGTTTTATAAAATATAAATACAACCCCTAAATTAATGTTATAATTTATTCTACTGCCCCAAATAGTTTGACAGCTAATTAAAATAGTTTGCATTATTATTATTTTTAAAGGCATTTAATTAATTGTCATAGCTGCTGTTTTAATTACTTTAGAGCCTTTAAACATTTTATAAAAGTGTGGTTTCTCCACAATAATTACCTATGTATTATTTGGCAACACCCCAACATTTTAGTTTTAATATTAGAAAATCTTTACCGTTTGACTTTATTTTAAGTTTGAATTTCGAATCGATTTTGAACTAACACGAGATTAACAACAGTAACCATGGTGACGTGGCATCATTAACGTGGGATTACTGTAGCATAATTATCCGGGCGTCACAATTCTCCTCTACTACAAGAAATCTCGTCCCGAGATTTAAGAGGGGAAGTGACGGGAAAGGGATTTGGTCACAAAATTCTAACGAGCGTTCTCGATCTTGGTTGCTCTTCTCGAAGCGGTTGATCCATTACGTTGATGTCTTCATTTTCCTGCTTCAGGTCATCATGATGAAGCTGGCATCCTTTCTTCGGGAACTCCATCGTACTTACGAAGGACAAGGGGTAACTTCGGAATAACAGACCTCTGAACGGTTGACTATCTGGTTGATAACATCGGGGAAGGTGGCGGAAAGTAACTCTCGAATGGAAATTTAAGACAATATCGAGAGCAAAGTAAGGGGGTATCATGGGGAAGTTTCAAGCGGGCAAGCAATCGTTCGATGCCTGAAGGGTTCTGAGCAACGGGAATAAGTATTGTGTGATACCAAAATAGATCACTAGGAAGGTGGCCCGCGAATTAAATACGGAGCCAAGTGTGAGGAATAACCATTAGAAACAGGGTTGTATAGAAGAGTGAGGTTTCGATCCTGTGGAACTGTGGGTTATGGGCCCACCATGTGGTTTTTTTTATAGGAGCAGTGACATCTTGCACGGTCATGATAGCAAGGCATGTCAGAGAATACCCTGTCAGTTATGTCGGCAACACGTTGGTACCAAGGGCGAGGGACGAAGAGAACCATTTTCCTGCTCGTTGAAACGAGGCGGACCATTAGGCATCGGTGGCTACCGGGATGTCATCAACAATAGTAACAGGGTCTTGCTGACAGAATTGTACACCGAGGTGTTTACATAAGCAGGAGAATATTACTACTTAGATCATATAGAACTCAAGAAGGGTTAAACAAAAGAATGGAAAGGAAAATATCATTATCAGATAAAATAGAACAATGGAAAGGAAAATGTGTTTAAACACATATTTCAAGGGTATATTCTTCCCAAGGGTAAGCAGAGCATGATATCCATGTCGGGATATAACGTAGAAAACCTTTTAGGAAAGAGGAGAGAAATTTCATGCCATTACCCATACAACGGTGTTTGGATAATTGATAAAGAAAGTTTAGCATTGTGCTTCAAATGCTCTTATTAAAATTCGGAGTACCACAGACATGCTTCGAGATAGCATTGACATGGTCTTCAAGCAAAAGATAGACTTGGAATACACAAGGATTCATCAGGAACAACATATAGAATAAGTCTTTCAATTTCCTCATGGAAGAATGGTTAACCTTGCTAAAAAGGAAATTATAACAAAAGGTCCTCTGGCTAGGGGTGCTAAGCAAAGACACCACCTTATCGAGTTATGTAGAGACCAATGTTATAACTCTTGGAAATATGTTCCAACCATCATATCTAACCGAGATTCAGATCTGATTGGTGTCACGATTCCTCAGACTTAGGATGCCTAAGAAGAAAAAGGTGCAACACCAATTGACGAGATGACATTGTAAGATTCTCGGGAAACGAACTATGGAAGCGAGTTCCAAAACAAAAGTCCGTCAGTATACCAACGAGAGGATGAGGAGGTGGCTGATTGACTCAGCGACAATCCATTGAGATTTCCAAAAGATGGATTTCCACAACTATGTGACCAAGGAGATAACATTAGCTAGATTGAATGATATAATGAGGTATGCTCGAGGAAAACATACCCAATTAAACATTGGTTGAAAGGTGCACCCGAAATATGGGATGGGTTGCACGACCAACGTCGGAATGGTGATTTAATAATCAATAGTCTAAGAATGAACGGCCGACCATTGACTTCAAAGCAATAGGGTTGCTAGAAGTTTTAGAATCAAAACAACACAGTTCACCTGTTGGTATCCCGGTTAGAATCAACACGTGAACCTGGAAATGAATGGAGATGGCGAGAAGTATTACTATATCAGGAATTCTTAAGAGGTGGGGCAATCCTCACAACATCCTTGACATGAAAGACAGTAATACTTCAATGTAGAACATAACATAAGCTGGTTAGCAAGGAGCTCCATAACATGATCAAGTTTGTGATGAAAGGAATGTAAGGATGTTGTCGATGGTAACTCAAATTACCAAGGAACGAGGATGTCACTTATCATCAAGAATTCCATTGATATCCTGGAAGGAGTAAAAATGTTGATGATGATCACGAAATTTTGTTGTCGAGGGGATCTACGAAGAAGCAATTGATCAGCGACTGCATCAAGCAAAAGGACTGATGCAACAAAAGATTATTGGAGCCACAGATACTACACAAACTCGAGGTCAAGTTTGTTGTTCGAGGTGAAACAATATGACGAGGAAAATCAACGTAAGCTTAGCTCATCGTCGACAGTGGTGCTCCGGGAATAAGGACCAGGTAGCACAGTTAAAATCATCAAGATAATGATATAGCCGACCAGGCTAGGGATGACGTGATCGAGTACGAACTCGTAAGCAAAGGAGATTACTAAGAGTTGTTTAATCGTGATGCGGACTCGATTCGGTTATCGATGTCCTTGAGTGTTTAATAACTCGGAGCCCGTGAAAAATTGGAATCAATGAGAATGTAATACTTGATGGAGAACTCATAATAAGTTATGCACTTCCGTGATAATCTCGAGATACCAGGGGGTAATACTCGACGACAAACCAAAGTAGAGGTTGGACTGGGGTATTGCTCTTCAGAAGACAATTACTTAAACTTGCATAGGAAATGGTATTTAAAGGAGAACATGGTCGGAACCACGATCGCAAAGGATCAATTCACCAATACCAGATGATATTATACCAGGGAAATAGTTATTATTATAAGAAGCTTCCATGATAGGATCTACATCGTGTCCATGGGCATGAACACAAAGGTTCAAGGTCGACTCCCACTTCTCCAATGCATAACCTTTCATTCACTTCTCATTTTTCAAAGAAGTTGTAGTGTTGAAATTTTATCTGGCAAAATACCAGAAGAGTATGACTCATGAAAACTTTCGAGTTCACACATATTACGAAAGGCATAGGTTCAACCCATCAAGGCATCTTAGGAACATATACCACAAACTTCGGAGTAAATATTACAAGCTCGAAAGAAGAGCATTGTTCAAAAACAGATGATACAATTTACCAAAGGCATTATATACCCATGGAAAGGCTCACAAGGTTATTTAATATGAAGGACACTGTCGGATAAAATCCAACAAAGGAACCGATGGTCCACAAGGGATCTGATATGAGCATCGGTACTCAACCAGAGGAAGAAGAATGCAAGGAGATCTGATTATGGAAACAACTGACTAACTCAAAGTTCAAATGCAAAAGAATTATGATCTCCAAATCAGGGGTCAGAAGCAACGCTCTGATCAAGGATGGATAAGTTGAGTAGGCTTAGGGGTACAATCGATGGCAATTTGATAGGTCGAGATCGAGCTCACGTTTAAAATGACGTCTGAGCCGGAAGAATGAATTCTAGGATATGATTGAGGATTGCGAGCATTCGCAACAAATTGAATCAACGGACTCAAAATGATAATGACAAGAGATGCCAATAAGATTACGAGACTTATGGGATTAACCATAATGCAAGCAAACAAGAATTTCAAGAGCAATAGGCTCCTGAGGATTTTCGGAAGATCGAATAGTATTTTGAAGACTATTGTGGAATACTTGAATCATTTGGGGATGAGCGGATACTCGATAAGTGCGAGAAATTATTCATAGGGGTATTCAGGTGGAAAAGAACTGCAAGGCAGTGGTACAAGGGATTCTTAAAAAGCCGGAGAGCAATTCGATGTATCTGGTAGTAACACGAGAAACTCAGAGTAATTGTATGAACAACAAGTGTATGTTGTTATCCATATGGATATATCGGTAGTAGGGAATTGAAAAGGCAGAGGGCACAAGGGTCTCAGGAATGATCGAAGAGTATCTTCAACATCTTCTGGTGCAGTCGGCGACCATCTGTGATAAAGGGCACTCCGGGAGAAAGTATTTACGAGAACCTACAGTTAGTCCTTTTAGCAAAATCATTTAACCCGAATAGGAGAGAGTTCAGAGTCCCAGAGTATAGACAAGGAGTAAAAGATCCTAATACCACCCAATGGCGACGTGGGCCCGTAAGCCACACAGCCATGTTAGTAAAAGTTTTTCATTGACTAGACTCGACTTCGGCCAAGGAGTTGGAAAGGGGGATTCCTACAGGCAGTCGGCTCTAATACCAACTTGTGACGCCCCTGATTTGATCGTACACTAATCATACACGCAAACGTGTACGATCAAGATCAGGGACTCACGGGAAGATATCAGAACACAACTCTAAAAATAAAATAAAAAGTCATACAAGCATCATAATACAAGCCAGGGGCCTCGAGGGCTCGAATACAAGTGCTCGATCATAGACGAGTCAGCGGAAGCAACAATATCTGAGTACAGACATAAGTTAAACAAGTTTGCCTTAAGAAGGCTAGCACAAAAGTAGCAACGATCGAAAAGGCAAGGCCTCCTGCCTGGGACCTCCTAACTACTCCTCGAAGCCGAACTCCATGTAGAATCATCCTCGGGATCTCTAGCTCCTGGACTCCAGCATCTGGTTGCGACAACCAGGTATAGAAAGGGGAAAAGAGGGAGAAAAGCAACCGTGAGTACTCATCCAAAGTACTCGCAAGCAAGGAGCTACACTACATATGCATGGGTATATGTGTAAAGGGCCATATCGGTGGACTGAACTGCAGAATGCCAGAATAAGAGGGGGATAGCTAATCCTGTCGAAGACTACGCTTCTGGCCAGCCTCCATCTTGCAGCATGTAGAAGAGAGTAGATTGAAGTCCTCCAAGTAGCATCGCATAGCATAATCCTACCCGGCGATCCCCTCCTCATCGCCCTGTTAGAGAGCGATCACCGGGTTGTATCTGGCACTTGGAAGGGTGTGTTTTATTAATTATCCAGTTCTAGTTGTCATAAGGTCAAGGTACAACTCCGGGTCGTCCTTTTACCGAGGGACACGGCTATTCGAATAGATAAACTTCCCTGCAGGGGTGCACCACATAACCCAACACGCTCGATCCCATTTGGCCGGACACACTTTTCTGGGTCATGCCCGGCCTCGTAAGATCAACACGTCGCAGCCCCACCTAGGCTCAACAGAGAGGTCAGCACGCCGGTCTAAACCCTATGTGCGCAGGGGTCTGGGCCCATCGCCCATTGCACACCTGCACGTTGCGTACGCGGCCGGAAGCAGACCTAGCCCCCTTAATACAAGCGCGAGCTTACAGTCCAATGCAGCGCGCGCCACTCAGTCGCTGACGTCAAAAAGAGCTTCGGCTGATACCACGACGCCGGGATACCCATAACTACTCCCGCGTAGATGGTTAGTGCGTATAGACCAAATGGCCAGACTCAGATCAAATACCCAGAACTCGTTAAGCGTGTTATTTATACCGCGAACGCCGACCAGGGCCAGGCCCACCTCTCTCCTAGGTGGTCTCAACCTGCCCTGTCGCTCCGCCACAAAGTAACAGTCGGGGGCCGTCAGGAACCCAGGCCCACCTCTACCGGGATGGAGCCACCTGTCCTTTCAGCCCCCTCATCAGAATCACTTGCGGGTACTCAACGAGCCGACCCGACTTTAGTCACCACATGTGTCATGTATATAAGTATATAGTATATACCCGTGATCACCTCCCAAGTGATCACGGCCCAGTAGTATAGCATGGCAGACGGACAAGAGTGTAGGGCCACTGATGGAACACTAGCATCCTATACTAAGCAGTAGGATAGCAGGTAAGGGTAACAACTGTAGCAACAATGACAGGCTATGCATCAGGATAGGATTAACGGAAAGCAGTAACATGCTACACTACTCTAATGCAAGCAGTATAGAGAAGAATAGGCGATATCTGGTGATCAAGGGGGGGCTTGCCTGGTTGTTCTGGCAAGAAGGAGGGGTCGTCAACTCCGTAGTCGAACTGGGGGTCGCCGGTAGTCTCGGGGTCTACCGGAAAGAAGTAACGGAGGGGGAACACAATAAATAACAGAGCAATCAAAGCAACACAAAGCGTAACATGACAATACGCGGTGCTAGGTGTGCCCTAACGCGGTAGTAGGTGATATCGGCAAAGGGGGGAAACATCCGGGAAAGTTTTCCCGAAGTTTGCATTTTTCGGACAGATGAAACGGAGGGGGAAAGTTGCAAGTTTGCTATGCTAGGGACGTCTGGCGGACGAACGGACTGCGTATTCGGATTCGGCTCGTCGTTCTGAGCAACTTTCATGTAGAAAGTATTTTCATCTGAGCTACGGTTTAAAAGATATGATTTTCTAAAGATTTACTAATTTCTGGAATTTAATTAATCATTTTATTTAATTCGAAATTGGATTTATGACATCAGCATGATGGCATGCTGACATCAGCAGTCAACAGGGGTTGACTAAGTCAAACTGACATGTGGGTCCAGTGGGACCCACCTGTCATTCTCTGTTTAGATTAATTAGGAATTAGCTAAACTAATCACTGTTTAATTAAACTAACTAGTTAATTAAATTAATTAAACATGATTAATTAACTTAATTAATTAATTAATAATTAATTTTATTAATACATTTTTATTTTTATTTATTAAATTTTTTATTCTTTTTTTTAATTGACGTTCTTGGGCTGGGCCCCACATGTCTGTGGCCCAGAGGGGCCATAGCGGGTGCCAGCGTTAGCGGGCATGGGCGAGCGTGGGCGTCCGACGGGGCGGACCCGAGCGGAGGCCGTTGGGGCACCGCGGGCGGCTCGCCGGCGGGCAGCGACGGGCGCGGGCCAACCGGGCGGTGGCCGCAGCGGACAGGGCGAGGAGGGGGAGGGGCGACAGCGCGGCGCACGGGGAAGGAGCAGCAGTGGCGGAGAGCGCCGTGGGACGACACGCAGTGGGCGCTGGTCGCAGGCGCGTGCGGGCGCGCACTTCACGCGGCGGGACAATTGCTGTGCGAGCCGCGACGCGGGCGCGTGCGATGCAGTGGGGGAAACAGGGCGGTGGCGCGGTGCGTCGGCGCGGAGTGACGGGCACGGCCGGACGGTGCAGCGCGTGGCCAGGGCGCGGCCCGACCGCGGTGAGCGCGGGGCCGGAGCGCGTGAGGCGCGGTTGCGGCCGGAGCAGAGCATCGGTGGGCGCGGCGGGAGCGCGACAGAGGAGAAGGAGGGGGAGGGCCTCACGAGGGGTTTTGCAGGGCACGGGGCAGTGGGGGGTCGAGGAGGACGACGGAGACGAGGCGACGAGCTCGGGGGCGGTTCGGTGACGGAGAGGGCGGCGGCGGTGGTGGTGCACGGCGATGACGAGCGGGTGTGGCCCGGTGACGAGGGGACGATGGAGAGGAGAAGAGGATGAGGCGGTCCGGCGGGTGGAGGAGGCAGTCCGGCGAGGGAGCTCCGGCGACGGGCGGCGGGGCGGCGTCGGGCGCGCGGGGGCGTGGTCGCCCCGATCCCGATCTGGATCGGGGGAGTGGGGGGAGAGAGCGAGTGGTGGGGGGAGTGTGCGGTTACGGGTTAGGGTTTGACCGGGGGGGCTAGTAGAGGCTGCGGTTGGGCTGGCCTGGCGGCCTGGCAGCCTGCTGGGCCGAGGCCCAATTGGGGGGGGCTCTCTCTCTTTCTCTTCTCACATCTTAATTTCTTCTTTTCAGTTTTGTTTTCTGTTTTCTTTTCTTTATATATTTTCTTTTCTATTTTATTTTTTAATTCCTGTTTTATAAAATATAAATACAACTCCTAAATTAATGTTATAATTTATTCTACTGCCCCAAATAGTTTGACACCTAATTAAAATAGTTTGCATTATTATTATTTTTAAAAGGCATTTAATTAATTGTCATAGCTGCTATTTTAATTACTTTAGAGCCTTTAAACATTTTATAAAAGTGTGGTTTCTCCACAATAATTACCTATGTATTATTTGGCAACACCCCAACATTTTAGTTTTAATATTAGAAAATCTTTACCGTTTGACTTTATTTTAAGTTTGAATTTCGAATCGATTTTGAACTAACACGAGATTAACAACAGTAACCATGGTGACGTGGCATCATTAACGTGGGATTACTGTAGCATAATTATCCGGGCGTCACACCAACACACCCAATACAATGGTAAATTGTATAGGTGCACTAGTTCGGCGAAGAGATGGTGATACAAGTGCAATATGGATGGTAGATATAGGTTTTTGTAAACTGAAAATATAAAAACAGCAAGGTAACTAATGATAAAAGTGAGCACAAACGGTATTGCAATGTGTTGAAACAAGGCCTAAGGTTCATACTTTCACTAGTGCAAGTTTTCTCAACAATAATAACATAATTGGATCATATAACTATCCCTCAACATGCAACAAAGAGTCACTCCAAAGTCACTAATAGCGGGGAACAAACGAAGAGATTATTGTAGGGTACGAAACCACCTCAAAGTTATCCTTTATAATCAATCTATTAAAGAGTCCATAGTAAAATAACACGAAGCTATTCTTTCCGTTCAATCTATCATAGAGTTCGTACTAGAATAACACCTTAAGACACAAATCAACCAAAACCCTAATGTCACCTAGATACTCCAATGTCACCTCAAGTATCCGTGAGTATGATTATACGATATGCATCACAAAATCTCAGATTCATCTATTCAACCAACACAAAGTACTTCAAAGAGTGCCCCAAAGTTTCTACCGAAGAGTCAAGACTAAAACGTGTGCCAACCCCTATGCATCACAAGGTCACTGAACCCGCAAGTTGATCACCAAAACATACATCAAGTAGATCACGTGATATCCCATTGTCACCACAGATAAGCACATGCAAGACATACATCAAGTGTTCTCAAATCCTTAAAGACTCAATCCAATAAGATAACTTCAAAGGGAAAACTCAATCCATTACAAGAGAGTAGAGGGGGAGAAACATCATAAGATCCAACTATAATAGCAAAGCTCGCGATACATCAAGATCGTGCCAAATAAAGAACACGAGAGAGAAAGAGAGAGAGAGATCAAACACATAGCTACTGGTACATATCCTCAGCCCCAAGGGTGAACTACTCCCTCCTCGTCATGGAGAGCGTCGGGATGGTGAAGATGGCCACCGGTGAGGGATCCCCCCCTCCGGCAGGGTGTCGGAACAGGGTCCCGATTGGTTTTTGGTGGCTACAGAGGCTTGCGGCGGCGGAACTCCCGGTCTAGGTTTCTTTCTGGAAGTTTGGGTATATATAAGAGGTGTTGGAGTCGGTAACAAGTCAAGGGGGTCTTCGAGGCGGCCACGAGGTAGGGGGGCGCGCCCAGGGGGGTAGGGCGCGCCACCCACCCTCGTGCATGCCTCGGGACTCTTCTGGTCCATCTCCAATACTCCGTGGGCTTCTTTTGGTCCATAAAAAGCGTCAAAAATTGGCACGTCAATTGGACTCCATTTGGTATTCTTTTTCTGTAAAATTCAAAAACAAGGAAAAAACAGAAACTGGCACTGGGCTCTAGGTTAGTAGGTTATTCCCAAAAATCATATAAAATAGCATATAAATGCATATAAAACATCCTAGATGGATAGTATAATAGCATGGAACAATCAAAAATTATAGATACATTGGAGACGTATCAGCATCCCCAAGCTTAATTCATGCTCGTCCTCGAGTAGGTAAATGATAAAAACAGAATTTTTGATGTGGAATGCTACCTAACATATTTTTCAATGTAATTTTCTTTATTGTGGCATGAATATTCAGATCCATAAGATTCAAAACAAAAGTTTAATATTGACATAAAACCAATAATACTTCAAGCATACTAATAAAGCAATCATGTCTTCTCAAAATAACATGGCCAAAGAAAGCTATCCCTACAAAATCATATAGTTTGGCTATGCTCTATCTTCATCACACAAAAATTTAAATCATGCACAACCCCGATGACAAGCCAAGCAATTATTTCATACTTTTGATGTTCTCAAACTTTTTCAATCTTCACGCAATACATGAGCGTGAGCCATGGACATAGCACTATAGGTGGCATAGAATGGTGGTTGTGGAGAAGACAAAAAGGAGAATACAGTCTCACATCAACTAGGCATATCAACGGGCTGTGGAGATGCCCATCAATAGATATTAATGTGAGTGAGTAGAGATTGCCATGCAACGGATGCACTAGAGCTATAAGTGCATGAAAGCTCAAAAAGAAACTAAGTGGGTGTGCATCCAACTCGCTTGCTCACGAAGACCTAGGGCACTTTGAGAAAGCCCATCATTGGAATATACAAGCCAAGTTCTATAATGAAAGATTCCCACTAGTATATGAAAGTGACAACATAGGAGACTCTCTATCATGAAGATCATGGTGCTACTTTGAAGCACAAGTGTGGTAGAAGGATAGTAGCATTGCCCCTTCTCTCTTTTTCTCTCATTTTTTGTTTTTTTGGGCCTTTTTTTATGGCCTCTTTTTTCTTTTCTTTTTATTTTTCGTCCGGAGTCTCATCCCGACTTGTGGGGGAATCATAGTCTCCATCATCCTTTCCTCACTGGGACAATGCTCTAATAATGATGATCATCACACTTTTATTTACTTACAACTCATGAATTACAACTCGATACTTCGAACAAAATATGACTCTATATGAATGCCTCCGGCGGTGTACCGGGATGTGCAATGAATCAAGAGTGACATGTATGAAAGATTTATGAAGGTGGCTTTGCCACAAATACGATGTCAACTACATGATCATGGAAAGCAATATGACAATGATGAAGTGTGTCATAATAAACGGAACGGAGGAAAGTTGCATGGAATATATCTCGGAATGGCTATGGAAATGCCATAATAGGTAGGTATGGTGGCTGTTTTGAGGAAGGTATATAGTGGGTGTATGGTACCGGCGAAAGTTGCGCGGCACAAGAGAGGCTAGCAATGGTGAAAGGGTGAGAGTGCGTATAATCCATGGACTCAACATTAGTCATAAATAACTCACACACTTATTGCAAAAATCTATTAGTTATTGAAACGAAGTACTACGCGCATGCTCCGACCGTCACTCATAAGGAAGACAATCAATAAATAAATCATGCTCCGACTTCATCACATAACGGTTCACCATACGTGCATGCTACGGGAATCACAAACTTTAACACAAGTATGTCTCAAATTCCCAACTACTCACTAGCATGACTCTAATATTACCATCCTCATATCTCAAAAAAATCATAAAGAATCAAACTTCTCATAGTATTCAATGCATTTTATATGAAAGTTTTTATTATATCCCTCTTGGATGCCCATCAGATTAGGACTAGTTTTATAACCAAAGCAAATTACCATGTTGTTCTAAAACACTCTCAAAATAATATATGTGAAGCATGAGAGATCAATAATTTCTATAAATAAAGCCACCACCGTGCTCTAAAAAGATATAAGTGAAGCACTAGAGCAAATGACAAACTACTCCGAAAGATATAAGTGAAGATCAATTAGTAGTTGAATAATTATGTAACTATGTGAAGAATCTCTAACATTTAAGAATTTCAGATCTTGGTATTTTTTTCAAACAACAAGCAAAACAAAAGAAAATAAAATGACGCTCCAAGCAAAACACATATCATGTGGTGAATAAAAATATAGCTCCAAGTAAAGTTACCGATGAACGAAGAAGAAAGAGGGGATGCCATCCGGGGCATCCCCAAGCTTAGGCTCTTGGTTGTCCTTGAATATTACCTTGGGGTGCCTTGGGCATCGCCAAGCTTAGGCTCTTGCCACTCCTTATCCCATAGTCCATCGAATCCTTACCCAAAACTTGAAAACTTCACAACACAAAACTTAACAGAAAACTCGTAAGCTCCGTTAGTATAAGAAAATAAATCACCACTTAGGTACTGTTGTGAACTCATTCTAAATTCATATTGGTGTAATGTCTACTGTATTCCAACTTCTCTATGGTTCATACCCTCCGACACCACTCATAGATTCATCAAAATAAGCAAACAACACATAGAAAACAGAATATGTCAAAAACAGAACAGTCTGTAGTAATATGTATCATTCGAATACTTATGTAACTCCACAAATTATGAAATAAATTGGTGGACCTGAGGAATTTCTGTATTAATCATCTGCAAAAAGAATCAACCTAAAAGCACTCTCCAGTAAAAAGTGGCAGCTAATCTCGTGAGCACAAAAGTTTCTGTTTTTGACAGGAAGATCGCATAGACTTCACCCAAGTCTTCCCAAAGGTTCTACTTGGCACAAACACTAATTAAAACATAAAACCACATATAAACAGAGTCTAGATGAATTATTTATTACTAAACAGGAGCAAAAATCAAAGAACAAAAATAAAATTGGGTTGCCACCCAACAAGCGCTAACGTTTAACGCCCTTAGCTAGGCATGATGATTTCAATGATGCTCACATAAAAGATAAGAATTGAAACATAAAGGGAGCATCATGAAAAATATGACTAGCACATTTAAGTATAACCCACTTCCTATGCATAGTGATTTTGTGAGCAAACAATTTATGGGAACTATAATCAACTAGCATAGGAAGGCAAAACAAGCATAACCTTAAAACTTTAAGCACATAGAGAGGAAACTTGATATTATTGCAATTCCTACAAGCATATATTCCTCCCTCATAATAATTTTCAGTAGCATCATGAATGAATTCAACAATATAAATATCACATAAAGCACTCTTTTCATGATGCATAAGCATAGAAATTTTATTACTCTCCACATTAGCAAATTATTCTCATCAATAGTAGTGGGAGCAAACTCAACAAAATAACTATCATGTGAAGCATA
Source organism: Triticum aestivum (assembly GCF_018294505.1). Lineage (NCBI taxonomy): Eukaryota > Viridiplantae > Streptophyta > Magnoliopsida > Poales > Poaceae > Triticum > Triticum aestivum. Next base: position 200,117,562 of record NC_057808.1, on the reverse strand, counting down.
ATCCAATTGAAAATTAAAATCATGATGACAAGATTCATGGTTATAGCATACGTGTCATCACAATAGTCATCATAAATAGGAGGCATGCTTTCATCATAATAAATTTGCTCATCAAAACTTGGGGGACAAAAAATATCATCTTCATCAAACATAGCATCCCCAAGCTTGTGGCTTTGCATATCATTAGCATGATGGGTATTCAAAGAATTCATACTAACAACATTGCAATCTTGCTCATCAATCACATATTTTATGCCAAGCATTCTATGTAATTCTTCTTCTAGTACTTGAGCACAATTTTCCTTTCCATCATTTTCACGAAAGATATCAAAAAGATGAAGCATATGAGGCACCCTTAATTCCATTTTTTGTAGTTTATTTTATAAACTAAACTAGTGATAAAACAAGAAACTAAAAGATTCGATTGCAAGATCTAAAGATATACCTTCAAGCACTAACCTCCCTGGCAACGACGCCAGATACTGCTTGATGTCTACTACACAACCTTCTTCTTGTAGACGCTGTTGGTCCTCCAAGTGCAGAGGTTTGTAGGACAGTAGCAAATTTCCCTCAAGTGGATGACCTAAGGTTTATCAATCCGTGGGAGGCGTAGGATGAAGATGGTCTCTCTCAAGCAACCCTGCAACCAAATAACAAAGAGTCTCTTGTGTCCCCAACACACCCAATATGATGGTAATTGTATAGGTGCACTAGTTCGGCGAAGAGATGGTGATACAAGTGCAATATGGATGGTAGATATAGGTTTTTGTAAACTGAAATATAAAAACAGCAAGGTAACTAATGATAAAAGTGAGCACAAACGGTATTGCAACACGTTGAAACAAGGCCTAAGGTTCAAACTTTCACTAGTGCAAGTTCTCTCAACAATAATAACATAATTGGATCATATAACTATCCCTCAACATGCAACGAAGAGTCACTCCAAAGTCACTAATAGCGGGGAACAAACGAAGAGATTATTGTAGGGTTGTACAAAACCACCTCAAAGTTATCCTTTATGATCGATCTATTCAAGAGTCCGTAGTAAAATAACACGAAGCTATTCTTTCCGTTTGATCTATCATAGAGTCCTTACTAGAATAACACCTTAAGAAACAAATCAACCAAAACCCTAATGTCACCTAGATACTCCAATGTCACCTCAAGTATCCGTCGGTATGATTATACGATATGCGTCACACAATCTCATATTCATCTATTCAACCAACACAAAGTACTTCAAATAGTGCCCCAAAGTTTCTACCGGAGAGTCAAGACGAAAACGTGTGCCAACCCCTATGCATAAGTTCACAAGGTCACTGAACCCGCAAGTTGATCACCAAAACATACATCAAGTAGATCACGTGATATCCCATTGTCACCATAGATAAGCACATGAAAGACATACATCAAGTGTTTTCAAATCCTTAAAGACTCAATCCGATAAGATAACTTCAAAGGGAAAACTCAATCCATTACAAGAGAGTAGAGGGGGAGAAACATCATAAGATCCAACTATAATAGCAAAGCTCGCGATACATCAAGATCATGCCAAATCAAGAACGAGAGAGAGAGAGAGAGATCAAACAAATAGCTACAGGTACATACCCTTTGTCAGGACCCCGATCCTAAGTCACACCGATCTAGCATGTAACACCTCATATCACTTTGCGGCCTCACGCACGGTATTCCCACGGGTGTCGCCTTACCTGGCTCGGGACCATTTGCGCCTTTTGGCTCACGTATATGATAGTGTTGCTAGCATCCATATGACAGAGAACCCGGGCCGACATGACTAGTCGTGAACCCAAAGTGGCACTAACTTACGGGGACAGGCATACATGAAACAATATCGAGCATGTCGGTCAATAGCTTGTGAATCCGGGCTGTAGCAATTGGGCTAACAGGACGCCGGGAACCCGGGCTGTAGCAGGCTAGCAGGACTCCGGATGTCACCGCGTGACATTTCCCCGAAGGGACAGACGCAGGAACGAAGTGTATCACATGCCGGCCAGTCTAGATGTTCCGGAGCAGTAGTGCTGGGCTAGCAGGACTCCGGTAAACTGGGCTGTAGCGGACTACCAAGGCTCAGTGGAAGCACCAGACTACATTTCCCCATAAGAGAGGCTACCAAGGATAAACAACTAGATTGTCGGATCCCACACATACCAAGCATTTCAATCATACACATAATATGCTCAATATGTGCAAATACAACATGGCATCACAACAAGACTCTACGACTTAGAGTATTTTTCATTAGGCTCCGAGGAGCCAAGTATTACAAACATGGGTCTCATGACCCAACATACAGAGCATACAAGCAACAAGCACATGCGGAAGCTTAACTTCTCTGAGTACAGACAACTACAAATGAAGAAGGCTGAGAAGCCTGACTATCTACAAGACCCTCCCAAGGATACAAGATCGTAGCTGAGGTAACAAGCTAAACGTCGAAGTCCACGCGGAACTACTAGCGATACTGAAGTCTCTCTGCAAAATATAAAATAAGCAAACGTGAGTACAAATGTACCTAGCAAGACTTACATCAGAACTATCTACATATGCATCGGTATCAACAAGGGGTGGTTGAGTTTAACTGCAGCAAAACAGCTTTGACTCGGTGGCTATCCTGAACTACGACCGCAAGTAACTCTTTTGAGGTGGCGCACACGAGTCCACATATTCACCATACAATTACACCACTATGGATCCGCTCCCGTCTCCCTACGAGAACACCATCCATAGCACTCACGCTTATCTTGCGCATTTTAGAGTATCCACTTTCACTTGTGTATGAACTGTACATGCAACCCAGAAGTCCTTTTCCGCGGACACGGCTATTCGAATAGATCATGTTAACTCTGCAGGGGTGTACTTCTTCACACACGCTCTCGCCACTTACCACCATGTACACGTCGTGTATCTCGGGAACCTTCAAGCGGAAGCCTGGCGAGGGAGTCGGCCACGACCTGACTAACTACACAAGTCTTTAGTCCAGGTTTATCGCCTATTCAGGTTCCATCCGCAAGCAGATCCGGCCAAGCTGTCGCTCACGGCCCCAAATGATGTGAGCAGGGTTCCCAAGCCCACCATCCGGGTGCCACCTGGTACACCGTGCCACTGTGCCTAGTCTGTCCCAAGCCCACCTGTGTCGGGTGCCACTTGGTAGACTACTAACACTACCTACAAACACCAGAAACTAGTTGCAACTCCTGGACAGAGATCAGGTTGATTAATAAGTCGAGAGAGCTTGGAGTGCCCGGAGCCCAATGTGTGGTAGTAATTGTTCATGGATCACAAACATAGAACTCAGTTCCTAAGGACGGTTTCAATGAGACAACCCACCATGTACTCCTACATGGCCTCTCACCGCTACCTTTACCAAATCGTGTTCACACACTTAGGTCACACACAGTAGGACATGTTCATCACCATTCCAATTCATCCCCGATGAAACAGACCTGACTCAACTCTAAGAAGTAGCAGGCATGACAAACAAGCGTGAATGAGTAGGCACATCAGGGCTCAAACAACTCCTACTCATGCTAGTGGGTTTCATCTATTTACTGTGGCAATGACAGATCATGCAGAGGAAAGGGGCTCAACTACCGCAGCATGTAACAGTTGAAACGTTGTTGTCCCAATGCAGTAAAAGAGAGCAGGAGCGAGAGAGTGGGATTGTATCGGAATGAACAAGGGGGTTTTGCTTGCCTGGCATTTCTGACGATGGTATAGCTCTTCATCGGTGTCACCGATCACGTCGCCAGAAACATCGTCTACTAAGAGGGAACAACCACCGGCAAACACAAAAGGAACCACAATCAATGCAATGCACATTCATATGAATGATATGTCATATTAATGTACTGAATTGACCTAGTGCAACGGTTAGTCATATTCATTGAAGTGGAATTCAAACCTATAGCAAATTCCAACTCCAAAACTAATTATCATTTATTCCATAATCATGAATTGTCCTATTCAGTGAGGTTAACTTGTTAAAACATGCATGAAAATGCAATATTCAGATTCTTTGGATTTTCCTGATCATTTTTCATATATAAATTATTTGATTTGGAGCTACGGTTGATTTTCTATGATTTTAGAAGTTTTGGATATTTTCTAAAATAAATAAATCATTTCTGATTTATTTAAAATCCCAGAAAAGCTAATATGACGTCAGCCTTAGGTCAGCATTGCATCAGCAGTCAACAAAGTCAAATCTGACGTGCGGGTCCCACATGTCAGCGTTATAGAAGCTAAGCGGGTTTTAAACCCCACGTTGACTAGGATTTGACCAGCTGCTGGGGCCCGCTGTCAGTGACACGGTGTAATTAGCAGTGTGGTTAGGCCCTAATGGCGTGGTTAGCCGGCGGCTTAACGACGGCGACCACACAGCGCGGCGGCGGCTCGCCGGAGTGGCGCTAGGGACAGCGGCTGGGCGCGCTGAGGGCACTAGGGGGAAGCCCAGGCCCGTGCGCATCTAGGGAGGCCGCGGGGCTGCCGGGGATGGACGGTTGGAGCGGCGGCATCGAGGTTCACGGTGGCCGGAGCTACGGCGTCGGCGGGACGGGCTAGCAACCAGGAACAGAGGAGGGAAGCAGAGGGGGAAGATCAGGAGCTCACAGGGAACACGCAGGGATGGTCAGTGGGCTCGGGGGCGCGATGAAGGCGGCGAATCGGCGATGGCAACCGGCGGGTACCGAGGTTTAAGACGGCGTGATGGCTATGGTGTGGCGCTTCCCTTCTCCTGAGCGTCCGCGGAGATGAAATGGAGCACGGCTGGTCATCTAGGCATGGTCCTGCGGTGAGGCGGCATCGCTGGCCATGTGGGTGACGAACGGCGACGATGGTGGCTCTCGGGTGGTGCTCGGAATCGAGCTGTGGAGGAGTGGAGCGAGGCAGAGGGAGGAGGGGAAAGCGAGAGAAGGTCAGGGGCGTCTCCAAGTGCGGATCACATCGAGGGAGGGGCAAGCAGGAGGTGGCCACGGCCGAGCGCGCGCGACACGCAGCTCCCTGCCTGCCTGGCGGGAGGTAGCAGGTGACTGGCAGGGGCCAGTGGGCTGGGCCTGCCTGCTAGGTTGCTGCTACAGGTTGGTGGCCCAGGTTAGTTCCCTTTCCTTCTTCTCTTTTTGTTTTCTATTTTCTTTGCTCTGTTTTGATTTAGTAAAAGTACTAAACCATTTTTGTTGCTTCTGATAATTCTTGTAGGGACTAGTTGGATTATTCCAAAGCCCCTCACCAAAAATCAGAAGTATTGGAGCTACTAAATATTTATATGAATTAATAACCCCAATTCAAATACAATATGAATTGATTCAAAAATCCAAATGTCATAGAAAAATGTGCATCATCTCTGGTTACTGTTTCCAGCATTTTCCAAAAATGATGAACAGTTTTTAAGGCCATTTGGGTTAATTGAAAAATATTTTTAGTTTAACCTATTTAAATTGATTTAGTGCTAGGGCTTGGTCATCCCCAATTCAAATTTCCTTTGAATTTAAACATGATGCAAGGGTGCAGATGCAACTAATTACAAACAATTCTGGGGCTATGACAACTCACCCCCACTAACAAGAATCTCGTCCCGAGATTCAAGACGTGAGGTAAGAAGACAGAGGGGACACAAAGATAACACGATCTTCATGAACCAATTGCCCTCCTCGAATATGTTGATCCATTGCTCCAATTGATGTTGATGTCTTTGCTTTTGAGATTTCCATCCAACACGATGATGGCAGAAAGAAACTCTACAGGAATCGATCTCCTCGAAGATCGAGTACTCAGGATCAACTCATGGAGTGAGACGTTGAAACATCTCTTAAGCTAAGACACAAACACACCTCAGGGGGGGATGGTAAGGAGCTGATGATGAAGGTTCAATTTGGTAGACAACAATTCCACACTTGAACAAAATGGTTGATAGGTTTCGAGGTAGCGAGGGGTTAATTGCCATGATTCCATAACAGGACACCTCGGGGAAGGTGACTCGTAGAATTATTCCCTTAAGTGGCAAAAAGAATTACTTTTGATACAAAGATCATTGAAACTCTCTATACCAGCCTAAGGAAATCACAATTGATCATTTGAATGAATTCGAAAGAATGGCATACTCAGTATGGAGAGGAAACTAGAGTTATAGGACAACTCGGCAATAGAAGGCACATTCGAATTGATACCGAGGATATAACCCAGTGACTGAGCGTGCTCTCAAGAACTTGAGCATTTCTGTATTCATCAAGGTTTTACCAACATCCATGCCGAGGATCCTGGCAACACATCATACTACCATGATGAACGGTGATGGAGGATGCAGAGGCAAAGGAGGACATCACTTTCTCAGATTTTCCTTAGCAATGCCAAAGAAGCAAATCTGGATGATCGACCGAGAGACATTTAGCACTCTGCTTCTAATGTTCTCCTTGATGTACTAGGTACCACGATCAATGCTTAAAAGCATCAACATGGCCATCAAGTAAAGGTCAGACTTCGGGAGCACAAAAATCCATAAGGAACAACTTGTCGAATAAGTCATACCAAATCCTCACGGAGAAGATGGTAGAATTGCTCATTCAAGATACTACAATAATAGATCTTCCGGCTAGGTGTGTCGGCCAGAACATCAACCTCATCGGGACCTACATCATAGAACTTGGAAATGTTCCAACCATCATATCTGCCTGAGATTCAGATCTGGTTGGTAACAGGATTTTTCAGACAACATGTCTAGAAAAGAAAGGTTGCAACACAAGTCGACGAGATGATGTTGCGAGATTCTCGGGAGATGAACTACGATAGCAAGCTCCAAAACATGAGCTGGTTCTGCTACATACATGTGACCGTGCTGTCCAAGACAAGAATGACCACATAGTAGTCTTATAATAAAACACTATCAAGTTCAGGTGGGGGCCATCATCGAGGATATCAAAGTCCTTGCATAAGGCATGCTCTTAAGAAGGAACTTCTTCTCCTTGAACAATTCAATCAGTGGCTTGGTGTGCTAGGAATACATATAGAATGAAGGTTGCAAGTCTCCAGACCACAGAATACTTCGCACATATGCATGACTGACTTGGGATGGTTCCAGAGGAAGCAAAACAAACCTTTCTCAAATTCACGGCAGCAACTTGCACCTGATGCACATGAACTTGGAGAAAGTCACCTCTTACACCAAACATATACCTCATGAATGGGACACGAAGGCAATGCTTACAAAGTTTCCAACACTAGCTTAATGTCCAACAAAGTCATGGAGAAGATAGGGATGTTGTCGATGGGCTCAACAACAATTCATCTAGGTTTCCATATAGATGGAATTCCACAACTATGTGAACATGGCGATAGTATTGGTCAGACCAAAAAGATACAATGGTGTATGCTCGAGGAAAAACCACGGGTAAGACAACATTACGAACATCGCTGGTTCTGATTTGATTTGAAGATAGCCCACACTCAAATCAAAGATTGGATAAGACAATAGCGCCGGCAACTGATCACGAGGATCAATCAATGAGGATAACATCCTTCTTCAACACACACACACACACCTAAGGAAATCCCTTTGGAGTGAACTATACCGGACAAAGCTTTTATCTTCCAACTCTCCAAGTTGTTGTTTAGCTCAACCAACTAGCTCAAGGGTATCCAACACAGATTCTTGGAGAAGGGGTGGTTTATAGGAAACCAATTTGATCACAAGCTCAGCATAACGGTCAGGAAGCAACCTGGTGATACGTCCGAGAAGATATTCAGAAAATCACAAACCACCAATATGTTATTAAGCTCGAGAGCAATCTTGCTTTTCAGGGCAAAACGATGTGAACAAATAGGCAAGGGGTTGACACAATCCTAACTCATTGATCGAAGAAAGCACCAGGAAAAAGGTCTAGGTAGCACAGTCTATCTTAGAATGATGATTATATAACCAACACGCTAAGAATGAGAATATTGTCCATTTACTACCAAGCAACGAGTTGCTCGGAGTATTGATTTCACACATCACAATTCACTTGTCGACATTCCGGTTACAACAACACGAGGACCGAGGAATGAATGATGATGGTGAGAAGTATCACTGCATCAATAATTCATAAGAGATGGTGCAATTCCTATGATATTCCTGACATAAAGATGGTAATACCCCAAGGTAGAACAGAGCAAAAGCTGGATTGGCATTTTGATCTACGGGACACAACTGCTTTGACCCAATCCTAGATATGGATGAGGTACTGGAGTTTGTTTCTCCTAGTCATTCCAAAATAGAATGGCTTGACAGACCACAAGAATATGAGGTATCGATGAGCATGAATGCAAGACATGCTCTTAACTATCAAATGATAGACGGAGATCATGATACAACTAAAGAGAGGGACAACTCAAAGGAACATATAACTTTCTGAGTTGTGGATGCATAGATTAGTATGTCGAACCAAGTTCAACAAGTTTCTTCCAGATAATCCATACAAAGAGGTAGGACTGGCAGAGTCACAAACATGATGGAGAACTCACCACGAGCACTCTGATTGTGAACTTTGATTCAAAAGAACTTCTGCCATAATGGTTCATGGTATTGGAAGAACGATATACCACGGACCTCGAAGACTATCACCAAGGTTACTAATATCCTAAAAGAACTAGCAAACACTATCAACATGAAGTAAGTAGAGTGAACCTCGGGTTCAAGAACCAAGGAATAGAATACCTACTAGCTAGATGGCATCACGGGATGCTTTCGAGAATGATGGCCAGAATCATCACACTGGGAACACAAAACATGGCTAGATTACTAGGTGACTCTCTAAGATACCTAGGATCATCATAATAGCTCCAACATATATACTGAGGCAACGAAGCACCTCAACTCACCGATTAGTGTGGCTGAACTGGCCCAAAGGGACATCGGGAACGGGAGGAAGGGATTTGCAAATGCATCAGACTACTAAGAAACCTGGGATGACTCGGACAGCATAACGGCTGTAAATGCTCAGAAAGATTCAAGACATCCTGCAGAATAGTGGCATAACCACTCAACAACATCATATCAAGGTTCCAAGTCCAACTAATAACACACTGGGGTAGTAGAAACTGAACTGAGGCTTGAGACCAACAATCCTAGGAGTCTACGGATTAGTAACACGTGATCCTGATAGAAGGATGAGAAGCCTAGTTCTTAATCCTCGTAGAAGAGAAGAGGATGACTCAGAACAGAAGGACATAAGGTATAAGGAGTAAAAAGAGCTTTACGTTCCCTCCCACAATCAATTCCCTTATATAACTAAAGCATTTCTAGACTCAACTTTGACCAGTTTGGCTTGGTAATCCTACAGGCAGTCGGGCTCTGATACCAAAGCTGTCAGGACCCCGATCCTAAGTCACACCGATCTAGCATGTAACACCTCATATCACTTTGCGGTCTCATGCACGGTATTCCCACGGGTATCGCCTTACCTGGCCCGGGACCGTTTGCGCATTTTGGCTCACGTATATGATAGTGTCGCTAGCATCCATATGACAGAGAACCCGGGCCGACATGACTAGTCGTGAACCCAAAGTGGCACTAACTTACGGGGACAGGCATACATGAAACAACATCGAGCATGTCGGTCAGCAGTGTGTGAATCCGGGCTGTAGCAACTAGGCTAACAGGACTCCAGGAACCCGGGCTGTAGCAGGCTAGCAGGACTCCGGATGTCACCGCGTGACATTTCCCCGAAGGGACAGACACAAGAACGAAGTGTATAACATGGCGGCCAGTGTAGGTGTTCCGGAGCAGTAGTGCTGGGCTAGCAGGACTCCGGTAAACCGGGCTGTAGCGGACTACTAAGGCTAAGTGGAAGCAGCAGACTACATTTCCCCATAAGAGAGGCTACCAAGGATAAACAACTAGATTGTCGGATCCCACACATACCAAGCAATTCAATCATACACACAATATGCTCAATATGTGCAAATACAACATGGCATCACAATAAGACTCTACGACTCAGAGTATTTTTCATTAGGCTCCGAGGAGCCAAGTATTACAAACATGGGTCTCATGACCCAACATACAGAGCATACAAGCAACAAGCACATGCGGAAGCTTAACTTCTCTGAGTACAGACAACTACAAATGAAGAAGGCTGAGAAGCCTGACTATCTACAAGACCCTCCCAAGGATACAAGATCGTAGCTGAGCTATCAAACTAAACGTTGAAGTCCATGCGGAACTACTAGCGAGACTAAAGTCTCTCTGCAAAACATAAAATAAGCAAACGTGAGTACAAATGTACCCAGCAAGACTTACATCAGAACTATCTACATATGCATCGGTATCAACAAAGGGGTGGTTGAGTTTAACTGCAGCAAGCCAGCTTTGACTCGGTGGCTATCCTGAACTACGAAGTAACTCTTTTGAGGTGGCGCACACGAGTCCACATATTCACCATACCAATACACCACTATGGATCCGCTCCCATCTCCCTACGAGAACGCCATCCATAGCACTCACGCTTATCTTGCGCATTTTAGAGTATCCACTTTCACTTGTCTATGAACTGTACAGGCAACCCAGAAGTCCTTTTCCGCGGACACGGCTATTCGAATAGATCATGTTAACCCTGCAGGGGTGTACTTCTTCACACACGCTCTCGCCACTTACCACCATGTACACGTCGTGTATCTCGGCAACCTTCAAGCGGAAGCCTGGCGAGGGAGTCGGCCACGACCTGACTAACCACACGAGTCCCTAGTCCAGGTTTATCGCCTATTCAGGTTCCATCCGCAAGGAGATCCGGCCGGGGTGTCGCTCACAGCCCCAAACGATGTGAGCAGGGTTCCCAAGCCCACCATCCGGGTGCCACCTGGTACACCGTGCCACTGTGCCTAGTCTGTCCCAAGCCCACCTATACCGGGTGCCACTTGGTAGACTACTAACACTACCTACAAACACCAGAAACTAGTTGCAACTCCTGGACAGAGATCAGGTTGATTAATAAGTCGAGAGAGCTTGGAGCGCCCGGAGCCCAATGTGTGCTAGTAACTGTTCATGGATCACAAACACAGAACTCAGTTCCTGAGGACGGTTTCAATGAGACAACCCACCATGTACTCCTACATGGCCTCTCACCGCTACCTTTACCAAATCGTGTTCACACACTTAGCTCACACACAGTAGGACATGTTCATCACCATTCCAATTCATCCTCGATGAAACAGACCTGACTCAACTCTAAGCAGTAGCAGGCATGATAAACAAGCGTGAATGAGTAGGCACATCAGGGCTCAAACAACTCCTACTCATGCTAGTGGGTTTCATCTATTTACTGTGGCAATGACAGGTCATGCAGAGGAAAGGGGCTCAACTACCGCAGCATGTAATAGTTGAAAGGTTGTTGTCCTAATGCAGTAAAAGAGAGCAGGAGTGAGAGAGTGGGATTGTATCGGAATGAACAAGGGGGTTTTGCTTGCCTGGCATTTCTGAAGATGGTATAGCTCTTCATCGGTGTCATTGATCACGTCGCCAGAAACATCGTCTACTAAGAGGGAACAACCACCGGCAAACACAAAAGGAACCACAATCACTGCAATGCACATTCATATGAATGATATGTCATATTAAGGTACTGAATTGACCTAGTGCAACAGTTAGTCATATTCATTGAAGTGGAATTCAAACCTATAGCAAATTCCAACTCCAAAACTAATTACCATTTATTCCATAATCATGAATTGTCCTATTCAGTGAGGTTAACTTGTTCAAACATGCATGAAAATGCAATATTCAGATTCTTTGGATTTTCCTGATCATTTTTCATATATAAATTATTTGATTTGGAGCTACGGTTGATTTTCTATGAATTTTAGAAGTTTTGGATATTTTCTGAAATAAATAAATCATTTCTGATTTATTTAAAATCCCAGAAAAGCTAATATGACGTCAGCCTTAGGTCAACACTGCATCAGCAGTCAACGAAGTCAAATCTGACGTGCGGGTCCCACATGTCAGCGTTATAGAAGCTAAGCAGGTTTTAAACCCCGCGTTGACTAGGATTTGACCAGCTGCTGGGGCCCACTGTCAGTGACGCGGTGTAATTAGCAGTGTGGTTAGGCCCTAATGGCGTGGTTAGCCGGCGGCTTAACGACGGCGACCACACAGCACGGCGGCGGCTCGCCGGAGTGGCGCTAGGGGCAGCGGCTAGGCGCGCTGAGGGCACTAGGGGGAAGCCCAGGCCCGTGCGCATCTAGGGAGACCGCGGGGCTGCCGGGGATGGACCGTTGCAGCGGCGGCGGTGAGGTTAGCGGTGGCCGGAGCTACAGCGTCGGCAGGATGGGCTAGCAACCAGGAACGGAGGGGGAAAGCGGAGGGGGAAGATCAGGAGCTCACAGGGAACACGCAGGGATGGTCAGTGGGCTCGGGGGCGCGATGAAGGCGGCGAATCGGCGATGGCGACCGGCGGGTACCGAGGTTGAAGATAGCGTGATGGCTACGGTGTGGCGCTTGCCTTCTCCTGAGCGTCCGCGGGGAGATGAAATGGAGCACGGCCGGTCGTGTAGGCATGGTACTGCGGCGAGGCGGCGTCGCTGGCCACACGGGTGACGAACGGCGACGATGGTGGCTCTCGGGTAGTGCTCGGAATCGAGCTATGGAGGAGGGGAGCGAGGCAGAGGGAGGAGGGGAAAGCGAGAGAAGGTCAGGGGCGTCTCCAGGCACGGATCAGATCGAAGGAGGGGCAAGCAGGAGGTGGCCACGGCCGAGCGCGCGCGACACGCAGCTCCCTACCTGCCTGGCGGGAGGTAGCAGGTGACTGGCAGGGGCCAGTGGGCTGGGCCTCCCTGCTGGGTTGCTGCTACAGGTAGGTGGCCCAGGTTAGTTCCCTTTCCTTCTTCTCTTTTTTTTTTCTATTTTCTTTGCTCTGTTTTGATTTAGTAAAAGTACTAAACCATTTTTGTTGCTTCTGATAATTCTTGTAGGGACTAGTTGGATTATTCCAAAGCCCCTCACCAAAAATTATAAGTATTGGAGCTACTAAATATTTATATGAATTAATAACCCCAATTCAAATACAATATGAATTGATTCAAAAATCCAAATTTCATGGAAAAATGTGCATCATCTCTGGTTACTGTTTCCAGCATTTTCTAAGAATGATGAACATTTTTTAAGGCCATTTGGGTTAATTGAAAAATATTTTTAGTTGAACCTATTTGAATTGATTTAGTGCTAGGGCTTGGTTATCCCCAATTCAAATTTCCTTTGAATTTAAACATGATGCAAGGGTGCAAATGCAACTAATTACAAACAATTCTCGGGCTATGACACCCTCAGCCCCAAGGGTGAACTACTCCCTCCTCGTCATGGAGAGCATCGGGATGATGAAGATGGACACTGGTGAGGGATCCCCCCCTCCGGCAGGGTGCCGGAACAGGGTCCCAGTTGGTTTTTGGTGCCTACAGAGGCTTGCGGCGGCGGAACTCCCGGTCTAGGTTTCTTTCTGGAAGTTTGGGTATATATAAGAGGTGTTGGAGTCGGGAACAAGTCAGGGGGGTCTCCGAGGCCGCCACGAGGTAGGGGGCGCGCCCAGGGGGTAGGGCGCGCCCCCCACCCTCGTGGGTGCCTCGGGACTCTTCTGGTCCATCTCCGATACTCCGTGGGCTTCTTTTGGTCCATAAAAAATCATCAAAAATTGGCATGTCAATTGGACTCCGTTTGGTATTCCTTTTCCGTAAAACTCAAAAACAAGGAAAAAAACAGAAACTGGCACTGGGCTCTAGGTTAATAGGTTAGTCCCAAAAATCATAATAAATAGCATATAAATGCATATAAAACATCCTAGATGGATATTATAATATCATGGAACAATCAAAAACTATAGATACGTTGGAGACGTATCAGCATCCCCAAGCTTAATTCCTGCTCGTCCTCGAGTAGGTAAATGATAAAAAACAGAATTTTTGATGTGGAATGCTACCTAACATATTTTTCAATGTGATTTTCTTTATTGTGGCATGAATATTCAGATCCATAAGATTCAAAAAAAAATTAATATTGATATAAAAACGATAATACTTCAAGCATACTAATAAAGCAATCATGTCTTCCCAAAATAACATGGCCAAAGAAAGCTATCCCTACAAAATCATATAGTTTGGCTATGCTCTATCTTCATCACACAAAATATTTAAATCATGCACAACCCTGATGACAAGCCAAGCAATTGTTTCATACTTTTGATGTTCTCAAACTTTTTCAATCTTCACGCAATACATGAGCGTGAGCCATGGACATAGCACTATAGGTGGAATAGAATGGTGGTTGTGGAGAAGACAAAAAGGAGAAGACAGTCTCACATCAACTAGGCGTATCAACGGGCTATGGAGATGCCCATCAATAGATATCAATGTGAGTGAGTAGAGATTGCCATGCAACGGATACACTAGAGCTATAAGTGTATGAAAGCTCAAAAAGAAACTAAGTGGGTGTGCATCCAACTCGCTTGCTCACGAAGACGTAGGGCACTTTGAGAAAGCCCATCATTGGAATATACAAGCCAAGTTCTATAATGAAAGATTCCCACTAGTATATGAAAGTGACAACATAGGAGACTCTCTATCATGAAGATCATGGTGCTACTTTGAAGCACGAGTGTGGTAAAAGGATAGTAGCATTGCCCCTACTCTCTTTTTTTTGTTTTTTTTGGGCCTTATCTTTTTTTATGGCCTCTTGTTTCTCTTTATTTTTATTTTTCGTCCGGAGTCTCATCCCGACTTGTGGGGGAATCATAGTCTCCATCATCCTTTCCTCACTCGGACAATGCTCTAATAATGATGATCATCACACTTTTATTTACTTACAACTCATGAATTACAACTCGATACTTAGAACAAAATATGACTCTATATGAATGCCTCCAGCGGTGTACCGGGATGTGCAATGAATCAAGAGTGACATGTATGAAATAATTATGAAGGTGGCTTTGCCACAAATACGATGTCAACTACACGATCATGCAAAGCAATATGACAATGATGAAGCGTGTCATAATAAACGGAACGGTGGAAAGTTGCATGGAATATATCTCGGAATGGCTATGGAAATGCCATAATAGGTAGGTATGGTGGCTGTTTTGAAGAAGGTATATAGTGGGTGTATGGTACCGGCAAAAGTTGCGCGGCACAAGAGAGGCTAGCAATGGTGAAAGGGTGAGAGTGCGTATAATCCATGGACTCAACATTAGTCATAAATAACTCTCATACTTATTGCAAAAATCTATTAGTTATCGAAACGAAGTACTACGCGCATGCTCCTAGGGGGATAGATTGGTAGGAAAAGACCATCGCTCGTCCCGGATCGCCACTCATAAGGAAGACAATCAACAAATAAATCATGCTCCGACTTCATCACATAACGGTTCACCATACGTGCATGCTACGGGAATCACAAACTTTAACACAAGTATCTCTCAAATTCACAACTACTCACTAGCATGACTCTAATATTGCCATCCTCATATCTCAAAAATATCTTAAAGAATCAAACTTCTCATTGTATTCAATGCATTTTATATGAAAGTTTTTATTATATCCCTCTTGGATGCCTATCATATTAGGACAATTTTTATAACCAAAGAAAATTACCATGCTGTTCTAAAAGACTCTCAAAATAATATATGTGAAGCATGAGAGATCAATAATTTCTATAAAATAAAACCACCACCGTGCTCTCAAAAGATATAAATGAAGCACTAGAGCAAATGACAAACTACTCCGAAAGATATAAGTGAAGATCAATGAGTAGTTGAATAATTACGTAACTATGTGAAGACTCTCTAACATTTAAGAATTTCAGATCTTGGCATTTTATTCAAACAACAAGCAAAACAAAAGAAAATAAAATGACGCTCCAAGCAAAACACATATCATGTGGTGAATAAAAATATAGCTCCAAGTAAAGTTACCGATGAACGAAGAAGAAAGAGGGGATGCCATCCGGGGCATCCCCAAACTTAAGCTCTTGGTTGTCCTTGAATATTACCTTGGGGTGCCTTGGGCATCCCCAAGCTTAGGCTCTTTCCACTCCTTATCCCATAGTCCATCGAATCCTTACCCAAAACTTGAAAACTTCACAACACAAAACTTAACAGAAAACTCGTAAGCTCCGTTAGTATAAGAAAATAAATCACCACTTAGGTACTGTTGTGAACTCATTATAAATTCATATTGGTGTAATATCTACTGTATTACAACTTCTCTATTGTTCATACCCTCCGATACTACTCATAGATTCATCAAAATAAGCAAACAACACATAGAAAACAGAATCTGTCAAAAACAGAACAGTCTGTAGTAATATGTATCATTCGAATACTTCTGTAACTCCAACAATTATGAAATAAATTGGTGAACCTGAGGAATTTGTCTATTAATCATCTGCAAAAAGAATCAACCTAAAAGTAATCTCCAGTAAAAAGTGGCAGTTAATCTCGTGAGACACAGAAGTTTCTGTTTTTTACAGCAAGATCACATAGACTTCACCCAAGTCTTCCCAAAGGTTCTACTTGGCACAAACACTAATTAAAACATAAAACCACATCTAAACAGAGGATAGATGAATTATTTATTACTAAACAGGAGCAAAAAGCAAAGAACAAAAATAAAATTGGGTTGCTTCCCAACAAGCACTAATGTTTAACGCCCTTAGCTAGGCATGATGATTTCAATGATGCTCACATAAAAGATAAGAATTGAAACATAAAGAGAGCATCATGAAGAATATGACTAGCACATTTAAGTCTAACCCACTTCCTATGCATAGTGATTTTGTGAGCAAACAATTTCTGGGAACTATAATCAACTAGCATAGGAAGGCAAAACAAGCATACTTTAAAACTTTAAGCACATAGAGAGGAAACTTGATATTATTGCAATTCCTACAAGCATATATTCCTCCCTAATAATAATTTTCAGTAGAATCATGAATGAATTCAACAATATAACTATCACATAAAGCTATCTTTTCATGATGCATAAGCATAGAAATTTTATTACTCTCCACATAAGCAAATTTATTCTCATCAATAGTAGTGGGAGCAAACTCAACAAAATAACTATCATGTGAAGCATAATCCAATTGAAAATTAAAATCATGATGACAAGTTTCATGGTTATCTTTATTCTTTATAGCATATGTGTCATCACAATAGTCATCATAAATAGGAGGCATGCTTTCATCATAATAAATTTGCTCATCAAAACTTGGGGGACAAAAAATATCATCTTCATCAAACATAGCATCCCCAAGCTTGTGGCTTTGCATATCATTAGCATCATGGGAGTTCAAAGAATTAATACTAACAACATTGCAATCATGCTCATCATTCACATATTTTATGCCAAGCTTTCTATGTAATTCTTCTTCTAGTACTTGAGCACAATTTCCTTTCCATCATTTTCACGAAAGATATTAAAAAGATGAAGCATATGAGGCACCCTTAATTCCATTTTTTGTTAGTTTTCTTTTATAAACTAAACTAGTGATAAAACAAGAAACTAAAATATTCGTTGCAAGATCTAAAGATATACCTTCAAGCACTAACCTCCCGGCAACGGCGCTAGGAAACTGCTTGATGTCTACTACACAACCTTCTTCTTGTAGACGTTGTTGGGCCTCCAAGTGCAGAGGTTTGTAGGACAGTAGCAAATTTCCCTCAAGTGGATGACCTAAGGTTTATCAAACCGTGGGGGGCGTAGGATGAAGATGGTCTCTCTCAAGCAACCCTGCAACCAAATAACAAAGAGTCTCTTGTGTCCCCAACACACCCAATACAATGGTAAATTGTATTGGTGCACTAGTTCGGCGAAGAGATGGTGATACAAGTGCAATATGGATGGTAGATATAGGTTTTTGTAAACTGAAAATATAAAAACAGCAAGGTAACTAACGATAAAAGTGAGCACAAACGGTATTGCAATGCGTTGAAACAAGGCCTAAGGTTCATACTTTCACTAGTGCAAGTTCTCTCAACAATAATAACATAATTGGATCATATAACTATCCCTCACATGCAACAAAGAGTCACTCCAAAGTCACTATGTCACGACCGGTTTTTCAATAAAATAATTATTGAGAAACCAATCCCTTTTATGGACCAGCAAGGAAGAATTCCTTCTTACTGGTAGACAATATCTTGGTCACAGAAGAAAAATACCAGGAGTACTGAATATAATACAAGGTTGAGCGGGGACTGCCCAACAATTTATTACATGCACGCCGATAAAACAAGACGGCGGATAGGGGGGCATAGCTACTAACTCACGATAATAACGGTGGTGGATATATCACCGCAAAGCGAGTGATATGACTCCTGAAGACTACAGCTCATCGAGCGTCGGAGTGAGGCTCGAGGAGACTTATTGCGGGTGGCGGAAGCGTATATAATACAAGTGACCAATATCCGGGATCGCGCAGGACTGACTGGGACTCCTCTAGGCGTCGGACGCGCTATCAAACTCTTCATCCAAGAGATCGCCTTCGTCAACATCTGGCCAAATCAACAAGCCAGGTGAGTACTATGAAAGTACTCGCAAGACAGTTCGGACATAAGATATAACAAATGTAAACATGAAGCATATGAACAAGTTAACCAGTGCGTTCAGACATAGAGATAATAAATACTGGGTGCCAAACGAGGGTCTGAATGACTCCTCGAGAGGAAACTGCAAGAATAGTAGTACTGGTGCCAAACGAGGGTCTGAATGACTCCTCGAGACGAAACTGCAAGAATAATAATACTGGTGCCAAACGAGGGTCTGAATGACTCCTCGAGAGGAAACTGCAAGAATAACAATACTGTGCCAACGAGGGTCGGGCGACAGGGCGACACCACATAAAGGGCTTTTAGCAAAAAATAAAGACATACATGCCACAGTCGGACGTCTGAGCGACATCACATAAAGGGCTTATATAGTAACTCAATGATCCAGCAGCTCGGGAACATAAATTATTACAAGTACAAGACAACATATGGCTAGACCATCCATAGGAATAATAATTAAACTGGGTTTACCACTTGAGCTTATTCACCGGGGATAAAATTTCCACGAGGATAGATATGGATATACTGGTTACTCTATTGATCATGATACGATGACTTGGAAGAATTTGACTCTGCAGAGTTTGTACTTAACCACAGCCAACGGATTCAGTAGTCACGGGGACTAGTTCCGTTTACGGTGTTTTGGAAGAAACACGTCTAACCAGTACACACCCATTCAACATTCCGAAGCCAGGGATCACCCTCGGCAACGTTCAAGAAAAACCTTGAGACGGGGAGGCTACAACCTCGCGTAGCATGGGATCAAATTTCTATACGCGCGCTCTAAGGGGGTGCCCCCCTCTCGGTCCCAACCGGAAACACCCATGCCCCCTGACCGGATGACTGGCTTTAATCCTGGGCCAAGGTACCATCATCCCGGCCCCTCTGTTTGGTGTGTACACGGAAAGAGGTTACCAACTTACTAAACCGCATCCTGGCAAAGAAACATGTGGTAGCACGGAAGGGGAAAGGACGATAACGTGACTCCGTCCACGTTAACGTCGGAATTCGTCGGATGACGCAAGGCTGGTATGCTACAACAGTACCACCTTGCTGCCCTTCATGTCACCACATGATTAGGCCATCTCTCATCAGAGATCATCGCAACTTTGGAAAATGCGGGTAGTTGCCTCACAAGCAACGAGGTATTCACCGACACTCATATGCCACGCACAAACTTTCACGCAAACATGCAAAACACCTATCATATCAAATGTTCAAACATGCTTGCCTGGTTCGGAGAAGTCGGAGTCTAGCTCGGCGAAGTTCGCGGCTCCGTCACCTCTTCCGGAACCTACGGCAAAACGAAAACGGGTACTAACGTGAAAACCAACGCGTGCACAGAAACTCCTCCAAAAATTTTCCAAATAAATCCCATAAAAAACTAGACAAAATTTTAAGACTGTCAGAAAAAGAATCACTCAAAAATCCCTTTTTATTAAAAAGTTATAAAGGTTTCTGTCCAGGGACTTATCTGTAATGAAACAGAAAAGTTCCAGGGTTTAAACTGAGAAAACAGAAAACGCTTCGGAAAGAAATGCGCCAGCTAAAAAGGGAAAGCGTATTTTGCCCGAAGGCGCCAACAGAAAACGGTTCGCGAGTGGAAACAGAAGAGAGGCTGACAGGGGGTCCCACATGTCAGGTTTAAAAAGCTCGCCGGCGCCCGAAGACTGCGGTGGACGCCGGCGTCGAACCACGGCGAGTCAGGGAGATCGGAGGGTACCAAGAGCTTCAGCGTGTTCTTCCGCGTCGGTGGGTGGTGGACTCGACCAACGGGGAGCACCACGTCGACGGCGACACTTTCTCCGGCGGACGGCGGCTCGGGTGAGGGTGGAGAACTCCGGTGGAGGGCTGCAAACTTCGAATTGAAGCGCGGGTCAGAAGGAGGGATGCATAGTGAAGCTACTGGCAAGAGATGGGAGGCAGAGGTGCACGCACGGGAGCGAATCGAGCTGGATCCCGTGGCGGGTCGCGGCGGCCGGAGTCGAGGAAGGAGACCTCCTCGGGGCTCTTCCAGTGGCTAGGCGTGCTCTAGGTGGAGTGCAGGGATGGTGTGGGTTCGAGTTGAAGCTCGGGGCCTCTATTTATAGGCGGATCGACGGGGTGGCCGTGAACGGAGAATCTCCGGCGAGCAATTACGGCGATGCAGTGGATTGGCAGGAGGTTTGAGTGGCCAGGCAGCATCAGTGGAAGTTACTGGTGTCATTCCCCCGCTAATCTCGGCTGGTCTTGGCGTAACGGCGCCGGTCCACGGTGGGGTGGCCGCACGGGCACGTCGGCGGCAGAGAGCGCGCTCCGCGCCCTGCGGTTCACGACGAGAGTGGCAGCGCGTTCTGGGGAGTGGAAGGCCACGCGGCGAGCTCCGGTGGCTTGGGCGGCGCTGGGTGGCGCCGTCAGCGCCGCGCCTCTCCCTGGCGGCCGCAAAGCCGCCGCTGGCGTCGGTCACGGGGCGGCGCACCTTCTGCTGCTCGTCGCCGACGTCCGCAAGGTGCCAGACGCTCGTGCGGTGCAGGAACAAGGGGGAGGGGACGGGGAGCAAGGCGACATCGAGGCACTGTCGAGATCGACAACAAGTTCTGAAGAAAACGACAGTGCACTGAAATGTTCTCTGAACTTTACTGAACCTGAGTTTGACAATGCACTGCAGGTGTTCGACAGAATGATTTGGCAATGAGAAAAATTTTCCTGGGGCTGGGACTTGGTGAGGTGACCACTCAATGCACCCAGAGGCTGCCTGATTTTACTTGGAATTTTTGGAGAAAGATTTGAATGAATTTCACCAAATTTGACAAATCTGGTCCAAACTTGCAGCAAGTGTAGTTTGAAAAATTTGAACTGAAGACCAGTGGATCTTCATGGATCTTGGTTGAGGGTTCAAAGGACTAGGAAGGGGAATTGGTTTGGGGGCAAAAATCAAAGCAGAAAGTGTAGCTCCTTTGTAAATCACCAATGGCTAGAATAGAAGACAGAAATTTGTTTGAATAGATTTAAATGGAAAATAATCATATGGGGAGGTTCAACTTGCTGGATTTGATGCAACTCATGATCCAAAGGTGAGGGAAGGTTTAGGAGAGAGTATTTGCACTAAGGCCATGGCAAGAGAGGAATGTTGAAAGTGGCAAAGGATTATTCCAAAAGCCATAGTGCAATTTCAAAGGAGATTTTCAAAAGGCATTTTCCCAAGTGAAAAGTATTTTGTCTTGAGTCCAAATGAAAAGCAAGAACCTCCAAGACCAAAAACAGATCTTGGGTGAATCCAAATAAAACTCTTGCCATAAAAAAAATATTTGAAAGGGAGAGTTCTTTTGAAGAAAATTTAAATCACCTCCCTCAAGTCAAATAAATTTTTTGAAAAATCCAAATAAAAATTTGGGTGTCACAACACCTACCCCCTTAGGAAAAATCTCGTCCTCGAGATTTCTGCTGATCCTCAAATAGATATGGATACTCTGCCTGGAGGAAATCTTCCCTTTCCCATGTAGCTTCATCCTCAGTGTGGTTGCTCCACTGAACCCTGAAAATTTTGTCGTTTTCTGACGGGTCCTCCTTTCAGATTCCTCCAAATCTTTACCGGCCTCTCTCTGTAGGTGAGATCTGGTTGTACATCAATGCCCTCATGAGGTACATGCTTCTCCGGGTTACTCACACATTTTCTCAATTGTGAGACGTGGAATACGTCATGGACGTCTGACAGCTCCTTGGGTAGGTCTAGTTGGTAGGCTACCGTGCCTCTTCGTGCCTTTACACAAAATGGTCCAATAAATCTTGGGGCTAGCTTCCCCTTAATTTTGAACCGCTGCAGACCCCTCATAGGAGATACTCGGAGGTATACGGAATCACCGGGTTCAAAGCTGACCTCACGATGCTTCTGATCATAGTAGCTCTTTTGTCGGCTCTGTGCTGTCTTGAGTCTGTCCCTGATCTGCTTAACTTTCTCCTCGGCCTCTTTAAGCATGTCTGGGCCGAAGATACGGCTGTCACCTGTTTCTGACCAATTCAGTGGGGTACGACACCTTCGTCCGTACAATGCTTCAAAGGGTGCCATTTGCAAGCTGGCTTGGTAACTGTTGTTGTAAGCAAATTCGGCATACGGCAAACTCTCTTCCCAACTGGATCCATAGGTGAGCACACAGGCTCTTAGCATATCCTCTAGGATTTGGTTTACACGTTCCGTTTGTCCATCAGTCTGAGGGTGGTACGCTGTACTGAAAGCTAGTTGCGTGCCCAGAGCTTGTTGTAGGTGATCCCAAAATTTGGAGACGAATTGTGTGCCTCGGTCTGATATTATAGTCTTTGGGACTCCATGCAAGCAAACTATCCGGGAGAGATAAAGTTTGGCCAGTCTTTGTGTGGAGTAGGTAGTCTTCACGGGAATGAAATGAGCAACCTTGGTTAGTCGGTCTGTGATGACCCATATGGCGTCATTTCCGCGTTGTGATCGGGGTAATCCGACAATGAAGTCCATTCCTATTTCATCCCATTTCCACTCCGGTATCCTGTTTGGCTGGAGTAGCCCTGCTGGCTTTTGATGCTCGGCCTTGATGCGCTGACATGAATCGCAACAAGCAATAAATGTGGCTATATCTCTTTTCATACCGTGCCACCAAAATCTTTCCTGAATGTCTTTGTACATTTTGGTTCCTCCAGGATGGATCGAGTATGGAGCGGTGTGGCTTTCGGTTAAGATTTGTTGCTTGAGTTCCTCAATGTTAGGTACGCAAAGTCTGTCTCCGTACCATAATATTCCTTCACTGTCTGTGATGAACTCTGAAGCCTTACCAAGGTTCATTTTCTTCTTTATACCTTCGATGCTGGGATGTCCCTGTTGAGCCTTCTTAATTTGTTCCACCAGGGTGGGTTGTATCTCCAGATTTGATACGGTGCCCTCAGAGACTAACATCATGTTGAGCCTAGCGAACTCTTGCTGAAACTCAGGCCTCAAGTTTTGCGGACCGTCATTGTCCGGGCTGGGGTTTCGACTAAGGGCATCTGCCACTACATTTGCTTTCCCTGGATGGTAGTGAATGCCGACATCATAGTCCTTGACCAATTCCAACCAGCGTCGTTGGCGTAAATTTAGCTCTGGCTGTGTGAAAATATATTTGAGGCTCTTATGGTCCGTATATATTTCACAGCGATTTCCCAACAGAAAGTGCCTCCACTCCTTGAGTGCATGAATGACTGCTGGCTAGCTCCAGGTCATGTGTTGGGTAATTTTCCTCATGTTTTCGCAGCTGCCTGGAGGCATACGCGACAACTTTGCCATCCTGCATTAGCACACACCCGAGACCTTTTCGGGATGCGTCACAATAAACTTCAAAACTCTTGTGTATGTCTGGCACAGTTAAGACCGGTGCGGTTGTCAGCTTCTTCTTGAGTTCTTGGAAGCTTGACTCGCATGCTTCCGTCCATACAAATTTTTTGTCCTTCTTGAGTAACAGTGTTATAGGTTTTGCCACAGTGGAGAATCCTTCAATAAATCTTCTGTAATATCCGGCCATTCCTAGGAAACTCCGCACATCTGTAACGTTGGCGGGTGGCTTCCAGTCAAGTATGGCTTTGACTTTTTCTGGGTCTACGGCCACGCCTTCTTGGTTCAATATGTGGCCTAGGAAACCCACTTGTCTTAGCCAAAATTCGCACTTGCTAAATTTGGCGTACAACTGGTGTTTTCTTAATTCTCCCAAAACAATTCTGAGGTGCTCAGCATGCTCTTCTGGTGTCCTTGAGTAAACCAGAATATCGTCAATGAATACCACAACAAATTTGTCCATGAATTTCATGAACACTTTGTTCATGAGGTGGACGAAATATGCGGGGGCGTTTGTTAGACCAAAAGGCATCACTGTGAACTCATATAATCCGTATCTGGAAGTGAATGCTGTCTTGGGGATATCTTCTGTCCGTACTTTCAATTGGTGATATCCCGATCTCAAATCAATCTTTGAGAACACCTTGGCTTGTGCGAGCTGGTCAAACAAATCATTTATCCGTGGCATCGGATATTTGTTTTTGATGGTGACCATATTGAGGGCTCGATAGTCTATACACAGTCTCAGTGTCCCATCCTTTTTCTTGGCGAACAACACAGGCGAACCCCAAGGTGAGGAGCTGGCTCGAATAAATCCTTTGTCCAATAATTCCTTTATCTGCTTCTTCAACTCCACCAATTCTGAGGGTGCCATTCTATAAGGCTTCTTATAGATGGGAGCGGTGCCAGGTGCTAGTTCAATGCTGAATTCTATCTCTCGGTCTGGTGGCATGCCTGGTAGTTCTTCAGGGAACACATCAGGAAACTCGCATACCACTGGAACTTTTCTCAGTTCTGCAATGTCCATTTTGTTCAGTTTTGGTTGCTGTGATCGTGGCCTTTCTTGAGCGGAAACCCTTATTGTCTTGCCGTGATGGTGAGTGAGAATCACGGTCCGATTGAAACAGTCAATGAATCCTTTGTTGGTGGTCAACCAGTCCATCCCTAAAATGACATCCAGTCCTTTACTCTCCAACACGATGAGATTTGCTTGGAATTGTAGTCCTTCGAACTCAATGACCACTCCTTGGCAGTAACCCTGAGCGATTTGCTTATTTCTGGGGGACTTGATGATCATAGATTTTTCCAAGGGAAGTATCGGAAAACCATGTTGCAAAACAAAACTCTTCGAAACGAACGAATGGGAAGCTCCAGAATCAAACAAAACCGTGGCAGGTACTGTGTTGACAGGGAACGTACCGAGCACGATGTCTGGGGCATTCTGCGCTTCTTCCCTGGTCACATGGTTCAGGTGACCCTTCTTGTGGTTGTTGTTGGGATTGAAGTTGTTGCGCTTGGGGGCTGGATTGTTTCCACCATTGTTTGGCTTGGGTGCCGAGTTCCTCGGCTTTGGGCATTGTTTAGCATAGTGCCCTTCTTCACCACAAGCATAGCATGTGACCCCTGGACGGTACGTGAACTCTTTGTCCCTGGCATGAAACTGTCTGACGGGCCTTGGATCAGTAGTCGTGGATCTCCTTGCTTCTGTCCTTGGAACCTCAGTCTTTCCTCGGTTGTTGCGAGCAAGAGTCGTCTTGTCCCTCTTTCGCTTACGGATATCTTCCAAACTACGGCGCTCATTCTCCAAGGTAATGGCCTTGTCCACCAGAGTTTTAAAATCCGGAAAGGTGTGTACAATCAGTTGGCATCTTAGTGCTGGTGCCAGGCCGTCCAGGAATTTTTCCATCTTCTTGTTTTCTGTCATGTGCTCATCGTAGGCATAACGAGATAGCTGGGTAAACTGACCATTGTATTCTGTCACTGACATGCCTCCCTGCTTCAGGTCATCAAACTCTCTCTTCTTGATTTTTATGATGCTCCTGGGGATGTGTGCCCCACGGAAGCCTTCCTTGAACTCTTCCCAGGTGATGTTGTGTTCACTGGGATGCATGTGTAGGAAGTTTTCCCACCATGCTGCAGCTGCTCCAGTAAGGTAGTGTGGTGCATAAAGCACCTTCTCATGATCCGAACACTGAGCAATAATTAGTTTCCTTTCAATGTCACGAAGCCAATCATCGGCTTCCAGCGGCCTATCGGTGTGAGCAAAAGTTGAGGGCGAGTCTTCTGTAACTCAGATAACTTGGAATGTGGTTGATAGGGCTCACGGTGGTTTCCCATATTGATGACATGATTCATCATCTCTTGGTGCTGTTGCTGGCTTTGCTCGAAGAGACGGCATACTTGAGACAGGGCTGCTTCGCTGTCTTGTTGACTGGACTGACCCTGAGTGAAATTGTTGCTAGTCTGTGTCCCATAAACCTCTTCTGGCTGATTGGGCATGGAGCGAGTCCACGGGCGAGACATTTTTCCAGTCTGGGGGTATCATTTTGCAAAACCCATGAGAAAAACTGTGTAGCACAAGGAAAATCTTGCAAAGGCAACAATTTAAAAGACCTCAAGGTTTTTAAGAAAACATAAACGATTTTGCACGGAGAAGAACTGCTTAGCATATATCTTACACGCGAAAAGCAAACACACGATACAGCACTCAGGATGCGCGTACACATTCCTGACATGTTATTTAGGCTAGCGTACTACCTCCGGAAAGCAGCAAACACACCAATACAAACTAGCGTACAGATAAAAACACATCATACAAGCAGACATAACGCGCGGCTACTCGGCGCTCTCAGTCGGAGATGGTGAAGATTTCCTTCCCTTGCCGATGGCGAGACTCAGCGGTCCAGGAGAATCAACCTCCACCTCCTCTCTAGCTGGCTCCTGGCGCGTAACGCTGCGCTGCGGTGACGGTGCGGGAGCGACGGGTGGTAGAGCGGGTGCGGCAGGCGGTGCAGCTCTGACTGGAGTAGGAGCGATGACTCGGTCGAACTCCTCAGTGGTAGGCAGACGGCGAGCAGTGGCTAAAACGGCCGGTGCATACGAGGCTGAAGACGAGACGAATGTCAGAGGCGGCGCCGTGTTGAGAAGCTCCTTCCTGCTGGCAGGACCGCCCCGGACTAAGTCCATGCGGGCAGCCACAAGATCGTCCACGAGGTTGTCGAAAGATTCCTCCAGAGCCTTGAGATACTCCACAACCATCTCGATGGCTTCATCTCGCTCTCCCCGATGGCAGGCGAATGCATAGTGACTGGTGTATGGCACATGGCATGGGAGGTAGCGGTAGCGACGAGTCTTCATCGTAGGAAGGATGTCCCGAAGACGAGCTATCGCCTCACGGGCAGCCATCTGCATGGCATGCCTCTCCGTAGGCATGGCCCTTCCCACAAAACGGAAGTGGCGAGCTGCAGAGCGTCCTCCCTTGAATTGCACCACAGCTTGGTGCATAGACACGTCGTCGCTGAGCTTGTGCTGGTAGAGCGTGAACTCTAGGCGAGCTGCTGGCCCGATCGTGAGCTTGGTGATGGAGACGAGGAGCTTGACAAACCCCTCGGGCACGTTCGTGAACACTCGATTCTCACAGCTGCTGCCAGCCATCTACAAAAGTAGGCAAAAATTCTGAGTAGTCATGTCATAAATTTATGATGACCAACAGAAAATAGCTACAATTGCAAAATGCTGAGAAAGCACAAAAGACGCTAATAACCGATTAGCGATCGCACCTAGCGGCTTCCTACAGTCAGCCTGGCTCTGGTACCAAGCTTGTCACGACCGGTTTTTCAATAAAATAATTATTGAGAGACCAATCCCTTTTACGGACCAGCGAGGAAGAATTCCTTCTCACTGGTAGACAATATCTTGGTCACAGAAGAAAAATACCAGGAGTACTGAATATAATACAAGGTTGAGCGGGGACTGCCCAACAATTTATTACATGCACGCCGATAAAACAAGACGGCGGATAGGGGGGCATAACTACTAACTCACGATAATAACGGTGGTGGAATATCACCGCGAAGCGAGTGATATGACTCCTGAAGACTACAGCTCATCGAGCGTCGGAGTGAGGCTCGAGGAGACTTATTGCGGGTGGCGGAAGCGTATATAATACAAGTGACCAATATCCGGGATCGCGCAGGACTGACTGGGACTCCTCTAGGCGTCGGACGCGCTATCAAACTCTTCATCCAAGAGATCGCCTTCGTCAACATCTGGCCAAATCAACAAGCCAGGTGAGTACTATGAAAGTACTCGCAAGACAGTTCGGACATAAGATATAACAAATGTAAACATGAAGCACATGAACAAGTTAACCAGAGCATTCGGACATAGAGGTAATAAATACTGGGTGCCAAACGAGGGTCTGAATGACTCCTCGAGCGGAAACTGCAAGAATAGTAATACTGGTGCCAAACGAGGGTCTGAATGACTCCTCGAGAGGAAACTGCAAAAATAATAATACTGGTGCCAAACGAGGGTCTGAATGACTCCTCGAGAGGAAACTGCAAAAATAATAATACTGGTGCCAAACGAGGATCTGAAAGACTCCTCGAGAGGAAACTGCAAAAAATAATAATACTGGTGCCAAACGAGGGTCTGAATGACTCCTCGAGCGGAAACTGCAAGAATAATAATGCCACAGTCGGGCGTCGGGGCGACACCACATAAAGGGCTTATAACAGAAATAAAGGCAGTGCGTGCCACAGTCGGACGTCTGAGCGACATCACATAAAGGGCTTATATTTAAAGTAAGAAACAAAAACACGCCACAGTCGGACGTCTGCGCGACGTCACATAAAGGGCTTATATTGTAGCTCAATAATTCAATAGTTCGGGAACATAAATTATCACAGGTACGAGACAAATATAAAGTTAGTCCATTCACAGGAATAATAATTAAACTGGGTTTACCACTTGAGCTTGTTCACCGGGGACAAGTTTTCCACGCGGATAGATATGGATATACTGATTACACTACTTGATCATAGATACGATGACTTGGAAGAATTTGACTCTGCAGAGTTTGCACTTAACCACAGCCAACGGATTCCAGTAGTCACGGGGACTAGTTCCGTTTACGGTGTTTTAGAAGAAACACGTCTAACCAGTACACACCCATTCAACATTCCGAAGCCAGGGATCACCCTCGGCAACGTTCAAGAAAAACCTTGAGACGGGGAGGCTACAACCTCGCGTAGCATGGGATCAAATTTCTATACGCGCGCTCTAAGGGGGTGCCCCCCCTCTCGGTCCCAACCGGAAACACCCATGCCCCCTGACCGGATGACTGGCTTTAATCCTGGGCCAAGGTACCATCATCCCGGCCCCTCTGTTTGGTGTGTACACGGAAAGAGGTTACCAACTTACTATACCGCATCCTGGCAAAGAAACATGTGGTAGCACGGAAGGGGAAAGGACGATAACGTGACTCCGTCCACGTTAACGTCGGAATTCGTTGGATGACGCAAGGCTGGTATGCTACAACAGTACCACCTTGCTGCCCTTCATGTCACCACATGATTTGGCCATCTCTCACCAGAGATCATCGCGACTTTAAAAAAACGGGTAGTTGCCTCGCAAGCAACGAGATACTCACTGACACTCATATGCCACGCACAAACTGTCACGCAAACATGCAAAACACCTATCATATCAAAGGTTCAAACATGCTTGCCTGGTTCGGAGAAGTCGGAGTCTAGCTCGGCGAAGTTCGCGGCTCCGTCACCTCTTCCGGAACCTACGGCACAACGAAAACGGGTACTAACGTGAAAACCAATGCGTGCACAGAAACTTCTCCAAAAATTTTCAAATAAATCCCATAAAAAACTAGACAAAATTTTAAGACTGTCAGAAAAAGAATCACTCAAAAATCCCTTTTTATCAAAAAGTTATAAAGGTTTCTGTCCAGGGACTTATCTGTAATGAAACAGAAAAGTTCCAGGGTTTAAACTGAGAAAACAGAAAACGCTTCGGAAAGAAATGCGCCAGCTAAAAAGGGAAAGCGTATTTTGCCCGAAGGCGCCAACAGAAAACGGTTCGCGAGTGGAAACAGAAGAGAGGCTGACAGGGGGTCCCACATGTCAGTTTTAAAAACCTCGCCGGCGCCCGAAGACTGCGGTGGACGCCGGCGTCGAACCACGGCGAGTCAGGGAGATCGGAGGGTACCAAGAGCTTCAGCGTGTTCTTCCGCGTCGGTGGGTGGTGGACTCGACCAACGGGGAGTACCACGTCGACGGCGACACTTTCTCCGGCGGACGGCGGCTCGGGTGAGGGTGGGGAACTCCGATGGAGGGCTGCAAACTTCGAATTGAAGCGCGGGTCAGAAGGAGGGATGCATAGTGAAGCTACTGGCAAGAGATGGGAGGCAGAGGTGCACGCACGGGAGCGAATCGAGCTGGATCCCGTGGCGGGTCGCGGCGGCCGGAGTCGAGGAAGGAGACCTCCTCGGGGCTCTTCCAGTGGCTAGGCGTGCTCTAGGTGGAGTGCAGGGATGGTGTGGGTTCGAGTTGAAGCTCGGGGCCTCTATTTATAGGCGGATCGACGGGGTGGCCGTGAACGGAGAATCTCCGGCGAGCAATTACGGCGATGCAGTGGATTGGCAGGAGGTTTGAGTGGCCAGGCAGCATCAGTGGAAGTTACTGGTGTCATTCCCCCGCTAATCTCGGTTGGTCTTGGCGTAACGGCGTCGGTCCACGGTGGGGTGGCCGCACGGGCACGTCGGCGGCAGAGAGCGCGCTCCGCGCCCTGCGGTTCATGACGAGAGTGGCAGCGCGTTCTGGGGAGTGGAAGGCCACGCGGCGAGCTCCGGTGGCTTGGGCGGCGCTGGGTGGCGTCGTCAGCGTCGCGCCTCTCCCTGGCGGCCGCAAAGCTGCCGCTGGCGTCGTTCACGGGACGGCGCACCTTCTGCTGCTCGTCGCCGACGTCCGCAAGGTGCCAGACGCTCGTGCGGTGCAGGAACAAGGGGGAGGGGACGGGGAGCAAGGCGACATCGAGGCACTGTCGAGATCGACAACAAGTTCTGAAGAAAACGACAGTGCACTGAAATGTTCTCTGAACTTTACTGAACCTGAGTTTGACAATGCACTGCAGGTGTTCGACAGAATGATTTGGCAATGGGAAAAAATTTCCTGGGGCTGGGACTTGGTGAGGTGACCACTCAATGCACCCAGAGGCTGCCTGATTTTACTTGGAATTTTTGGAGAAAGATTTGAATGAATTTCACCAAATTTGACAAATCTGGTCCAAACTTGCAGCAAGTGTAGTTTGAAAAATTTGAACTGAAGACTAGTGGATCTTCCTGGATCTTGGTTGAGGGTTCAAAGGACTAGGAAGGGGAATTGGTTTGGGGGCAAAAATCAAAGCAGAAAGTGTAGCTCCTTTGTAAATCACCAATGGCTAGAATAGAAGACAGAAATTTGTTTGAATAGGATTTAAATGGAAAATAATCATATGGGGAGGTTCAACTTGCTGGATTTGATGCAACTCATGATCCAAAGGTGAGGGAAGGTTTAGGAGAGAGTATTTGCACTAAGGCCATGGCAAGAGAGGAATGTTGAAAGTGGCAAAGGATTATTCCAAAAGCCATAGTGCAAATTTCAAGGAGATTTTCAAAAGGCATTTTCCCAAGTGAAAAGTATTTTGTCTTGAGTCCAAATGAAAAGCAAGAACCTCCAAGACCAAAAACAGATCTTGGTTGAATCCAAATAAAACTCTTGCCATAAAAAAAATTTGAAAAGGGAGAGTTCTTTTGAAGAAAAATTTAAATCACCTCCCTCAAGTCAATTAAAAATTTTGAAAAATCCAAATAAAAATTTGGGTGTCACACACTAATAGCGGGGAACAAACGAAGAGATTATTGTAGGGTACGAAACCACCTCAAAGTTATCCTTTATGATCGATCTATTCAAGAGTCCGTAGTAAAATAACACGAAGCTATTCTTTCCGTTCGATCTATCATAGAGTTCGTACTAGAATAACACCTTACTAAACAAATCAACCAAAACCCTAATGTCACCTAGATACTCCAATGTCACCTCAAGTATCCCTGGGTATGATTATACGATATGCGTCACACAATCTCATATTCATCTATTCAACCAACACAAAGTACTTCAAAGAGTGCCCCAAAGTTTCTACCGGAGAGTCAAGACAAAAACGTGTGCCAACCCCTATGCATAAGTTCACAAGGTCACTGAACCCGTAAGTTGATCACCAAAACATACATCAAGTAGATCATGTGATATCCCATTGTCACCACAGATAAGCACATGCAAGACATACATCAAGTGTTCTCAAATCCTTAAAAACTCAGTCCGATAAGATAACTTCAAAGGGAAAACTCAATCCATTACAAGAGAGTAGAGGGGGAGAAACATCATAAGATCCAACTATAATAGCAAAGCTCGTGATACATAAAGATCGTATCACCTCAAGAACACGAGAGAGAGAGAGATCAAACACATAGCTACTGGTACATACCCTCAGCCCCAAGGGTGAACTACTCCCTCCTCGTCATGGAGAGCGCCGGGATGATGAAGATGGCCACCAGTGAGGGATCCCCCCCTCTGGCAGGGTGCCGGAACAGGGTCCCGATTGGTTTTTGGTGGCTACAGAGGCTTGCAGCGGCGGAACTCCCGGTCTAGGTTTCTTTGTGGAAGTTTGGGTATATATAAGAGGTGTTGGAGTCGGGAACAAGTCAGGGGGGTCTCCGAGGTGGCCACTAGGTAGGGGGCGCGCCCAGGGGGTAGGGCGCGCCCCCACCCTCGTGGGTGCCTCGGGACTCTTCTGGTCCATCTCCGATACTCCGTGGGCTTCTTTTGGTGCATAAAAAATCGTCAAAAATTGGCACGTCAATTGGACTCCGTTTGGTATTCCTTTTCTGTAAAACTCAAAAACAAGGAAAAACAGAAACTGGCACTGGGCTCTAGGTTAATAGGTTAGTCCCAAAAATCATATAAAATAGCATATAAATGCATATAAAACATCCTAGATGGATATTATAATAGCATGGAACAATCAAAAAATTATAGATACGTTGGAGACGTATCAGGGATGCTTCCTGGGAGTTTCTTTATGTCCAAAATTCTAAAATATTCCAAAACTGTCAGAAAATATTTTTGCGGATTTTTCGGAGTCCGTTTACTTACCATATTACTTACCTCCTTATCTTCACGATTCTGGAGTGTTCCGGAAAGACTTTTATGTGTTCTTCCGGTGTCAAAGTTTGGACAATATTACTTTCAACATTAATAGGTGTACCTCAGATATAATGCTTTATTCGTTGCCCATTGACAACCTTTGGGTTAGTACCTTCGGAATTATTTATTTTGATGGCTCCAGACCCGTAAACCTCCTCGATGACATATGGGCCTTCCCATTTTGAGAGGAGCTTTCCTGCAAAAAATCTAAAACGAGAGTTGTACAAAAAGAACATATTCTCCGACTTTAAACTCACGCTTTTGGATTCTTTTGTCATGCCATCTTTTGACTTTTTCTTTAAATAATTTTGCATTTTCATAAGCTTAGATCTCCATTCATCTAATGAGCTAATATCAAATAACCTCTTTTCACCAGCAAGTTTGAAATCATAATTGAGCTCTTTGACGGCCCAATATGCTTTATGTTCTAACTCAAGAGGCAAATGACAAGCTTTTCCATAAACCATTTTATAAGGAGACATACCCATAGGATTTTTATATGCTGTTCTATAAGACCAAAGTGCATCATCTAATTTCTTAGACCAATTCTTCCTGGACCTATTGATAGTTTTTTGCAAAATTAATTTTATTTCTCTATTGCTAAGTTCAACTTGACCACTAGACTGAGGATGATAGGGTGATGCAATTCTATGGTTAACATCATACTTCGCAAGCATTTTACGGAAAGCACCATGAATAAAGTGTGAACCACCATCAGTCATTAAATATCTAGGGACTCCAAACCTTGGGAAAATAACTTCCTTAAGCATTTTAATAGAGGTGTTGTGATCAGCACTACTGGTTGGAATAGCTTCTACCCATTTAGTAACATAATCAACAGCAACCAAAATATGTGTATACCCATTAGAGGAAGGAAAAGGTCCCATGTTATCAAATCCCCAAACATCAAATGGTTCAACAGCAAGTGAATAATTCATAGGCATTTCTTGACGCTTACCGATATTACCTATTCTTTGACATTCATCACAAGATGAGACAAACTTACGGGCATCCTTGAAGAGAGTAGGCCAATAAAATCCAGACTGCAATACCTTGTGAGCAGTTCTATCTCCAGCATGATGCCCTCCATAAGACTAGGAGTGACATTTCCGTAGGATTTGTCCCTGTTCATGCTCAGGTACACAACGTCTAATAATACCATCTACTCCTTCTTTATAAAGATGTGGGTCATCCCAAAAGTTATGTCTTAAATCATAGAAGAATTTTTTCTTTTGTTGGTATGTAAAGCTAGGTGGTAAATATTTAGCAACAATGTAATTAGCATAGTGAGCATACCAAGGAATACTATTAGCAACATTTATTGCACCTAACTGCTAATCAGGAAAATATCATCAATAGGAAGTGGGTCATCAAGCATATTTTCAAGCCTAGACAAATTATCAGCTACTGGGTTCTCAGCTCCTTTTCTATCAATGATATGTAAATCAAATTCTTGTAACAGGAGAACCCAATGAATAAGTCTAGGTTTAGCATCTTTATTTTCCACAAGATATTTAATAGCCGCATGGTCTATGTGAACAGTTACTTTGGAATCAACAATATAAGGTCTAAATTTATCACAAGCAAACACCACTGCTAAGAATTCTTTTTCAGTAGTAGCATAATTTCTTTGGGAACTGTCTAGAGTTTTACTAGCATAATGAATAACATTCAATTTCGTATCAACTCCTTGTCCTAGAACAGCACCAACAGCATAATCACTAGCATCACACATAATCTCAAAAGTCAAGTTCCAATCAGGTGGTTGAACAATAGGTGTATAAATTAAGGCTTTCTTGAGTGTTTCAAATGCTTCAAGACAATCATCATCAAAAACAAAAGGAATATCCTTTTGCAAAATACTAGTGAGAGGCCTAGAAATTTTAGAGAAGTCTTTGATAAATCTCCTATAGAAACCAGCATGACCTAGGAAACTACGAATACCTTTGATGTCCTTAGGACATGGCATCTTCTCAATGGCATCAACCTTAGCTTGGTCCACTTCAATACATCTTTCAGAAATTTTATGACCCAAGACAATGCCTTCATTAACCATAAAGTGGAACTTCTCCCAATTCAAGACAAGATTTGTTTGTTCACATCTCTGCAATCAAGATTGCTTAAACAATCATCAAAAGACTTCCCATAAATAGAAAAGTCATCCATGAAAACCTCAACAATCTTTTCACAGAAGTCAGAGAATATAGCAGTCATACATCTTTGAAAGGTAGCAGGTGCATTACATAGACCAAAAGTCATACGTCTATAAGCACAGGTTCCAAAAGGACAAGTAAAAGTGGTCTTTTCTTGATCAGGTTGAGAAACAGGTATTTGTGAAAAACCAGAATATCCATCAAGGAAGCAAAAGTGTGTGTGCTTAGATAATCTTTCAAGCATTTGATCAATAAAAGGCAAAGGGTAATGATCTTTTCTAGTTGCTTTGTTTAATTTTCTTTAATCAATTACCATTCTATAGCCTGTAACAATTCTTTGTGGAATAAGTTCATTCTTATCATTAGGAACAACAGTTATACCTCCTTTCTTAGGAACACAATGAATAGGACTTACCCATCTACTATCAGCTATGGGATAGATTATACCTGCTTCGAGAAGTTTTAATATTTCCGTTCTTACCACTTCTTTCATCTTCGGGTTTAACCGACTTTGGTGATCAACAACGGGTTTAGCATCAGGTTCCATATTAATTTTATGCTGACATAGAGTGGGACTAATGCCCTTTAAATCGTCAAGAGTATATCCAATAGCAGCCCGGTGCTTCCTTAGAACTTTCAATAATCTTTCTTCTTCATGTTCTAAAAGGTTAGCACTGATAATAACAGGATATATTTTCTTTTCATCAAGATAAGCATATTTCAAAGTGGCTGGCAATTGTTTTAATTCAAACATAGGATCACCTTTAGGTGGAGGAGGACCTCTAAGAGTTTCAATAGGTAAATTGTGTTTAAGTAGAGGACGTTGTTCAAAGAAAATTTTATCTATTTCATTTCTTTCATGCATATGTAAATCATTTTCATGGTCTAGCAAATATTGTTCTAAAGGATCAATAGGTGGTACAGCAATAGAAGCAAGACCAATTAATTCATCCTTACTAGGCAAAAAAATTTCATGAAGATTTCTACTAAACTTTGAAGAATTAAACTCATGAGACTCATCACCAAAACTAACACCCACAGTTTGTTTCTTACAATCTATCTTAGCATTAACTATGTTCAAGAAAGGTCTACCAAAGATAATGGGACAAAAGTCATCTTGTCGGGAACTAAGAACAAGAAAATCAGTAGGGTATTTTATTTTCCCACACAAGACTTCAACATCTCTAACAATCCCAATTGGTGATATTGTGTCTCTATTAGCAAGTTTAATAGTAACATCTATTTCTTCTATCTCAGCAGGTGCTATGTCTTTCATAATTTCTTCATATAAAGTGTAAGGAATAGCACTCACACTAGCACCCATGTCACATAAACCATGATAACGGTGATCTCCTATTTTAACTGAAATAACAGGCATGCCAACAACAGGTCTATGTTTATCTTTTCTATCAGGTTTAGCAATTCTAGCAACTTCTTCACAGATGTAAATAACATGCCCATCTATATCTTCTTCTAAGAGATCTTTAACCATAGCAATGCTAGGTTCTACTTTGATTTGTTCATCAGGTTTAGGTGTTCTAATATAGCTTTTCTTAACCACAGTTGAAACTTTAGCATGTTCCGTTATCCTAACAGGAAAAGGTGGTTTCTCAATATAAGCAGAAGGGACAACTGGATCAACATTATAAATTATAGTTTCTTCTTTAACTGGTACTCGTTTCTTAATTTCTTCTTTAATAGGTGGGTGATATTTAAACCACTTCTCCTTAGGGAGTTCAACATGAGTAGCAAATGATTCACAAAAGGAGGCTACTATCTCAGAGTCAAGTCCATATTTAGTGCTAAACTTTTGAAAAGCATCGGTATCCATAAAAGATTTAATACAATCATACTTAAGTTTAATACCTGACTCTTTACCTTCATCGAGTTCCCAATATTCAGAGTTGCATTTAATTCTTTCCAAAAGATCCCACCGGAATTCAATAGTCTTGTTCATAAAAGAACCAGCACAAGAAGTATCAAGCATGGTTTGATCATTACGAGAAAGCCGAGCATAAAAGTTCTGGATAATAATTTCTCTCGAGAGCTCATGATTGGGCAATGAATATAACATTGACTTAAGCTTCCCCCAAGCTAGAGCGATACTTTATCCTTCACGAGGCCAAAAATTATATATATGATTCCGATCACGATGAACTAGATGCATAGGATAAATTTTTTGGTGGAACTCCAATTTCAAACGATTCCAATTCCATGATCCAATATCATCGCATAGCCTATACCATGCCAATGCTTTTCCCTTCAAAGATAAAGGGAAAACTTTTTCATCACTTCATCCCTGGGTAAACCTGCAAGCTTAAACAATCCACATATATCAAGTGCATATCAGGATGTTCAGTTCCATCTCCTGCATAAGGATTAGCTAGCAGTTGTTCTATCATAACCGAAGGAATTTCATATTCAGTATTTTTAGTAGGTGCGGTAGGTTGAGGGGTAGCTAATTGTGGTTCCGGACGAGGTGAAGATACCCCGAACAAACCCCTCAAAGGATTGTTTTCCATAGTAACAAGTGACAATAAATTTGAGCACACTATATAACTGTTTCCTTACCAAAGGTGCTTCACTCCCCGGCAACGGCGCCAGAAAATAGCCTTGATGACCCACAAGTATAGGGGATCAATTTAGCTCTTTTCGATAAGTAAGAGTGTCGAACCCAACGAGGAGCAGAAGGAAATGACAAGTAGTTTTCAGTAAGGTAATGTCTGCAAGTGCTGAAATTGTAAGTAGCGGAGTAGTTTGATAGCAAGATAATTTGTAACGAGCAAGTAACGATAGTAGTAATAAAAGTGCAGCAAGGTAGCCCAATCCTTTTGAGGCAAATGACAGGCCAAAACGGTCTCTTATGATAAGCAAAGCGTTCTTGAGGGTACACGGGAATTTCATCTAGTCACTTTCATCATGTTGGTTTGATTTGTGTTTGCTACTTTGATAATTTGATATGTGGGTGGACCGGTGCTTAGGTGTAGTTCTTACTTGAAGAAACCTCCTACTTATGATTAACCCTCCCGCAAGCATCTGCAACTATGAGAAAAGTATTAAGAACAAATTCTAACCATAGCATTAAACTTTTGGATCCAATCGGTCCCTTACGGAATAACGCATAAACTGGGGTTTAAGCTTCTTTCACTCTCGCAACCCACCATCTAATTGCTACTCCACAATGAATTCCCTTAGGCCCAAATATGGTGAAGTGTCATGTACTCGACGTTCACATGACACCACTAATGGAATCACAACATACATACTATCAAAATATCGAACACATATCAAGTTCATATGATTACTTGCAACATGATTTCTCCCGTGACCTCAAGAACCAAAAGTGACTACTCACATATGATAAACATGTTCATGATCAGAGGAGTATTAAATAGCATAATGGATCTGAACATATAATCTTCCACCAAATAAACCATATAGTAATCAACTACAAGATGTAATCAACACTACTAGTCACCCACAAGCACCAATCTATAGTTCCGGTAACAAGATTGAATACAAGATATGAACTAGGGTTTGAGATGAGATGGTGTTGTGGAAGATGTTGATGGAGATTGCCCTCCCCAAGATGGGAGAGTTGTTGGTGATGATGGTGATGATGATTTCCCCCTCCGGGAGGGAAGTTCACGTGGCGGAATCGCTCCGCCGGAGGGCAAAAGTGATCATGCCCAAGTTCCGCCTCAAGACGGCGGCGCTCCGTCCCGAAAGTCTCCCTCTTATTTTTTTCTAGGTCAAAATGACTTATATACCAGAAGATGGGCACCGGAGGTGGGCCGAGGAGGCCACAACCCACCAGGGCGCGCCTGGGGGCCCTGGCGTGCCTAGGTGGGTTGTGCCCACCTGGTGGCCCCCTCTGGTGGTTACTGGCTCCAGTAATTCTTAAATATTCCACAAAAAATCTCCGTGCAGTTTCAGCTTGTTTGGAGTTGTGCAGAATAGGTGGCCTGCGTAGCTTTTCCAGGTCCAGATTTCCAGCTGCCGGAATTCTCCCTCTTGGTGTGTTCCTTGCAAATTATGAGAGAAAAGGCATTAGAATTACTCCAAAAAGCATTATTATGGATAAAAATATTATAAATAACAGTAAGAAAACATGATGCAAAATGGACGTATCAAAGAGCAGTAGCAAAACAAAAAACACAAAAATAAAATTGGGTTGCCTCCCAACAAGCGCTACTGTTTAACGCCCCTAGCTAGGCATAATGCAATAGATGTAGGTATTGCCATCTTTGGTATGCAATCGATAAGTAGCTCTCGTAATATATTCATATGGCAACTTAATTTTCTTTCTTGGAAAGTGTTCCATGCCCTTCCTTAACGGAAATTGAAATCTAATGTTTCCTTCTTTCATATCAATAGTTGCACCAATCATTCTAAGGAAAGGTCTACCAAGAATAATAGGACATGTAGGATTGCAATCTATATCAAGAACAATGAAATCTACGGGCACATAATTCCTATTTGCTAATCCTTCCCATAGGTTTCTTTATAGTGGAATCCGCAAGATGCAAATTTAAAGAACAATCATCACATCCACGGAAACCTAGCACATCACATAAAGTTTTTGGAATCGTG
The DNA here is from genome assembly GCF_018294505.1 of Triticum aestivum. Lineage (NCBI taxonomy): Eukaryota > Viridiplantae > Streptophyta > Magnoliopsida > Poales > Poaceae > Triticum > Triticum aestivum. Next base: position 200,077,676 of record NC_057808.1, on the reverse strand, counting down.
GAAATGCTAGCACTCATAATCTTTAATTTTAATATTAATGGTAGGTTCCCACTCATCATAAAGCTTTCTAGGGATAGAAACTTCCAACTCAAGTTTTTCTTCAAAAGATTTCATCATAGCATCAACAATATGTTTAGTAAAAGCTTTATTTTAATTATAAGCATGAGGAGAATTAAACATGGATTGAAACAAGGAAATAAAATCTATCAAAGAACAATTATCATAATTAAAATTCTTGAAATCCAAAAGAGTGGGTTCATTGCTACATAAAGTTTTGACCTCTCCAATCCCACTTTTATCAATTTTTGCATCAAGATATATAAACTCTGAATCATTGGGACGCCTTCTAGCTAAAGTTGACTCATCTACAGTCCCATCTTTATTAATATTTATTTTAGAAAACAAAGATTCAATAGGGGTCACATCAATCACTTTAAGATCTTCTTAATTACTTTCACGAGAAATCGAAGAACACGCTTTTATAAACAATTCTCGCTTAGCATGCATCCTAGCAGTTCTTTATTTACATTCATCAATAGAAATTCTCATAGCTTTTAGACACTCATTAATATCATGCTTGGGTGGAATAGATATAATTTTCAAAGAATCAATCTCAAGAGAAATTCGTTCCTAGCCAAATCATCAAGCTTAAACCATTTTTCTTCAACCATAGCATTGAAATTCCTTTGGGAACTAATAAATTATTTAATACTATTCTCAAGATCAGAGAGTATCTTATTATAATTTCCATAAGAATTGTTGTAGGAATTACCATAGTTATTAGAGGAATTACTAGGAAACGGCCTAGGGTTGAAATTACCTCTATATGCGTTATTACCAAAATTGTTCTTACCAACAAAATTCACATCCATAGATTCATTATTATTCTCAATCAAAGTAAACAAAGGCATATCATTAGGATCGATATGAGCACTCTTACTAGCAAACAATTTCATAAGTTCATCCATCTTTCCACTCAAAACATTAATTTCTTCAATCGCATGCACTTTTTTACTAGTATAAGATCTTTCGGTATGCCATTGAGAGTAATTAGCCATAATATTATCTAGGAGTTTAGTAGCTTCTCCTAATGTGATTTCCATAAAAGTGCCTCCCGTGGCCGAATCTAAAAGATTTCTAGATGCAAAATTCAATCCGGCATAAATTTTTTGTATGATCATCCATAAACTCAAACCATGCGTAGGGCAATTTCTTATCGTCAATTTAATCATCTCCCAAGATTGTGCACATGTTCATGATCAAGTTGCTTAAAATTCATTATATCGTTCCTAAGGGAGATGATCTTAGTGGGAGGAAAATACTTGGAAATAAAAGCATCTTTACACTTAACTCATAAATCAATACTATTTTTAGGCAAAGATGAAAACCAAGTTTTAGCACGATCTCATAGTGAGAACAGAAATAGCTTCAATTTAACAATATCATTATCCACATCGTTCTTCTTTTGCATATCACACAACTCAACGAAAGTATTTAGATGGGATGCGGCATCTTCACTAGGAAGGCCAGAAAATTGTTCTTTCATAACAAGATTCAACAAAGCGGCATTATTTTCATAAGATTTCGCACTAGTGGCGGGAGCAATCGGAGTACTAATAAAATCATTGTTATTAGTCTTGGAAAAGTCACACAATTTGGTATTCTCTTGAGTCATCGTGACAAAGCAAGCAATCTAGCACACGAGCAAACAAAAAGTAAACGAGAAGACGAACGGAAGAAGGGCGAATAAAAAGGCAAATCTTTGTGTATTTTTCTGAAAATCGTTTTAGAAGTGGGGGAGAGTAAAACGAGAGGCAAATGGCAAATAATGTAATGCAAGAGATGAGAGTTTATGGTAGGTACTTGGTACGCTTGATATAGACCTCCCCGGCAACGGCGCCAGAAATTCTTCCTGCTACTTCCTGAGCTTGCGTTGGTTTTTCCCTTGAAGAGGAAAGGGTGATGCAGCAAAGTAGAGATAAGTATTTCCCTCAGTTAGAGAACCAAGGTATCAATCTAGTAGAAGGTACAACCAAGTCCCCAACCTACGCACCTGCACAAACAATCAAACACTTGCACCCAACGATATAAAGGGGTTGTCAATCCCTTCACGGTCAACTGCAGATGTGAGATCTGATAGAGATAGGTGAAATAAAAGGTAACTAAATATTTTTGGGTTTTTTGGTTTATAGATCTGGAAATAAAAGATTGCAAAATAGTAGATCGGAAAGCAAGTATGATGGAAAATAGACCCGGGGGCCATATGTTTCACTAGAGGCTTCTCTCTTGAAGGCAAATAATACGATGGGTGAACAAATTACTGTCGAGCAATTGATAGAAAAGCGCAAAGTTAGGACGATATCCAAGGCAACGATTATGCATATAGGCATCACGTCCGTGTCAAGTAGACTGAAACGATTCTGCATCTACTACTGTCGTGGACTTGACACGGCAGATGTCCTAGTGGAAGGACTTAGTCGTGGAGCCACCACAACTAGGTTAGCTTAAAGGGGTTAATCGGGACAAAGGACATGGAGAGTTTATACTAGTTCGGCCCCTCGCAGTGGAGGTAAAGGCCTGCTCCAGTTTGGGGTTGTATTGCTTGGGTTTCGATTACCACGGAGCGAATATGCTTGACCTAGTTGTCGATCTCTTGTTTCTTGTCCCTAAACCGCCGCCGGGTCGTCCCTTTATATACACAGGTTGACGCCCGGCGGCTCACGGAGTCCCGGCCGGCTCATACACAGCGTGTCCGGCTCGGTGACTAACTACGCTTGCCTTACAAAACAAGTCATACACATATGGCGGTTCATCCTCTTGGGCCTCAAGTTGCCTCTGGGTCTTGGGCCGTCAATGGGCTTGTATGAGCCGCCACCTTCATTGATAAGTCGCCAGTGGTATGACCCGGCCCCTCCTGGGCGGTTCATACCCAGTAGTTATATCCCCAACATTAGGCCCCAGGTTGATTTGAACTTGTTCATACAATCTTCAATACCTGACTTGTCAAAATCTTGCATTGCTTGTTTGATAAACCTTGTTGTAACCCGCCATGACATCAGCTCTCAGAATCTTCTTAAACCGCCATGACGTCATTTCGCATTAATTTTGCATGAGGCTCCGAATATCTTTAATTGATCCTTATCTTAATGACCATCCCAAAAATTGAGGCGTCCATATAGCCACATGATGATTTCGGCCTCCTCGATTCCCGCGCATGCCTTGTATCCATCCTCTTATAAATAGGGACAGGGGTCCTTTTCATTTTTTTTCCCTTGCCTCATTGCCTTCGTCTTCCTCTGCCGCCCGAGCTCCGGCGCCGCAACCTCCGACCGCTGAAGCAACTCAGGCCGCTGCATTGACCTGACCTGACCAGAGAACACCGGCGCGCCACTGCTGTTCCTCATCGCATGTAAGTGCTCCTCTCGTTTTACCTCAGATATGCATTAGGGTTTCCTCTGTTCATCTGTGTTCTTCGCCGTTCTTCGTTTTTTCCTTCAACCCAAGTAGCTTTTAATCTAAACAGGTCATGAACCTTGTGCAGTAGTAGTTTAGCATTCATTTTTATCATCAGAATAGCATCTCTCCATAGAAGATCTCATCGGAGCACCCAAACTTTTCTACTGCCGCCACCTTAGGTTTCAGAATTTATTGCCTTTTCTGAACTGCTGTAGATCCAAAATTATAGCTCCAGTCTTTGAAATTTGTTTGTCCCTTACTTAGCAAAAATTTCACTGCTAAATTTCAAACACCACAATTGCCATGGCGGCTTATGTCATAAACCGTGACCCGCCATATGACATTAGACCCCGTTACAAGCCGCCATCATACGCTTCCTCATTTGTATAATCCGGCAATGCTCTCCGGCTTAACCATGCTTACTTATTTATCTCCATAACTTAGTTCTGCATAATGTACCTTGATTTTTAAACTCTGGCCCGCTTAACAGCATAATCTTAATCCGGCTGGCATCATTAGTCCCCGTTAAGCCATAAATATGGATATCCACGTAGTTCAATATTCATCTTCCGGCTTAACACATTAACCGTTCATAGCAGTTTACTTTTGAACCATTACCCCGGCTTGTCAGTTGAATCTTAAACCGGAAAGATTTCTTTCTTTCAGGCTTTTTCCCTCAAAAATGGGCAAATCTTTCACAGCTTGCAACTGGGTTGTTTCCCGGGTCACCGAGGAAGACCTGAATGAATATGTTCAGACTGGCGTCCTAGCCAAGAAAGACGTCATTCACTGGAGGGTCACAGGCACTGAATGTCCTCCTGAGCCCAAGGATGGTGAAGTGGTTGTTTTTACTGACCATATGATCCGTGGCTTCAGCCCTCCTGGCTCAAAATTCTTTCGTGATGTATTGCACTTTTTCAAACTCCATCTACAAGATATCGGACCAAATTCCGTTTCGAACATCTGCAACTTTCAAGTATTCTACGAGGTGTACCTTCAACAGGAGCCCACCGTAGAACTATTTAGGGAGTTCTATTGTTTAAACCGGCAGAATGAATTCACAGATGAACCCAGCCTAGAGTTAGGCGGTATTTCTATACTGCGATGGAAAGAAGCCACTTTCCCAGCCGCCTCTCCACCCAGTCATCCCAAAGACTGGAATCAAACTTGGTTTTATTGCAAAGATACTTCTCCAGAAGGAGAAAATCCTCTGTCTGGTTATCATTCCAGCCGGCTCAGCAACAAACATCCTCTTCCAGACTGCATCAGTGCAGCCGAATAAAAGAAGTGCATGCCAGTCTTTTCAAAGATCCGGGCCTTGATGGCCAACGGCTTAACTGGAATTGATCTGGTTCGATGATGGGTCGCCTGGAGAATCTTTCCCTTAAGCCGTCGTCCCGGCTTGATGTATGACTACACTAGCGAATTGAAAGATCCTCAACGCCATTGTCAAATTGAAATAACTGATGAAGACATCAATAACATGACCAAATCTCTGTTAAATGAGAGCTTGGAAGATTGCAGTCAAGTCGGATTGAATCCTTTCTACATTCTGAATAAGCCGCCAGCTGTAAGCTTTTAATCAAGTTCACACTTGAATCATGCTTTTCACTTGTATTTACTGTTCACACTCATTCAATTTTTATAGGCCGATTCACCTTTTTGGACCAAGAAATTGCAGGATAAACGGGTCAAGAAGACCCGGACAAAGAGTAAAGTTATCAAGAAGCCTGCCAAGAAAAAGACCAACCCCGCCGAGTTATTTAACTTGGATGATAATGATGATGATTCGGAGGTAGAAATTGATTCCCTTGGCTTGTTTTTTGTACATCTTATTGACAATGACCATTATCAGGATGATGCGGAGGCCAGCCGTGCAGATGATGAAGAGGTAATTACTCTTTCCTCCGGCTCAGAACCTCTGCCAACACAGAAAACTCAATAGGAAAGCCAAAAAGTAAGATTTTCTCACCCTTTAGCTTACTTGGATCCCAACTTTCTTTTGAAGAAACAGCAACATGAAGTTCGCCGAACAACCCGGAACAGCGGCAGTGGAGTTCTATCCTCCGGCTTACTGAACACCCCAGCACCTCGCAAACGTCGACCGGAGGTTTCAAATATTTCTGACTTATCTTATCCCAAGGCGGGTCTTTTTCGACAACCCCTTAACCCGTCCGATCCAAACTACAGGGAACATCTCATTCTTCCTCCGGCGACTCAACTGGGACTCAAATCACGGCCTTCAAAACTATGTCTGGGTGAGAACATTAAATCTTATCCACCTTTGAATTATGCACTTAATTGTCATATTAATTATGTCTCATGCTTCCTTTTCAGCGCTATGGCCAAGCCCAGCAAGAAGCAGAAAATCGACAAACCGGCTGAAGAGCCCAAGAATGTTGACCCGGAGCAACATGCCACAACTAAGACTTTGCACCAAGTGTCAAAAGCTGCTATGGACGACACCTCTCCAGAAGGCCACCCCGTTACTCAAAACGCCATGAATGCTGATCCAGAAAATGATAAGCTGCCCAGTCCTCCTCAGGCGGCTCATGAGACTGATGATATAAAGATTACTGGGACGGCTCATCAGGCCCCAGGCAACCCCATCGCCCTGTCCAAGCACATCGCCAAGGAGGAATTCTCTGTTGTTGACAAGGGAAGATGGAAAGTTGACTTGGAAGGCTATGCTCAATTTAGTGCTCAAGAAATTCACTCTCGTTATTTGAACCGCCTTCACACCAGCCGTGACTTTGAAGCCGGCTTGGTCAACCTGATGAAGGAGCGTTTTGAGGTAATCCAACACAATCCTCTTCATAAATATATCACTATCAGCCGCCAAGTCTATATAATATGATAGAATCGAATATATTGTAGACTTTCAGATAGTCACAAAAAGATGAACATCATCACTAGTAGCCCACAAGGGCCAGCTTAAACTATCAAGTTAAGCCGGGACTTCAATAAGCAGTGATCAACTTTGCATCTGTAGCCCCCAAGGGCCGGCTTAATCAGTATGAATAAACCGGGCCATGGCTGAATAATATCCAATTATGTAGCCTTTATAAACCAGATCATATCATTTTGCCCGGGCCATCATATAAACTTGTCTTTAAAAAGAGCATAGGCATTAGCCCCCAAGTGCCAAGGAAAATACTTGTATTGTGCTTGGGACTTTAAAAAATAATCATGAACATAATACCTTCCATATTGTTCATGTCGCAGGCTGAACTAAATGAAAAAGAATCCCAAGTCAAAGATCTAAAGGCCAATATTCAAACTCAGCAATCCGAGACTTCAAAAGCTAAATCAGAGTTGAAGACTGCCTTAGAAAACATTGAGCAGTTGAAACAAAACTTCAGCACTGATAGAACTGGCTCAGAGACCGAGAAGGCGGCTCTATTAAAGAGAGCGGAAGATGCTGAGGCAGCCCTTAAACCGGTGACTGACGAGTTGTCCGGTTTAAAGCATCAGATCAATAGCATGACATCAGCCATCTTTGGTAAGTAGTAAAAATGACTCCTTCACACCAGCAGGCATATCATAATCATCTGCCGGTTTATCAATAATTTTACTGATGCAGGCTCCCAAAGCGTCAAGTTGGGCTCAGACACGCGCATCAAGCTTAAGGCTGTCTATACTCTTGTAGAACAGCTATACACTGGCGCTCAACGGACCATTGCTGTTGCTATTCATAAGAAACATGCACCGACCCTCATCAAGGAAACATTGGAGAAGTTATCGGTGCTTCCCCAAAGGATCAACGATTTAAAACGAGCATCTACCAGAGTCGGCGCCATGACTGCCTTAAGCTTGGCAAAGGCGTGGCAAGCAGATCTTGACCCAGAAGACTTGGCCAATGGTTGCCCGAGTGTAAAAGAAGACGGGTCTCCCTTCAGCGCTGATGATTTTGCAGAAATAGCAAGGGTAATGCGTCCGTTAGCAAGCAAACTGGCTGAAGATACCAATCTATCCCAATACCAGGCGGCTTATAATGCTGAGAACAAGAAGATGAAGGCGCCGGTTCATCAAGAGGTGGACCTCATCCCACCGACGCGTAAGCACACCTTCGCTCATGACATTGATCCATCCAACCTTATTGATGATGAAGCTGTGTTTAGAGCTTTGACCGGTATCAACTGGGCTACGCCTGACTTCCAGCCAAAGGATAATCAAGGACCTGAAGAAGAAGAGGCGCAGGATGATTCGGAGGCTTCAACCCGCCAAGAGTAGAAGCCTTAACTCATGAGTCGGTTTACTAGCCAAAACATACGGATGCTATGTCTTCAAAAACACTTATCCCTTTGGGCCATCAAATGCCTTGTAATAGGCTAGCCAACAACAATGATATGTCGTGCCATCGTGCATGTTTATTTGCATAACACTGCAGATCCGTTATCCGAAGATTTGCCACTTAAGCTTATAATATCATCAATTATGCAGACCATGCTTATCATTTTTCCTGCACATAAACAAATAACAGGTACCCTGGCGGTTTACCCCAGGGTGGGTCACAGTACCCCATATATAAACCACTGATGACTAAATAGTCCATAACCAGGGCCGGTTTATCAAAACCTCATATAATCATAACAGAATAAATATCATACCTGTGATATTTGTTCACACTGTCGGCTTAATCATGCATCGTGCAGTAAGGGCCATAGCCCAAATATGAGAGCACAACGCCCTCTTCAATTTATTCATACCGCCGGCTTATCACGCCATATGCAGCAAGGGGTAACATCCAAAGCTTAGAGCTAGAACTCCAAGCACAAAATCATCATATACTGGCGACTTAAAGTCCAAAGCCAGCCCGGGTTAACAAAACTTCGGATAGATTCATATATGAACCGTAAGGCAACATGGCCCTAATCAATTTCCAACCATATGGCAATAAAATATGAACCTCAAACAATGTTCAAAGAAAACATAAATAAGAAAAAACAAGGTGTTCATAGGCTGCCAAGCCTCAATATCAAGTGCTATTCAAGGGCCACACAGCCACTGAGTTAAACCTTAATTCAAACCCGTAAGCCGGACCTCACATGACCAATCACCATTTTAACTTTGACAAATTCAGGGTCTGTATAAGATTGATTGTCAAGAGTATGGTGAGTCATTCCAGGATTACCTGGTCGGAGTGGCAGGCAAACAAAGGCAGGATAACCCGGATTTTTGGTGAATACACCTGGCTTCCAAGCCTATTACAAGGGACAACAAAGCTCTTGTTCATTAACAACGAGCCCCCAAGTAATATTTTATTCCAGGCGTATAAACCGGAATAGTAGGGTAGTCATAGCTATGCTCAATGAGCAGGAAGCCCCCAAGTATTTTATAATCATGGCATACAAGCCGGATCAAGAGGGTAGTCATAGCTATGCTCAATAAGCAGGAAGCCCCCAAGTGATCGTATGAAGTGACAATAAAGCCTCATATTCTCAGAAATGAAATGACAGAGGCCCTGAATTATCAGGGGTGCCGGCTTTTATTATATTAATCATAATATATACATTGATAGAAGTATGTACATCACAAGAGCCGGTGGCTCATGTGTAATAAGGCCGAAGATGAGCAATATTCCGCGGCCGGCGGGTCCCCTCCTCCGACGTGCGTGAGTCCTTGTGGTCTCGAACATCGATAAGATAGTATGACCCATTGTTCAGATTTTATCTGACTACAAAAGGTCCTTCACAAGGTGGGGATAGCTTGTGCATGTCAGTTTGATCCTGGATGAGCTGGAGCACCAAATCTCCTTCTTGAAAGGTCCTGGTTTTAACCCGGCGGCTATGATAACGACGCAGATCTTGCTAGTAAATCGTTGAACGAGCCGCCGCACGGTCACGCTCCTCATCCAACAGGTCAAGAGCATCCTGACGTGCTTTTTCATTATCAACTTCAACATAAGCCGCCACACGGGGCGAATCATGACAGATGTCACTAGGGAGAACCGCCTCTGCTCCGTAAACCATGAAGAAGGGCGTGTAACACTGAGGGCAATTTCTCCACCCAACAAGCCGGCGTCCTCTGCAAAGGGGCCATAAGCCGGGGCTTGATGCCTTTCAAGATCTCTTGATTGGCTCTTTTAGCTTGACCATTGGACTGGGGGTGAGCCACTGATGATACATCAAGATGAATATGCTCCCGTTGACAGAATTCTTTCATAGCACCCTTTGACAGATTAGACATTATCAGTTATAATGCTATGAGGATAGGCAAACCGAAAAATCGCCTTTTTGATGAATTGAACTGTTGTTGTCGCGTCACACTTACTGACCGGCTCTGCTTCGACCCACTTTGTGAATTTTTCAACCGCCACCAAAAGGTGAGTCTTTTTATCTTTGGATCTTTTGAAAGGTCCAACCATATCCAGCCCCCAGACTGCAAACGGCCAAGTAATTGGAATCATCCTCAATTCTTGAGCCGGTACATGAGCTCGTCTTGAGAATTTCTGACAACAATCACATTTACTGACCAAATCCTCGGCATCAGCATGAGCCGTCAGCCAATAAAATCCATGACGAAAAGCTTTGGCTACAAGAGTCTTAGAGTCGGCATGATGACCACAATCTCCCTCATGAATCTCTCGTAAAATTTCACAACCTTCCTTAGGAGAAACACAACGTTGAAACACACCCCTGTGACACTGCAACGGTGCAATTCTCCATTGACAATAGTCATTGACCTAGACCGCCGGGTTATCTGCCTGGCCAAAGTTTCGTCTTCATGTAACTCGCCCCGGGTCATATAAGCCAAATATGGAACTGTCCAATCAGGAATAGCATGAAGAGCCGCCACCAATTGTGCCTCCGGGTCAGGAATAGCAAGATCTTCCTCTGTAGGCAATTTGACTGAAGGGTTATGCAGAATATCAAGGAAAATGTTAGGTGGCACCGGCTTACGCTGGGACCCTAACCGGCTCAAAGCATCAGCCGCCTCATTTTTCCTGCGATCAACATGTTCCACTTGATAACCTTTGAAATGACCAGCAATAGCATTAACCTCGCGGCGGTAAGCCGCCATGAGTGGGTCCTTAGAATCCCAAGTGCCTGAAACTTGCTGAGCCACCAAATCTGAGTCACCAAAACACCTCACCCGGCTTAGATTCATCTCGTTAGCCATCCGAAGACCATGGAGTAAGGCTTCATACTCAGCTGCATTGTTAGTACAAGGGAACATCAACCTTAAAACATAACAAAATTTATCACCTCGTGGGGAAGTCAAAATAACTCCAGCCCCCGAGCCTTCCAACTGCCTGGATCCATCGAAGTGAATAGTCCAATATGTGATATCCGGCTTCTCCTCAGGCATCTGCAGCTCTGTCCAATCATCGATGAAATCCACAAGTGCTTAAGACTTGATGGCTGTGCGAGGCATGTATTTCAAACCATGGGGTCCAAGCTCAATGGCCCACTTGGCTACCCGACGTGTGGCCTCTCTGTTTTGAATAATATTCTCTAAAGGAGCAGAACTAACCACAGTGATGGGATGACCCAGAAAATATTGCTTGAGCTTTAGACTAGCCATGAACACCCCATATACTAGCTTCTGCCAATGCGGATACCTCTGCTTGGACTCAATGAGCACCTCACTGATGTAATAAAACCGGCCGCTGAACCGGATATTCCTTGCCTGATTCCTTCCTTTCCACAACAATTTCCACGCTGACAGCTCGGCTATTAGCAGCCACATATAACAACAAGGGCTCTTTATCAATGGGAGCAGCAAGGATCGGCGGCTCAGCTAACTGTTTCTTCAAGGCTTCCAATGCCTGATCAGCAGCATCACTCCAGACAAAGTGATATGTTTTCTTCATGATATGATATAGTGATGAGGACATCAATATCATTGTTACACCCACAGCCCCTACTGTTACATATAATGGACCAATTACTAGAGCTCGCGCACGCCAATTAAATTACCAGGTACTTTCGTTTCTTGGTAATGATTCTAATGTTCATGAGAATATGATGCTGCCTAAATTGGATACTTTTGTTTTGCTTACAAATGAAGGGCCTAGCTTGGAAAAGGATGAACATTGGAGCAAGAACAAGCATGGAGTTGATGGCATGCGCAAGGGGAACAAGAACAGAGTTACAAGTGATGATTTCAGGACTTTGAAGCCACCATAAGGAGTGAATGAAGCCATGGACGAAATATACAAGATGCCACTTCATAAATTTCGTCCAGAGGCTATTCTAGGTGCTGCGTCACCTTATTATTGGGCCAGGCCCATGTAATTTTGAAATACATAAGTATAGGCTGTTTTTAGAGTCCGTATGTGTGGGGAAATAAGAGATAGGGTTGGTTTCGGACCCCTTCCCCAAGGGCCACGAAATTCCCCCCTCTTCCTCCATATATACAGCCCTTAGGGCACCGTTTAGACTTTGGGTTTTGTTTAGATTGAAAGTTCGCCATAGCTGCAACTTCGCGTACTTCGTTTGTGTTCAACGACCAGACAAAGGCGTCACAGAACCCCACCTTGATCAATAAAGCTTTCTTCTTATATTCGCAATATCCAGATCGCAATCTTAGTTTCTTGCTTGTTCTTTGTTTGCCTGCAGGAAACAGACCTTCGTGGTCAGGTTCATCGTGCTCCGGCGTGGTCAATAACCTCTCGGAGTTGGTTTAGCGATTGCTAAGGCGCGACGTCCTCGCACGTTCGTAGTCGGATCGTCAAAGTCGACTTCCTCCAAAACGATAGCCACCATCTCATCGAAAGACAGGACACCTTTGCCTCTATCAAGTGGTATCAGATTTCTAGGTTGCTCGGTGAGATTTTATAGTTTTTCATAGTTTAGATCGAGTCTGTTCTTCATACCTATAGTCCACGAAAAAGCCAAAAAAAATATTAGGGTTAGTTCATCTTATCCGAACCAATCTGAGCCTTTGCATAATCTTTTCTGTATTTGCTTTGTTGAATTTGCGGTTGCATCGTCGTGTCAAGTTGCTGGTCCTAGCGTCTAGTACTTTAGAGTTTCAAGTTCTGTTCACAAGTTGTCACGCCGCCGCCACACCATCGTCATCACCGCTGCCATATACCACATATCCACCGCCATCACGCTAATCCGAGTCCACCTGCATCACAGATTCACCACCAGTCCGTGTTCCATCGCCCTGCAAATATCCGCCACCACTCCGAGTTTCCACCAGATTCATCTCCGCCACCAGTCCTAGTCCGAGTCCAGTAATTATTGTTTTGTTCTCAATTTCCAGATCACGTGATACTCCGAGTCGTGACAGAATAGGACTCCCCAACTTCCGAGCCATCCGCAGAAGAAAAATAGTTCCAGTTTCAAAAAAAACTAAGTCTGGAAAATTCTGGCTAGGCAATTTTTAGGACGTTTGTAGACTTTTTCGAAAAAAAATTGTTGCGGAGGAAAAAAAGTGCAAAAAGAAAAAAATCAGAGTGTGCTCCTCCCATGTTTACGTGCAGCGTTGTGATTTTGTTAGTGTTCTAGGCTCGCGTCTCCAGTATGGTCTAGCCTAGGACCAGCACAGTACCGTCGTTGAGCGTTTATTGAACTTTGCATCTCTGAATTGATTATTGCTGACCCTTTTTGCTACCATATTATAAGCCTTCCCAGCTCCACATACATCTACATCGTGCGTTTGACTCTCCCTGGTAATCGCTCTATCCAAGCTTTGAGAGTTTTGACTACATCGGTTGCCGATCACCGCCTGCTGCTGGGTAAGAACTGGTAAGAATTTGAGATTTGCTTGACGGATTTGTGACACCCACCACCACCACCACTTGTTAGTAGTCTATAGGATCATATTTTTGTGTGTTTCTATTGCTGCTAACCATGCCAGGATCACAAGCCGACGAGATTGACTGGGAGAACTTAACGAACAAGGAGCTTCATGATAAGTTTCAGCAAATGATGACTGAACAGGTGCAAGATGTGCTGAACAATTTTGAAGAGGCCATGGAGAAGATCACTGGCCTTGAGAAGACTTTCGAAACAAAGCTCGATAACAGATTTAATGAACTGCTTGCGCGTCTTCCACCACCAGCTGCACCTCTGCAACAACAACAACAACAACAACAACAACAACAACAACAACAACAACAACAACAACAACAACAACAACAACAACAACAACAACAACAACAACAACAACAACAACAACAACAACAACAACAACAACGACGACGACGACGACGACTACCTCCACGTCGGGAAACAGCCCTCCGCCGAGCGAGCCGTGTCCCTCTTCAGCCTGGCCAAACTGCTGGTGCTGCTGTTGATACTTCTATGGCTCCTACTGCTGATGTGAAGGAGGATGATTATGCGGGAGATTACGAGGATGAGGTTGATCAAAATCAGAACTCCGTGCAACCACCAGCACCACAACCACCAGGTCGTCCACATGCAAATAATGGCAATGTTAGGGCTCCCCCTCAGGTACGAGATCATGACCATCTCCCTAAACTGAAATTGAATATTCCACCATTTGAGGGTAGATATGTTCCTGATATATATCTTACTTGGGAGTTAGAAACTGAACAACGATTTACATGTTTACAATATCCTGAGGAGAGACGTGTTCCTGCTGCTGTTTGTGCTTTCACTAGCTTTGCATGTGTTTGGTGGTCTGAACATTGTAGATTATATCCTGTTCCAGCTACTTGGGCTGCTTTGAAAACTGCTATGCGTACTCATTGGGTTCCACCATATTATCAACGTGAATTACTTCAAAAATTGCAACGCTTAAGACAAGGAAAAAAATTTGTAGAAGAATATTATCAGGAATTACAAACTGGCTTGATTAGATGTGGTATTGTTGAGGAGAATGAAGCTATGCTTGCATGTTTTATGGGTGGATTAAATAGAGAGATTCACACAATTCTAGAGTATAAGGATTATAATAATATCACTCGTTTATTCCATCTTGCTTGTAAAGCTGAACGTGAAGTGCAGGATCGACAGGCATTGGCGCGAACTAACTTTTCTGCAGGTCGACCTTCATCATGGACACCACGTGCATCATCTACTTCCACTGCACCATCACCTCCTTCAGGTGCCACCTCCAACCGTGATACAAGAAAGCAGGCACAACCACCACTATCTGCCAAGAGCACACCTGTCGGGCCTGCACAGAGCTCTTCTTCTTCCATGGTGTCAACAGGGCACACAAGTGATATTATTTGTCGTCGTTGTAAGGGAAGAGGACATTTTGCGAGAGAATGCAAATCTCAGTGTGTGATGATTGCTACTGAGGATGGTGGGTATGAGTCCGCTAGTGACTATGATGAGGAGACTTTGGCTCTTATTACACATGAGAACACGGTGGAGATGATTCTGATCATGAGACGCAATACATGGTTGCTGAAGATGCTGACAGGTATGAATGTTTAGTTGCTCAACGTGTTTTGAGTGTGCAGGTTACACAAGCTGAGCAAAATCAGAGGCATAATTTGTTCCATACAAAGGGAGTTGTGAAGGAACGTTCTATTCGCGTCATCATAGATGGAGGGAGTTGCAACAACTTGGCTAGCATGGAGATGGTGGAGAAGCTATCTCTCACCACAAGACCACATCCACATCCTTACTACATCCAATGGTTCAACAACAGCAGCAAGGTTAAGGTAACACGTACTGTTCGGGTGCATTTTAGTATCTCTACATATGCTGATTATGTTGATTGTGATGTGGTACCTATGCAAGCATGTTCCTTATTACTTGGTAGACCATGGCAATTCGATAAAAATTATGTACACCATGGTAGAAACAATCAGTATACTCTTGTTCATAAGGATACAAATATTACTTTGCTTCCTATGACTCCGGATTCCATTTTGAAAGATGATATTCATAGAGCTAATAAAGCAAAACAGGAGAAAAATAAGAGTGAAAATCAGGTTGTGACAAAAGAATTTGAGCAACAAATGAAGCCTAATAATAAACCATCTAGTGTTGCTTCTGAAATTTAATTGAAAAGTGCATGTTTACTTGCCACCAAATCTGATATTGATGAGCTAGTTTTTAGGAAATCTGTTTGCTATGCTTTTGTGTGCAAAGAGGCATTATTTTCATTCGAGGACGTGCCTTCCTCTTTGCCCCCTGCAGTCACTAACATTTTGTAGGAGTTTGCTGATGTCTTCCCACAAGACGTGCCACCGGGATTACCACCTATTCGAGGGATTGAGCATCAAATTGACTTAATTCTCGGTGCATCGCTACCCAACCGTGCACCATACTGTACCAATCCAGAGGAGACGAAGGAGATTATGCATCAAGTACAGGAGCTGCTCGACAAAGGTTATATTCGCGAATCCCTTAGTCCTTGTGTTGTTCCTATTATTCTAGTGCCGAAAAAGGATGGTACGTCGCGTATGTGTGTTGATTGTAGAGGCATTAATAATATTACTATTTGTTATCGTCATCCTATTCCTAGGCTAGATGATATGTTTGATGAATTGAGTGGCTCTACAATATTCTCCAAAGTTGATTTGCGTAGTGGATACCATCAAATTCGTATGAAATTGGGAGATGAATGGAAAACAGCATTTAAAACTAAGTTTGGTTTATATGAGTGGTTAGTCATGCCTTTTGGGTTAACTAATGCACCTAGTACTTTCATGAGACTAATCAACGAAGTTTTACGTGCTTTCATTGGACGATTTGTGGTAGTCTATTTTGATGATATACTGATTTATAGCAAATCTTTGGAAGAACATTTGGAACATTTACGTGCTGTTTTTATTGCTCTACGTGATGCACGTTTGTTTGGTAACCTTGGGAAGTGCACCTTTTGCACCGACCGAGTATCTTTTCTTGGCTATGTTGTTACTCCACAGGGAATTGAAGTTGATAAAGCCAAGATTGAAGCTATTGAGAGTTGGTCGCGGCCCAAAACGGTCACACGAGTGCGGAGTTTTCTTGGACTCGCTGGTTTCTATAGGCGTTTTGTGAGAGATTTTAGCACAATTGCTGCACCTCTCAACGAGCTTACAAAGAAGGATATGCCTTTTGTTTGGGGTACCGCATAGGAAGAAGCCTTCACGGTATTGAAAGATAAGTTGACACATGCTCCTTTACTCCAACTTCCTGATTTTAATAAGACTTTTGAGCTTGAATGTGATGCTAGTGGAATTGGATTAGGAGGTGTGTTATTACAAGATGGCAAACCTATTGCATACTTTTCTGAAAAATTGAGTGGGCCTAGTCTGAACTATTCTACTTATGATAAAGAATTATATGCTCTTGTTCGGACTTTAGAAACATGGCAACATTATTTATGGCCCAAAGAATTTGTTATACATTCTGATCATGAATCTTTGAAACACATTAAAAGTCAAGCAAAACTGAACCGTAGACATGCTAAATGGGTTGAATTCATTGAGACTTTCCCTTATGTCATTAAACACAAGAAGGGTAAAGAAAATGTTATTGCTGATGCATTGTCTCGTCGTTATACTATCCTTTCACAACTTGGGGAACAAGAACGGAGTTACAAGTGATGATTTCAGGACTTTGAAGCCACCATAAGGAGTGAATAAAGCCTTGGACGAAATATACAAGATGCCACTTCATAAATTTCGTCCAGAGGCTATTCTAGGTGCTGCGTCACCTTATTATTGGGCCAGGCCCATGTAATTTCGAAATACATAAGTATAGGCTGTTTTTAGAGTCCGTATGTGTGGGGAAATAAGAGATAGGGTTGGTTTCGGACCCCTTCCCCAAGGGCCACGAAATTCCCCCCTCTTCCTCCATATATACAGCCCTTAGGGCACCGTTTAGACTTTGGGTTTTGTTTAGATTAAAAGTTCGCCATAGCTGCAACTTCGCGTACTTCGTTTGTGTTCAACGACCAGACAAAGGCGTCACAGAACCCCACCTTGATCAATAAAGCTTTCCTCTTATATTCACAATATCCAAATTGCAATCTTAGTTTCTTGGTTGTTCTTCGTTTGCCTGCAGGAAACAGACCTTCGTGGTCAGGTTGATCGTGCTCCGGCGTGGTCAATAACCTCTCAGAGTTGGTTTAGCGTTGCTAAGGCGCGACGTCCTCGCACGTTCGTAGTCGGATCGTCAAAGTCGACTTCCTCCAAAATGATAGCCACCATCTCATCGAAAGATGGGACACCTTTGCCTCTATCATATAGAGGGATAGCTTTTTCTCCCAACCGGCTTTTGAACCGGCTTAAGGCCGCAATACGACCCGCCAGACGCTGAACATCATTGATACACGCCGGTTTAGCCAAGGAAGTAATAGCCTTGATCTTTTCCGGGTTAGCCTCAATGCCTCTTTCAGAAACCAAGAAACCCAAGTGCTTGCCGGCGGGCACACCAAAAACGCACTTGTCCGGGTTAAGCATCATCTTGTAAACCCGAAGGTTGTCAAAGGTTTCTTTCAAATCATCTATCAAGGTTTCCATCTTCCTGGATTTCACAACAATATCATCCACATAAGCATGAACATTGCGTCCAATCTGGTTGTGAAGGCAATTTTGAACACACCGTTGGTAAGTCGCCTGGGCATTCTTGAGCCCAAAAGGCATAGACACATAACAGAAGGCTCCAAAAGGAGTGATGAAGGTTGTCTTCTCCTGGTCCTTAGCTGCCATCTTGATTTGATGATACCCAGAATAAGCATCCAAAAAACTCAAACGCTCACAACCCGCCGTAGCGTCAATAATCTGATCAATACGAGGGAGAGCAAAAGGATCAGCCGGGCAGGCCTTAGTAAGGTCTATATAATCCACGCACATGCGCCAAGTGCCATTCTTCTTAAGTACCAGCACCGGGTTAGCCTACCATTCAGGATGAAAAACTTCAACAATAAACCCTGCTGCCAAGAGCCAGGCCACTTCTTCACCAATGGCCTTACGTCTTTCTTCATTGAAGCGACGAAGGAATTGCTTGACCGGCTTAAACTTTGGATCAATATTAAGAGTGTGTTCAGCGAGTTCCCTCGGTACACCTGGCATGTCTGAAGGCTTCCATGCAAAGATGTCCCAGTTCTCACGGATGAACTTGATGAGCGCTCTTTCCTATTTTGGATCCAGATTAGCACTGATACTGAACTGCTTGGATGAATCGCTAGGAACAAAATCAACCAACTTAGTGTCATCCGCCAACTTAAACTTCA
Organism: Triticum aestivum; assembly: GCF_018294505.1. Taxonomy (NCBI): domain Eukaryota; kingdom Viridiplantae; phylum Streptophyta; class Magnoliopsida; order Poales; family Poaceae; genus Triticum; species Triticum aestivum. The sequence continues at coordinate 200,059,121 of NC_057808.1, read as the reverse complement.
ACAGAGGGTCATGCTCTATAGTTGGCTTCTTCAAAGGTGTCATATCTGCTGGGTCAACATTATCTTTGTGAAACTTCAACTCTTCTATTGCACAAACAGACTCAGCATAAGCAGCATCGCCTTCTTCACATTCCAAAGCTACCTTCTGGTTCCCATGTACTGTGAGGGTACCCTTGTAACCCGGCATCTTGAGCTACAGATAAACATAACAGGGCCTTGCCATGAACTTAGCATAAGCCGGCCGCCCAAACAAAGCGTGATAAGGGCTCTTAATCTTAACCACCTCAAAGGTCAATGTCTCAACTATGGAATCATGATCATCACCAAAAGCCACTTCCAAAGCTATCTTGCCCACTGGATATGCCGATTTACCAGGCACCGCACCATGAAAAACAATGTTAGACGGCTTAATATCCTTGTTAGTCAAACTCATACGACGAAAAGTTTCATAGTAAAGGATATTGATACTGCTGCCTCCATCCATGAGCACCTTAGTGAACCTGTAGCCCCGACCTGAGGTGCAACCACCAAAGCTAAATGACCGGATTATCAACCCGGGGTGGGTGATCCTCACGACTCCAAAGGATAGGATGTTCAAACCATCGCAAGTAACGGGGAATCGCCAGCTCAACTGCGTTCACCGCCCTTTTATGAATCTTTTGGTCACGTTTACACAAACTCGTAGTGAATACATGATACTGCCCACTATTCAACTGCTTCGGATTACTCTGATAAACAGATTGCTGCTCTGATTCCCTTGACCAGACTGCTGATTAAAACCACCTTAATTGCCTTGGCCTTGAAAACCAGAGTTTGAGCCGCCACCACCAAAGCCAGGCCCATGAGAGCCGGATCCTGAACCGCCATTCGGGCCATGATTGTTCTGGAAAAAATTGGAATTCCTATACTCCCTCATGATGAAGCAGTCCTTCCACAGATGATTGGTCGGCTTCTCGTGCGTGCCATGCTTTGGACAAGGCTGATTCATCATCGCTTCAATGTTAAACTTTGGCCCTCCAAGCCGGGGCGGCTTTCCCTTCTTACGCTGATTATTGTTCTGCGTATTAGTGTTGGCCACAAAGTCTAAACCGCCCTCGGCCTTGCGCTTACCATTGCCACCGTGACCCGCCGTGTTATGTTGTTGTCCCTTTGCACTGCCACTATTCTTCCATTTACCCGCCTTCTCCTCATCAGAGTCAGGGTCTTTGGTACTATCAGAGTCGGCATTTATGACGAGAGCCGCCATGAGCTCCCCCATGTCATTGTAGTGGCGTTTAAGCCGCCCCAGTTTCTGCTTAAGGGGGAGAAAACGGCAGTTCTTCTCCAACATCAGGACTGCTGAACCGGCGTTGATACTGTCTGATGAGTGTATAACAGCTGAGATTCGGCGCACCCAATTGGTTGTTGACTCGCCCTTACCTTGGACACAAGAATCCAAATCCAGGATCGACATAGGCTGCTTGCACGTGTCTTTAAAGTTTTGGATGAAACAAGTTTTCAACTCTGCCCATGATCTAATGGAGTTAGCAGGCAGCCCTTTCAACCAAGTACGAGCCGGTCCATCCAACATCATGGTGAAATACTTAGCACATGAGCATCACTAACATCCAACATTTCCATGGCCATCTCATAGCTCTCAATCCAAGCTTCAGGGGGCTGATCTGCCGTGTAATTAGGCACCTTACGAGGACCCTTGAAATCCTTAGGCAAACGCTCGTTACGCAGGGCCAGTACTAAACATGGCACACCCAAGGTCCTAGAGGTCACTTCCGCCTCCACCGATGTTGATGGATAAACCGGAGATTGCTGTTGAGCCGCCCCGCCAGCTCAGCCTCCCAACGCGCCCTGCCCTGATCCACCAAAGTCTGAGCATCGATACCACTACGCGCCAGGTCATGCCTACGAGGCTAGTTATGGTGTTGCTCACTGCTTGAAACTGCTGGCGACTCAATGTGCCTGATGTAACTCCGGCTTGGACATGGAGTTGAGTGAATCCGTTCATGGCTATACGAATAAGCCGCCGGTTGAGCCACGGCTGTCTGAAGAAGTTCTCTGCCCCTTCGTGTCTCTATCGCAGCTGGAGACTCGCCTTCAACTGGGAGGGCCGCCAATCGTGTCGCCGTAGCGATCATGTTATCCAGAGGGTTAGAATAATGATCCTGTGGCGTCGGAACATGCTGAGGCAGGGTCATATCCAAACGAGGTGGATCCATAGTACGTGGCTGAACCGGTGCTCCGGTCACGGGCGCCTCAACCGCCCAGTTTACCACAGGCGGGTCACTAGTCCCTGCCCCAGGCGTGTTGAAGAGGTTTCTCGCATCGTAAACCGGAGGCAAACGACTCTGGTGCCGTCTCCTCATAATGGCATTTGAAGCTTTTTGATCCAAGGTGAGTCGGAACGACTCTGCCTGAATCCGTTGTGCCTGCACGTCTAGACACAGATCCTTCCTCAAATTCCGCCCCATGGATGAAACCAACAAAGGCATGCTTCACGGCGGGTTGAACCTAGGCGGGTCGTGCACGCTGAGCCGTCTCGATGATGTCGGTGCAGGTGTCTGGCTCAGGGCCCGGTTCGCCAATCTTGCCGATGAAGACGTGGATTCCGCCGAAGGGGACCCGGTACCCGTACTCAATTGAGCTGGCCTCGGGGCCCCAGCCTGCGTTGTCGATGTAGAGCTTGCCGCGACGACTCTTGGTCATCCGGCCCACAGCGTATCCCTTGATCCCTGCGAAGCTGCCCTTCAAGAACTCGAAACCACCGTGCGCTGGCCCCACGGTGGACGCCAATTGTCGTGTACTTGACACGGCAAATGTCCTAGCGGAAGGACTTAGTCGTGGAGCCATCACAACTAGGTTAGCTTAAAGGGGTTAATCGGGACAAAGGACACAGAGAGTTTATACTGGTTCGGCCCCTCGCGGTGGAGGTAAAGGCCTACTCCAGTTTGGGGTTGTATTGCTTGGGTTTTGATTACCAGGGAGCGAATACGCTTGACCTAGTTCTCGACCTCTTGTTTCTTGTCCCTAAGCCGCAGCCCGGTCGTCCCTTTATATACACAGGTTGACGCCCGGCGGCTCACGGAGTCCCGGCCGGCTCATACACAGCGTGTCCGGCTCGGTGACTAACTACGCTTGCCTTACAAAACAAGTCATACACATATGGCGGTTCATCCTCTTAGGCCTCAAGTCGCCTCTGGGTCTTGGGCCGTCAATGGGCTTGTATGAGCCGCCATCTTCATTGATAAGTCGCCAGTGGTATGACCCGGCCCCTCCTGGGCGGTTCATACCCAGTAGTTATATCCCCAACAACTACTATTACTCCACACATCACCGCTATCCAGCATGCATCTAGAGTATTAAGTTCATAAAGAACGGAGTAATGCCTTAAGTAAGATGACATGATGTAGAGGGATAAACTCAAGCAATATGATGAAAACCCCACCTTTTTATCCTTGATGGCAACAATACAATGCGTGCCTCGCTACCCCTACTATGTCACTGGGTGAGGACACCGCGAGATTGAACCCAAAACTAAGCACCTCTCCCATTGCAAGAAATGCCAATCTAGTTGGCCAAACCAAACCGATAATTCGAAGAGAAATACAAAGATATAAAATTATGCATATAAGAATTCAGAGGAGACTCAAATTATATTCATAGATAATCTGACCATAAATCCACAATTCATCGGATCTCGACAAACACGCCGCAAAAGAAGATTACATCGGATAGATCTCTAAGAACATCGAGGAGAACATGGTATTGAGAATCAAAGAGAGAGAAGAACCCATCTAGCTACTAGCCATGGACCCGTAGGTCTGAGGTAAACTACTCACGCTTCATCGGAAGGGCAATAGGGTTGATGTACATGCCCTCCGTGATCGAATCCCCCTCCGGCAGATTACCGGAAAAGGCCCCAAGATGGGATCTCACGGGAACAGAAGGTTGAGGCGGTGGAAAAGTATTTCCGTGGCTTGCTCTGATGGTTCTGGAATATATGTGAATATATAGGCCAAGGAAGGAGGTCAGGGGGTCTCCGAGGGGGTCACAAGCCCTAGGGGCGCCCCCCCCCTAGGGCGCGCCTCCTCGAGGGTCTTCTGGCTTGGAGTCCAAGTGTGACGCCCGGATAATTAAGCTACAGTAACTTTCTACTAATGATGCCATGTCACCTCGATCACTGTAGTTAATCTCGCGTTAGTTCAAAAACCAATTCAAATTCAAAATTGAATAAAAGGCAAACAACAAAAGTTTTCAAACTTTAAAACTAAAATGTTCGGGTTGTGCCAAATAATGCGTAGATAATTATGGTGGAGAACCACACTTTTATAAAATGTTCAAATATTCAAATGGTAATAAAACAGTAGCAAAACTATTATTTAAATACTTAAAAATTGTGACGCCCGGATAATTAAGCTAGAGTAACTTTCTACTAATGATGCCACGTCACCTCGATCACTGTAGTTAATCTCGCGTTAGTTCAAAAACCAATTCAAATTCAAAATTGAATAAAAGGCAAACAACAAAAGTTTTCAAACTTTAAAACTAAAATGTTCGGGTTGTGCCAAATAATGCGTAGATAATTATGGTGGAGAACCACACTTTTATAAAATGTTCAAATATTCAAATGGTAATAAAACAGTAGCAAAACTATTATTTAAATACTTTAAATACTCAACAATTACAAAATATTTTATTTTAGGTGCCAAGTTAATTGTGGCAGTGGACTAATTAGTAATACTAATTTAGGTGCTCATTTGGCATTTTACAAAACTAAAATAAAATGTAACTAAAATAAAACAGAAAAGAAACACACACAAAAATGAAAAGAAAACCCCCGGCCAATTGGGCTTTGGCCCACCAGGCCGCAACCCATCGGGCCGCCAGGCCGGCCGACCCTGCCGCGCACCTCCCCCCACTCCCCCTTATCCACTCCCTCCCCCAAACCCTAACCTACCCCACGCACCCGATCCCCCCCCCACTTTCCTTGGCGCCCCCCCTCTCCCCGATCTGGACCCGCCGCCCCCGATCCCGTCGTCATCGCCGACGGCCGGCGCCGCCTCGCCGAGCCTGACGCCGCCCGGTGCCGCCCCGCGCCCCTGACGTCGGCGCTCGTCCCCGGCGCCACCATGATGCCCCACCTCGTCGCTCGCTGGACTGCCCCGCCCCGCCTCTCCATCGCCGGCCGACCCCGGACCTCACCGCCGTCCGCCTCGTCCTCCTCCCCGTCGGCGCCATCGCGCCTTGCCGCCAAACTCCCCTGCAACGGGGGTGAGAACCCCATTCCCCTGCTTCCCTTTCCCCGCCGTCCCGCACATCCACCGTCGTGCTCGGCCATCGCCAACCTCGCAGCCCGCGCGCCTCGCTCCCTACGGCCTCGCCCGCGGTTGCTGCCGCCGCGCTCAGCACGCCGGCCACCCCTGTCCCCTGCCCCGCCCGCCGTTTCACACCTCCCCTGCCGATGCTCGCCCGTGCGCAGGGCTGCTGCTGTGCCTGGCCGTCGTGCGTCGCCGCGCCCCTGTGCACTCCGTCGGCGCCGCCGCGTCCCTTCCCCGCTCGCGCCACGCCCGTGTTCGCCCTGCCCAGCGCTCGCTGCCGCCGGTCACCTGCCAACCACGCTCCGGCCACGGCCTCGCCCACAGTCGTGTGTGCGTGAGCGTGTGTTTGGCCGGTTGTGCCCCTGACCACCAGGGGCTGTTAAGAACGAAAAAAGAAATGAACGAATTTAAATGTTAAATAAAATAATTAGTATGCTAATTATACTTAATAGTTAATTAGGTAATTAGCATAATATAACTCAATGACAGATGGGCCCCGCTGTTAATTAAGCAAGATTTTCTAAACTACTAAAGTTAGAGTCAATGACATGCGGACCCACTTCTACTATTCACTGGTTGACTAGTCTCTGTTGACTTGGTCAACTGGGCCCTCTGGCCCATGTGTCAGCCGCATGTGCATAGTGGTGGGTGCACTTCTGTGTACTCGTAGCATTTGCTGATTATTTTCATAGTAATAATCATAGTATTAGAAAATCAATTAAAACTTTGAAAAATTAATATAAAATAAACCGTAGCTCGGATTAAAATACTTTGTACATGAAAGTTGCTCAGAACGATGAGACGAATCCGAATACGCAGTCTGTTCGTCTGCCACACATCCCTAGCATAGCAAACCCGCAACTTTCCCCCTCCGGTCCATCTGTCCGAAAACGCGAAACATCGGGAATACTTTCCCGGTTGTTCCCCCCCTTCGCCGGTACCACCTACTGCCGCGTTAGGGCACACCTAGCACCGTTCATTGTCATGTCACGCATCGTCATGCTTATGTTTGCATTGTATTTACTGTTTCTTCCCCCTCTTCTCTCCGGTAGACTACGAGACCGACACTGCTGCTGTCCAGTTCGACTACGGAGTTGACGACCCCTCCTACTTGCCAGAGCAACCAGGCAAGCCCCCCCCCTTTGATGACCAGATATCGCCTATTCATCTCTATACTGCTTGCATTAGAGTAGTGTAGCATGTTACTGCTTTCCGTTAATCCTATATACTGATGCATAGCCTGCCCTTGCTTCTACTGTTGCTACCTTTACCTGCAATCCTACATGCTTAGTATAGGGTGCTAGTTTTCCATCAGTGGCCCTACATTCTTGTCAGTCTGCTGTGCTATACTATCGAGCCGTGATCACCTGGGCGGTGATCACGGGTATATACTATATACTTTATATACATGACACATGTGGTGACTAAAGTCGGGTCGGCTCGAGGAGTACCCGCAAGTGATGCTGATGAGGGGGCTGAAAGGACAGGTGGCTCCATCCCGGTAGAGGTGGGCCTGGGTTCCTGACGGCCCCCGACTGTTGCTTTATGGCGGAGCGACAGGGCAGGTTGAGACCACCCAGGAGAGAGGTGGGCCTGGCCCTGGTCGGCATTCGCGGTTACTTCAAATAACACGCTTAACGAGTTCTGGGTATTTGATCCGAGTCTGGCCATTTGGTCTATACGCACTAACCATCTATGCGGGAGTAGTTATGGGCATTCCGGCGTGGTGGTATCAGCCGAAGCCTTCGTGGCGTCAGCGACTGAGTGGCGCGCGCCGCATTGGACCGTAAGCTCGTGCTTCTATTAAGGGGGCTAGGTCTGCTTCCGGCCGCGTACGCAACGTGCAGGTGTGCAATGGGCGATGGGCCCAGACCCCTGCGCGCATAGGGTTTAGACCGGCGTGCTGACCTCTCTGTTGTGCCCATGTAGGGCTGCGACGTGTTGATCTTACGAGGCCGGGCATGACCCAGGAAAGTGTGTCTGGCCAAATGGGATCGAGCGTGTTGGGTTATGTGGTGCACCCCTGAAGGGAAGTTTATCTATTCGAATAGCCGTGTCCCTCAGTAAAAGGACGACCCGGAGTTGTACCTTGATCTTATGACAACTAGAACTGGATACTTAATAAAACACACCCTTCCAAGTGCCAGATATAACCCGGTGATCACTCTCTAACAGGGTGACGAGGAGGGGATCGCCGGGTAGGATTACGCTATGCGATGCTACTTGGAGGACTTCAATCTATTCTCTTCTACATGCTGCAAGATGGAGGCTGCCAGAAGCGTAGTCTTCGACAGGACTAGCTATCCCCCTCTTTTCTGGCGTTCTGCAGTTCAGTCCACCGATATGGCCCTTTACACATATACCCATGCATATGTAGTGTAGCTCCTTGCTTGCGAGTACTTTGGATGAGTACTCACGGTTGCTTCTCTCCCTCTTTTCCCCCTTTCCTTTCTACCTGGTTGTCGCAACCAGATGCTGGAGTCCAGGAGCTAGAGATCCCGAGGATGATTCTACGTGGAGTTCGGCTTCGAGGAGTAGTTAGGAGGTCCCAGGCAGGAGGCCTTGCCTTTTCGATTGTTGCTACTTTTGTGCTAGCCTTCTTAAGGCAGACTTGTTTAACTTATGTCTGTACTTAGATATTGTTGCTTCCGCTGACTCGTCTATGATCGAGCACTTGTATTCGAGCCCTCGAGGCCCTTGGCTTGTATTATGATGCTTGTATGACTTATTTATGCTTTAGAGTTGTGTTGTGATATCTTCCCGTGAGTCCCTGATCTTGATCGTACACATTTGCGTGCATGATTAGTGTACGGTCAAATCGGGGGCGTCACAAGTTGGTATCAGAGCCAACTGCCTGTAGGAATCCCCCTTCCACACTCCTTGGCCGAAGTCGAGTCTAGTCATTGAAAAACTTTTACTAACATGGCTGTGTGGCTTACGGGCCCACGTCGCCATTGGGTGGTAGTAGGATCTTTTATTCCTCAACCTATACTCTGGGACTCTGACATCTCTTCTATTCGGGTTAAATGAATTTTGCTAAATCTAACATTAGGATCTCGTTATCACTTTCACCCGGAGAGCCCCTTATTACTGATGATCGTCTGCTGCACGTGAAGACCCTGAAGATACTCCCCGCTGATAACCCGAGAACTTGTGTTCATCGCTTTTACAATTCCCTTTCATCGGTAAACTCCTATGGATAACCACGTATACTCGCTATTCATACAATGTTTCCCGGTTGATCTTGTTACTACAAGATACCCCGTAATTCCCTCTGTTGTTACGAGAATCCTTTGAGCTTACTGCCTTGCTGTTCTTTGTCACCTGAATACCCCTACGGATAATTCTCGCACTTACCGAGTATCCGCTCATCCCCAGTTGATTCAAGTATTTCACAAAAGTGTTCAAAATACCATTCGATCTTCCGAAAATCCTCAGGAGCCTTTTGCTCTTGAAATTCTTGCTTACTTGCATTATGATTAATCTTAAGTCTCGTAATCTTATTGGCATCCCTTGCCATTATCATTTGAGTCTGTTGATTCAATATGTTGCGATGCTCGCATTCCTCAGTCGAATCCTAGAATTCATCCTTCCGGCTCAGATGTCATTTGAACAGGAGCTGGTTCTCGACTAATCAAATTACTGTCGATTGAATCCCTAAGGCTATTCAACTTATCCATCCCTAATCAGAGCATTGCTTCGGATCCCTTGATTTGGAAATCATAATTCCTTTGCCTTTGAGCTTTGAGTTAGTCAGTTGTTTCTATAATCTGATCTCCTTGCATTCTTCTTCCTCTAGTGGAGTACCGTTGCTCACGTCAGATCCCTTGTGGACTACCAGATCCTTTGTTGGATTTTATCCGACAGCATCCTTCTTATTCAATAAGCCTGTGAGCTTTTCCTCGGATACATAATGCCTTTGGTAAATTGTATCCTCTGCTTTGTCAACCATGCTCTACTTTTGAGCTTGTGTTATTTACTCCTGAAGTTTGTAGTATATCTTTCTACGATGCCCCGATGGGTTGAACCTATGCCTTCCTTAATCTGTGTGAACCCGAAAGATTTCGCGGGACATACTTATCTGGTATTGCACCAGGTAAAACTTTCAACAACTAATGTCATTATCAAAATACGAGAGGCGAATGGAAGGTTATGCATTGAAGAAGTGGGAGTCGACCTTGAACCCTGTGTTCATGCCCATGGACACGATGTATAACTTATCATGGAAGCTGCTTGTAAAAATAATTACCCCCTTGTAATAAGTTCATCTGGTATCCGTGGATGTGGTTCCGACCATGTTTCTCCTTAATTCCGTTTCTCGTGCAAGTTTGAGCACTTGTCTTCTGCAGGGCAATACCCTAGTCCAACCTTTACCTTGATCTGTCATCGAGTATTACCCCCTAGTATCTCGAGATTATCAAGGAACTGCATAACTTCTTATGAGTTTTTCATCAAGTGCTACATTCTCACTGATTCCAATTTTCCACGGGCTCTGAGTTATTAGTCACTCGAGAACACCGATAACTGAATCGATTCCGCACTCCGATTCAATAACTCTAAGTAATTCTTGTTGCTTACGAGTTTAATAATCCTTCAAGTCATTCCTAGCCTCATCGGCTATATCATAATCGTGCAAACTTTTTAACTGTGCTACCTGGTCCTTAACCTCGGAGCACAACTTTCGACGATGAGCTAAGCTTACGTCGATTTTCCTCGTCATAGCATTTCGCCTTGAACAGCAAGCTTGATTTCGAGTTTGTGTCGTACCCATGGTTCCAATAACCTTTCGCTTTCATCATTCCTTTAACTTGATGTCATCGTCGATCAATTACATCTTCTTGAAAACCTCTCGACAAATTTGTCGTGATCATTGTCAACAATTTGACTTCTTCCAAGTTGTGTGTCGAAATTCAGGATGAGAAATACCATCCTTGCCCCTCGATGAATTGTGTTATCATCGACAACATTCTTGCCTCCCCTCAACACAAACTTGTTCATATTTTGTGTAGTATCTTGATTTCCTTGCTAACCAGCTTATGTTATGTTCTACCTTGGAGTATTACCATCTTTTATGTCAAGGATATTGTGAGAATTTCTCCACCTCTTGAGAATTCTTGATATAGTAATACTTCTTGCCATCTCCATTTGTTTTCTGATCCCCGTGTTGTTCCTAACCATAAAACCGACAATTGAACTATGATGTGCGACTTCAAAACTTCTAGCAACCCTATTGCTTTGAAGTTAATGGTCGATATTTCATTCTTAGACCATTGGTTATCGAATCACCGTTCTAACATTGATCATTCTACCTAAGCCCATATTTCGGGTGCACCTTTCAATCAATGTTTAATTGAGTATGTTTTCCTCGAGCATACCTCACTATATCATTTGATCTGACAAATGTTATCTCCTTGTTCACATAAGTGTGGAAATCCCTCTTTTTGGAAATCTCGAGGAATTGTCGCTGAGTTCATCAGCCACCCCCTCATCCTCCCCTTGGTTTAATGATGAACCCTTGTTTCGGAACTTGCTTTCATAGTTCATTTCCCGAGAATCTTACAATGTCATCCCATCAATTTGTGTTGCACCTTTCTTCTCAAACATCCTGAGTCTGAGGTATCCTGACACCAATGAGATCTGAACCTCGGTCAGATATGATGGTTGGAACATAATTCCAAGAGTTATAATGTTGGTCTTTATATGACCCGGTAAGGTTATGTCATGCATAGCGCACCTGGCCGGAGGCCCTATTGTTACAGATTCCTGTTCAGCAAGGTTATCCATTCTTCCATGAGGAAATTGTAAGACTTATTCTATAAGTTGTTTCTGATGGATCCTTTTTGTTTCCAAAGTCTGATCTTCACCTGTTGACCATGTCAATGCTATCTCGAAGCATGTCTATGGTACTCCGATTTTCAACAGGAACATTTGAAGCCCAATGCTAAATGTTTCCTGCTCAATTATCCAAACACCGTTGTATGGGTAATGTCATGAAATTTTCTCTCCCGTACCTAAAGAGTTTTCTACATTATATCATGTCATGGATATCATGCTCTGGTTGTCCTTGGGAAGGATGTACCCTTGAAATATGTGTTTAAACACATTTTCCTTTCCATTCTTCTGTTTAATCTGATAATCATATTTTCCTTTCCATTGTTTGGGTTAACCTTTCTGGTGATCTATATGGTCTAAGCAGTAATATTCTCCCGCTTATGTAAACACCTCGGTGTACAACTCTGACAGTAAGACCCTGTTGCTTTTGTTGATGACATTCCGGTAACCACCGATGGATGAGAACCTTGCCTATTGGTCCGCCTCGTTCAACGAGCAGGAAAATGGTTCTCTTTGTCCCTCGCCCTTGGTACCAACGTTGTTGCCAACATAACTGATAGGCTACCCTCTGACATGTCTTGCTATCATGACCGTGTAAGATGCCAACGGCCTTTCTACTTTTAACCCACATGGTGGGCCCATAACCCACAGTTCCACAGGATCGAAACCTGACTCTCCTGTACACCCCTGTTGCCAAAGCTATTCATTTTGCTTGACTTCGTAAGTAATTCACGGGTCACCTTCCTAGTGCTCAATTTTGGTATCAGACACAATACTTATTCCCGTTGCTCAGAACCCTTCAGGCAGCAAACGATTGTCTGCCCGCTCGAAACTTCCCCACGATACCTCCTTACTTTGCTCTCGATATTGTCTTAAATTTCCATTCGAGAGTTACTTTCCGCCACCTTCCCCGATGTTATCAACCAGATAGTCAACCGTTCAGAGGCCTATTATTCTGAAGTTACCCCTTGTCCTTCGTAAGTACGATGGAGTTTCCGAAGGAAGGAGGCTGACTTCATCATGATGACCTGGAGCAGAGAAATGAAGACATCAACATTAGGGATCAACTTCTTCGAGAAGAGCAAGCAAGACCGAGAAGATTCGTTAGAATTTCGTAACCAGACCTTTCCCCTTACTCCCCCTCTTAAATCTCGGGACGAGATTTCTTGTAGTGGAGGAGAATTGTGACGCCCGGATAATTAAGCTACAGTAACTTTCTACTAATGATGCCACGTCACCTCGATCACTGTAGTTAATCCCGCGTTAGTTCAAAAACCAATTCAAATTCAAAATTGAATAAAAGGCAAACAACAAAAGTTTTCAAACTTTAAAACTAAAATGTTCGGGTTGTGCCAAATAATGCGTAGATAATTATGGTGGAGAACCACACTTTTATAAAATGTTCAAATATTCAAATGGTAATAAAACAGTAGCAAAACTATTATTTAAATACTTTAAATACTCAACAATTACAAAATATTTTATTTTAGGTGCCAAGTTAATTGTGGTAGTGGACTAATTAGTAATACTAATTTAGGTGCTCATTTGGCATTTTACAAAACTAAAATAAAATGTAACTAAAATAAAACAGAAAAGAAACACACAAAAAATGAAAAGAAAACCCCCGGCCAATTGGGCTTTGGCCCACCAGGCCGCAACCCACCGGGCCGCCAGGCCGGCCCACCCTGCCGCGCACCTCCCCCACTCCCCCTTATCCACTCCCTCCCCCAAACCCTAACCTACCCCACGCACCCGATCCCCCCCCCACTTTCCTTGGCGCCCCCCTCTCCCCGATCTGGACGCGCCGCCCCCGATCCCATCGTCATCGCCGACGGCCGGCGCCGCCTCGCCGAGCCTAACGCCGCCCGGTGCCGCCCCGCGCCCCTGACGCCGGCGCTCGTCCCCGGCGCCACCCCGACGCCCCACCTCGTCGCTCGCTGGACTGCCCCGCCCCGCCTCTCCATCGCCGGCCGACCCCGGACCTCACCGCCGTCCGCCTCGTCCTCCTCCCCGTCGCCGCCATCGCGCCTCGCCGCCAAACTCCCCTGCAACGGGGGTGAGAACCCCATTCCCCCTGCTTCCCTTTCCCCGCCGTCCCGCACATCCACCGTCGTGCTCGGCCATCGCCAACCTCGCAGCCCGCGCGCCTCGCTCCCTACGGCCTCGCCCGCGGTTGCTACCGCCGCGCTCAGCACGCCGGCCACCCCTGTCCCCTGCCCCGCCCGCCGTTTCGCACCTCCCCTGCTGATGCTCGCCCGTGCGCAGGGCTGCTGCTGTGCCTGGCCATCGTGCGTCGCCGCGCCCCTGTGCACTCCGCCGGCGCCGCCGCGTCCCTTCCCCGCTCGCGCCACACCCGTGTTCGCCCTGCCCAGCGCTCGCTGGCCGCCGGTCACCTGCCAACCACGCTCCGGCCACGGCCTCGCCCACAGTCGTGTGTGCGTGAGCGTGTGTTTGGCCGGTTGTGCCCCTGACCACCAGGGGCTGTTAAGAACGAACAAAGAAATGAACGAATTTAAATGTTAAATAAAATAATTAATATGCTAATTAATTACTTAATTAGTTAATTAGGTAATTAGCATAATATAACTCAATAACAGATGGGCCCCACTGTTAATTAAGCAAGATTTTCTAAACTACTAAAGTTAGAGTCAATGACATGCGGACCCACTTCTACTATTCACTGGTTGACTAGTCTCTGTTGACTTGGTCAACTGGGCCCTCTGGCCCATCTGTCAGCCGCATGTGCATAGTGGTGGGTGCACTTCTGTGTACTCGTAGCATTTGCTGATTATTTTCATAGTAATAATCATAGTATTAGAAAATCAATTAAAACTTTGAAAATTTAATATAAAATAAACCGTAGCTCGGATTAAAATACTTTGTACATGAAAGTTGCTCAGAACGATGAAACGAATCCGAATACGCAGTCTGTTCGTCTGCCACACATCCCTAGCATAGCAAACCAGCAACTTTCCCCCTCCGGTCCATTTGTCCGAAAACGCGAAACATCGGGAATACTTTCCCGGTTGTTCCCCCCCTTCGCCGGTACCACCTACTGCCGCGTTAGGGCACACCTAGCACCGCTCATTGTCATGTCACGCATCGTCATGCTTATGTTTGCATTGTATTTACTGTTTCTTCCCCCTCTTCTCTCCGGTAGACTACGAGACCGACACTGCTACTGTCCAGTTCGACTACGGAGTTGACGACCCCTCCTACTTGCCAGAGCAACCAGGCAAGCCCCCCCCCCCTTGATCACCAGATATCGCCTATTCATCTCTATACTGCTTGCATTAGAGTAGTGTAGCATGTTACTGCTTTCCGTTAATCCTATACTGATGCATAGCCTGCCCTTGCTTCTACTGTTGCTACCTTTACCTGCAATCCTACATGCTTAGTATAGGGTGCTAGTTTTCCATCAGTGGCCCTACATTCTTGTCAGTCTGTTGTGCTATACTATCGGGCTGTGATCACCTGGGCGGTGATCACGGGTATATACTATATACTTTATATACATGACACATGTGGTGACTAAAGTCGGGTCGGCTCGAGGAGTACCCGCAAGTGATGTTGATGAGGGGGCTGAAAGGACAGGTGGCTCCATCCCGATAGAGGTGGGCCTGGGTTCCTGACGGCCCCCGACTGTTGCTTTATGGCGGAGCGACAGGGCAGGTTGAGACCACCCAGGAGAGAGGTGGGCCTGGCCCTGGTCGGCGTTCGCGGTTACTTCAAATAACACGCTTAACGAGTTCTGAGTATTTGATCTGAGTCTGGCCATTTGGTCTATACGCACTAACCATCTACGTGGGAGTAGTTATGGGCATCCCGGCGTCGTGGTATCAGCCGAAGCCTTCGTGACGTCAGCGACTGAGTGGCGCGCGCCGCATTGGACCGTAAGCTCACGCTTGTATTAAGGGGGCTAGGTCTGCTTCCGGCCGCGTACGCAACGTGCAGGTGTGCAATGGGCGATGGGCCCAGACCCCTGCGCGCATAGGGTTTAGACCGGCGTGCTGACCTCTCTGTTGTGCCTAGGTAGGGCTGCGACGTGTTGATCTTACGAGGCCGGGCATGACCCAGGAAAGTGTGTCCGGCCAAATGGGATCGAGCGTGTTGGGTTATGTGGTGCACCCCTGAAGGGAAGTTTATCTATTCGAATAGCCGTGTCCCTCGGTAAAAGGACGACCCAGAGTTGTACCTTGATCTTATGACAACTAGAACTGGATACTTAATAAAACACACCCTTCCAAGTGCCAGATATAACCCGGTGATCGCTCTCTAACAGGGTGACGAGGAGGGGATCGCCGGGTAGGATTACGCTATGCGATGCTACTTGGAGGACTTCAATCTACTCTCTTCTACATGCTGCAAGATGGAGGCTGCCAGAAGCGTAGTCTTCGACAGGACTAGCTATCCCCCTCTTTTCTGGCGTTCTGCAGTTCAGTCCACCGATATGGCCCTTTACACATATACCCATGCATATGTAGTGTAGCTCCTTGCTTGCGAGTACTTTGGATGAGTACTCACGGTTGCTTCTCTCCCTCTTTCCCCCTTTCCTTTCTACCTGGTTGTCGCAACCAGATGCTGGAGTCCAGGAGCTAGAGATCCCGAGGATGATTCTACGTGGAGTTCGGCTTCGAGGAGTAGTTAGGAGGTCCCAGGCAGGAGGCCTTGCCTTTTCGATCGTTGCTACTTTTGTGCTAGCCTTCTTAAGGCAGACTTGTTTAACTTATGTCTATACTCTGATATTGTTGCTTCTGCTGACTCGTCTATGATCGAGCACTTGTATTCGAGCCCTCGAGGCCCCGGGCTTGTATTATGATGCTTGTATGACTTATTTATGCTTTAGAGTTGAGTTGTGTTGTGATATCTTCTCGTGAGTCCCTGATCTTGATCGTACACATTTGCGTGCATGATTAGTGTACGGTCAAATCGGGGGCGTCACACCAAGTCCCGTAGGTGTCTTCTGGTCCAAAAAAAATCATCGCGAAAGTTTTATTCCGTTTGGACTCCGTTTGATATTCCTTTTCTGCGAAACTCAAAAACAATGAAAAAACAGAAACTGTCACTGGGCTCTAGGTTAATATGTTAGTCTCAAAAATAATATAAAATAGCATATTAATGCACATAAAACATTGAAAACAGATAATATAATAGGATGGAACAATAAAAAATTATAGATACGTTGGAGACGTATCAAGGATCACTTCAAAAATGTTGTCTTCATATCACCTAAACCCCTCTTAAGAGTAAGGTGTTCCCATGACTCAATTAAGAAGAAAAAGGAACTACTAAAAAACTAAGTCTTCACGCCCCAATTCTTCGTCTAATTCTTCATAAGTGTGCACCGAAATTATCAATGTTTTCATGCATTTTTAGGGGTCGTCTAGGACAGTTAAAACAAATCTTTAGGGACTTTCACCCGTATATACTTATAACACATTAGTCCCTTAAAAAAATTGTGGTCAATACTTCAAAATCACAAAAGGAGCACTAGATACACTTACAAGTGACACAAATTCAAGCAAATTTGTAAGAGTTGAAAGCAATCTAAATGACTCAAAATGCAAAGCAAGTGATCACAAAGGTGGGAGGGAGAGAGATTTTGGGTGGCAACGCTAGGGTATGGAGGTGCACCTACTACGCAGGGTGAAGCCCGTGTGTGCGTGTTGCTACTAAGTTGGTTTGATGTTCCTCGTATTTCTCAACTTGCTCTCGACAAAACTCATGGCAGAAACAAGTAGAGGAGGGATAATTTCTTCAATTCAATCAGTTAGGGCTTATATGTTCACTTTGCAGCTGCTGAAAAAGGGGACAATGGTGGTGAAAAGAAGAGAATGGCGTGACTAGTTTAGTTGTTGGGTTTAGTGCTGGTAATAGCTGACATCGTACTGCCGTAGAAGTTATTGAGGGATTTCAGTTAGCTTGCTATATATGCTATGGGTACATTGGGGGTTCAACGCTTGTTCCGTCACCGTTGAGCTTGTTTAGGCTCTGACACTAATCAAGGCTAGGTCGGGCTTAGTCCAGCTGATGGATAGACATGCGCGCGATGTTTTTGCAACAAGATGAGAATTCACCCAGAGTTTTGCATGGCAATGGATGGAGCCACAAAGGGCGTTCCGGGGAGAGTGGCGTTGGTGGTCGGTCACCCCCGTTTCTCCACACTTGGCGCCTCCTGCTACTCCTTTCCCCTCCACCCAATAAAAAGAGCAAGGGACGAGGAGATGCATGCGTGCTTGCTTTGCATGGCCCCTTGCTTCTTGTTGGGAAATAGAAAGGGCTCCGGTAGATCCATTTCAAAGACTTTTATTTCATAATCCATCGCTACGTCTCCAAGCAAAGCGCGCACAAAGCTCGACATCGATCTGCAGCCGCGGTGGTGCACGTCTATATATCTAGTCTATCTTGCTGCCTGCCGGAACGAGGCACCCTTCTCGCTCGCCATCGAATTCGACGCCGGCCAGCACCGGAGCGGCCGATCCGGCGATCCATCGTGCCCGGTCATTGAGGTGCGTCGCCGTTCCAAGACATTTCATGTCGTTTCTTCACATTTGTCCGATCGTGCACGTTTAACTCTTGTTTCTTCACATGATAAGCCAGGCCTAGCGCATGAGCTAGCTGGAACAGGAGCTAGGAAAGGGAAGATGCCGTTGTTTGATCGAGATCGCTACCAGAGGCTGCCGCTGGACGTCGGCGGCGGTGGCGCCCGGCGGCCCGCGTCGTCCTGCGCCACGGCCACGATCGTCCTCTTCGTGGGGCTCTGCCTCGTCGCCGCGTGGATGATGGCGCCCACGAGCAACGTCCCGATGGGCGTCTCACCGGACAAGGCCGGGGAGGACACGGACGTCGGCTTGACCCGCAGCGTCGTCAAGGGTGGCGACGCCGACATTACACAGGCAACAGACAAGGCCGCCAAGGAGGACCACGACGGTCCGGCCGTGCAAACGACGGAGGTCGACCAGAGCGCAGAGAAGACGGATGCCGATGCCAGCAGCACCACCGCAGGCAAGCCCGACGGCGACACCGTAGCCGGGGTCGAGTCGCCGTCCAAGAACCTCACATCCTCTCACGACAGCGGCATGACGGAAGGCGGGGATGTGGCCAAGCCGGAGGAAGACCGCGACAAGAATGTCCAGAATAACACGGAGGAGGCGACGACCGACAAGAGCGCCGAGGATGCATCGACAGGCACGAACCAGAGCAGCGGCAACAACGCCGACCAGAACACGGAGGCGGCGACGACCGACAAGGGCGCCGAGGATGCGTCGACAGGCACGAACCAGAGCGGCGGCAACAACGCCGAGCAAAACACGGAGGAGGCAACGACCGACAAGAGCGCCGAGGATCCGTCGACAGGCACGAACCAGAGCGGCGGCAACAACGCCGAGCAGAACACGGAGGAGGCGACGACTGACAAGAGCGACGAGGATGTGTCAACAGGCACAAACCAGAGCGGCGGCAACAACGCCGAGCAGAACACGGAGGAGGCACCTAGAGACACGACGGACACCGGTGACCAGATTGATAAAAGCTCCGACACTACGGAGACCGGCGGCCAGGGCGAGAAGAACGTCGAGGCGGCGCCCACCGAGAAGAAGGGTGAGACAGAAGATAACATCACCAACAAGAACGCCGAAGAGACGCCGGCCTATGCAAAAGAAGCTGGCGACGACGGCACGGAGAAGAACCAGACAGCCTTCGACGACCGGACCGGCGACGATGCGGCCACCGGCGCTGCATCCAAGAACCAAACGTTCGTCGACAAGAAGGACACGCCCAGGAACCAGACAACTACAACGGTAGAGGACACACTCTCTGAAGAAGACGGGATGGTTCTAACGAACAGTAGTACCGCCAACCAAGGCGAAGAGAGGCCAGTGACGGAGCCGGTGACCGGCGGCGACACAGAAACGGCAGAGCTGCTGCCGAGCGGGCAGGCGGAGCTGCTCAACGAGACGACGACGGCTGAGCAGGACGTCACGTTCCCGACACAGGCGACGGAGTCGAGCGAGGAGAAGGCGCAGAACAGCAGGAAGGAGCACAAGAACAAAGGCAACGTGGTGGTCGTCGTCGGCGAGTCGTCCACGGAGGAGGCCTCGTACGTGTGGAAGCTGTGCAACACGAGCGCCGGCGCGGACTACATCCCGTGCCTGGACAACGAGGCGGCCATCAAGGGGCTCAAGAGCAACAAGCACTACGAGCACCGCGAGCGGCACTGCCCGTCCCCAGCGCCGTCATGCCTGGTGCCGCTGCCGGAGGGCTACCGGCAACCGATCCCGTGGCCGGAAAGCCGCGAGAGGATCTGGTACAACAACGTGCCGCACACCAAGCTGGCGCTGTACAAGGGGCACCAAAACTGGGTGAAGGTCTCCGACGACGGCGAGCACCTGGTGTTCCCGGGCGGCGGCACGCAGTTCCTGAACGGGGCGCCGCACTACATCGACGTGATCCAGGAGGCGCTCCCGGCGGTGGCGTGGGGGACGCGCAGCCGCGTGGCGCTTGACGTCGGCTGCGGCGTGGCAAGCTTGGGCGGGTACCTGTTCGACAAGGACGTGCTGGCCATGTCGTTTGCGCCCAAGGACGAGCACGAGGCGCAGGTGCAGTTCGCGCTGGAGCGCGGGATCCCGGCCATCTCCGCCGTGATGGGCACGAAGCGGCTCCCCTTCCCCGGCGGCGCCTACGACGTGGTGCACTGCGCGCGGTGCCGCGTGCCGTGGCACATCGAGGGAGGCAAGCTGCTGCTGGAGGCGAACCGGCTGCTCCGGCCCGGAGGGCTGTTCGTGTGGTCAGCGACGCCGGTGTACCGGAAGGACGCGGAGAACGTGGGGATCTGGCAAGCCATGGCTGCACTGACCAAGTCCATGTGCTGGGAGATGGTGACGAGGACGAGCGACACGGTGGACCAGACCGCCATGGTCATCTTCAAGAAGCCGTCCAGCAACGAGTGCTACAGCAAGAGGAGCCGGGCGGAGCCGCCGCTGTGCGAGGAGTCGGATGACCCCAACGCAGCATGGTACTACCAATCAAGGCCGCATGATGAGACTGTCTCTTGTTGAATCGCTTGCTCTCATGCTTGTTGCACTGTAATTGCATGGCAGGAACATAACGCTGCAGGCGTGCATGCACAGAGTGGCCACCGAGGCAGCGGCGCGAGGCTCGCGGTGGCCGGAGCAGTGGCCGGAGAGGCTGACGGCGGCGCCCTACTGGCTGAACGAGAGCCAGGTGGGCGTGTACGGCAAGCCCGCGGCGGATGACCTGGCGGCGGACACGAAGCACTGGAGGGAGGCGGTCAACAGCTCGTACCTGAGCGGCATGGGCATCGAGTGGAAGAACGTGAGGAACGTCATCGACATGCGATCCGTCTACGGCGGGTAAGCCCTTCCCTTTCCTTTCCTTTCCTTTCCTTGTGTTGAAGGAGGAGGACATGGCTTGATCGATCAGGTTGGCGGCGGCGCTGCGCGACATGAAGGTGTGGGTGATGAACATCGTGTCGGTGGAGTCGCCGGACACGCTGCCCATCATCTACGAGCGCGGGCTCTTGGGGATGTACCATGACTGGTGCGAGTCCCTGAGCACGTACCCGAGGTCGTACGATCTCGTCCACGCCGACCATCTCTTCTCCAAGCTCAAGTACAGGTGCAAGGTGAGGCTGGTGATGGCGGAGGTGGACCGGATCCTCAGGCCGGAGGGGAAGATGATCGTCCGTGACGACAGGGAGACGGCCGAGGAGGTGGAGAGAATCGCCAAATCTCTGCATTGGGAGGTCCGGATGGCCGTGTCAAACCAGGGGGAGAGGCTGCTCTGCTTCCACAAGACCATGTGGCGACCCACCCAAGTCCAACCACTGGGCTAGGAACACTACTACCAGTACTTTGCAAACACATGAGCATGGCAGCAATAACGAAAATAAGCCTAGGATTCTTCTTGTTCACAAGTTTTGTACTTGTACAAGGAAACTGTTAAGAACATTATCAGGTCTGAAACTCAACACTCGATTTGTATGGTAAAATATTTCACTAATGGCACTACAAAGTATCAACTCCAAAGAACATCTCCTTCCTTCAGGCAACAATAGTGATGGCTCATCATTACTGCATGAACAAAACTGAAGCAAACATCGGCTAAAACACTTGCGATAACAGGGACTGACTGACTGACTGACTCTTTTTGTTTCTCAATCATCCAGGCATTAAGCTAGTACGTAAAATTGCATTACACCCCAGTGCCATAGTATCAAGCTATCTAACAAAATCTTACAGAGCAAAGAAGAGCCTTCCAGACTCTGCCTAACATTAGAGTTTACCGCAAGAGACATCATAAAACACTCAAAGGCATGGTATCAATGCTTAACATTAGAGTTTACCATCATTACAGACCACTCAAAGGCTGGCTGGCTAGCCCTCTAGAATCTTGCAAACTGCCTGTTATCATCACCGCCCTTCCATCCATAAGGATTTGCGGCATTGATACCATGCCTCCTCGCCCCACCATCCACTTTCCTTGTCTTCCGACGTTTAGAAGCGCTGCTCTCCAAGTCGAGGTTCACTTTTGGAGGGTTCTTAAAACAGAATGATGCTGCTACAGCCTGCCGCCACATAACAAGCAATTAGATATGTCAATCAATTTTCCTGCCAAGTCCAAAACTCTAACCATACACGCAATTAACTCACTTCATGCTCATCAAACATAGACATTTATACAAGGTGACAACGACAAATATCAGCTACTTCCCAGCTCACTAACTTCTAAACTAAGCCAACGAAAAAAGAGATTCTGAAAGTGCCAAAGGTGGACAAAATAAAGCAAAATGCCACTAGCACAGAGAGGATAAGGAAGACTAGTGCACAGGTGCCTCTACTCGACAGCTGAAATATTTGGGAAATGCAATGACAGCAAGACAAATTTCCTCCCACATACTAACACGCGCAGTGGATTGTAAAGCAAAATAAAAACATACTCCCTCCGTCCGGAATTACTTGTCGCTGAAATGGATGTATCTTGATGTATTTTAGTTCTAGATACATCCATTTCCATCCATTACTGCGACAAGTAATTCCAGATGGAGGGAGTTGTATACAAGTAAGAACTGGTGGAGCACATGAACCAAATACTGAGTCTTCAGAAAGAACTTGACAGCAATTATACCTTCATATCAAGATCATGAACATTAAAAATGTCCTTCATGGCGTGTGAGTTGTATGCCAAGATGTAGGATCTGTAGGCTTCCTTAGCTGACTGGTTTAGGAAGTAATTCTCGACAACGATGTTCTCCTGCCCAACAACTCAGTTAAAAATTCTGGGCATACTTTTAAAAAATGGATTGGAATAATTTAATTATCACAAAAGATGCACTTACAAGATGTGATTGTAAATTTGGCACATTCTTATTATTGAACTCGTATTCTGTGAGAGAAATCTTGGCTGCCTGCAGACACCATTACATATGTAGTTTCTGTTAACTGTAGAGAGAGAGACAGACAGAGAGATCGTATAAAATTTATTACCTTCAGGTAAATAAGAAACTTCAGTTCTTGTGGCAACAAGAACAATAAGGCGCTTCCTTTGCCTTTTTCACCACGTGCAGTACGACCAACTCTGTGAATGTAATCCTGAAAGTCAAATTTGAATTGGTCAGTACAGTAAAAAGATAAGAGTAGAAAATGTAACTAGAACAGGTAACATCACAAACCTTTGGTTCATCTGGAGGGTCATATTGCACAATATAATCCTAAACAATGGCAATATCATTCAGTTATCAAGGGAAAAGAAGAATTCATTGCACTGGTTTCAATAAAATGTTAGTCAAAAACCTCACCACATCAGGAATATCAAGTCCACGTGCTGCCACATTAGTGCATAATAAGATGCCCTTTTCTGCCTTGCAGAAGTTAAAGAATGTTGTAGTTCGTTTCTGCTGTTTTTGTTTCCCATGGATATCTTCACACTCTATCTGGAGAAAATTTAGAAGCTCTGCATGGAACTTTACTGAGCTACATGATGAAAAGAACACCATGACCTTCTTAGACTGTTTCTTTTTTAGGAAAGCATACAGAACCAAAAACCTCTTGTCGCTAGGAATGACACAATAGCCCTGCTGTAAGCCTTCCACGGTAGCCTGTAGGAGCATCATTGTTATTTTTACTATAGATGTCCTCAATATAGAGAGATGAATGGTGTGGCAAATCATTTTCTTACATTTGATTTACCATCATCAACTGAGATATAAACAGGTTTTTCTTTCCTTTCTTCGTTTTTCTCAAATGACAACTTGGCAAAATCTTCAACCTGTGGATTAAAAATACCAGTAAATTCACGGAGATAGAAAAACATCAAGAATCAACTTAAAAGTTGGGACTTCAGGACAAATCCACCAACCTCTTTCGTTTGTGTCGCAGAAAAAAGAACTGTCTGCCGATTCTGTGCATCATTTATGGTGAATAAAAAGGAATAAATGGTTAAATGTAAAATAAAGTTGATAAACTTTGGTATCAAGTGAGAATTGTCAGACGGGCTCTATGAAAATATACCTGGGGAAGGCGTTTAAATATTTGTTTCATGTCTTCCTCAAAGTTCTGCTCAAGAATGCGATCAGCTTCATCAATTATAAGACACTACAAAAAATAATAGAGTGAGAGATGTCAGAGAGACAAATTAAGAGAGAAAGGGGTCAGGCTCTGCAATAATCACACAGCAATGGCACAACAAATCAAGCAGGCAAGCATTGCATATGCTTCAAATTAGCAGTCCACATTGCTAAAGTAAGGCCCCGTTCGGTTCGTAGGAAAACATAACATAGGAAGGAGAGAAAAAACAGAAACAGAAAAGGAATGCATGTGTGAAACGCTGGAACCAAAAGCACGGGATAGTTGTCAGACCGGGTGTTCGGTTGAGCATAGAAAAATCATAGGAAAGCACTGTACAAACAGTAGCCTTGAGGTATTTTTAAATTGAAGCAAGGCAGCTTTATCTCTGTCTCTCACCTAGCCACTTCACACATCCATCATTTTTTAATCCCCTGATGATACGGCCAGAGAGGCTCGCCTCGGTCTTCCGCCAAAAAATGAGCTCTAGGCGGATTTTTGGATTCCTTTGGAATTGTCACGGGAAGTGCATGTTTCCTCTGGTTTACTGTATGCGTTTCCTGCGTACCGAACGATGCGAAGGGAAATAAACCTCCATAAACAGTGTTCCTTCAAAATTCCTCCACAAATCCTATGAACCGAGCAGGGCCTAAACAGCTGGCCTCGGACATAATCTTGTTGGTATGAATTACGCCTTCCGAGTAAACTGTGTTCCCCTGCTGCGTGTCAGTTAGGTCCAAGAGTCAAGTGTTTGGCATAGGTTCTAAAGACACACTCTCCTCTTAAGAGTCAGCCTCCATACATTGGACGCTCCGGCCTCTAATCTAAAAACCTCAGCATCACCTCACAGCTTGGAGGCAGACTCTATGTAATAAAATAACCAAGCAGTCCCAGCTGTCAGGTTGAGAAGGTTGGCAGACTTGGAGAATTATGCACAGGCTGAGAAGTATGTACTCCCTCCGTCCCATAATATAAGACATTTTTGCAAGCTAAAACAGCTTGCAAAAACATCTTATATTAGGGGACGGAGGGAGTATTTTTTTAATCATTTGGGTTCATCTAAGAGGTGACCTCAGCCTCTATACAGGGCCTGGTATAAAGGCAATGTTACCTCTAAAACACTGTAGGTGCCCTTATGCAAATCAGAGAGGTGCCAGGGCCCTTCATCTCCTTGCATTACCTCGACAATATAACCTACTGCTAGGATGCTCAACTAAATCCCTTTATTTGCTGACTATGGTTTTGATACCAACATGGATATACTCTTAAGCACATAGATACCCACTTAATTCCTACTGAGCTATAATAGCCTAATACACTAGCTTATAGGTTCTTAATTCAAAGATTGAAATTATTAAACTGATGGGGAACATATAGCATATATGATCTTCTTATACTCAAATGTATGTCAAGTAACTTTGGTTGAGATAGCTATTCTGCCCTATCTAAATGATCTTCACCACTCTCTCTCTCTCTACTCTTATATTGGCAAGAACAGATATTCGACACTTGTGATTTAGCTCCTTTATTAAAGTATTTATTTTCCTAATGCAAAATAATCCTATATTAGCTAGCCAGCACGGCTCCTCTCCTAAAACAAATCATTGGTCTTCGGCCTCCTACTTTCTACTCCCTCTCCTCTACCAGACTGCTACTTTGGTACCAGCTGCACATGTTTGTGTTTTATCTCTCTAATGCAGTCTGCTTTTGCCGTTCAGCAAGGCGTGGACCACAGATCCCGACTCTTTCTCTTCCTTGATGAGTAGCAACTTGTGCAGCTAGTTCAGTTCAGATTTTGATTTATATTTTCAGTTTCTTTTTGTATGGACAATGCATGTGGTGTTTAGAAGATGACTCTGTAAACTTCATAGAAGATGCTATTTTTCAAGAGTGACGCATACGCAACACAACCTAACCAAGGCATCTTAATAGAATAAGAAATGCCTAATCATAATGGTTAGTAGTTTCTGAATTATTTACTTGATACATGGAGGGATGAATACAGGTTTCTTCTTCCTTCAGGCCAGTCTAGCTTATTATGTTATCTCTTCAGTAGATATATTGCTCATCTACTTTTGGTACTGATGCCGTTTCCTTTTCCAATTTATGCGTCAGTTATGCAACCAGCTTCAGCAGCTCTGTGAGGCACATCTTGCAGCCACGACAGGCGTGCACGTGCAATGCAATAAATGAAAATCATATGTTAACTTGTCAGTTTAGAAATTGCAAATGGTGAACCCCAAGTGCACAAACAAAACAGATAATGCAAATTTCAGATGATATTACATACGCTGATATGCATTGTAAAAAATAAACATGTTACTCCCTTGGGGGCCACCATTGGTCTTCGGCCTCCTACTTTCTAGACAAATCTAAGATAAGTAATATGGATCGGAGGGAGTACTTTAGATGAGGTTAAAGTTATGACAATGTGCATTGATTTTTCTGTGGCATATACATTCCTGGATGTAATGGTTTAACCAAAAAAAGAGATGGGATTTTAAGGTCATGCATGAACAGAAGACACGAACACGATGATGAATTGATTTGTAACATTTCTGAGTAGCCTGAGATTTTGTTTTCTACACAAGTAAATTTGTAACAAATCTGCTCCGTTCCTTGACAGAAAGGCGGTGTATACTAGTTATTTACCTTTAGTCTTCTATATATGAAACCCTTGGTGTTTTGCAGATGGTCCAACAGCCTGCCTGGTGTAGCTACTAACAAATTGACCCCCTTTGCAAGCTGGTCAGCTTCAGTTCTCCGGCCATTACCACCAATTACATATCCGAGGGTTTGTGAGTGATACTTCATCAATTCCTTAGCAACATTTTGTGTCTGGACCAAAACAAAAATACGTGTGATTAAGAACAGTATAGTACAAAAGTGCAAGGCTTTCAAAAGTTGACTATGGTAATCTGTTCAGTCTCGCTGTCGAAGTAATTTTGGACTAAATGATTTGTCCATATTATTAAAAAGAATGAACAAAAGTACAAAAAAAATTCCACCAAAAAGCATATAGTAATCTAAAAAAATAGTACAGCAAACAACCATGTCCACTATATTTATAAGACCACTCTTTTTCAACAAAGTATAAGCCTATATCAGTTGGCCCATCGGATTTTGATCATTTTACTCATGGTCAGAGTTAGTGGTGCTTACACAGGTAAACTGAACTGCAACAACTGTAGTAGCATGATTTCTCTAGGTAACCATACCTGTATGGCAAGCTCCCTTGTAGGGCAAACCACAATAACTCCTGTGCCATTCCTCGGCGAGAAATGCAGGTTATAGAGAAGCTCAATCGCCGGTATGAGGAACGCAAGGGTCTTCCCTGAGCCAGTCTTGGCAGCTCCCATCACATCCCTTCCTTCCAACAGATGAGGTATCGACCGAGCTTGAATCTGCAAACACAAAAAGGAACAAGGAAATCATGTAGCCAGTCAACACATTTGCACAAAATTCAACATGTACTCCTACATAATCCATATTTTTCTGAAACATACAGCACTTGTGTTCTATTACGAGCTTTCACGGAGACCAGAAAAAAAAAACGAGCCGCGAGTTAAGTTGAATGGTAAGTTCGGGCACGCACCTGGGCGAGGTGGGTGTAGTTCATCTCCCTGATGGCCTTGGCGGTGAGCTCGGAGATGGGGAGCTCCGAGAAGAGCATGCTGGTGAGGATTCCGGAGCCCTCCTTGTCCTTCTTCTTCTTTTTCTCCTTTCCCGTCTCCTGCGCCTCCTTGCCATGCTCATGTTGCTCGTCTCCTGCGTCCGACTGCTGCTGCGGCTGCGGCTGCTCCTCTTGGTTGAATTCCTCGGCAGCGGCGGTCTCGTGGACCGTCTCCTCCTGCTCGGAGTCCGACTCTGGCGGCGGGGCGGCGGGTTTCCGCTTCTTGGAGGATTTGGAGGACTTGGCGGAGCCCATGGTGGCTGCGGCGGCGATGGCAAGGGGAGGCTCGACTTCTAGGGTTTAATGGGTGGGGTCTTCGCGGCGGGAGGTTTTGTGGAGAAGGGAATGGCACGGTCGACTCGACTGGTTCTCGTTAGGTCTGAGTCGACGATATAAAGGTAACCGTCCGATACGGATTATATACGCACCCGATCGTTCGATCGCCCGGCAGTGCGTCCCCCTGGCCTCAGAGCCTTCTCGTGTACCGGGCCACGCCGTGGGCCACGGCACCGCGAGGAAATGGAGGCCTCTGGGCCTTCGGTCGACAGTGTAAGTTGCGTTCGTCCCTAAAAGTGAAGCGCAGCTAGACGCAGCGTTTTGGCTCTCGCGTGCATTTGCATCCGAGGTGACCAGTAAATTCGTTTAAAATAGTAAAAATATCATGTGCTAAATGCTCACGTGCCTGAAATCCGTGTCAAATTTTGTGAAGTTTGAACATTTCAGTAGCTCCCAGAAAAAAAACAAATTTTCAGTTGTAAGAAAGTTTATTGTTCACGTACTGTTTTGACGATTTTATTTTTTTTGCCATGAGCTCCTGAGATGTGCGAACAAGCTGAAATTTGGCACGAACATTACGCATTATAACATCTTCCACCTAAAAAATCAGAATTTTTAGTATTTTTTTGAATTTACTGTTCACCGGGTACAGATGAGCCCGGGCACCGAATTGTATTTCCTAGTGCAGTTTTGGTCCTCTAAAACAAAAGTGAGGCATAGATGTGTTTCCAAGTGAAGTATAGTTGTACTTCTTCAAAAAAGTGTGAAAGCCCACCAAAACTATGGGAAGCACAACCGTGCTTTAACAAAAGTGGTTTTTGAAGCACAGTTTAATATGGTTTTTGAAGCACAACCCTAGTACGGTTCTAGAGCACAAATTTTATTTGAAAAAAAATCATTGAAACATGTTAACATGGGATCTACTTTTGAAGATCTCGACATAAGAAACGCAATAGTGCAAACTGATCGTGACTTGGAGGCGCGGTTTGAGAGATAAATCGTTTAAAAAAACGAATCTAAGAAGAAAAAACACAAACAAACAACTTTCCATCCTCCAATTCATTGGGTGCGAAAGCCCACCAAAACTCTCTGGCTGCACAAGTGGCGCGCATGTGATGCATCACTTGCCATCACCAGAGAAGATGCTTGACGGGCACCATTATCAAGCCCAGGTCCGTCGTCCCAGGGTACCCTGGTTCCCATTGGGCCGACAGTTGTCGTCATAGTAGGTGCAATTGTGGAAGGAAAATCGTCTCAACTCTTATGATTTGCACCACAAAATCCTACCAAGTATTAGGTGTATAATCAACGATATTCATCCGACCAAATATGCAACTTCTTTCATGTGTCATGGGGCAAATGTATATGTCGTGGCAAGCCTTAAATCATCCCAAGTACTAAGTGTATAATCATGGATATAGACCATAATATTCACTCCACCAAAAGATCAGGTGATAGGTGTATTCAATCCACCAAAGAGACACATAAGCAGCTGGCTTAGGGCATCTCCAACGCGGTGACGCAAAATGCCCGCAAACGTCCGGATCAACACGTCTGGACCTTTTCTGCCATCCAACGTGGTTTTGCATACGTCCGCGGACGCATCCCCGAGCGCCGCCCGCACCGCATTCAATGTCGGCTCATAGAGACGCAACTAGAGTAGGCAACGAGACAACTTCCTAATGCATGAATCCGGCTGCCTGTCCGTCCGTCAGCCCGACATTGAACAGGCAAGACGGTCGAGTAACCCACTCCGGGTGCCGCATTCAGACCGGCGCTTCGCCTGGCTGGCGCCCAATATATAAAGCACTATCGCACACGGCTAAAACTGTACCACTCCACTTCCCGCACTCCGCCGTTCACGACCACCGGCAAACCTCCACTCCCATTCGTCCTCTGCTCACAACCTTCTTCCGACGTAATGATGATGATCGACAGTGAGTTTGTTTTCCTAAATATGGGAGCAACTCTCACCACCTGCCAGTGAGATGTGGGAGCAACTCTCATCGGCGCAGAAGCATGAGATGGTGGCCCTTGCGAACTGCTGGCAGGCCCAGTGTGCACGACACATACATGTCAGACTGCCGGCAAGTTTGCATCATGTTTTCCTACTGTTATTTATAGTATTTTCATTCAATATAACACTTTGTGGAGTAATTCTAATGTCTTTTCTCTTATAATATGCAAGGTTTACACAAAGAGGGAGAATACCGGCAGCTGGAATTCTGGACCTAAAAAAGCTATGTTAGAGATACCTATTCTGCACATCTCCAAATGAGCTGAAATTTTACAGAGATTTATTTTGGAATATATAAAAAATATTGAAGAAAAGAAATACCAGAGGGGGCCACCCAGGTGCCCACTAGGCACTAGGGGGCGCCTAGCCCCCCTGGCGCGCTTGGTGGGTAGTGGGGCCCCTGGCCATCCTCCGGTGCCCATCTTCTGGTATATAAGGGTTTTTGCCTAGAAAAAATAATGGGAGGACTTTCGGGACGGAGCGCCACCGTCTCGAGGTGGAACTTGGGCAGGAGCACTTTTGCTCTCCGACGGAGTGATTCCGCCGGGGATACTTCCCTCCGGGAGGGGGAAATCGAAGCATTCGTCATCACCAACGACCATCTCATCGTGGGAGGGTCAACCTTCATCAACATCATCATCTCATCTCAAAACCCTAGTTCATCTCTGTAACACCCACGATGCGGCTATATCTCCCACGTGTCGAGGCACAACTTAGAGGCATAACCGCATTGTGGTTTTGTCGCAAGAAGGGTCATCTTCACACAATCCCACGTAATGAACAAGAATGGGATAAAGAGTTGGCTTACAATCGCCACTTCACACAATACATAAATAAATCATACATCAATCAGAGTACACACATAGGTCCGACTACGGAACCAAAAGAAAAGAAGACAACCCAACTGCCATATTACCATGTTTGCTTTGTGCCCCATGCCTATGATGATACTATGATCTTGCTTTGTGTTCGTGCTTGCGATATGTCACGTGCATTGTCTATGCCTATTATTTTCTCACATGACATGATTGCCATGATTTCCTCTAGTATGTTGCATCTTCGCACTACTAGCTTGCATGACTTGATTACTATGATTGCTTGCCTTGTTGCATCACCGATGATTCATACATTCTCATTTCACGCGGTTGATGACAACCATTACCATGCTTTGCACATGATTGTTATTGCTTCTTGTCATATCTCTCCATATGTTGCCTCTCCCATGCTAGATGACTTGCCATGTATTGAGTGCAACAATGATTATAGTCTTGCTCATGAGTTTGCCCCCATAGCATTCTCACATATTTTTGGAGATTTTGACATATTTCTTATGAAGCATGCTTGTCTTACCTCTTTGCACCATATACCTCGTGCCATGAATATAGCCATTGTTGCATCATATTATTCATGCACTTGTGCTCCTAATGGTTATGTGCAAGAGAAGAGAACCATCATGATGGATGATGTGTTTATTTACCATGCGCATACATTCTTTGCTTTCTTTTGTGCATGTGTAGGATACTTGGACTTTGTGTCGACTTCCGCTTCATGTGAGTTGACCATTCGAGCTCTTGAGAGCGAGCCTCATCCATTCTACCACGACTCGTTTCTACACCACCTTTCCTACCACTTCGGCATTGTGAAGAATGCACAAGGACACGCCTTCAAGGTGACATCTTTCTTGAGCATGGATATTGTAGATCATACTACTTGTGTTGCTTGCACCATGAGACTTATTGGTCATCTTGGACCACTTGATTGCGCACATGTTAGAGATCTTGCTTTTACTTGCCACTTACACATTTCCATGCATCATGATATATATGCCTTGTGTGTTGCATCCATTTCTTGGATTAATTGCTCCTCGCACATGTTTGGTTGCAACAATGTCATTCCTTCACATATGCCATGTCCCATTGCTTGTCACATGATTGACTTGATTGCCTCACTAATGATGAACAATTGCTCTTTCTATTGTGTTGAGTGCCATACTATCTTCACTACACCTTATGCACGTTATGCTTGGATTGTCTTGCATTTGACCCATGTGTTTAGACACTTCACTTCATTTGGTGTTGTGAATGATTCTTATGCCTTCCATAGACCTTTCATTGAGCAATTTGTGAATGCTTGCTATGAACTTGAGGTAGATGCTTATTATCTTGACACACATATTTGCATCACTACCTCACATTTACATGCTTGTCCCCAAGATATCTTTGCTTGTGCTCAAATTATGTGCTTACATGCCATGTCACAATCCTTTGTCAAACCATATGCTTTGCATGATGATGACACTTGTTGGGTGTATCACCACTTGAATGCTTGGTTATGCACTAACGCTAACCACATTTGTTTTCCAAGTGTTTGTTGTCTTTGCTCCTTTTGAAGGAATCACACGACGGTGCGACATTGGAGAGTGCCCATTGCGAGCTTGAAGATGATGAGTACTTGGTGAACGTCCACTTCTACACGGTGAAGCCATCTCTTTCCCATGGTGTTTGGTTTTCGATCCGAGGTCGGATCTTTCCCAAGGGAGGGGAGATGATGCGGAGCATCCTACGGACATCACCATGTCAAGAGTCCATTTGGCAAGTGACACGTGCGACCTCTACTTCACATACACAAAGGTGAATCATCTCCTTTACACGTGCTCACTTGACCCCTTCGAGGATGGTATACTACTTGACACCCCTCTTGTGTGCATGCATAGGTATTGTCGGAACGCTATGGACGACGAGGAGGAGTGCAAGCGCCAAGGAACACCTACACCATCCGCGAGGGAAGCATGGAAGAGAAGACGGAAGAAACGGAGCTGCTACAAGCTACAGCCACCGGACGTCCGGACGCCACCGGACATCCGGTACCTGATGCAGCCCAGACGGCCAGAAGAACTCCAGGCGACGAGTGCTACAGTGGCCGGACGACCGAAGAACACCGGACGTCCGACAAATCCCAGCGGCCGGACGCCCGACGTCTCCGTAAATGCGGTGCCACTTCAACAGAACGTAATTAGCGGCAGTCCGAGCCCTACCGGACGTCCGGACCTCCGCGAGCGACCGGACGACCGGTAAGGACCGGACGTCCGCTGCCTGTGTGCGCAGCCGCGGGCCTTTGGCCTTGTATCCCTTCCCACTTACCCTTTCGCCCACTTAGACTATAAATACCCCCTACCTCCTCCTAGCTCGAGTTAGCAAAGTTATAGCTCATTTGATAGAGAGCTTTGCTCCTTGTACCACTCTACTCTTGAGAGAGAGAGAGACTACTACTCCTTATGGAGGCCAAGACCTCCATCTAGGAGAAGATCCTGCGGGATATATCATCAAGACCCCCTCTTGGGCGGCCCCCTTCAAGACCTCCTCATGGAGATGAACTCTACCTTGTATCTTTCCCTTTGTTGTTCATGTACCTTGTGGATCTTGTGTGTTTGATTGTCTAGTGGATGTGTGATTGGACTTGTTCTTGAGTGTTTCCCCTTGTGATTTCTCTCCCTTCTTCCCCGTGTTCGTCGTGTTCTTCGAGGGATCTCGCTCCTTTCGTGAAAGATCGGCCGCATGGAGTTCCACTCCACATCAATGTTCATGATCAAGTTGCTTAAAATTCATAATATCGTTTCTAAGAGAGATGATCCTAGCGGGAGGAAAATACTTAGAGATAAAAGCATCTTTGCACTTATTCCAAGAATCAATACTATTTTTAGGCAAAGACGAAAACCAAGCTTTAGCACGATCTCTAAGCGAAAAAGGAAATAGCTTTAATTTAACAATATCATTGTCAACATCTTTATTCTTTTGCATATCACATAAATCAACGAAGCTATTTAGATGAGTAGTGACATCTTCACTAGGACGGCCGGCGAATTGATCTTTCATGACAAGATTCAAAAAAGCAGCATTGATTTCACAAGATTCAGTATCGGTAAGAGGAGCAATCGGAGTGCTAAGGAAATCATTATTGTTGGTATTGGTAAAGTCACATAATTTGGTATTATCTTGAGCCATCGTGACAAACAAGCAGTCCAACACACGAGCAAACAAAAAGCAAGCGAAAAAGAGGCGAACGAAAAAGAGAGGGCGAATAAAACGGCAAGGGTGAAGTGGGGGAGAGGAAAACGAGAGGCAAATGGCAAATAATGTAATGCGGGAGATAAGGGTTTGTGATGGGTACTTGGTATGTTGACTTTTGCGTAGACCTCCCCGGCAACGGCGCCAGAAATCCTTCTTGCTACCTCTTGAGCACTGCGTTGGTTTTCCCTTGAAGAGGAAAGGGTGATGCAGCAAAGTAGCGTAAGTATTTCCCTCAGTTTTTGAGAACCAAGGTATCAATCCAGTAGGAGGCTACGCGCGAGTCCCTCGCACCTACAGAAAACAAATAAATCCTCGCAACCAACACGATAAGGGGTTGTCAATCCCTTCACGGTCACTTACGAGAGTGAGATCTGATAGATATGATAGGATAATATTTTTGGTATTTCTGTGATAAAGATGCAAAGTAAAATAAAAGCAAAGTAAAAGCAAAGGAAATAAATAAGTGTTGGAAGATTAATATGATGAAGATAGACCCGGGGGCCATAGGTTTCACTAGTGGCTTCTCTCGAGAGCATAAGTATTTTACGGTGGGTGAACGAATTACTGTTGAGCAATTGATAGAATTGAGCATAGTTATGAGAATATCTAGGTATGATCATGTATATAGGCATCACGTCCGAGACAAGTAGACCGACTCCTGCCTGCATCTACTACTATTACTCCACTCATCGACCACTATCCAGCATGCATCTAGAGTATTAAGTTCATAAAAACAGAGTAACGCCTTAAGCAAGATGACATGATGTAGAGGGATAAATTCATGCAATATGATAAAAAAAAACCATCTTGTTATCCTCGATGGCAACAATACAATACGTGCCTTGCTACCCCTACTGTCACTGGGAAAGGACACCGCAAGATTGAACCCAAAGCTAAGCACTTCTCCCATTGCAAGAAAGATCAATCTAGTAGGGCAAACCAAACTGATAACCAATCATACATAAAATAATTCAAAGAAGATTCAAATATTGTTCATAGATAAACTTGATCATAAACCCACAATTCATCGGTCTCAACAAACACACCGCAAAAGAATATTACATCGAATAGATCTCCACGAGAGAGGGGGAGAACATTGTATTGAGATCCAAAAAGAGAGAAGAAGCCATCTAGCTACTAACTATGGACCCGAAGGTCTGATTTAAACTACTCACACTTCATCGGAGAGGCTATGGTGTTGATGTAGAAGCCCTTCGTGATGGATGCCCCCTCCGGTGGAGCTCCGGAACAGGCCCCAAGATGGGATCTCGTGGGTACAGAAGGTTGCGGCAGTGGAATTAGGTTTTTGGCTCCGTATCTGATCGTTTGGGTGTACGTAGGTATATATAGGAGGAAGGAGTACGTCGGTGGAGCAACAGGGGGCCCACGAGGGTGGAGGGCGCGCCCTAGGGGGTAGGCGCGCCCCCTACCTCGTGGCCTCCTCCTTTGTTTCTTGACGTAGGGTCCAAGTCTCCTGGATCATATTCTTCCTAAAAATCACGTTCCCGAAGGTTTCATTCCGTTTGGACTCCGTTTGATATTCCTTTTCTGCGAAACTCTGAAATAGGCAAAAAAAACAGCAATTCTGGGTTGGGCCTCCGGTTAATAGGTTAGTCCCAAAAATAATATAAAAGTGAATAATAAAGCCCAATAATGTCCAAAACAGTAGATAATATAGCATGGAGCAATGAAAAATTATAGATACGTTGGAGACGTATCATTGAGCACCATGTTTAAGTAGAGATTACAACGGGTAAAAGAGGGGTTACACCGCTGCATAGAGGGGGGAAGAGTTGGTGATGATGGCGGTGAAGTTGTTGATGAGGATTGCGGTGATGATGATGGCCCCGGCGGCGTTCCGGCGCCACCGGATGAGAAGGGGAGAGGGGCCCTCTTCTTCTTCTTCTTCTTCCTTGACCTTCTCCCTAGATGGGAGAAGGGTTTCCCCTCTGGTCCTTGGTCTCCATGGCATGGGAGGGGCGAGAGCCCCTCCGAGATTGGATCTGTCTCTCTCTGTTTCTGCGCTCTGGGATTCTGCCCTTTCACCGTTTCTTATATATCCGGAGATCCGTAACTCCGATTGGATTGAAACCTTCGCCCTGATTTTTCTCCGAAAATTAGCTTTCTTGTGGCCAAAGAAGAGCAGCAACCGCCTTACGGGGGGCCCACAAGGGTCAGGGGCATGCCCAGGGGGGCAGGCGCGCCCCCTGCCTCATGGCCCCCTCGGGCACCTTCTCGCGTTGATTCTTCTTCCCATATTTCACAAATATTCCAAAAATATTCTTCGTCCATTTTTATCCCGTTTGGACTCCGTTTGATATGGGGTTTCTGCGAAACAAAAATATGCAACAAACAGGAACTGGCACTGGGCACTGGATCAATATGTTAGTCCCAAAAATAGTATAAAAAGTTGCCAAAAGTATATGAAAGTTGTATAATATTGGCATGGAACAATCAAAAATTATAGATACGACGGAGACGTGTCAGCATCCCCAAGCTTAATTCTTGCTCGTCCTCGAGTAGGTAAATGATAAAAAAGATAATTTTTTATGTGGAATGCTACCTAGCATAATCTTGATCATGTAATCTAATGATGGCATGAATATGAAGACATGAGTGATTCGAAGCAATAGTCTATCTTTTTACATTAAGACAATAATACTTCAAGCATACTAATAAAGCAGTCATATCTTTTCAAAATAACATGGCCAAAGAAAGTTATGCCTACAAAATCATATGGTCTGGCTATGCTCCATCTTCACCACACAAAATATTCACATCATGCACAACCCCCATGACAAGCCAAGCAATTGTTTCATACTTTTGACGTTCTCAAACCTTTTCAACTTTCACGCAATACATGAGCGTGAGCCATGGACATAGCACTATAGGTGGAATAGAATATGATGATGGAGGTTGTGTGGAGAAGACAAAAAGGAGAAAGTCTCACACCGGCGCGGCTAATCAATGGGCTATGGAGATGCCCATCAATTGATGTTAATGTGAGGAGTAGGGATTGCCATGCAACGGATGCACTAAGAGCTATAAGTGTATGAAAGCTGAAAGTGGAAACTAAGTGGGTGTGCATCCAACTTGCTTGCTCGTGAAGACCTCTGGTATTTGAGGAAGCGCATCATCGGCATATACAAGCCAAGTTCTATAATGAAAATTCCCACTAGTATATGAAAGTGATAACTCAAGAGACTATCTATATGAAGAACATGTTGCTACTCTGAAGCACAAGTGTGGTAAAAGGATAGTAACATTGTCCCTTCTCTCTTTTCTCTCATTTTTTTCTCTTTTTTTGGTGGGCTTCTTTGGCCTCTTTTTATTTGGGCTTCTTTGGCCTCTTTTATTTTGATAACCTCACCTGGGACAATGTTCTAATAATGATGATCATCACACTTTTATTTACTTACAACTCAATACTAGAATAAAGATATGACTCTATATGAACGCCTCCGGCGGTGTACCGAGATGTGCAATGATCTAGCGTAGCTAAGATATCACAAAACGGACAAGCCATGAAAATATCATGCTAGCTGTCTTACGATCATGCAAAGCAATATGACAATGAATTCTCAAGTCATGTATATGACGATGATGGAAGTTGCATGGCAATATATCTCGGAATGGCTATGAAAATGCCATGATAGGTAGGTATGGTGCCTGTTTTGACAAAGATAGAAGGAGGCTTATGTGTGATAGAGTGTATCATATCACGGGGTTTGGATGCATCGGCGAGGTTGGCACCAACTCTCGAGGTGAGAAAGGGCAATGCACGGTACCGAAGAGGCTAGCAATGATGGAAGGGTGAGAGTGCGTATAATCCATGGACTCAACATTAGTCATAAAGAACTCACATACTTATTGCAAAAGTCTATTAGCTATCGAAATAAAGTACTACACGCATGCTCCTAGGGGGATAGATTGGTAGGAAAAGACCATCGCTCGTCCCCGACCGCCACTCATAAGGAAGACAATCAATAAATAAATCATGCTCCGACTTCATCACATAACGGTTCACCATACGTGCATGCTACGGGAATCACAAACTTCAACACAAGTATTTCTACAATCCACAACTACCCACTAGCATGACTCTAATATCACCATCTTTATATCGCAAAACTATTGCAAGGAATCAAACATATCATATTCAGTGATTTACAAGTTTTATGTAGGATTTTATGACTAACCATGTGAATGACCAGTTCCTGTCATCTCTCTAAATAGATATAAGTGAAGCAAGAGAGTTTAATTCTTTCTACAAAAGATATGCCCACGCTCTAACAAATATAAGTGAAGCAAAAGAGCATTCCACAAATGGCGATTTTCTATGTGAAGAGAAACAGGCAATCCAAACTTCAAATGATGTAAGTGAAGCACATGAAGCATTCTATAAAGCCATACTCAAAAGATATAAGTGAAGCACAAAGAGCATTCTATAAATCAACCAAGGACTATCTCATACCGGCATGGTGCATCAAAGAAAAGTGAAAATAAATAAATGCAAAAGACGCTCCAATATTTGCACATATCGCATGAACGAAATGAATCCGAAAACATACCGATACTTGTTGAAGAAAGATGGGATGCCTTCCGGGGCATCCCCAAGCTTAGACGCTTGAGTCTCCTTGAATATTTACTTGGGGTGCCTTGGGCATTCCCAAGCCTGAGCTCTTGTCTCTCCTCCTTCTCCTCATACCGATACCTCCTCGATCTTCGAACACTTCATCCACACAAAACTCAACAAAGAGCTCGGTAAGATCCGTTAGTATAATAAAGCAAATCACTACTCTAAGTACTGTTGCAAACCAATTCATATTTTGTTTTTTCATTATATCTACTGTAATATAACTTTTCCATGGCTTAATCCACTGATAGGAATCGATAGTTTCATCAAAACAAGCAAACTATGCATCAAAAACAGAATCTGTCTTAAACAGGACAGTCTGTAGTAATATGAACATTCACCATACTTTCTGGTACTCCAAATATTCTGCAAAAATTAGGAAAAATAAAAAAATTGTATAGAAAGACAGTGCAAAAAGTTTCAGAACCATTTGACATTCCAGTAAAAAAATAAAATCGCGCACTACAGCCAAAGTTTCTGTCCTGCACCGCACAAACCAACAAGCATTGTAAACATCCTA
Organism: Triticum aestivum; assembly: GCF_018294505.1. Lineage (NCBI taxonomy): Eukaryota > Viridiplantae > Streptophyta > Magnoliopsida > Poales > Poaceae > Triticum > Triticum aestivum. The sequence continues at coordinate 200,020,207 of NC_057808.1, read as the reverse complement.
AAGGCAAACCTTGGCACATTATTTTTATAATACAATGGAATTGTACAAGGGGGTAATTATTTTTGTTGAAAAGTTCCTCTAATCAAGATTCACAAAGTTACCGTGAGCATGAACAAAGTTCAAGGAGCTCCCCCACTTCAACAATGCTTGTCTCTCTCACTTTCACTTTCCTTTTTGAAAAAGGTTTTGGGTTCCCCTCTTTATTTTTTTGTTTCTAAACTATATGAAAGAACTCAACAGAAATAAATGACTCTCTAAAACTTCCGGGTTCTCTCCCTGGCAGCGCTTTCTTTAAAGCCATTAAGCTAGGCATATAGTGCTCAAGTAATGAATCCACCCGGATCCCAAGGTATATCAAAGCCAATTTTAGTTAACAATGATTTGTGATTTAGTAGTGAGCACAAAGTAACATATATCATGCAACAACGAAGTCTAACTCTCTTCCTATGCATCGGCATGTCATAAAAGAACAATTCATGCACACAAAGTAAAGGCCAATGCATAGTATAAACAGTTTCTTGCAATTTTTTCGTGTTGGAAACATAAAGAGGCGGATATTTAGTTCTTCTCTCATAATAATTGCAAGTAGGAGCAGCAAGCACATGCATATTATATCTATCAAAATCATCATGTGTAATAGTAAAACGCAACCCATCAATATAATCCTTAATAAGGGCCAACTTCTCCGATATAGTGTAGTCGGGAGAATTCAAAAAGATAATAGGACTATCATGCGTGGGTGCAATAGCAACAATTTAATGTTTAACATAAGGAACTATAGCAAGTTCATCTCCATAAGTATAATTCATATTGGCATCTTGGCCACAAGCATAGCGAGCATCATCAAAAAGGGATATTTCAAAAGAATCAACGAGATCATAACAATTATCATAGCATTCATCCTTCGGTAAGCACGAAGGGAAATTAAACAATGTATGAGTTGAAGAGTTACTCTCATTAGAACGTGGGCACGGGTGATCAATCCGCTCTTCCTCCTTTTGTCTTCGCTCTCCTCCTCATCTTTTTCATCCAATGAGCTCACAATGTCATTAATTCCTTCTTCCATAGACTCCGGCAAAATATTAGTCTCTTCTTGGACAACGGAGACTTTCTCAATAAACGCATCAATATCGGCATTGTATTCATAATTCTCATAGCAATATTTAAGGATAGCTAAATTTTCAGGTCTGTAAACTGAACCATCAAAATCTTCAAACTCTTTAAACAAAGATTCAATTTCACATGCACCCTTAAAAGCAACAAATTCTTCTATTCGTTCCACATCATAGTAATCATATATACCTCTAGCATAAGAAGCCAAGGTTTCATTATCATTAAATTTGCATGAAAAGGGAAGGTGTGGAGCCTTCATCCTAGAGCAACAAGTATAATCATATCTCAAGCATAGTTGCCTAGCATACCACTTCAACATATAAATTTGATCCCATAATAGTTTCCCTTTTTGAGTCAAGCGACAATCCCTAAGGTATTCACGTCGATCCAACGTGTCTCCCATTACAAAATTGAATGGGGTTTTCTCGGGACTATCAAAGTAGTACATAATATCTTTCACATAATGAGCATCGAGGGTTTTAGGAGGGTCCCCATCTCCATGAGTAGCAAGTAAACCTAATTTTTTTGGTATTTCGTGTTCCATATCCATAACTAAAGAGAGAGAACAACTTAGAACAACAAATAAAAATTACTTAGTGATAAAGCAAACAAGCACACACGAGAATATTCACCCCACGCTATGACTCCCCGGCAACGGCGCCAGAAAAAGGTCTTGATAACCCACAAGTATATGGGATCAATTGTAGCCTCTTTCGATAAGTAAGAGTGTCGAACCCAACGAGGAGCTAAAGGTAGAACAAATATTCCCTCAAGTTCTATCGACCACCGATACAACTCTACGCATTCTTAACGTTCGCTTTACCTAGAACAAGTATGAAACTAGAAGTACTTTGTAGGTGTTGTTGGTAGGTTTGCAAGAAAGTAAAGAGAACGTAAATAAAAAGCTAGGGGCTGTTTAGAAGAAGAAACAACTAAGTTAGTTTTAGTAAAGAGCTTTTTGTCACGAGAAAGTTATTTGTTCCTAGGCAGTCGATAACTAGACTGGTAATCGTTATTGCAATTTTATTTGAGGGAGAGGCATAAGCTAACATACTTTCTCTACTTGGATCATATGCACTTATGATTGGAACTCTAGCAAGCATCTGCAACTACTAAAGATCATTAAGGTAAAACCCAACCATAGCATTAATGTATCAAGTCCTCTTTATTCCCATACGCAAACAACCTACTTACTCGGGTATGTGCTTCTGTCACTCACGCCACCCACCATAAGCAAATCATGAACATATTGCAAACCCTACAACGGAGATCCCTCACGCTTGCGCGACACGGAGAGCACCATAGGACATTACCAATAATAAAACATGCACCTCAAACCAACCATGATCATCAATTAACCCATAGGACAAAACGGATCTACTCAAACATCATAGGATGGCCATACATCATTGGGAAATAATATATAGCATTGAGCACCATGTTTAAGTAGAGATTACAGTGGGTAAAAGAGGGGTTACACCGCAGCATAGAGGGGGGAGGAGTTGGTGATGATGGCGGTGAAGTTGTTGATGAAGATTGCGGTGATGATGATGGCCCCGGCGGCGTTCCGGCGCCACCGGAAGAGAGGGGAAGAGGTCCCCCCTTCTTCTTCTTCTTATTCCTTGACCTTCTCCCTAGATGGGAGAAGGGTTTCCCCTCTGGTCCTTGGTCTCCATGGCATGGGAGGGGCGAGAGCCCCTCCGAGATTGGATCTGTCTCTCTGTCTCTCTCTGTTTCTGCGCTCTGGGATTCTGCCCTTTCACCGTTTCTTATATATCCGGAGATCCGTAACTCCGATTGGATTGAAACCTTCGCCCAGATTTTTCTTCAAAAATTAGCTTTCTTGCGGCCAAAGAAGTGCAGCAACCACCTTACAGGGGGCCCACGAGGGTCAGGGGCGCGCCCAGGGGGGCAGGTGCGCCCCCTGCCTCGTGGCCCCCTCGGGCACCTTCTCGCGTTAATTCTTCTTCCCATATTTCACAAATATTCCAAAAATATTCTCCGTCCGTTTTTATCCCGTTTGATATGGGGTTTCTGCGAAACAAAAATATGCAACAAACAGGAACTGGCACTGGGCACTGGATCAATATGTTAGTCCCAAAAATAGTATAAAAAGTTGCCAAAAGTATATGAAAGTTGTATAATATTGGCATGGAACAATCAAAAATTATAGATACGAAAGAGACGTATCAGGGTGATCTTCACGGCTCCATACAATTGGTTGCTCTGCCCATCGCAAGTATCGAGGTACAGCCGGCTCAACTGCACTTACTGCCTGCTTATGAACCTTCTGATCTCGGTTGCACAGACTTGTGGTGAAAACATAATATTGGCCACTATTAAGTTGCTTTGGATTACTCTGATATCCCGACTGTTGTTGTTGATTGCCTTGATTGTTCTACTGGTTAAAGCTGCCCTGATTGCCTTGACCTTGAAATCCAGAGTTTGAACCACCACCTCCAAAGCCAGGCCCGTGTGAACCGGAACCTGACCCGCCATGCGGGCCATTATTGTTATGGTGGTCCTGATGAAAACCGGAATCCTTATATTGCTTCATGATAAAACAATCTCTCCACATATGAGAAGACGGTCTGTCAGGATGATTATGCTTCGGGCAAGGTTGATTCAAGACCCCTCAAGGGAAGACCCCCTCAAGGCCTCCTCACAGAGATGAACTAGTTACCTCTTGTATCGTCCTTGTTGACTTTGGATCGTGTATCTTCTTGTCTTTTGAGGATCTAGCACATGTGTAATCGAATCTTGTTGGTTTGAGTGATTTCTCTCGCGTTTCCCCTCGTGTTCTTCGTGGGATCCACTCCAATCATGAAAGATCAGCCTCTAGGGTTCTACCCTACATCAGGCGGCCTCACCCGAGGCGCTGCTGGAGGGGGTGGCCGAACCCATGACGTCTGGGGCCCCGAAGGGGGCGGCCAGGCCAGAGGGCATAGGGCATGGGGCCAGGGCGCTACTCAGCGAAGGGGGTGGCCTGCCGTTGGTGATGGCAGGGGCGAGCCGCGCCGCTGGAGGCGCCGAAAGCTGCGCGGGGAGGGACGGTACCTGCTGAAAAGGGAACACCAGCTCATCAAAGTACACGTGCTGTGATGTATAAATGCGATGGGACACTGGATCATAGCACCGGTAACCTTTGGTGTTGGGAGGGTAACCGAGAAATATGCAAGGAACCGAACGGGGAGCCAGTTTCTGAGGAGTGGTGGACACGGTGCTAGGATAACAAAGATACCTAAAGATGCGAATGCCATCATAAGATGGGGCCGCACTGAAGAGGAGCTGGTGAGGAGCATAGTTCCAGCGATGGCGGCAGGAGCGAATGTTAATGAGGAGGCTGGCGGTGGCAAGAGCATCCGGCCAGAAACGAGGGGGTACGTTGGAGTGGAAGAGCAACGTGTGGACGCAGTCATTAAGAGTGCGAATGACGCGCTCGGCGCGACCATTTTCCTGGGATGCATAATGACAAGTGAGGCAAAAGATGGTGCCGTGAGAAGCGAGGAGGTTACGGACGGCGACACTGTCAAACTCTTTTCTGTTGACAGTTTGTAGTGCAAGGATAGGATGACCGAACTGCATGGTGACGTAGGAATAAAAGGCGGTGAGTGTGGCAAGGCGTCGTACTTGCGACGGAGAGGAAAAGTCCACACATAATGAGAGAAATCATCCAATATCACCAAATATTATAGATAGCCCATGTTGCTTGCAACCGGGGACGTCCAAACATCACTATGCAATAATTGAAACGAAAAAAGTGGAAATGTTTGTAGACTCGCTAAAGTGGAACGTGCTTGCCGAGACGGCAAGCCTCACAAGTGTGGTTGTCAACCTTATTACATGAGAAGGAAAAACTCTGAAGAATCTAACGCAAAACTGTGGAGTTGGGATGACCGAGACGAGCGTGCCAAAGGTCGACGCTAGCGGCGAGGGCGGCTGGACGAGTGGTGGTGGTGGCGGAGGGATGCACTGGGTATAGCTCGTCGGCGCTATCACATCGGTGGAGTACCATCCGTGTACGGGCATCCTTGACAGAAAAGCCAACATCGTCAAATTCGACAGTGATAGGATTCTCACGAGCAAGGCGACGAACAAATACAAGATTTGTGACTAAGTCAGGAGAGACAAGAACATTAGACATGTTAATAGGAGTAGAAGTAGATGGAAATGATATATGACCGACATGTGTAATGGGTAAAGATGAACCGTTACCAACGGTGATGCGAGTGGGGGTATGAATGGGAGTGGAAGACATGAGGTTACCGGGATGAGATTTCATATGAGCGGTGGCGCCCAAGTCCATGTACCAGTCCCCGCCGCCACCATAGTTGCTAGGTGACGGAGCCGAGTGCAAGGCGGCGAGGAGGGCGGGATCCCACGGTGGCGGCACCTGGGGCGGGTAGAACCCGCCGTAAGGTGGCGCGGGAGTGGCGTCGTAGCCGCCCATGGCCGGCGATGCAGGGAGGGTAGGGGCGGCATAGGGCGCGGTGCCGGGAGCGGTGAGGTACGCCTGGTGGCTCGCCGGACGGGGCCCAAGGATGCACGGGGCTGGAGGCCGGGGAACCGGCATCGAGTACGCATGGATGACACCCGTCCAAGGGTTGGTTCCGTAGGTCCACGACAGGGAGGGCTGGTGCTGCTGACAAGCCCCCCCCCCCCGTTGGCCCGCCGCTGCTGCTTGTGCCCGCCACCGCGGTAGTTGCTGCGCCGCCCGCCACCCTGCGGCTGCTGCTGGGGAGTAGCGGGAGGGGCGGCGACCATAGACGGGAGGGGGTAGAACCCCGGGGGCGCTGGGGCGGCGGCTGCTGCCGCGGCGCGGGCGGGGTGGGTTGGGGCTGGGCGCCGCGAGAGATGCCGGCGGCGAGGGTGTGGTGGTGCACGCGCTTCTTCACCCCTTCATCTGACGCTCCTCCAACTGCATGTACGGCGCAAACTTGCGGAAGGAGGGCTCCGACAGCAAGGTGAGGTTGGTGGCGGCGTTGGCAAAATCCTCGTTGAGGCCGGCGGTAAGCATGCTAAGGAGGAGGTCGTCATCAACCTTGGCATTGATGTCACGGAGTTCATCCGATAATGTCTCTAGGCAGCGTCAGTAGTCATCGATGGACTGTTCATCTTGATGACAGTCAAAAAATTCCTGCTGCAGAAAAACGCGACACTGAAGCTTGTTGTTGGTGAAGAGGTCGTTGAGCTTGACCCACACGACATGGGCGTCATCACCATCGCTCACGACCATGTGAAGCAGGTCCTTGGAGATGGTGGTGAAGAACCACCAGATGAGTGTGGCATCGATCGCGGTCCAATCGGAATCGCCCACCATGACGTGAGAGTGGACGGTGCCATCAACACGATCCACGAGATTGTTCTCGCGTAAGAGGAGCGAGAAATAAGTCTTCCACGCAAAGTACATGGAGTCGGTGGCATCGAGGATCACAGGAACGTGGTCATGGATGTTGATGTCGCGGATATCGACGGAGCCCGGCCCGGTGAAGGGGTTTGAGTAGGTTGAGGTGGTGGAGGACATGGTGGCGGCGCGCGTGGAGAATGGGAGGGGCAGCATCTAGGGTGGGGATTGGCGGCTAGGGTTGGGAGGGGAAGGCCGCGATGCGGCAAGGGGTGGCGGCGCGGTGGCTAGGGGAGGGGCGGCTACGAGGAGAGGAGCAGCGGCGTGGGAGGGAGAAGGCGGCGGCGGTTTGGGGTGGCGGGAGGTGGCGGCGGCTAGGGTTGCAGAAGCGGGTTTAGGCAGGGATCGATGCGGTATCTGATACCATGTAAGTTTGGGAGAGAGGGATTGTGTGCATCGATATACTCATTGATCGTGCACTAGGCACATATATAGGTACAAGGGGTGCGACCGGTGTCTTCTCTCCCAAGATACAAGTAGATACAGGGGGAGAGAGACACTACAGGTGCGGCATACAAAACCCGGACCTACATATGTATATACATGTTCAACATGGAGACACCACATCGAGCCCTAGAACCTTCGCCCGAAGCTTCATGGAGCCAGCTCTGCTCCAGCTGGACGTCACCGATGCTAGCAGAAACCCCGGTCGTCCCGAGGAGGCTTTCGAGTTCGCCGCCTCTCTCCGCACCTCGTACTGTCGTCCCCGAGCTCGGGAGGCCACGCTAGCGAGCGCACACTCAAAGTCCGGGCCAGGCGCACCGTACTTCCTCAACTCCGGCGACGCCCTTCCCTCTATTCCGCGGGGAGCATCTCCCATCCGTCTGGTCTCCCTCTGACGGCCGAGATTAGATCGACCAGTTTTTTTTATTTTACCGAAACGTTTTCCTTTTAAGTTGTGGCCGTTCACCGTTTAGACCTTCCAGCAGTCACGTAAGAGCCATTAGTAACTCGCCATGTGGCAATTCGCTACAGTAGCCTCTGCAGCAGTAAAAAAGAAGAGAGTTCTTTTTGTCTTTTTACAGATTTTCACCTAATTGCAATTAGCTATATCTTGAGATCCGTAACTCCAAATTCATCGATTCTTTTTTCCTGTGTACTGGTAGAGACCAGGAGAATATTGTAGTACCAAAATTTCACATTTTTGAACTGTTTCAATTTGAATTTAACCTTCCGGAGGTCATATCTTTCAAACCGTTGATCCAAATTAGTTGATTCTTTTTGCATTGTGATCCTACTAGTATGTAGATAAGATATACCTACTGATATGCTCTATTATTTAAGTTTTTAGTTGAATTCATTTCTATTTACTTTATTGTGGCATTATGTGAGTACGGTTTATTTATCGGTGCCTTCGTTAATTGTATAGATTGTCCGGAGTGTGAAGCGGATCAGAATTAAGCGTTAGAGTACTTCAGCACCGTTCAAGGCAAGTTGCACCTTTTTATTATCCTCATATTATATTCTGATATGCATGTGTGGTTTTATGCTGTGATATATGTTTGGCCTGATATGTGTATCCCGTGTTGTCATGTTTTGGAATTGATTGTGTTATGTGATGGCGTGATCAACTTGCTATGGTAGACGTGGGCATGTGTCGAGTGATCCATGAAAGTGGTGAGTGTTTATAACCATAGGCTCGGGATTATTAACCAAGTGAATGCGTCACTCGCAGAGCGCTCTATTGTCCTTAGAGAATGCGCCATTGACAGAGCGCACTTGAGGCGAGGTATAGTTTTCGGAACTTAAATCAGGTGAATGCGTCATTGGCAGAGTGCTCTATGGTCCTATAGAATGCGCCACTGACAGAGCGCACTTGAGAGACTTCTGAAGTTCTTGTCATGTTTACTTAGAATCTTTGGGGTTATCTTGGGCGAATAAAATTAGAGGCGGACATTCTTCTCCAAACTAACTTGAGTGTTTTGTTTGTCATACTTTACTTGTGGATGTAGGTTTGCTATATCATATTGTGTGATTTGCCAATACATTCAATGTATTGACCCTTGTGGCTGCAACTTATCATGTTGCAGGATTTTCAGACGATCAGTGAGATACAGTAGGGTCGCGAGTCTTCACTCAGCATTTTCGCCAGTGGGCATTAATGGGATTCGTCGTTTACTTATGCTACATTTCTGCTATTATTATTTAATAAAGCTAGTTTTGTGCTACTCAGTTTGTAATACTTTATAAATTCTGGACCATACGTTGTAGTAAATGATGCACTTGTTACTTTGATATTCATATGTACTGTGTGTGCTAGCAAATTGATCCAGGGACTAGCACAGTGAGCACAGAGATATCAAATCTTATCGGGTCGTTACAGCATGCATTGCCGATATTAATACGTTGGTAAAGACAAATTCTTGAGGAAAACAAGTCCATGAATTGAGTACAAAGGGGACCAATAAACTAGGATGGAGGGAGTACTACTAGTACTAAACCGGAAGGAGGGAGTAGATACGTAATAATTGGTGCCCGGAGCCTTGGCCAATGGTTCTTGTTACTCCATCCTTTCCGATTTATAGGGCTTAATTTGAAAATATCTTCAACAAAGGTAGATGATGAATGGTGGAATTAATTCTGCAGTTTGCAAAAGTACTTAATTACTACTCTCATTTTTCTCAAAATTATGTGTATACCAATGCATTAATTACACCACATGCATGCATGGTCACTTAATGACCAGGAACTTCTACATGCATTGGTGAGTTTTTTCTTCATCCTTGCATGCAGTGATTTGATACACCTTGAAATTTGAACATGTGAAGATAAGTACTACTACCTCCGTCTAAGTCACTTTAGGTTGTGCACCGTGACCAAGGCAAAGGAAAAGATGGGATATTTTAATGCTTATTTGCTAATTAATAGCATTGCATGCAATGAACTGACCACTTCATGTCGTGTTTGAAAGTCTCAAGTCATTGACGTCATACACGCCCCACATCTCTTATTGGTTGATTCCTTTATTTATCACAAGAAACAAGAAATGAGGTGAAAGTTAGTGCACCACGTCGAAGTGTTTTGGGATTATTTGGTTTTCATAAGATGACTTATACACCTAGACGGAGGGAGTACTAGAATTGAGACTTATAAAATGGAAAAACAAACTTTTTAGGACGAGTCCTATAAACTGGAAAGGAGGGAGTATTGGACAGGATGCACGTAGAGGCATTTTGTTCCGTTTACTCATGCGTACATCATTGACCTTCAAATGGAGATCACAGTATCACCAATTCACTATCCCATTCAGAAACAAGTGATAGATCAATGATTCAATGACCTTCTCTTTTCAACGACCAAGTATTAGCATGGAAATACGAGCATCATATAACAAACTCCCTCTATTCCGTTTTATAGTGCGCATAAGCTTTTGGCCAAAATCCCATAATGTACTACGTGGACGCAGTTTAAGACGGCATTAACCCTTGCTGAAATGATGGATGTTAGAGCGGGTAGGGCACATAGGAATGAGACAAACCTGCACACAGGTTTATTTTGGTCGATAACACAACAAACAACTCATGCCTCATAAGATCATTTTGCATGGAAATACTACTACTTCTCGGTCGTCAGATCTCATTTTTCTTCCTTTCACCGACACATGGGACATCCAGCATCCGGGTCCATGTTTCATGCAAGAAAATAGAGATAAGTACAAGTGAGACTCAGGAACGGTCATACACGTAGGGGGAGTGCGTGCAGGAGCCGCGGTAATATGACTAAATGAGCAGTCAAATCACACAGTAAGTTGGTTGGACAAAGCAACCGTCATTTCACTCTTCAATGACATGTACACAATATAAAAAAGGTTGATGTGGAGAGAAAAAGAAAACTGCTCCACTATGCAAGAGCCTAAGCTACAAGCATGCTTGCTTGGGTTGCTCTCTTCACACTCTCTCACATAGAACGACGGTGGCCACACCACTGGTCACAGATCCGACCCGATCCGCCACCGGGGGAAGGGGAGGATGTTCTGTGTAGACGCGGTCGGCAGCGACGAGGGAGAAGAGCCACTGTCGGTGCTTCCCGATTGGGGGTCCCCGTGGAATGGGCTGATGCGGCCTCCCACCGCCCTTCTAGCTACACCCCAACGTCCCAGATACAACTTCCTTTTGGAGCAGGCTTGCTCCACTGCCGCAGCTCCCCACGTAGCTCCATCTCCATGTGGATCTTTCTCTACTTCTACCGGCTTCTGTTTGTGATGAGTTTATGTCTCATGAAACTAGTGCCACTACTATTATTCTAATCACACTTTTTCAATACCTTTGCCAACAGGGATGCTCAACTCGATTTTAGTGGAACTGCACAAAAGCATTGTGACGCCCGGATAATTAAGCTACAGTAATCCCCTGCTAATGATGTCAGGTCATCATTCTTACTGTTGCTAATCCTCATTTGATCCAAAGCATAATTTCAATTCAACTCAAATTAAAGTCCAAAATTCAAGTTTGTCAAACATGCAAAATAAAATGTTCAAAGTGTGGAAAATATTCCATAACTAATTATGGTGGTGACCCAACACTTTTGTAAAGTGTTTAAATCCCCTTTTGTGAATATAACAGTGGCTTAAACCATCATTTAAATGCCTTTCCATTTGTCAAAAAATTCAAACAAACTAAAAAGCCTCCCAAACTTTTTGTGGCAGTGCTAGTAAATGCAAGGTATTTATCTGGCCAAGTCCCACTTTGTAAAAAATACATTTGCTAGCTAAAAGAAAATGGAAAAAGAAAATAAAATGCAAAAGGAAAAAGAGTTAAGGTCCCTGCTCCCCTGGGCCTAGCCCATCTGGGTCGGCCCAGCGGCCCACCTCCTCCCCGAGTCGCCTCCCTCCCCTGTTCCACCGACCGAGCGCGCGCCCGAACGGGCTTCGCCGGACCTCCTCGCCGCCACCGACGAGAGGATAAGGCCTCCAACGCCCCGCCTCCTCGGCCTCCCCACTGCCACCTCTCCCACTTGTTCCTCCCCAGCCACTCGCCCTCCTCTTGCCCTCTCCCCTCCACTCCTCCATATCCACCGAACAATGCCGTCGTCGTCACTTCATCGTGGTCGTGGCCAACGCCCTCCCTGGGCCTCGTCGAGCCGTTCTACGGCCTCCCCGGCGTCGCCCTCGTCCTTCTCACGCCCGAGGCCGACCGGTGAAGCTGTGCAGCGATGCCTACGCCGTCTTCTTCATCCCCAGTGCCGACCTCTGACGCCCTGATCCGCTCCGTCCGTTGCGACCGTCCTGCTGCTCCTAATCCGTCGCCGGCCTTTCATGTGCCTCTAGGTGAGCAAACCTCACCTCGCCTTTCGATTCCTCCATCTTAGACGCCATAGCCGCCGTCCCCGAGTTCATCTGATCCTCCTGTGTATGCATACGCGTACGTGCATGCGTGATGTGCTGCTCATGCGCCCTGCTTGCTGCTACGCCGTCGCTGCTGGTGCTAGTGCTGCTGCCGCCTATCGCCGCAGTCGTCTGCTACTTCTCCTGCCTGCTGGTCGCCGCGCCGCTTGTCGCCGTTGTTTTGTTGTGCCCGCCGTCGTGCCCCCGCTCGCCACCAAGCGCCGCACCCTGTCCCGCACACCTGCCGCCCCGCGCCCCGCCGACGGCCGCCCTCGCCCGGGCTCGCCGGCTCCACTGCCGCCGCCTCCCTTGCATTGCTCGCCCGCGGCGCCCGGCAGACTTCCCCGTTGCCCGGCGGCCTCGCCATGCGCCCGGTCGGGTTTTGCCTCGCACGCGCCCGTCGGGCACCGATGCACCTGTTAGCACCGCCCGTTTTGCCCCAGTGGCCGACTGGCCTATGGGCCCCACGCCCTAAAAATATAATAAAAATAATTAACTTAATTAAATTGGTTTAATGAAGTTTAACTAGAATTAATTAGCTTAATCACCTCGTTTAGTTAACTAAACTGTTAGACTGGCTTAATTAGTCAATGACAGGGGGCCCCACCCCCTGTTGACCAGTCAAACGTTGACTGGTCAACTGGGACCCCCTGGACCCACATGTCACCCTCTGGTACACCTCTGTGTACACAGATGTGGGTGCACATAGCATTTTAGCTATTTAATTTCGAATTAATAACAAATTCAGAATATTGTTTAAATCTTTGAAAAATCGTAGAAAATAATCCCTAACTCGGATGAAAAAGTTTTATACATGAAAGTTGCTCAGGACAACGAGACGAATCCGAATACGCGGTCTGTTTGTCTGCCATGTGTCCCTAGCATAGCGAACCTGCAACCGTCCCCCTCCTTTTCGTCTGTGCGAAAATGCCTAACTTCGGGAAAACTTTCCCGGATGTTATTCCCCTTCGCCGGTATCACGTAGTACAGCGTTAGAACACGCCTAGTGCTGCTTATTGTCATGTCATGCATCTGTGTGCCTTATATTTACTGTTTCTTCCCCCTCTTCTTCTTCGGTAGACCCAGAGACCACTGCTGATGCCCATGTGATCGACTATGTCGACGACGACCCTTCTTCCCTTTCAGCGGAGTTTCCAGGCAAGCACCGCCTTTGATCATCGCGATATCGCCCATTCCATTCTCTCATGCTTGCATTAGATTTTGCTACTGTAATTGATTGCTCCTATTCTGATGCATAGCCTGCTTTTGTAACCTGCTCATTGTACCTTACCTTCTTATCCTAACCTGCTTAGGATAGGTTGGTTAGAGATCCATCAGTGACCCCCACCTTGTCCTTGTTGCCCCTGCTTCATCATCGACGCGTCGATCAGCGTGATCGACGACCAGAGCCCGACACCTCACATCACATCACGCCCCTTTTTGTTGCACGACTCTGCAGAGTTACCAACGAGTGCCGAGGGTGGAACCTCATACATCACTCCTGATGAGATCTCTATAGTGTAGCTATTCGGTCGTGGTCAACGAGGGTGGTTCCTCCTTCACCATTCCCGGTACAGCTCTGTTGTGCAACACCTCAAGTGTGAACCTTGAGGGTGGTTCCTCTTACGTTCACCTTGATGATTACATCGAGTGGAATCCTAAGAGGGTGATTCCTTGGGGTTTCCCCTTGATGTTTGAACACACGGTTACCTTGACTTTACTTGAGACCTTTGTGAAAGTCGGGCGGGCCCGGAGAGCACCCGCAAGTTGGATACGAGGCACGACCGGGCAGGCGGGCCGCCCCCGAGTGGGCTGGGCTAGCCCATGCCGTATTTCCTCGAGACGGGGCGACGGGGTCACATTATTGTGAGTCTCTGCTCGTCTCCGTGAGCCCCCAATGCACTAACAGGTTTGGGTATTTGTTCTGAGTTGGCCTTTACGCACTAACCACCACGCGAGAATAGTTATGGGCCTCGACGTCGCAGTATCAGCCGAAGCTTTGTCAGACGTCCAGTTCAGCATTGCGGCACGGCTGGGCCGGCTCCGCAGAGGTGGTGCCTAGGTCCGCCCTGCACGTAACGACCCGGAGTGCAACGGGCGATGGGCCCAGACCCCTGAGTGCTTAGGATGTAGATCGGCGCGGACCTCTCTACTGACCCTAGGTAGGGCTACGACGTGTTGATCTTCTGAGGCCGGGCATGACCCAGGAAAGTGTGTCCGGCCAGAGTGATTGACCGTGTTGGGTAACGTGGTGCACCCCTGCAGGGAAGATTATCTATTAACAGTCGTGTCCACGGTAACAGACGTTCAGACTTATATCCTGATTTATTACAACTAGAAATGGATACTTGAGATATGTGGCTCCAGGATTGCTATCTCGCAGGGAGTCGAGGAAGGGTCTCTAGGCATTAATACTACAACATGTTTGCTAAATATAAACCGCTACTCTATACTCTTCTATATGCTGCAAGATGCTTGGAGCTGCTTGAAGATGCTAGTCTTTGATAGGCTAGGCCTTCCCCTCTATTCTGGCATTCTGCAGTTCAGTCCACCGATACAGTCCTTCCATTTGATACCAATGCATACTTAGTATAGATCTGGTGCTTGCGAGTACTTTGGATGAGTACTCATGGTTGCTTTGCTACCCCTTTTCCCCCTTCCTTCTTCTTTCCAGTTGATGCAACCAGATGGTGGATCCATGGAGCCAAATGCCACCACCGACGGATACTACTACATGGAGGCCGCCGAAGACCAGGAGTAGTTAGGAGGTCACAGGCAGGAGGCCTTGCCTCTTCGATCGTTGTTCCTTTTGTGTTTGCCTTCTTAAGGCAGTCTTGTCTAACTTATGTATGTACTCTGATATTGTTGCTTTCGCTGACTCTTGTGTTTTGAGCTTTTGTGTTCGAGCCCTCGAGGCCCCTGGCTTGTAATATGAAGCTTGTATTATTGTATTTGTGTCTAGAGTTGTGTTGTGATATCTTCTCGTGAGTCCCTGATCTTGATCGTACACATTTGCGTGTATGATTAGTGTATAGTGGAGTCGGGGGCGTCACAAGTTGGTATCAGAGCCGACTGCCTATAGGGTCCCCCTTTCCAACTCCTTGGCCGAAGTCGAGTCTAGTCTTTGAAAACTGTTTTACTAACATGGTTGTGTGGCTTATCGGCCCACGTCGCCATTGGGTGGTTTTAGGATCTTTTACCCTCGTCTATACTCTGGGACTCTGATCTCTCCTCTATTCGGGTTAAATGATTTTGCTAACTCTAACATTAGGATCTCATGATCACATCCATTCGGAGGTTTGTGTTGCCCCTTTCTCGAATTGTGGGCCAAGATCGGCTTCTCAATATTCACTGACCACAGGATCCTTTTATCGAGGGCACCCTGCGTCGTCACTTGCAAATCCCTCGCTCCAAAGGTTTTCTCCGACATCGATGTAGCCTTTGCTATGTCCCGTTGTGTTATCCCACCATCGCGTGCATGTGTGCCGCCTAGTATGTTTAGGATGTTTCTCTTGTCCGTGCTCATACGAAAAACGTGTAATTGGCTTTGTATATGTATCGGTATGTCTCCAATGACTACTGCTTTGTACATACTGCGCCTTTGCTCATTGATCTGATTACACCATGAATGACTCCATACACTTGTTCCACCCCTTTCTAAACTATGCCCTGTTGCATTTAAGCAAGATGGTTAGACCCGCTGGTCGTAGTCGTGGTGGCGAAAATCCACCACCTCCCGAATACATGGCCGGTATGATCCAACAGTTTGTACTCAACCGCTGCCAGTACATGGAAGGAGTCATGGCTCAGTTTTCGCATCCCAATATGAATCGGCAACCATCCCCAGTGACACTGCAAGACTTTGCTCGTCTCAACCCTGTCATCTACGTAGCTCCACTCAGCCCTTTGATGGTGATGACGGGCTCCGTGACCTCCCGTTCGAGTTGGAGTCTGCTGATGTAGCCCCTGCCAACTATGTCACCTTCACGGCTTATTGCCTGAAAGGTCCGCTGCTCTTTGGTGGGACAGCCACAGGCGTTCCTTACCTGTTGGAACCGTCATCACTTGGCGGAATCCCAAGCTGCATTCTGCGAGCTAATGTCGAACCACCAATGTCCCCGTTGAAATTGAAAGGTCGGAAATCCATGTTTCCCCCTTGTTCTGAAGTCATCCAATATCGACCTCATTCTGGGAATGGAATAGTTGAAAGCACATACCGCTTCTATCATTTGCGCCACAAAAATCGTCCATCTACTACATCCTTAAAGTGAGATAGTAAGCTACCGTACTTATCTTGTTTGAAATGTCGAATCATAGATTTACTCCTTGAATGCATGAAACGCTTCGCCTTATGTGAGAATTGAAAACGCTCCAGCCGTTTGTGAATTCTCAGATGTCTTCCCAGATGAACTACCCAGTCAATGACCTTGAACTTGCCGCGGACAAATTTGCACTAAAGTTGTGATGGCATTATCTTCGTGGTAATCGTTGCGAGATCTTCACCGATCATCAAAGTCTGGAGTAATTGTTTACTCAGCTAGATCAGGATCTCCGTCAACAGTGATGTATGGAATCAATTGCAGACTATGACTATGGTATTTCCTATACCCCCAGCAAGGCCAATATCATGGCCAATGCCCTGAGTCGCAGGTCTTATTGCAACAACCCCATGGTTCATAAAGCTCAGCCCTGCACGACGATCTCACTTACAGAGAGCATCCGGTCCGCGTTCTCGATCAAGTTGAACGTCGCACCCATCTGAGGGCTATCAAATTCTTAAAGTCCAGTGGTCAAATCATTCTGAAGATGAAGCCACTTGGGAACGTGAGGATCGTCTTCGAGATGAATACCCCGTTTTATCTCCTTCTACCTCCTAAATCTCGGGACGAGATTTCTTGTAGTTGAGGAGAATTGTGACGCCCAGATAATTAAGCTACAGTAATCCCCTGCTAATGATGCCAGGTCATCGTTCTTACTGTTGCTAATCCTCATTTGATCCGAAGCATAATTCAAATTCAATTCAAATTAAAGTCCAAAATTCAAGTTTGTCAAACATGCAAAATAAAATGTTCAAAGTGTGGAAAATATTCCATAACTAATTATGGTGGTGACCCAACATTTTTGTAAAGTGTTTAAATCCCCTTTTGTGAATATCAGAGTGGCTTAAACAATCATTTAAATGCATTTCCATTTATGAAAAAAATTCAAACAAACTCGAAAGCCTAACAAATTTTTTGTGGCAGTGCTAGTAAATGCAAGGTATTTATCTGGCCAGGTCCCACTTTGTACAAAATACATTTGCTAGCTGAAAGAAAATGGAAAAAGAAAAGAAAATGCAAAAGGAAAAAGAGATAAGGCCCCTGCTCCCCTGGGCCTAGCCCACCTGGGTCGGCCTAGCGGCCCACCTCCTCCTCGGGTCACCTCCCTCCTCTGTTCCACCGACCGAGCTCGCGCCCGAGGGCGCTCCGTCGGACCACCTCGCCGCCCCCGCCGAGAGGATAAGGCCTCCAACGCCCCGCCTCCTCGGCTTCCCCCTGCCACCTCTCCCACTTGTTCCTCCCCACCCACTCGCCCTCCTCTTGCTCTCTCCCCTCCCCTCCTCCAGATCCACCGAACACTGTCGTCGTCGTCGTCGCTTCATCATGGCCGCGGCCAACGCCCTCCCTGGGCCTCGTCGAGCCCTTCTACGGCCTCCCTAGCGTCCCCCTCGTCCTGCTCATGCCCGAGGCCGACCGGTGAAGCTGCGCAGCGACGCCTACGCCGTTTTCTTCATCCGCAGTGCCGACCTCCGACGCCTCGATCCACTCCGTCCGCTGCGTCCATCATGCTGCTCCTAATCCGTCGCTGGCCTTTGATGTGCCTCTAGGTGAGCAACCCTCGTCTCGCCTTTCGATTCCTCCGTCGTAGACGCCGTATCCGCCGTCCCAGAGTTCGTCCGAGCCTCCCGTGTACGCATACGTGTACGTGCATGCGTGATGTGCTGCTCCTGCGCCCTGCTTGCTGCTACGCCGTCGCTGCTGCTACTGCCTATTGCCGCAGTCGTCTGTTACTTCTCCTGCCTGCTGGCCGCCGCGCCACTCGTCGCCGTTGTTTTGCCGCGCCCGGCATCGTGCCCCCGCTCGCCACCTAGCGCTGCTCCCCGCCCTGCCCACCTGCCGCTCTGCGCCCCGCCGTCGGCCGCCCTCGCCCCGGCTCGCCGGCTCCACTGTCGTCGCCTCCCCTGCACTGCTCACCCGCGGCGCCCGATGGACTTCCCCGTCGCACGGCGGCCTCGCCATGCGCCCGGGTAGGTTTCGCCTCGCACGCGCCCGTCGGGCGCCGATGCACCTGTTAGCACCGTCCGTTTGGCCCGAGTGGCCCACTGGCCTACGGGCCCCACGCCCTAAAAAAAGATAAAAAAATATAATAAAAATATTTAACTTAATTAAATTGGTTTAATTAAGTTTAACTAGAATTAATTAGCTTAATCACCATGTTTAGTTAACTAAACTGTTAGACTAGCTTAATTAGTCAATGACAGGGGCCCCCGCCCCCTGTAGACTAGTCAAACATTGACTGGTCAACTGGGACCCCCTGGACCCGCATGTCACCCTCTGGTACACCTCTGTGTACACAGATCTGGGTGCACATAGCCTTTTAGCTATTTAATTTAGAATTAATAACAAATTCAGAATATTGTTTGAATATTTGAAAAATCATAGGAAAAAATCCGTAACTCGGATGGAAAAGTTTATACATGAAAGTTGCTCATGACAACGAGGCGAATCCGAAAACGCGGTCTGTTTGTCTGGCACACGTCCCTAGCAAACCTGCAACTGTCCCCCTCCTTTTCGTTTGTCCGAAAATGCCTAACTCCGGGAAAACTTTCCCGGATGTTATTCCCCTTCGCCGGTATCACGTAGTACTGCGTTAGAACACGCCTAGTGCTGCTTATTGTCATGTCATGCATGTGTGTGCCTTATATTTACTGTTTCTTCCCCCACTTCTTCTTTGGTAGACCCCGAGACCGTTGCTGACGCCCCTGTGATCGACTACGTCGACGACGAACCTTCTTCCCTTTCAGCGGAGCTTCCAGGCAGGCCCCCCTTTGATCATCCTGATATCGCCCATTCCATTCTCTCATGCTTGCATTAGATTTTTCTACTGTAATTGATTGCTCCTATTCTAATGCATAGCCTGCTTTTGTAACCTGCTCATTGTACCTTACCTGCTTATCCTAAACTGCTTAGTATAGGTTGGTTAGAGATCCATCAGTGACCCCCACCTTGTCCTTGTTGCCCCTGCTTCATAATCGATGACTCGATCAATGTGATCGACGACTAGAGCCCGACATGTCACATCACATCACGCCCCTTTTTGTTGCACGACTCTGCAGAGTTACCATGAGTGCCGAGGGTGGAACCTCATACATCACTCCTGATGAGATCTCTGTAGTGTAGCTATTCGGTCGTGGTCAACGAGGGTGGTTCCTCCTTCACCATTCTCGATACGGCTCTGTTGTGCAACATCTCAAGTGTGAACCTCGAGGGTGGTTCCTCTTAGGTTCACCTTGATGATTACATTGAGTGGAATCCTCCGAGGGTGATTCCTTGGGTTTTCCCCTTGATGTTTGAACACACGGTTACCTTGACTTTACTTGAGACCTTTGTGAAAGTCGGCCAGGCCCAGAGAGCACCCGCAAGATGGATACGAGGCACGGCCGGGTAGGCGGGCCGCCCCCGAGTGGGCTGGGCTAGTCCTTGCCGTATTTCCTCGAGACGGGGTGACGGGGTCACATTATCGTGAGTCTCTACTCGTCTCCGCGAGCCCCCAATGCACTAACAGGTTTGGGTATTTGTTCTGAGTTGGCCTTTGGCCTTTACGCACTAACCACCATGCGAGAATAGTTATGGGCCTGACGTCGCAGTATCAGCCGAAGCTTTCTCAGACATCTAGTTCAGCATTTTGGCACGGCTGGGCCGGCACCCCAGAGGTGGTGCCTAGGTCCGCCCTGCACGTAACGACCCAGAGTGCAACGGGCGATGGGCCCAGACCCCGGAGTGCTTAGGATGTAGACTGGTGGGGACCTCTCTGCTGAGCCTAGGTAGGGCTATGATGTGTTGATCTTCCAAGACCGGGCATGACCCAGGAAAGTGTGTCCGGCCAGAGTGATCGAGCGTGTTGGGTAACATGGTGCACCCGTGCAGGGAAGGTTATCTATTAATAGTCGTGTCCACGGTAACGGACGTTCAGACTTATATCCTGATCTATTACAACTATAAATGGATACTTGAGATATGTGGCTCCGGGATTGCTTTCTCGCAGGGAGTCGAGGAAGGATCTCTGGGCATTAATACTACAACATGTTTGCTAAATATAAACCGCTACTCTATACTCTTGTATATGCTGCAAGATGCTTGGAGCTGCCGAAGATGCTAGTCTTTGATAGGCTAGGCCTTCCTCTCTATTCTAGCGTTCTGCAATTCAGTCCACAGATACAACCCTTCCATTTGATACCAATGCATACTTAGTATAGATCTGATGCTTGCAAGTACTTTGGATGAGTACTCATGGTTGCTTTGCTACCCCTTTTCCCCCTTCCTTTTTCTTTCCGGTTGATGCAACCAAATGGTGGATCCATGGAGCCAGATGCCACCGCCAACAAATACTACTACATGGAGGCCGCCGAAGACCAAGAGTAGTTAGGAGGTCCCAGGCAGGAGGCCTTGCCTCTTCGATCGTTGTTCCTTTTGTGTTTGCCCTCTTAAGGCAGTCTTGCCTAACTTATATCTGTACTCAGATATTGTGGCTTCCGCTGACTCTTGTGTTTCGAGCTTCTGTATTCGAGCCCTCGAGGCACCTGGATTGTAATATGAAGCTTGTATTATTTTATTTGTGTCTAGAGTTGTGTTGTGATATCTTCCCGTGAGTCCTTGATCTTGATCGTACACATTTGCGTGTATGATTAGTGTACGGTCAAATCGGGGGCGTCACAAGCAGCATATGATCCGAGGGTGCCATGCTTCTTTCCTTGGCAGGTTCTACCTAGCCAGGAAATTAAATCTTGTTTATGGTTTAAGCATCAGGGACTGCATCAATCGTTTTTTCTTTATTTGTACACTCTCACAACTTTTGTCTTTAGTTATGAAGTAAATACTGGCTATGATCTGTGAATCATTGCGATGCATCAGCATGCGTGTTAGTTTTCCTTTGTATTTGATGGAATGTTGTAATGGGGCAACCTTGGAGTCAGGATACATATACGAAACAAAATCTGAAAGCTTCGTAGCATTGTAGTAGTCCCTCCGGTCATTTTTTGTATGCGTATAAGAAAATCTCACTTTTCCCGCAATGGTCTGCGCCTTAGCATCTTTGTGATGCTCTTTCCAATAGTACTACCGCACACACAGCCACAATAATTCCCATCTCTCTCCCATATTCCTTATCCCTTCCTAAGAGCAAGTATAATAAGGTGGCGTAGGCGGGCTGCAAGCCTTTAAATATTGTATCTTTGCTGAGTTGGATGAGAGAGAAGAGGAGAGAGAAGAGAAGAGGGTTCTAGATTTACAACTGGCTATAGCACGGGCTCCAAGAAGCTACTACCTCCATAATATGAATCCAATGATATACTTTTTGTTAACATGCACTAAAATTTTGTCAGTTAAATCTTTGGTCAAAATTTAGCATAAATTACATAGGGGACTAATAAACCAGGACATATGTAGTATGTGAGAGTGTATGGTGGGTCATGTGGTAAAAAAATAGTAGTACTTTCTTGTAGAACATTACTATACATGCTGACTATTACATTGGCTATAGATCACAGGGCAACATGTTAGCCATCAACAGAGGAAGAGAGAGAGAGAGAGAGAGAGAGAGTCGCTCGCATGCATGCAAAACCGGAGAGAGAGAGAGAGAGTTGCATGTAGATAGATCTAGTGATCCCGCATACACAAAGATGGAGAGAGGAGTAACTGCGCGTGATAATTGAGGTCTGCAGGTTGAGGCAATACTTTGCAAGCGTGTAACTACCCAGCATCTCCTCCATAGCAAATCCGGGGGCAAAATAGTATATACACTTTGGTGTATAGTAACTTTTTCATGGCATGCGGGCTACTACGTACTACTGTAGTACTACTACAATTTGTTTGTTAAACGCAAAGAAAAAAGGACTGGAGGTGTCGCACGATGTCCAAGGAATATGGTGATAGTGTGAGGTGGGCCATGTACTTACTGGGCTGCTGTGTTTCGTACTCCTCCAATGTAAGACTAGAGAAAGTTAGTTTTGTCACAGAATAAATAAATAAGATTGCACACGCTCTACGTGCTCTACCATCACTGTAATAATGACCAATGAGCCATCAAATCACATAGACCTAACAGTAAGTTGGACGGAAGGAGCAACCATCACTCTTCGTTGAATCCGCTTCTCCCTCATGGAGTACAGTATTCTTTTGGAAACCAACATTTCGTTTCGCTCGATCGTGCCATCGAGCAAGACCAACATTGAAATCACGTCTGTCACGTTCGTATCTCACCCGACACAAGCCTCCGCCCCACACGATCACTCGGCATGCCACTCACCGCAAACCGATGGTACGCAAACTTTCCTGCTTGCTTGTCGATGGATCGCGCCATGGAGTACTAGTACTACTGGAAGAGATATACGAGGAGGGGGAGGACACTAGCTGTAGCACGGACTCCCAAGAACTTTTTACATGCATGTTGTAGCCGGTCATTGTGTCGTTCGAACACGGAGCAGTCGCGTGCACGAGGAAGCGGCGCGGGTGGCGCTCTCTCGGTCGGTGCGTTGCTTCAATGCCGGTGCTAGTAAGAGGTCGCGCCCGCTCTGGCCGGGCATGAATGCGGCAATGACCGTTTTGGGTGGGAAGCGCGCGCAGGTGATGAAGATGGTTCAGGTTGGCCAGGGCGGTCAGGAGCGGGCCTGGCAGTGGTCCGAATACTGCTGCGTAATTAATAACGTAAATAATGTGCCAGTTGTAACAAATATGATTGGAGATGGAGATAAAGTAAGAGTTTTACGTAAGCACGGATATGTATGTCTATGTGTGTGCGTGCACACACACATAGTGACGACTCTTGCGACTACTCGTACACATCATCGGTGTCTCATTCTCCCTACACACACACAAACGTAGTACCGCCTCATTTTGTTCCTAGGATAGGAATATCATATGAGTGGGAACAATATGAAGTGAGATAAATGGACTGGTACTTACAAGAAGAAATGTACATGCACTCACTCTGCCTCCGACGTACCCGAGAGTACACGATGGAGCACATTTGTACACGAGGAGGCAGCTTACGTAATAATTTGACCCTTCAATTTGTTCACTTAATAATGGAGGTTGGGGACCACGCGTGAGTGATACAAAGTGCAACCTGCAAGAGGGGGCATGTTATTGATCGAGTTTTCTTTCTCAGTACGTTAAAAAAGATTTGTCCGCTAGTTTTCGTTTCTTTTTTTGGGAATGCGCATATTCTATTTAAAATTACTGCTATGGGGGGATTTTTTTACCCCATTGTATATGTAGCCTCTTGCTTGATAGGGTTTCTCGCGTCTCGCTCTCTCACCCTCTCCATATCTAAACAAGATGACAGTGTCCACTATATCTCTCTCCTCACCGGTGGTCACAGATCCGGCTGGATCCCGTCCGCTACGAGAGGTGAGGAGGTGCAGCATTGACGTTGTGGCTATCGGCGATGGAGGAAGCCAATGCGCACCGTCCTCTCTGAGCCAGCGCCGTCGCGGACAAAGGTACACCGCGCCCTTATTCGCTGTCGTCGTGTGGGCAGATCCCGCCTGCCCGCCTAGGCCACACCTCGCCCACCTGAGATATAACTTCTTTTGGTTTCATGCTTCATTGTACTCACATGCGGGTTTTCTTCTATACCACTACTCCCCAACTCCCCGTGTACAGTAGCTAGGGTTCGTCGGCTGGTCCAACATCACCTATTTTTTACTATTATAGAGGAAAGGCCACTCCAAAAGTTGTCTTGGTCTATGCCTTCGTGGAGGCATACATGTTTTTTCGACAAAAAGTACATGGTGGTTTTGCGGTCATTGCCCATGTGCTCCTATTGCTGCCGCTAATCTAAAACTATCACTGGTAAAATGAAGCAATGCCCATGTGAAAGTGGCGTCTCTTTTAAGTAATGCTGTTGTCAATCTAGAGGCGTCGATAAATGCTTCTATCCTGCTTTAGTTTTTTTGGGTATCATGCTTTAGTTCTCATCAAGATATTCATGATGCTTCTATTTTTGTGTATGTTTCATTAGTTCTTATT
Source organism: Triticum aestivum (assembly GCF_018294505.1). NCBI lineage: Eukaryota > Viridiplantae > Streptophyta > Magnoliopsida > Poales > Poaceae > Triticum > Triticum aestivum. Next base: position 199,996,080 of record NC_057808.1, on the reverse strand, counting down.
GACAATTAAGATGCCGCTGTTAATCTTGTTCCACTGCCAAAACAAAGTAACGACACTACTTAAATATCCATTTTTATATTTTTGCAAATAGCGATGCATATCTCCATACTCGGGCATGTCTTCCTCAATTTTAGTGGAACTGCACAAAATTGGATGGCCACAGTTGCTCCGCCTCACTATCCTCTGCCAAGTGGTTCTTCCTTTCTCGAGCTTGATTACTGAGAAGAAACAAACCACAGTGAGGATTATCAAACTTCATTGGTGCCTGACCCAAACTTGATGCCAAAATCAATGATGCATCACCATGATGACCTATCGATGCCCATGGTTGCATCGGTTGGTGAAGCTGATTGATGTTCAATGAAGAAAGGGATGTCTTCCATCAGTGCTCTTTGCTTGTTACGCACAAAGACGATATCCTTCATCAACTCATCTTGGACGCACTCGTTTACGTTGGTGCAATTTTATCACACAATTGGATATGAACCAAATGTTTCCTCGAAGAAGCATCGACGTTGGTACTAAGAGCAAAAAAATTGTATTGATTTCTAAGCCTTCTCATAACTTTGTCTTCAGTTCCCCGGTAATTTTATTTGTCCAGCTTTTAACTAAATATGTGGTCAGACTTTGAGGCTCAGCGTTCCTTTGCTAGGGTTTGCTTTATTCACAATCTCTCACCCTCTTCATCAGATCTAAACAAGACTGTGTTGGCCTCTCTCCCCCCTCACAGCTGGTGAAGGAACCGTTTGGATCCTATTGGACTGGGAAGGGGAGGAGGTGGAGCGTTCACTCTGTCGCCTTCGCCGAGGGAGGCAATCCACTACCGGCTACGCTGTTCTCTTTCACCCCGCGCCTGTGCGGGAGGGCCTCTGGCCCCTTCTTCCTCGCTGTTGTATGTAGTATGGGCAGATCTGGCCTCCCACTGCACGCCTAACCACATTCGGACGACCATAAGGTATAACTTTCTTTGAAACCGTCATTGCTCTAGCTGCACGCGAATCTTTTTTGATTCTGTAGGCGAATCTAGGTCTTGGTTCAAAGAGGAAAGAAGGGGGGTGTGGTGGAGCATGAATCTAGGACGTGGTTCAATGAGGAAAGGAGGGAGAGAAAGTATTATAGACTGGCTATCCAGCTGCTCAGTTGGTCGAAAATGGAAATGGGGGGTAACCCAGTACACACATCTGTAAGGAACCGATCTCTTTGTTGAAAAGGGAAATAAGAAGGGGGGTCGAGGAGTTTGTGCAAGACTATATTTGCTGCCCTCACATAGGAAAAGGGTTCAAAGAGAACAAATATGGGACCAACACAGATATGCTGCTTGGCAACATACTCTAAATCACCCATTTATACGTGTGGAGGCACATGATGCTGGCATGTCCCATGTCCCATACAACTATTTTGTTGTTGTTAATCTAAAAATGTCGCTGGAAAATTGAAGCAATGCCACTGTTAAAAGTAAATTACATTTTTAATAATGTTATTTTAAGAGAATGTCTCTGTTAATATGAACCAATGCAACCGTTTAGAAAATGCTACTGTCCTACTTTGTTTTCCATCAAGATAAGGTAGACGCTTCTTTTTGTGGCCATATGATTCATCCTCCTTTATTGGCCAGTAATTGTTTTTTTACCTCAGGGATATCTATTCAACTCGTTGCTAGTGCGACCTTTTGCTTCACTACACAAAACACTTCTCTTTTAAGAGTGTTTTTTGCAGTTCAACTTAAATGTCACACCGGCAACTTTGCTTGATTTAGTTGAACTACACAAAACGAGATTGGATTTCCTATTCGTGTTGGCAGATTCATATTTGATCTTGTCTGCCTCATGAAAGGTCAGTGCTGGCCTTCATCCACATGATTGTGCAGTGTGCTTTGAGATGTTGTGCTACTTGTATTGGAACTATTTTAAATAAATGTTGAATTGAAGCTATTGTATTATTGTCTTTTCCTATTAAGTGAACAAAAATGGGACCAACCTAGACATGATGCTTCTTTCTTTGTTACAACAAACTCTGCATCACCCCCTTTATAAGTAGATGGAAGCAAATGGTGCTATTGTGCCCACTCTCCCCTACAACTGTTTATGCTTTTTGTTAATCTAATACCATTAGTAAAATTAAGCAATGTCACTCTTAGAATTAACTATTGAATCTTAGTTCAAAACTGCAACACTTGTTAGGGATCAGCGGGAGTACCATTTATGTTAGGGATCGGTGGGCGTACATGTTTAACAAATGTATTGTTGAGATAATATCTCTGTTATTATGAATCAGCTACAATGTTTTAGATATGGTACTATCCTGCTTTGTTGTTCTTTTTGCATGTTTAACCAAGGTATTGTCAAGATAATGTCTCTGTTAATATGAATCAGTTACACTGTTTTAGGAATGGTACTTTTCTGCTTTGTTGTTTTTATACATGTTGACCAAGGGTATTGTTAAGATAATGTCTCAGTTAATATGAATGAATCACTTGAGAATTGCTACTGTCCTGCTTTGTTTCCCATTAAGATAAGGTAGATGTTTTTTCTTCTGGCCGTATAAGTCATCAACTGTTATTTGTCTCACTAATTGTTTCCTTTATACCTATTTGTGCATACAGGGATATCAAAACTTCTGCTCGGTTCTATTTCGACTTCGATTTTAGTTGAACTGCACAAAAGGAGCCAATGTGTTTAAGGCAAACTGTTGCATTATTGGGCCTAGTTGATCCTTCCACTTTGCAGAAAGAAGCAGTCACTGTTTGCGCTACATTACACAAGGAATTGTCGAGAAACTTTAGAGTGTTAGTAGACACTAGTGACATGACTATTCTGCAGAGACCAAGGAAAACTCAACAGCACGTGGAGTGCAAAATTCACTCCACAAGGAAAGGTATGACCAAGTCAGTGGCCGACGCAGCTGTAACAAATGAGGTCAGTATCGGCCTTCATCCACATGATCGTGCTTTTTTATGTTGTGCTACTTACATTGTTGTATTGATTTGAATAAATGTTTAATTGAAGCTATTTTATTGCTATCTTTTCCTGTTAAGATAATGAAGATGATTATATTTGTGAGCGTATGTTTAATCAACTAGTACCACTATTATATTCATCACACTTTTTCTGTATTTTGCATACAGGGATGCTCAGCTTGATTTCAGTGGAACTGCACAAAATGTTCAGATGGTTTGTGTCCTCCATAATACTTCATCATGCACAATACATCGACTGGTTCTCTAATCATTCGGTGTCACCTTGAGCCACCAGACTATCTACTTGAATGGAGCTGCCGATGTCTTCAAGGCCTTGCAACATATAAGTACGAAATCCACCATGCTACGCAAGACATTGTTTGATTTCAGCGGAAATGCACAAAAAAATAAGCTGGTTAATCTGGTTCCATGTGCCATTTTAATGTGCAAACTGATGACAAACCCTTCCCATTCCACAATCATAGGCATTACATATTTTGAATGGGAAAAGCTTGTCAAAGTTTAATCATTGATGTTATCAAGAAGACATTCATTTGATATTTTGGAATTGGGAAACCTTGTCAAATTTTGCTCATTAATGTTATCCAGAAGACATGCATTTGATATCTAGAATGGGACGTCCTTTGCCGTGAGCAACGTCGATCATTTTTTCCTATTCGTGTGTTCAGTTCAGAAGTAAATATTAACTCTGATGAGATTCATAGTCATGAATGTTGAGTTATGTAAGGTATTTTAAGAGTTTGTTTTGAATGTTGTCTATGAAATGTCAGGCCTCGTGAGTTTGATTGCAAAGTTGAGCTTGGAATGTTGTGGCATGCGGCATCACGAACTGTTCACCATGCCTCCTGAGAATAATGCTTCGTATTGTTTTGCATGTTGATCTAATGCCAGTGATTTGCATGTTAAGAAGATCATCCTCTTCTGTTGTTTTTATTCTAAAGAAGTTCATCGTCTTATGTTTCATTCATAGTCTATACGACAACTCAGGTAGGCTAGAGGTGAAACCATATGATCTTCCAACCAACTCATCCTCTTACCGTTTCATGCCGGCTCAGTCTCTCGAAGGTGCTCATAGGGATCTGATGATCCTCGCTTCCTGAATGAGCAGCGGGCGCTATATCTGACCATTCGTAGGGCCCGCTAGTCCATCCCCGTCGTCCTTCGAGTTGTTGCTCTCGTCGTGGCACCATCGTCTCGCGTTGTCAACATGGTCAACAAACATGAGGAATCAGGAGACGACTTTACTTGGAGAGGATGACAATAGGGACCCACCAGGACCATAGCCGTACGTAAGCAAGTGCCTCCTTATTATATACAACTATAAAAAATTGCTTCCTCCTGGTTTCTTGACATCATGGTCCCACACCATTGTCAACCTATAAAGTCTACAAATGAGAGAATTGCAAAAGGAGCAGCTGACAGCTGGGACCCAACAGCTCGAGCAGTATTTGTTTTTTGAGGTATGTGTCGGTGTCAAAACCGGTGGATCTCGGGTAGGGGGTCCCGAACTGTGCGTCTAAGGTCGATGGTAACAGGAGACAGGGGACATGATGTTTACCCATGTTCGGGCCCTCTGTATGGAGGTAATACCCTACTTCCTGCTTGATTGATCTTGATGAATATGAGTATTACAAGAGTTGATCTACCACGAGATCGTAATGGCTAAACCCTAGAGGTCTAGCTTGTATGACTATGGTAATGAATCTCTCCCCTCCAGACTAAGTCCTCCGGTTTATATAGACACTGGGAGGATCTAGGGTTACACAGGGTTGGTTACAAAGAAGGGAATCTACATGTTTGATCGTTGTCGGGTCTCGGGTTCCGGCAAAAACCTTAAGGTTCGAACTCTGGGGTGCGCGCGAAGTTCTTTCCCCTACCGATCTACGCCCTAGCTGGCTAAGATCTTGCGGACGAACTCGACCAACTCGCAATATAGAAAGACACGAGATTTATACTGGTTCGGGCCACCGTGGTGGTGTAATACCCTACTCCAGTGTGTGGTGGTGGATTGCCTCTTGGGCTGATGATGAACAGTACAAGGGGAAGAACAACCTCCCGAGGTTGAGGTGTTCTTGTGCTTGGTGTGAGGCGAGGGGTTGGCTCTCGATCTCCCCCTACTATGGTGGCTAGCTCTACTTATATAGGCCCTGGTCCTCTCCCCAAATATGGAGTGGGAAGGGAGCCAACAACGGCGGGCAATTTTGAAAGGGGACAGCTAGTACAAGCTATCCTAAAAAAGTGGTCTTCGCCTGCAAAAGGCTCTGGTGATGACGCCGTCTTGGGCTCCATGGTGACCTCTGTCTTGCCGTCCCGCTGGTCTTCGGTCTCGTTGCACCAATATGGAAACCTTTGCTTGATGCCTCGGTACTCCGCGCCTGCGCCTGCCTCCTTAGCACCAAAGAGGAAACAAGGACGCTGCGCGCGCTGGCGCCCGCCTGGCGCCTGCCTGGTGTCGATCGTCATTGCTCACGTCACGAGAGCCTCGCGAGGTTTGCCCTGCCTTGATATCTCCGCTCCTCGCGAGCCTGCCTGGAGAGGGCACTCCGGAGGAGGTCTTGCGTCATCCGCCCCGTGAGGCTTGGCCCCTCGCGAGGGTCTTGAACGCCTTGTTGATGAAGATGGGTCGTACGGCCTGCTAGCATAGCCACGCCGTGGGCCGCAGGCAGGCAAGTCTGGGGACCCCCGTTCCCAGAACGCCGACAGTAGCCCCCGGGCCCAAGGTGCGCTCGGGCTTGGCTTCGAGGCGAAGCCAAAGGTCAAGTACGGAGCGTCGCAGGCCCCAAAAGCATGCGGCCTTGGTTGACGCGTGGCAATTGATTGGACGTGGGCGTCTCCGCTTCCCCACGCTGCCTTAGAACCCACCTGACTATGCGGCCCCCCGCAACCTACACAGTTATTCCTCCGTCACCCGCGCCTTGCTTCCCCAATCTCTCCGCTTCCTCGAAGCTCTACTTCTCCTCTCCAATCTGACCCGCGCTTCGCCTGCTTCATCGTCACGGCGCCAAAACAGGCTGACAAGGGGAAGAAACCTCTGTCTTTGCCAAGTGCGCCTCCGTCCTTCGAGCCGGCGCTCGGCCGTCCCCGGGTGCTCAACGACGAGGCTATGGACAAGGTGCGCCACATGCTTGCTTCCAGTTTCAATGAGTGGGGAGAGACGGTGGCTTGGCCCGCGTCTCGTTCCCGCATTGCTCGGGCAGCCACTGAGGTCCCAATCTTCATAGATGCCCTATGGGCTGGCCTGATTCCCCCCTTCTCCGCCTTCTTCAACGCGGTGCTCGAGCATTATCAGATCCACATGTTGCATCTTGACCCTCAATCTGTGACTCTTCTCGCCGTCTTTGCCTTTGTGCGAACCCTTGGTTGGCATCGCCCCTTCTGTGGCCCTCCTTCGCCATTTCTTCTCATTGCATCTGACTGATCCTCGGCAGAGCTTGGGGTGTGTGAGCTTCCAGGCCGTGGCCGCGACAGTGGGCGCGGGGATCGATTTTGAGCTTCCTCCATCCACGAGCGAGTTTCGGACACGATGGGTGTTTGTTGACGCCGGCGTGCTCAGCCCTCTGCTCTGTGCTCCACCAGGGCCTGCTGGTCCCAACTCCAGTTGGGGCCACCAGAGGCTCGCGAGCCCCCGTCTTGTTCCTGTCTGGCTCAGGCTGAGGAGGCTGAAGGACCGCGGCATGACTACGCCTATGGTGGTGAAGGAGTTTGTCAAGCGCCGAGTCGCTCCGCTTCAACGCCATTCCCGCCCGATGTGGACCTTGCTCAGCAGCCAGGACCACATGAGGTTTTAGGAGGAGGGACTTCCTCTTACGACGCGGCAAACGGTGCTTACGGTCCTGACGGGTGCCCCTGTGTCGGACGACATGCCCAGGAAGAGTTGTCTGCTATACCGCTGCGAGAACAAGGCCGAATTTGCCGCGAGCATGCCCTCCTTTGACGAGTAGGGGCTGCGCCCGATCGGCCTAGTGGGGCCCCGCGAGAACGCCGTCGACATGGTCCCATTCCTCGCTACCGGTGCCGAGCTCGCCCCAAGTGAGGGTGCAGGAGGGCGAGCTCCGACGGAGGCCGGTGGCCCAAGTGCTGAGGAGCACATGCCGCGCGGTGATCCTGGGGCGTTGTCCTCGGGAGGTCGCGATCCCCCCTGGGGCGTCGGTTACTGAGGCGACGCAGCATGCGGTTCCCGAGGTCAAAGCCCCGGAAGCCTCGGGAGGTCGTGGAGAGACGGTGTCCGACTGCTCACCACAGCCGGGCACCCGTGAAGTTGTTCCTCCAAGCTCTTCCTCGGCCGCGCCCCGCGCTGGCCGCCACGTCCAGCGCTTCGGTCGGCTTTGTGTGGACTTCGAGGAGATCCGCAAGAGGAAAGGATCCCCGAGCGGCAACAACATCTTCGGGCCGCTGAAGCATAGGAAGTACATCGCCGTCGACGTGTAAGTACTGCACCTTGTGGTTTCTTGATTGCTGCTTTCCTTCCTGACGCTAGCTCTTCAGGACCCCTTCTGCCAGGGCCGTTGGGTCCCTCGTGAAGCAATCCCCGCCTTCCTTGGCACCCCCGTTGGCCTTGTGCACCCCGATCCTGCATGCCGCGCCTGGAGCCAGGCCGGCCGAGGGGGTGCGCTCGCCTTCATGGAGCCTTGAATCTGTGGCTTCGCTGCCCTTCCTGCATGGTATGGCTTGGAGCCTGGCGGGCGTTCCCCGGTCTCATCCTCTGGTTATGGACAGCAGCTGGTTGACTTCAGCCTTCGGCTCCCCCTCAAGCAGCGGGCCTCGTTCAGCCAGGGGCCCTCATGAGGTCGGGCCAGTGCCTGGAGCGGCATCAGCCCCCAGCCCCCTGCTGAGAGGGGGAGCGCCGCTTAACGCCCCGCCCACAACCCCCATGGCAGAGGACGAGGTGGGGTGTGCGTTGGAGTTGGAACGCGGGCGGAGCGTTGTTCGTCATGAGCTTTTCCAACAGACGATGGACGCGATGAGTCGACTTGGCGAAGAACTCACAGGTGTTGACTCGCGCCTTGAGGCTGAAGGTCTTCGGCTAGTGGAGGAACGGCGTAAGCTGAGGGTGGCCATCAACCTTGGCCGCTATCAGCGTGATCTTGACAATGCGAAGGCCGAGGCGTCCCTCAAGGTTTCCCGCAAAGCTTGCTCCCGAGCCTTGGAGGAGGCTCACAAAGCTGACCGCCCTCGCGAGGCTGCGGAGAAGCGCGCGTGGGAGCTCCAGGACTGGAGTGCGTCCCTCGAGTGCCAAGTGGAGGCATGCAGAGCCGCCCTTGCGTCGCTGAGGGGGACGCCCGCAGAAGAAGAGGAGGTCTAGAGGCGTGAGGAGGCGCTAGCTTTGGAAGCCATGGAGCGCAGCCTTGAGCTCGAACAACTGGAGACGAGGGATCGTCAAGTCGCTCAGGCGGAAGATGTTGTCAGGGCTCGCGAGGCCAAGGTCCAGGAGGAAGTCGATCGTCGGGTGGCCCGGGTTCCTGTGGATCTTGAAGGTCGGTACGACTTGAAGTTGAAGCTCGCGGGAACGGAGGATGCGGGCAGGGCCGCTGCCCTCAGGCCCATGCTCGCTGAAGCAGAGAGGTGCGCGGAGGCCTCGGCCGTTGCCCTGGCCGCGGCGCAGGCGGACTTGGCCTCCACCCGCGCCGAGCTGCTTTTGCTTCAGAAACGGGTTGATGACATTGAGGCCGTCGCGCGGCGAAACAGGGAGGAAGTGCTGGGAAGGCGGATGCTGGAGCGCGTTCACGCTCCCATGCTTCAGGATCTTCGGAACAGGGCAAACACTGCCCTGGGCCATGTCTATGACGTGAACGCCCCCCATCCTTAGGTGAATGACTACGCCAGTCACCTCCGCTTCTTCACCGACGTGGTGACCCGCCTGGAAGCCCGATCTAACAAAGCTCGCCGGCTTGTGGAAGAGAGGATTCGCGGCCTGCTCGAGCGCGCTTTCTCCCATGTCTTCAGCCATCTCCTGAATGCCAACCCCGACTTCGATTTTGACGCCGCCATCGCCCCCGTACCCACGGTCGCCCGGGACGACCTGGCGCGGTGGGTAGAGGACAAGTGTACGCATTGGTCAAGGCCTTAACTTCAGATGATGACGCAGTGGTGGTCGCCGCAGACGGAGGCGATGTGGTCGACGTTGGGGACGCCGGCGCTGGTGACGGTGGTGGCGGTGTCAACGACGACGACAGCGACGCGAGCAGCGCATGTGAAGACGATGCGGAGGATGCGGCGAGCGACATATCTGGCTAATTCCCCGTTCCTGTATTTCTTCACCCTGTATGCAAAAGCTCGGGCGTGGCCCCAAAAGATTGTGAGAGCATTTGGAGAGGGGGAGCCCCTCATGTAAACAAACCTTGATTTCTACTCCTTTATGCTGAACCGAGGGTGCGTTTTTGTTGGTCATGAGTCTGACAGCAAGTTTTGCCGCTGTGGCTTACCTTAGCTAGGGCAGGCCCTGAATCGGATTGTAAGGTCGAGAGCCGCCACGGGGCTCCTGAAGGGTCTGCTGACTCGCCCGAGTGGGCCTCGCGAGGTTCCTGCGCCGATCGGCGCGCGTGGTGCGCGTGCTGTGCCCAGCCCCGCTCATGAGGGGACCGCGAGGGGGAGGCGGTGAGCGTGAGCTCTAGAATAAGGCAAGAACCAGATGGCAAGAAATCGCTTGAACGAGAAAATTCACCCCCGCACGAAGGACAAAAACTCGACTTCAACTTAAATCCAAATCCAGAAAGCAAAGCGACAGAAGAAGAGATCCAAAGCAAATGGCCGTGTCCGGTGCCTAGTCTAGTCTTCTGGTCTTCGAGTCTTCTCACCAGCGCGGAGCTAAGTGCTGCCACTAGGCGTGGGAGGGAGGCCCAGGGCCTGAGGCCGGCACCCCTGAGACTCCGGGGTGTGTACAGCCCCACTCATTATTACGTGAGAGTGTCACGGGCGGCGAGCATCAGAGGCACTGGGCCTTCTTCATAGGAACCGGCCTTGCTTCATATCGCTAGACGAGGGCCCCGCCTTGCACCACCCTCGACCACCTTTGAGCCGACTGGCAATATGGATGACACAAAAGGGGGGAAAGGGGTCGGCAGCGGTGCCCCCGGCGACCATGGGTCCTTTGCCGGGGGAATGCTCGCCGGCACCTCCCCGGCAGAGGGCCTACCTCCGGACGTTGCCTGGCTTCGCACGACATGGGGAGGGGCCTTGCTCCTGGCTCCCTCTGCGTGGCCCCGAGCGTGCTTCCCCCGGTGGAAGGGATGCTGCTGTGCCGGGGTCGTCGACTCACGTTGTGACCTGATTCACTTGCAGCCCATGGTTAGCGTAAGCCTGCCCCTGAGAGATTAGTGGTACCCTGAAGTTGTCGTTGCTGGCGCGATCGTCGCGGTTCTCCGTTGGTTCCTGGAAGGCTTCAACTTCCAGCGTCCCTTCTTCCCAATCCTCTCCGAGGAACGAGCCAGGGTCGTCCTTCGGTGCGTACTCCTGGTCCATCATGCGGGGCACATAGGCTTCCGGGGCCGTCACCCCGAACACCTCGCCGTAGTGCCCCACACTCCATGTTGCCCGGCCCAGCGTGGCGTCCTGAGGATGGTAACACGGCATTCCACTGGGACCATCGGAGGCGACGCTTGTACCCATGCTTGTCGCGGGCGGCATGGGGGCGGTGGAGCCCCCGGCGCCGCCGGCTGTGCTGGTGTTGACGAAGCCCCCAGGCGCACCCGATGGCGCATGGTTACGGCGAGGCCCGCCGTGAGACCCCATAGTGGCCTGAGAAGGAAGCTGATAGCAGAAGGGCGGCGCTCCCGATGCCGCCGCATCCAGCAGCTCGGCAACGCGCTCTAGCAGTGCATCCCGGCCGCTCTCCATCAGCCGGCACCGCAGCAGCTCTCGCGCCACCATGAGTGCTGCCCGCATGTTTGCCTGCTCCCGCCGTGAGTGCGCCGCCGTTGCTGCGGCGTGGATTGCCGCCCTTGCAGCGGCTTGTACTTGTCGTGGAGTGAGGGTAGACGACGCCTGGCCGCGCCGCCTGTGCCACGAATCATTGGACGGCGTTCGCGCCGCCTAGAGCGCGGGGTCAAGGTCTTCATGGGCAGGTGATACCGCTCGGGGTGGCCAAGCTGCCTAGCGGTCGGAGTCCGGCCTTGGATTTCCGGACATCGAGGCGTGGAGCGTCGGTGGATCGGTCGGCGAGGAAGAGGCTCCGGCGCACCCCTACATGGCGCGCCAAATGTCGGATCTCGGGTTCCGGCAAAACCCTTAAGGTTCGAACTCTGGGGTGCGCGCGAAGTTCTTTCCCCCCTACCGATCTATGCCCTAGCTTGCTAAGATCTCACGGACCAACTCGACCAACTCGCAACACAGAAAGACACGAGATTTATACTGGTTCGGGCCACCGTGGTGGTGTAATACCCTACTCCAGTGTGTGGTGGTGGATTGCCTCTTGGGCTGATGATGAACAGTACAAGGGGAAGAACAACCTCCCGAGGTTGAGGTGTTCTTGTGTTTGGTGTGAGGCGAGGGGTTGGCTCTCGATCTCCCCCTACTATGGTGGCTAGCTCTACTTATATAGGTCCTGGTCCTCTCCCCAAATATGGAGCGGGAAGGGAGCCAACAACGGCGGGCAATTTTGAAAGGGGACAGCTAGTACAAGCTATCCTGACAAAAGTGGTCTTCGCCTGCAAACGGCCCTGGTGATGACGCCGTCTTGGGCTCCATGGTGACCTCCGTCTTGCCGTCCCGCTGGTCTTCGATCTCGTTGCACCAATATGGAAACCTTTGCTTGATGCCTCGGTACTCCGCGCCTGCGCCTGCCTCCTTAGCACCAAAGAGGAAACAAGGACGTTGCGCTTGCTGGCGCCCGCCTGGTGTCGATCATCACTGCTCACGTCACGAGAGCCTCGCGAGGTTTTCCCCACCTTGATATCTCCGCTTCTCGCGAGCCTGCCTGGAGAGGCCACTCCGGAGGAGGTCTTGCGTCGTCCGCCCCGCGAGGCTTGGCCCCTCGCGAGGGTCTTGAACGCCTTGTTGATGAAGATGGGCCGTACGGCCTGCTAGCATAGCCACGCCGTGGGCCGCAGGCAGGCAAGTCTGGGGACCCCCGTTCCCAGAACGCCGACAATCGGCAAGCTTGCCTTCCATGCCAAGGAGAGTCCCATCCGGACACGGGTAAAGTCTTCGGTCTTTGTATCTTCACAGCCCATAAGTTCGGCCCATGGCTAACAGGCTGGACGCCCGAGGACCCCTTAGTCCAGGACTCCCTCAGCAGCCCCTGAACCTGGCTTCAATGACAAGGTATCCGGCGCATAGATCTGTCTTCGGTATTGCAAGGCGGGTTCCTCCTTCTGAACTCCAAGATAGTCTTCGGACATATTGAACGTGTCTGGACCTGTAACACACACACCACACACAACCGTAGACAGAATATAATACTCCACGAGTCCAATCCGCTGATAAGTTTTTGCAACATGACATCACGTCTGCCCGGTCATAATTTCGAACCGTTTTTTGACTGCCGCTCCACGTTTCGAGATGCGGTTGCCATTGGCACGTCTTGTCAAAGCAGAGATCATGTCCCCTTATTGCGGGATTCTCATCAATACGGGTGTGGGTAACCCAACCGTGCCGTTTACACAGCCCTTGGGAACAGGCGAGTTTTAAGGCAAGTGGGGAGGCGTTCAATATTCACTGCCTTTATAAGGAGATAAGAATCCCCTTTCTTCACCCACGCCTTCTCTTCCTCTCTGTCCTTCCATTCTCGAGCTCCAGCGCCCAAGTTCCCATCTTCCCCTTCTCAAGGAAGCACTCAATCATGTCCGGATCCGGAGGCCATGGCAAGTGGATGGTCTCCTTCGTCAAGGAGAAGGACATCACCCAGCTTCGGGCGGCCGGGTACCTGGCGAAAGGAATCGCCCACCGTCTGCCCTCCAAGGGGCAAGTCATCCCCATCCCGAAGCCTACTGAGAGGATAGTTTTCCTCCCTCACTTTGTCCGTGGATTGGGATTTCCACTTCACCCCTTCGTCCGCGGACTGATGTACTATTACGGGCTAGATTTCCATGATCTAGCCCCGAACTCCTTCCTCAACATCTCGGCATTTATTGTCGTGTGTGAGGCCTTCCTCCGCATCCATCCCCACTTCGGCCTATGGCTCAAGGTTTTCAATGTGAAGCCGAAGGTGGTGGATGGTCAGCACGCGGAGTGCGGAGGCGCCATGGTGAGCAAGATGCCCAACGTCACATGGCCCACAGGCACTTTCGTGGAGACTATCAAGGAATGGCAGAAGCAGTGGTTCTACATCACAGAGCCGCGCGGTGCCACTTGGGCGGCGGCTCCCGAGTTCAAGGCCGGAGCCCCAATGCGGCTCACCTCCTGGAAGGAGAAAGGGAGATTTACGTTTCCCGCTATCTTTGTCCCGACCTCATCTTTACCCCTAAATAAAAACAGTGCTCAACTTTACCCCTCTTCCGTTAAGTGCGCTTATAGAAATACCCTTCCGTACATTTTCCATCCAGTCAAAGGCCTTTGACCGTTAAGTGCGCGTGTAGAAAAATCTAACGGTCAAAGGCCTTTGACTGGACGGAAAATGTACGAAAGGGCATTTCTATAAGCGCACCTAACGGAAGAGGGGCAAAGTTGAGCACTGTTTTTATTTAGGGGTAAAGATGAGGTCGGGACAAAGTTAGGGGGAAAATTGGAATTGGCCCAAGGAGAAAAGCCCCAACTGGTCGGCGTCGGACGAGCTGATAGCGCTGCAAACGCGAATTCATAGTATGGTGGATAAAACCGTCAAGCTCGTCGACGTGATCCAGGTGATGCTGGTTCGCCGGATTCTCCCCTGCCAAAGCCGAAGCTTCTCTTTATGGGAATTGGATCCGGAGAAGCACCAGACCCTGAGTGGGCTCTTCGGAACTACTCACGAAGATGCCTGGAAGTTGCTTTTCAAGGGCAACGCCCGTCATAGATTCAGACCATGGGCACGATCACTCCCATCCCGCCAATGAGGTAAGTTCTCCTTTTCTTAAGGCGTACCTTCTACTTGTTTGTTCAAGGAGGATGCCTAACCTTTGCTGTATTTTTTCAGGTGTGGACGGAGAGAGCGAAGCGGATCCATAGTTCGGTTCCGCTGCCCGAAGAGCCAGTCATCCCGCTCCTGGCGAAGATGCTGGTTCCGGTGCCCTATAGGCCACCGGAAAAGAAGGCCAAGGGGGCCAAAGGTGGCCCCCGTCGCAAGGGTGCTTCGGACGTGACCTCCGAAGATGAAGTGACCATTTCCTCCGCCGACGGGGACGACGATGACGACGAGGAGGAGGAGAACAACCCTCCCCTGATGAGGGAAAGAAGAAGAGGGCGGCCTCCACGAACCTGGAGGCAGAGACGTCCAAGAAGGGGAAGGGCTCCCTTGCGGATAACTCCGCGTGGGATGTCAACAGCAGTCCTGAGCGACGCCCCCGCACTAAGCCTCGAGCGGCATCGTCAGTGCTAAGACTCATACATACCCATAAATCCAGCCTTTCCTCTTCATTGTATTGACATGGTTAATTATGCTATTGCAGTCCGGCCCACGACAGCTCCCAGCGATCCTTGTTAGGAGGTTCGTTGGATTCAAAGGCGATGGCCAGCGAGTCGCCGCCGACCGCTCACTCCCCCAAGACCAAGGCTGACACCGAGGTGCTGTCCCGAAGGACTTTCCCAGGCCGGGTAGAGGTTCAGGAGGCGCTAGAAGGCGAAACCCCCGTCGCCGGACACCAGGAGGAGCCGATCCCCATGGAGACTGGTGATGAGGGCCGTATTCAGTTCGGCCCTCGGACGGACTCGATTCCGGAGACCGATACGGCTCCGGAATCCGGCACGCAACCTCCTTCGAAAGAGCATCAGATAATCTGCTGGAAGCGCTGCGAGGCGCTTCCATTGTGGATGAGCACTGTGTTCTTATGAGCACGGTAATTGAAAGGGTTTAGTCCGCCAAGAGCGGACTAACCGAAGCCTGCAGCAGCCTGCTGACAGGTTTTGAGGTAAGTGATGCAAAAAGAGAAGATCCCAATATAGACAGTAGCCCCTGAGACGCTGTCCGGTGTTCGGAAAGAAGAGTCGGACAGAGGATCAATCCCCTATTGCAGGAAACTAACTAAATATGTCTGAAATGAATACGCAGGCGTCGCTGCTGGCCGCGGCCTCGCATACTGCCGAAGTCTTCGGACTGAAGCAGAGACTGGAGCAGGCCGAGGAGGAGCTCGGCCAGGTGAGGAGGCAGCTCCAGGAGAATCAATGTATGTAGTAACCCGTTATATATTCGAAAAGAGTAAAATGATATATATTGACCGAAGTGTCATGATATGTATAGGAGTGACGACCGAGGTCGAGACCCTAAAAAAGGCCCTGGCCGAAGCCGAGGGGAAGGCTGTCAAGGAGCAGGCCGCCCGTAAGAAGCTCAAGGACCGGGTCAACGAGGTCCAGCAAGAGCTCCAGGACGCGGTGAGGAAGTGCGAGACCTTGGAGCGCGATGCGTCGGCTCAAGAGACCGAACTCGCCAAGGCTCGTCAGAGCGCAGAGACGGCCCAGAATGAGGGCCAGGGCGCCCTCCAGGAGATCCAGGAGGCCAGGAAGATCGCGGCGGGTAAGGCATTTAGTATGCAAAGCAAATATGTCAAGAGGAAGTATCTTTTACTGACCCGGATTCGGAGTTCTCCAGGGGCTTTTGCTGATCTGCCATGTAGTGTGTCCGACGCCGCGGAGTTCTTCCGACCCGAAGAAGGGAGCTCCACAGAGAAGCTGTTCTGGTCGCAATATCTTGCGCCAGAACATCCGGACGGTGCCCTTCAGCGACCAGCTAAAACAGCTGGTCGAGCTGCACAGGGTGGCCGAACTGGCCATGAAGGATTTAATAATCCGGCTGTGGCCAGCCGAAGCTATACCCAGCAGTTACTTCGGCCTCGCGAAGCAGTTGGTGGATGCCTCTCCTCGGCTGGACGCCGTCAAGTGGTCCGTCAGCATCGAGGGCGCGCGTATGGCCTTTGCCCGCGTCAAGGTCTGGTGGGCGAAGGTGGACACCATCAAGATTGTGACCGAGGGGCCACCCGAGGGCAAGGAGCACCGCACACCCGAGCGGTATTTTGGAGACGTCCTGGAGGGGTCTCGTATTGTAGTGACGCAATGTTCGCAAGACATTATCTTTGAATGAATGCATTCAAGTTGCCTCTACCTTGTATGACAAAACAAAGTGAGTTTGTGATATAATGTTTGTTATGTTAAAAAATTTACCTCCTGTGCGGCCGTGTTGTATGAAATCTGAGGGTTGGCCAGTCGTCGGCTTCTGCCCCCACGTAGGTAGTACGGAGGTGTTCGGGATGGAATCTAAACACTCTTGATCCAATTATATGGTCCTTGAAGGAGTTGTTTAGCGCAATGAACCAGGCAATCAGACTATGCGGCTTTAACGCTCTCACTTAGCCATAGGAGTTTGACAATAAAAATGTTGGCGCAACCCCTAGTATCCAAACTAGAGTGCTATAAGCACCTGATTGGGAAGTACCGAGCCTTCACGTAATACGAAAGAAATCTCCAACAATTTGCAACCTCCAAAGAGCTGACCGGCTCTCGCCGCATCATGACAGTCAGTTTTCGGCTTTCTCTACCGAGGTGCTCCTTTGGATAAACCAAGGCACAATCATAGTAGTTCTCCCTTTACTACCTTAGCCGATATTGCGGAACGTAAGGTAGCAAGCACAGGAGCCGGGAAACCCAACTATTGACCAAAGACATGATTCGGAGCCAATGCATATAGTGCTAAATTCGGGGTGCCGAACTATACTATAAAAAGTGTTTGGACTTTTGTTGCCGTAGTGCGAGGTGCTATGAAGCCCCTAGCAAATATGAAACATACCAAAGTGTACGGGTGCTATCTGATAAGGTTACCCACAGGAGCGAAAGAAAAAAGGAAAGGAAAACAGAGAGGGTGCAAAGATGATAAGCTAGGGCCCTAAAGCTCGGGCCGCGAACTGTTTCCATTGTAATTTGATTAATATGTCAAGGCGCATTTGATACAAGTAGTGCGATGAGCAACATGCTATTTAACATGCCAAAACCAAGGGAGAGCTGCATGTGGGTCCTGAAAAACAGGTAGACTGATCCTTAACGAAACCACCTAGAAAGTCCCCCATATGTCTGTGGTTCTTGCCGTCTTGGTGTGTTTGTCCTTCAAGAGGACCGATGATCAGGCCATCAGATGGGGCCTGTGGGATTGAGACCTGAAAAAGTGAAAGTATGCGTGTATCCGGTGCCGGTTGAGCCGTACTGTGGATCACAAGCTAGCTATGCCTCCGTCGATGCCCATGGAATTTTGAGTGCGTAGTTATGTACGCGCGGCACGAATGCCACCACTTGATCGGGACTGAGACGGAGGCCGGATTGCTAGTCGAGCTCCTGACGAGCCGAGCTATCCTGCTGCAGGGTAGTTCGGACCCTCTTAACAGTGTCCGTGGGCTCGGCAGCCGAATTAAGGTTCCGCTTGAGAAGGCCGCTCTGTACTTCTGCTGCTAAGGCAGTTTTCGGCTTTCTCTACCGAGGAGCGTTCCGTATTTCCATTGACCGTTATGACACCGCGTGGACCGGGCATCTTGAGCTTGAGATAAGCATAGTGTGGCACTGCATTGAATCGAGCAAATGTGGTTGGTCCTAGCAGTGCGTGATAGCCGCTGCGAAAGGGGACGATGACGAAGATTAACTCCTCGCTTCGAAAATTGTCCGGATATTCGAAGACAACCTCTAGCGTGATTGAGCCCGTACAACAGGCCTCTACACCTGGTATGACTCCTTTGAAGGTAGTCTTTGTGGGCTTGATCCATGATGGATTAATGCCCATTTTTCGCACTGTATCCTGATAGAGCAGATTGAGGCTACTACCTCCGTCCATAAGGACGCGCGTCAGGTGAAATCCATCAATGATTGGGTCGAGGACTAGTGCGGCTGAACCGCCATGACGGATACTAGTCGGATGATCCCGACGATCAAAGGTGATCGGGAATGACGACCATTGATTGAATTTTGGGGCGACTGGCTCTATCGCGTAGACGTACCTTAGTGCGGCTTGCGCTCCCTTTTGGGGATGTGTGTAGCATATATCATGTTCACTATCTTGACTTGAGGGGGAAACTTCTTCTGTCCCCCTGTGTTCGGTTGCCGGGGCTCCTCGTCGTCGTCCTCACTTTGTGATCCCTTTTCCCTGTCCTCGGCGTTTAATTTGCCGGCCTATTTAAAAACCCAACAATCTCTGTTGGTATGATTGGCTGGTTTGTCTGGGGTGCCATGTATCTGGCACAGGCGATCGAGTATGCGGTCCAGGCTGGATGGTCCCTGATTGTTTCTTTTGTATGGTTTCTTCCACGACTAGACTTGGAGCCGCTGAATCCGGCGTTGACTGTAGTGTCGTTGGTATTATCACCATTGCTTTGGCGTTTGTGTCTATTACGTCGGAGCTTGCCGTTGCTGTTTTTGACCTCGGAGGGGCCTGCCTCGCTGGCTGTGTTTTTGCTACGAGCCAGCCAACTATCCTCACCCGTGCAAAAGCGGGTCATGAGTGCCGTAAGGGCTACCATAGATTTTGGCTTTTCTTGGCCAAGGTGGCGGGCGAGCCATTCGTCGCGGATGCTATGTTTAAAGGCCGCTAGGGCTTCGGCATCCGGATAGTCGACGATCTGGTTCTTTTTGGGTAGGAACCTAGTCCAGAATTTCCTAGCTGACTCTCCAGGTTGTTGAACTATGTGGCTTAAGTCATCGGCGTCTGGTGCCAGACATATGTACCTTGGAAGTTGTCGAGGAAGGCTTCTCCCAAGTCCTCCCAGCTGCCGATAGAATTTTCAGGCAGGCTATTTAACCAGTGTCGAGCTGGTCCTTTAAGCTTTAGTGGGAGGTATTTGATAGCGTGGAGGTCATCTCCGCGGGCCATGTGGATGTGGAGGATAAAGTCCTCGATCCATACCGCGGGATCAGTTGTCCCGTCGTATGATTCAATATTCACGGGTTTGAACCCTTCGGGGAATTCGTGATCCATTACTTCATCAGTGAAGCAAAGAGGGTGAGCGGCGCCTCTATACCTGGCCGCATCGCGACGTAGCTCCGATGGAGTCCGTCTGCGGTTGTCGGCTCGGGTGTGACTAGGTTTGTCACGTCCGAATAGGTAGCCATCATCACGTGTCGAGGAACATCCTCGCGATCCATAAATCGATCGGGTATATCCTGCTCTACTATCCAGGGTCTGCTGGAGGTCGTATGTATGACCCCGAACTGTTTTGTCTCTATTTTTATGTGGCGGTGGGGCAGGCTACTGTTCGCCCTGAGTTGCCGCTCTATCCCGACCACGTGGTGGTCGGTCCGCCGCACTGTCCCGACCGCGTAGTGTTCGATCGGCCGCATTACGCAAGGGAGGAATGGGCACCGGCGCCTCTTCATCGAACTGAGGTAGCAACCTTCGCTTCGGGTAACTCTTGGCTGGGCGTCTGAGGCCGTATTCTTTGGCTGCCAGAACATCAGTCCACCTATCGACGAGCAGATCTTGGTCAGCTTGAAGCTGCTGCTGCTTCTTTTTCAGGCTCCTTGCGGTGGCTATTAGCTGGCGCTTGAAGCGCTCCTGCTCGAGAGGTTCCTCAGGCACGATGAAATCTTTGTTGCTGAGGCTTTCCTCATCCTCGGAGAGCAGACGATAACTATCATCCTCCGAGTCGTTGGGGCCTGGCTTGTTCGTCGGGGCTAGCTTGCCCGTTTTCTTGCTTCTCCTGTTTGGATATTACCTCAGCAAGGTCTTCATTGTTTTCGGCATCGTCCAGAGTATTATTTTCTCCTGTTCCAGCATTGCTGTCTTTTGAACGACGTGACTTAGAGCGGCGCTGAGGACGCCGGCGTTTTTGTTGTGTCTCAGGAGGTTTATTCTCGACTGGATTTTCTTTGTCATCGTCGTTGGTTGTTTTGGGTGTATCCACCATGTACACATCGTACGAAGATGTGGCCGTCCAGCGTCCAGTAAATGGCGGATTTTGGTTTTGCTCCTCATCAGCATCATCATCCATACCGTCGTTGTCTTCGGAGCCGTAATCAAGCGTGTTGGTTAAATCCTCGACCGTGGCTATGAAGTGGGTGGCGGGTGGGAAGCAAGAATTCTCCATCATCAGCCCCTAGTTCGAACCGGACATAGTTTGGTTGTGGGTTCCCCGCCAAGGACAGGTTCTTTAATGAGTTTAGCACATCGCCCAAGGGCGAGTGCTGGAAGATGTCTGCGGCGCTGAACTCGAAGATCGATAAGCGATCAAGTTCGGCGTCCGCGGACTCACATGGTTCGGAACTTATAACCAGAGACGAGTCCGGAGTTCCGGTGACACAGATATCATGTGAGGTTAAGTCCATGTGTGGCTCCAACACCGGGGAATCTGTGGCCTCCGTGGTGGGGTTGAGCCTCCGGTCCTTGGATGGCGCAGTATGCTCTGGACCTAAGGCTAGAGCAGTTACAGGAGCTATCTCCTGAATGCGGTCCGATGACAGATTTAGGTCATGTTCATCGAGGTGACCAGGAGCGGTCGCCGCAGTCTTGAATCCGGTGAAGATCAAATCTCCACGGATGTCCGCGACGTAGTTCAAGCTCCCGAATCTGACCTGATGGCCAGGGGCGTAGCTATCAATCTGCTCCAGATGGCCAAACGAGTTGGCCCGCAGTGCGAAGCCGCCGAACACAAAGATTTGTCCGGGGAGGAAAGTTTCTCCTTGGACAGCGTCATTCTTGACGATTGAAGGGGCCATCAAACCTTTTGAGGACGGCACAGTGGAACGATCAATGAAAGCACCAATGTCGGTGTCAAAACCGGCGGATCTCGGGTAGGGGGTCCCGAACTGTGCGTCTAAGGTTGATGGTAACAGGAGACAGGGGACATGATGTTTACCCAGGTTCAGGCCCTCTCGACGGAGGTAATACCCTACTTCCTGCTTGATTGATCTTGATGAATATGAGTATTACAAGAGTTGATCTACCACGAGATCGTAATGGCTAAACCCTAGAGGTCTAGCTTGTATGACTATGGTAATGAATCTCTCCCCTCCGGACTAAGTCCTCCAGTTTATATAGACACTGGGAGGATCTAGGGTTACACAGGGTCGGTTACAAAGAAGGGAATCTACATGTTTGATCGCCAAGCTTGCCTTCCACGCCAAGGAGAGTCCCATCCGGACACGGGTAAAGTCTTCAATCTTTGTATCTTCACAACCCATCAGTCCGGCCCATGGCTAACAGGCCGGACGCCCGAGGACCCCTTAGTCCAGGACTCCCTCAGTATGAGTAGAGTTTTTCTTGAGCGATGTTTTTGTTGTTGTTTAGAGGAGCAGGGTGCCAACTGGGCGGGTTGTGGCCTCGCTATTATTTTATGTCAATCAAATATCCAGCCCAGATATTAATTTTTCAAGGAGAATATGGCTAGCCTAGCTATAGTTTTTTTGTGGAATACCCAACCCAGGTCAACTTGTTATTCTCCGCCCCGCATTAGGCCTGCTAAGAAATGGGCTTTAAGAAATAATAAATGGGTTGTTATTATAAAAATTGGGCTGTAAATATAAAAAATGCACCGAACAGGTAATTAGTTTCAAAATCACTATTTTTGGATTTAAAAATAATAATTTCATTACCTGTTGCGCGTGCAAAATTTCGTTGGATTTTTACTTAATACAAATTTATTTTGAAATTATATTTAATCTGGCTCGAAATTTCTGGATAAAAAATATTTCGGATCCCATCAAAATGTTGGAAGTTTTATTGAATTTTTTGAGCGGTTGGTTGAAATTATTAACCGTTGTCCTGGCTAGAAATGGGTTGTAATTTTAACAAACAGTAAATGGGCTGCATTAAATTCCATTAGAATTCGAAAATGGGTTGTACATTATATCAAATCGCAAATGATCTATATGTTCTCTGCCGTAGATGAGATGGCCACTTGTGGGCCTACTAAGTTGACGCGTACGCAAGGCTTTGTCAACTTACGGTCAACACACGATTCTAGTAGTAGTGGCCGTTGGATGTCCATTCAATGGCTATGGTGCTTCTTCAATCTCGGATATTCATGCTTCAGCCGCCCAAACCACCGCCGGCGGTACCGCCTCCCATGGCTAGTTGTGCTGCCGCGCAGGCCTCACTGGCCCACCCTAGTCCCATCATCGTCCAGGCCATTCCTCTACTCACCAACATCTCATGTTATTCTCCGGCGACGGCAGCCTCACACCGCAGCCGAACCAGTGAACCCTCGTACTCCCCTCCGCATGGGCATCCACTGTTTTGTCTTCGCTGGCTCCAGGTCATTCCCTTCCCAGGCCTCGCCATCGTCCACCGTGTTGGTTCTCTCAGCGCAGTGTGGTCAACTTTGTCAACAAATGATAGCCATCGGAAGAGGCATGTACGTGGAGTGGCTGACAGTAGGGACCCACATCGCCCATGGCTGCATGCAAGCAAGTCCCTCCTTATTATGCGAAAATAAATGATTTCTCCCCCTGACAAGTTTGACCCACCAGCTACATCGCACGCAAGGAAGTGATTCCTTTATTACGTGGAAAAAAAGTTACCTCTCACTGACAGCTGGGACCCACAAGCTTTATTATGATCCATTTCACGAAAATATAGATTGTACGAAAGATGCTAGATTGTTTTATTTTTATTCTAACTTGGAAAAGAAGAAATAAAAAAATCCAGAAAACATCTTCACACGCAAGGAAGTGCCACCTTATTATGAGCAAAAAAATGATCCCCCCTGGTAGTCGGGACCCACCAGATTTGGAGGCTGACTTGTGGGTCTACTAAGTTGACGTGTACGCAGGGCTTTGTCAACTTAGTCAAAACAATTCTAGCTGAAGTGACCGTTGCATCTTAAATCAACGGTCATGTTGCGTCTTCAACCTCTGGTCTTCTTACTCTAGTCGCCAAACCAGCGCAAACCATACCGCGTGCTCCAGCCTCTCGTGGCCGCTGGTGCTGCTACGCAGGCCTCACCGCCCAACCATACTACCACTCGCGAGGCCTTCCCTCTACTCACCCACACCCCCTGTTATTCTTCAGCGACGGCAGCCTTACATTGTAGTCGAACCAGTGAAACCTCGCACTCCCCTTCGCGTGGGCATCCACCTGCCTCATCTTCTTTGGCTCTGTGTTGTTCCCTTCCTAGGCCTCGCCGTCTTCCACCGCCTTGATGCTCTCGGCACGTCGTGGTCAATGAGGTAAACGAACGACAGTCATCGAAAGAGGATTTAGCCAGTGATGCTGACAGCTGGACCCACCAGCCACATCTTCGAACACAAGGAAGTGCCTCCTTATTACTCGCAAAATAAAAATGATTCCTCCCCCTGACAGCTAGGACCCACCATCTATACGATCGGTCTCTCTACAACAATGAACCGTGGCCGAGCAAGCAGCAGCACATGTAGTAGTAGAGCCCCTGACATAACAGTTCAGGCAGTCCCTTCTAAACCATGTACACGTACGTATAGCCACATGCCAAAAAATACGACCACATACATACATACGGGCGAGGTCACGAACGCCTACTCGCGCATACGTACGTCCAGGGATCGTGTACATGGAGAGGCAGCGGATGGCAACAACGGCGTCCTGTTCATCGGCAGCCAACCGGCTGGGTCGGAACAGAGAAACTGCATCGTGTTCATCGGGAGGCAACGGAACGCGTCGTGTTCATTGGGAGCCAACCGGCTTGGACGGAGCAGCCGAAACGGGGCCTGGCGTACCGCAGAACGGAGGAAACGGCCTTCTGTTCGACTGCCTATGGTCGAAACGGGATCCTGTTCATCGGGAGGGGTCTGGTGTACCACAAAACGGAGGAAACAGAATTCTGTTCGAGCGCCTACAGTCAAAACGGGGTCCTGCTCATCGGGAGGGGTGTGGCGTACCACAAAACGGGACTCCACGAGATACTGTTCATCCACTGTCGACTTCCTCCAGCCTCCACCTGCTATTGTTCATCCACCATCGAGCTCCTCCAGCCTCCACCAGCTACTGTTCAACCAGCCCTCCACGGGGTCCTGTTCATCCACCTCCAACCGGCTCAGGTGTGGCGGCCTCTTCAAGGTCATGTTCATCCAGCGGCAATGCCCTACTACCACGGGGTCCTATTCATCCAACCCCCACCGGGAACTGTTCATCCATAGCCAACCAACCGGCTCGACTCACCACGCCTCGACTCATTCTACGTACCGCGTGCACGGTATCAACAGTCACTATTCATTAATAGGCAACCCAACACCGGCTGGCTACGTCTTTCACGGGGGCTCGATCGGCTTCAGGAAGCAGCAGCAGCGATCGATCGCTGTCAGCAGCGAATGAATCGCTCGGGTTCAGTTAACAACCAAGGGATCGATCGCTCAGGTTCAGTAATGTAGCTAGTGTGATCAGTCAAGTTCAGGTAGAGCCAACGCGTATGAGGGAGAAACTCGCAAACCACAGTGCATCGCTCGGCCCCGACCACCCACCGTAACTGGGAACTCCCCGATATTTTCCTTGCCCTCGCTTCTACCACGATTTTTTCCGTCATGGACGGCCCCAAAAATGTCATGCAGGTGCGTCTCCAGCCCACCCAATACGAAAAGCCTATTTTCTGTCATGATTTTTGGTCATGGAAGTAGGAGCCCACCACATATATGAAGATATGTGTTTTTGTCACAATTATCGTCATAGAAGTGTCATAAGCATGACAAAAAAATTCGTTCGGCCCAAAATGTCTTGGATGTGTCTTTTTTTGAAGTGAAAGGTCGGGGTTTTGTGATTTGACGGCTCATTGGGCATTAGTATGGCGCTTCAACCGGTGTAGTTTACTGTGCAGTTGTGCACTCTAGTACGGAGTAATTTAGTGCATGGCAAGTGGACCCCGATGTTGGTTGTTCCACACATCGGCGAAAGTGAGTAGCAAGGTTCCCGACGACCATCGAGGAGGATCCGCGTGGTAGAGCGTGTCCGCTGTTTCTGAAAAAATGATTACAGCAAGCATTTCCACTCTTACAACAGAGGAGTGCAAAACACGACAGCCACTTGAACTTACACGGTACTCCTACTACTAGGCATGTACAGAGGCTCATACGTCGGTACTATAATCTTGTTGCTAGTGTAGTAAGATGTGACGATAAAAAATGATGTTGTGCGCATGTCAACTATGAACAGTAATGTAACATGCCCCTTTTTTACTATCCGATCGAGAATGAACGGTGAGATCAATGTTAACAGAACTAGGTCTACAACGCACGGAGAGTACAGTGCTACGGTACTCCACGGAACATGAACCACAAGTTCCCTTCTCGACCCACTTTTGGGTGTTTGGCAGAGTGCAAGAAGGGTTCATGAGTCCACACTAGGCTAACACAAATACACTAGGAGCATGCAGAGCATGATTGAAGAGGGGTGCTGAGATGAGCATGCATGAAGAGGGAACAACTATGTTGAGATGAGAATGCAACCGAACACATCCGCACACTTTGTACTACAGTGACTGATCTGCACCGTCTGAGTTTGATCCAACGGTCATGTTGCGCCGAGACATGGCCATGCATAGGACACCTAAACACCACCAAAGTCCCTCTGCTTCTCGAGGCGCACGACGATGGTGATGCAGGGTGCCACCTGATAACCCACAAGTATAGGGGATCACAACAGTTTTCTAGGGTAGAGTACTCAACCCAAATTTATAGATTCGACACAAGGGGAACCAAAGAATATTTGTAAGTATTAGCAGCTAAGTTGTCAATTCAACCACACCTGGAGATTAAATATCTGCACCAAAGTGATCAGTAGCATAGTAATATGATAGTTTTGATAGCAGTAGTAACAGCAGTGGTGACGGTAATAGTGATAGCAATGATTTTGTAGCAAGTGTAACAGTAACAACAGCAGTAGTAACTTAGCAAGAACAATATATGGAAAATTTGTAGGCATTGGATCAGTGGATTTGTTGGATGATATTCATCATATAACAGTCATAACCTAGGGCAATACAAAACTAGCTCCAGCTCATAAATATAATGTAGGCATGTATTTCATAAATAGTCATACATGCTTATGGAAACAACTTGTATGACATCTTCTGAAATCATGGCACTCGGGCCCAAAGTGACAAGCATTAAGCATGGCAAAGTCATAGCAACATTAATCTCAAAACATAATGGATACTAGGGATCAAGCCCTAACAAAACTAATCGATTACATGATGAATCTCATCCAACTCCTCACCGACCAGCGAGCCTACGAAGGAATTACTCACTCCCGGTGGGGAGCATCATGGAATTGGTGTTGGAGAAGGGTTGGTGATGACGAAGATCGAAGATCCCCCTCTTCGGAGCCCCAAACGGACTCCAGATCTGGCCTCCCGATGAAGAACAGGAGGTGGCCACAGCTCTGTCTCGTGAAACGCGATAATTCTTCCTCCCTCATTTTTTTTCTTGAAATATGTGATTTTATAGTATCAGGGTTGGAGTCTGCGGGGCCACCAGGTGGGGACAACCCACCTGGGCACGCCTGGAGGGGGGCTCGCCATGGTGGGTTGTGCCCACCCAGGTGCCCCCCTCCGGTGGTTCTTGGCTCCAGAATTTTTTATTTATTTAATAAAAAATCCTCGCAAAGTTTCGTTCCAATCCGAGAACTTTTATTTCTGCACAAAAACAACACCATGGTAGTTCTGCTGAAAACAGCGTCAGTCCGGGTTAGTTTCACTAAAATCATGCAAATTAGAGTCCAAAACAAGAGGAAAAACATTAGGAAAAGTATATACGACGGAGACATATCAACTCCCCCAAGATTAAACCTGGGCTTGTCCTCAAGAAATTCAGTTGATAAACTGAAAGTGAAAAAAGAAAAACTTTTACGAACTCTTTTGCTCTTGTTTACATAAATAAGCTTAAACAGCACCCAGGTTTTCAGCCAAGATTATAACTAACCATGTCGACAATAACTCTTAAAAATTATATCAACTCATATGAATGACATAATCAGCTAGCGAGCAATAATAAGATATCTCAAACAACAACACGTTGTCAAAACAACCATGATATAATATGACAATAATGGTATCTCACTAGCCCTTTCTGAGACTTCAAAACATAAATGCAGAGCACCTCCAAAGTTCAAGCAGCTACTAAACATTGTAATTCATGGTAGAAAAGATCCAGTCATGACGCACCCAACATTAGCTACACACAATGCATGAGGATGACAATTGTGCTCTCAGGTTCTGGCGCTTATTTGAGAAGGTGATGACACAACATAAAAGTAAATAGATAGTCCCTTCGCAGAGGGAAGCAGTGATTTGCAGCGGTGCCAGAGCTCAAGTTTTTAAAATAGAGGCAAATGAAATTTTGAGAAATGCGCCCTTCTTGTTTACTTCGCGAACATTAGTTATCGGTATCTTCCATGCTAAACACACTAGTGGCGGTTCTCAAGCGATAATAGTAAAGGTTTACTCCCCCTCCACCAACAATCACACTCCATGGCTTGTCTGAAACAACGGGTGCCGTCCATACCAACAACAATCCTGGGGGAGTTTTGTTTAATTATTTGCAATTTGAGCTCAGGACTGGGAATCCCTATTACCGCCCCTCTCATGCATGGACGAGTGAATAAACACTCATCATGAGAATAACCCGCTTAGCATGGAAGATACTGACTACCTCCTGTCGCTCCGTGAAAAATCCAGGCACACAAAAAGGATATTTATTTGAAGTTTTTAGAGGTGGCACATGCAAATTTACTTAGGACGGCAGGGTAATACCACATATAGGTACGTATGGTGGACTCATCTGGAACAACTTGGGTTTCACGTTTTTGATGCACAAGAAGAATTCCCACTAGTACAGGTGAAGGCTAGCAAATAGGTTGAGAAGCGGCCAACTAGAGAGCGAAAACGGTCATGAACATGCATAACGCATAAGTAACATTGGATACTAGCATAGGATATGAACACCATGAGCATAAATATCATATAGGCTATGTTGGTTTTGATTCAACTACATGCATGAACATGTGCTAAGTCAAGCCACTCGAACATTCAGAGGAGGATATCATATCATCATACTAAATCACAATCATTTTAACGCAATGTTGACATCCAAGATAAATCATTATCCACTCCTAGCTACTTAAGCATGGCATGAGAAACTATAATCTCTAATTGTCACTGCAAACATGTTTGATCATAACAAGTTGAATCATGGATACTAGGTTAAACATATTTACAAAAACAGAACTAGTTGAGTTCATACCCGTTTCTCTCTGCCACAGCCAGTTCATCAAATATCATCATTATTGCCTTTCACTTGCATGATTGGACGATTTGAAAATAATAATAGTGCAAGAGTGTCGTGGACTAAGCTGGAACCTGCAAACATTTTATTCAAAAGGAGAAGATAAAGTAATATGGGCTCTTTGTTAGATCAACAATCATGCATATGAGAGCCACTCAACATTTTCATCGTGGTCTTCTCCTCGGTATGACTCAGAAAAAAAAAGAAATTTAGAGAAACACAGTGAAATATTTTTTGGAGTTTTTCGGTTTTTCTTGAACAAGCAAATAAAAGGGAAAAACAAAAACGAGAAAAACTATTCACAAGGGAAAGCTCCGAACAAGTAAAAGAAGAACAAGGAAATCTTTTAGGGTTTTCTTTTTAGTACTACAACAATTTAAACTAGGAAGAAAAACCAAAAAGAAGCAGGCAGCATATTTTTGGATTTTCTCAAAGTTTTTCAAACACACAAGAAGAAAGCGAGAAAATAAATTTAACGTGGATGATACAATGAAAAAGTGTGGACACCGACAACTGGAATGAAATGTGTGAACATGAATGTAATGTCAGTGAAAATACGTACTCCCCCAAGCTTAGTGATGTAGGGTAGAACCCTAGATGCCCGATCTTTCACGATGGTAGCGGATCACGCGAAGAACACGAAGAACACGAGGGGAAACACGAGAGGAAATCGCTCAAAAAACAAGATTCGATTACACATGTGCTAGATCCTCGAAACAAAAAGAGATACAAGATCCACGGTCAACAAGGGATGATACAAGTAGCAAGTTCTTCTCCATGAGGAGGTCTTGAGGGGTCTTCCCGGGAGGGGTCTTGAATCCACTTGGGGGATCTTCTCCGTAGAGGTCATGAACTCGGATGGAGAAGGGATCAAGTGGAGAGCAAAGCTTCTCAAATGGGCTACTACTTTGCTAACCCTAAAATGTAGGTAGGAGAAGAGTATATATATAGTCTAGGGGGGCGAAAGGGTACATGGGCCTCGGCCCAAGTCACTTCACGCAGGCAGGGCCGGAAGTTCCGGGCGCCGGAGGTTCCTGGCCAGGTTCCGGGGAGGGTCCGGCCTAACTAGAGAGTTGGCACAAGGGAAGCTGGGCTGGCGTCCGGGGGCCGGAGGTGCCGGGCCAGGTTCCGGGCTTGTTTCGGGCTAACCAAAGAGTTGGCACGCCTGGGATTGTCTGGGTCATCCGAGGCCGGAAGTTCCGAGTTGGCCGGAGGTTCCAAGCTCTGGCCGGAAGTTCCGAGCTGAGCACAGAGTTGTCGCATGTTCCTTCTTCCTCAGCTCTCGGCTCCGTGGCTTGTGCGTTGTACCTGATCACACATAGTATTTCTGACTTAGGCGGTAGCCATGTCTCACTCGAATGTAAGTGAAGCTCAAGTAGGAGAGATGTCACCTCAGATTGAATAGCACACGCTCGAGCTCTTGTCATAGGTCCACTTGGAGCTTGGGTAGTTGAGGTAGTGTGATGTAGGGTGGAACCCTATATGGCCGATCTTTCACGAAAGGAGCGGATCACGTGAAGAACACGAATAACACAAGGGGAAAACACGAAGGGAAACACAAGAGAAAAACTCAAACCAACGAGATTAGGTACACATATGCTAGATCCGAGTACACATAGAGATCACACGATCCAAATCCAACAAGGGACGATACATAGGGCAACCGATTCTTCTCCGCGAGGAGGTCTTGAGGTCTTCCCACTAGGGGTCTTGAATCCAATTGGATCTTCTCCGAAGAGGTATCAGTCCCTCGCAGTGGAGTAGATCCGGATGGATGAGCGAGGCTCTATCTCTAATATGAGCTATCACAATGCTAACCCTAGAAAGAGGGAGGAGGAGTATATATAGTCTAGGTGGGCCAAGGGGTACATGGGCCTTGGCCCTTTATTGTGCGTAGACAAACGGGGCCGGATGTCTGGGCCTTCAGGAGGAGCTGGACGTCCGGGCTGGGGCCGGATGCCCGGCTGGCGTGGTCAGCCTCGGTTCTCTCTGGATAGACGGGGTCCGGATGTACGGGCAGAGGGCCGGATGTCCGGCGGCTCGGGACGGGCTGGATGTCCGGGCCTTCGGCCGGATGTCTGGGCTGGAGGGCGGGTTCTTCTGTTGTCTGGATAGGCCTGTCCGGATGTCCGAGAAGGAGGCCGGATTTCTAGGCCGGAGGCCGGATGTCCGGGCTGGTCGCCGGATGTGCGGGCCCTGTAGACTTGGCCGCTAGCTCCTTGCTGTTGATGACACTTCCAGGGGCCGGATGTCCGGGGTCATGGACGGATTTCCCGGTCCTAGGAGCTGTTCTTGACTCCTTCTATTGGTTCTCTTCATCCGTGAACTTGAGGACTTGTCCGTCTTCACGTGCATCTTCGGGAGGGTCCTCTTGGTACCTGATCATGCACAATAGCTCGGACTTAGGTAGTAGCCATGTCTCGGGTGGATCATATGTGATATCACTAAGGAAAGAAGTCACCTCGGTCTCGAGAGCTCTAGCTCTAGCTCGTGTCATAGGTCCTCTTGGCACGTGGTGAGACGATGGTAGGTCCATGGGGATGACCATAGGATGCTCCGCATCATCTCCCCTCCCTTGGGAAAGATCCGACCTCGGATCGAAATCCTCATCACCATGGTACGGGGAGAGATCTTTGACGTTGAAGATGTCGCTCATGGAGTACTTGTCACGTGGGATGTCGATCTTGTAGGCGTTGTTGTTGTAGCATGCAAGCACCTCGAAGGGTCCATCGGCTCGTGGTAGAAGTTTGGACTTGCGTTCGTTGGGGAAGCGGTCGTTGCGAAGGTGTAGCGACAGAAGATCTCCAATGTTGAATATCATGGGTTGCTTGTTGACGTTGAGCTTGGTTGCGAGTCGTTGTACTTGGCGCTCGATGGTGTGCCTTGTATCTTCATGCATCTTCTTGAGGTAGTTGACTCGGGCACTCGCGTCCATGTTGGTGCGCTCCTGTAGCGGTAGAGGAAGAATGTCCAATGGAGACAACGGGTTGAAACCGTAGACAACCTCAAAGGGGGACTTGCTGGTAGTCGAATGTCTTGCATAGTTGTAGGCGTACTCAGCGATAGGTAGGCACTCCTCCCACTCCTTGATGTTCCCCTTTATCAACACACGTAGTAGGGTGGAGAGTGTGCGGTTCGTCACCTCCATTTGGCCGTCAGTTTGAGGATGGTATGTCGAAGAGAACAAGAGCTTGATTCCGAGCTTGGCGCATAATGTCTTCCAAAAGAAACTCAAGAACTTGACGTCGCGGTCCGAGACAATTGTCTTTGGCACTCCATGTAATCGCAAGATTTCCCTACAAAAAATATTTGCAACATGTGAAGCATCGTCTATCTTGTTGCATGGAATGAAATCTGCCATTTTAGAGAATCGGTCCACAGCAACAAACACGGAATCCTTTCCATTTTGAGTTCTAGGCAAACCAAGGACAAAATCCATGCTAATATACTCCCATGGGTGATATGGAATTGGAAGGGGCATATAAAGTCCATGAGATTGAGCTTTAGACTTAGCTTTGCGACATGTAGAGCATCGAGTGGTGAAGCGTGAGACGTCGCGGAACATCTTGGGCCAAAAATAGTTCTTGGAGAGCGTAGCAAATGTCTTGTCGCCTCAAAAGTGTCCCATTAGTCCTCCTCCATGAGATTCTTGCAAAAGCAACAAACGAAGAGAAGACTCGGGGATGCAAAGTTTGTTAGCTCTCATAAGATAATCATCTTTGATGTAATAGCGTTCCCAAGATGTATGTGTCAAACACTTGGCATAAGGAATAGCAAAAGTAGGATCATGCGCATACAAGTCTTTTATGTGCTCAAAACCAATGACATTCAATTCTAGTTGAGTAACAAGCATGCATATACGGGAAAGTGCATCCGCCACAACATTTTCCTTACCTTTAGTATACTTGATGACATAAGGAAATGACTCAATGAACTCACTCCACTTAGCATGACGCTTGTTCAACTTAGTTTGACCCTTAAGATATTTAAGCGTTTCATGGTCGATATGGATGACAAATTCATGAGGGCGAAGATAATGTTCCCATTCATGCAAAACTCGCACTAAAGCATATAGCTCTTTGTCATAGATGGGGTAATTGAGTTGAGCTCCAGAAAGTTTTTCGCTAAAGTAAGCAATTGGGAGCTTCTCTTGCGTTAACACACCTCCTATGCCATTACCACTAGCATCGCAATGAATTTCGAAAGGTTTGTCAAAGTTGGGTAATGCAAGCACGGGAGGATGGGTAAGCAAATTCTTAAGCTCACTAAATGTGCTATCTTGCGATGGTCCCCAAACAAAGGGTGCATTCTTCTTGCTCAAAGCATGTAAAGGAGATGCAATTGTGCTAAAATCCTTCACAAATCTACGGTAGAAACCGACTAAACCAAGGAAGCTACGCACTTGTTGCAAGTCGGTTGGTTGGGGCCAAGTTTTAATAGCATTGATCTTAGATTCATCAACATGAACACCCTTAGAAGATACAACAAAACCCAATAAAACAAGCTTATCAACACCAAAAAGGCATTTGTCCATATTAGCATAAAGGCGCTCTTTCTTGAGGGTTTGCAATACGGTTCGAAGATGGATGACATGATCTTTGAGGGATTTGCTAAACACAAGAATGTCGTCAAAGTAGACCACAACAAATACACCAATATAGGGTCGAAGAACAAAATGCATGAGTCGCATAAAGGTACCGGGTGCTTTGGATAAACCCATTGGCATAACAAGCCATTCATATAAGCCAAACTTGGTCTTAAATGCGGTTTTCCATTCATCACCTTCTTGGATGTGTATTTGATAGTAGCCACTTTTAAGGCAAATTTTAGAGAAAATGGTGGCTCCGCTAAGGCCATCAAGCATATCATCTAGGCGTGGAATAGGGTAACGATAACGCACGGTAATAGCATTGATAGGACGACAATCGGAACACATGCAAAATGTACCATCTTTCTTGGGAACAAGGATTACCTATACGGCACAAGGTCTCAAACTCTCTCGTACATGGCCGTTGTCGATGAGTTGTTGTACTTGCCGTTGGATCTCCTTAGTTTCCTCGGGGTTGACTCGGTAGGGAGCCTTGTTTGGAAGTGGTGCTCCGGGGATGAGGTCGATGCGGTGCTCAATGCCTCGTACTGGAGGTAGTCCCGGAGGTAGCTCATCAGGGAAAACCTCTTGGAATTCCTGCAATAGAGATGATAACACTAAAGGTAGATTGTGAGAGGTGTTAGCTTTTGGTGCCTCGTCCTTGCACAAAAGTACATAGTGCATGACACTTGATGGGTTCCCACACACTTCTCTCATCTCACGTTTGGTGGCAAATAGGACTAGGTTCTTCTTGTCGCTCATCGTGGAGACACTCAATTTGGGCTTGTGGCGCTCACTCTCTTTTTGGTGGTTCGCTCTCTCACTATTCTCTCCATGATGGGTGGCTTGCTTGTCGGCGATCACTTGGCTTGGAGACATAGGTCATAGCACGTACTCCTTTCCTTTCATCTTGGAGCTATAGTGATTTGTACGCCCGTTGTGGATGACGCCTCGGTCAAATTGCCATGGCTTTCCAAGAAGGAGGTGGCAAACGGACATCGGAACGACATCACACTCCAAAGTGTCTTCGTAAGCTCCGATCTTGAAGGAAACTTGTACCCTATGCTCGACTTGGATAGTGCCGGAGTCGCTTAGCCATTGAACTTTGTATGGGTGCGGGTGCTTCATCTTGGCCAATTGGAGCTTGGAGCATAGTTCTTCACTTGCTAGGTTATGACAACTCCCTCCATCGATGTTGTCCTTGACGGAACTTCCATTGATGTCGGCCTTGGTGTGGAAGATATGGCATCTTTGGTCTTCGTCTTGTTGATGTTGAAGAGTCAAGACCTTGGAGACAACGAGAGCGGGGCTCGAATCTACGTCACAAAAGACTTGATCATCTTCATCGTCGTTCACTTGCCGGTGCATGGCCACTTGCTCAAGGGCTTCCATTTCTCCTTCACTCATGGAGTCATAGGTTCCGTCGTCGTTGAGGATCATGGTGCACTTGTTTGTACACTCAATGGACTTGTCGCCTCGGCCACCGCATGTGAAGAATTTGAAGGAACTTGTCTTGATGGTCTCATCGGTTGGGGTAGAGGATGATGAAGCACTCGGCTTGAAGTTACTTGTAGTAGGAGGACGACTTGAGGTTGTCGAAGTTTTCTTGTAACTTGACTTGTCGCCGTTGCTTGTAGATGGCTTGGTTGAGGTAGAAGGTGTTGGAGTCGTTGAAGCTTGATTGTTTGAGAAGCCATAGGACTTGGATGAGAACTTGGCATACTTGAAGTCATCTTGCACTTGATGTTTCGCTTTGGTAGCTTGATGCACTAGCTCGATGAGGTTCGAGTATGGTTGGAAGTCGGCGATCTTCTTGATAGGATGATTGAGTCCATTCAAGAAATGTGCCATATTTTGCTCATCATCTCCCGTGACATTGGCTCGTATCATTGCAATCTCCATTTCCTTGTAGTATTCTTCAATGCTCTTGGTTCCTTGCTTGAGGAGTTGGAGTTTCTTGAAGAGGTTGCGGTTGTAGTGGGTTGGCACGAAACATGCTCTCATGACATCCTTAATTTGTGCCCAAGTTGTGATGGGTGGTTCACCTTTTGCTGCTCGGCGCTCAATGACCTGTTCCCACCAAATGAGGACGTAGTCTTGGAACTCAAGGGATGCCATCGCAATCTTCTACTCTTCCTCATAATTGTGCAAGTGGAAGATTTTATCGACCTTCAATGCCCATGAAAGGTACTCTTCGGGATCATTGCTTCCGAAAAACTTGGGCATGGTGAACTTTAGCTTGCCGTATCGTTGCTCTTCATTGTGTTGGGGTCAAGGATGATGACGTCCTTGATGAGGAGGATTGTCTCCCTCAACTTGCTCTTGTCTTGGAGGATTTCCATTGTCATCTTGCTCTTGTTGAACTTGATGTTCTTGGCGAGCTTGTGGAGGAGCTTGTCGAGCTTGACGATGCATGCGAGCTTGATGTATTCGTTCTTGAACTTCATCACAAAGCGCTTCTTGTTGCTCACGAGCTTGTCTGTTGCGCATGGCTACGGCTCGACTTGAATCTCGGAGGGCATGTTGTGCCTCAAGTGCTTGAGCTTCGTGTAGTTGTTGGTCTTGACGTTGTGCCTCTGCATCTTGTGCATCTTGTTGTTTACGCGCTCGCTCTTCCTCTTGTAGTTGGCGTAGATGTTGCCGTTCTTGTGCGTGCGTGAAAGTAGCTTGGTTTTGACGGTGTCGATGTTCTTGCACGCGAGCTTGCTCTTTAGAGTCATTGTCGTGTAGAGGATTGCGGTTAGCTTAACGATCTGACGCGCGGCATGACGAAGAGTGTTCGATGTCGGGGTACTTGAGCCGGAGATGGTGTCGTCAGAGTGTCGACCCGAGCGGCTCCGTCTTGAGTAAGACGACGAGGTAAACGAGCGATTGACCATCATGGTTCGAATATCCTCTTTGAGAGATGCCATGGATGTGTCAAAGTAGTCTCTTGTACGTTGCTCGGATTGTCGTAAGTCAGAGGCGAGGTTGTTGATGCGGTCGCCCAAAGCTTGTTGCTCTTGATGCAAAGCTCATTGTGTTCCAAATAGGTGTAGCTTGGTGACGTAGTTGTTCGGGTCGTCATCTTGCTCAAGGAAGAGTGGGTTGGTAGAAGTACTTGGCCTATCCATCATTCCAAACAAAATATGTGAGTGGGAGAAAGATAAGAGCTTATACCAAATGTACCTTGACCGATGTTGAAGATGTATCAATGATCACTCCAATGTGTAACAAGGAAATAGCACAATTGGTACCAATTCTTGTCGGTTTCTCACACCTACACAAGTAAAAGCTTATGGTGGAGCTTGGTTAGGATGGTGGCACAAAATTTGATGAAATTGTTAGTGAGCCTCAATAATGTTGGAAAAGATTCACAGATTTGCAAATGCAACAATTAGACCAATAGCAAGATATGTTACACGGAAACACACACGCAAGTAGATAAGAGGGGTCGTGCAACCAAGGAATGAGCCAAAATGTGGAATCCACGAAAATGTTCTTGTTGCACAACACTAGAGAGACGCTAGCACGATTGCACAATAGGCGGATACGAAACTTGTGCACGACCTACTAAGCAAAAATGAAACGACTTCTATCCCAAGTATGTTATATGTATGGTATTCCGGTGATATGATCCAAGATGATCGAGTATGACAATCTTAATGTAGTATGATGCTATGGTTATTGCTTATAAGCTCTTTGCTTATCTTCCCCTTTTGCTTAAAAGCTTGTTTGGCTCTTTGTTGTTTGAGCTCTTTTCTCATGCAAAGCTTCATGAACCAAGATAGCAATTGTGTATGCAATGACAACCTTGTGACATAAGAGATGATACCAAGATATGCACCACGATGGTATAGTATGTATGCTAAGGGAAGTATGACCACTAATGTGCACAAGTCACGTTGCCGGCAATACTCAAAGGCTAGTCTCGATGGGTAAGATACGCGGGCTATAGAGGTTATCAATGCAATGGCAAGAATGCACAATGATATCAGGATACCAAGATGAGGTTACCGTTGAGGTTGGTTGTTTGTAAGCAAGAACGGATGACGGTGAGCTGGTCGATGTCGATGACGAGTCCGTGGCAAAGATGAGCGGCGGTGATGTTG
This sequence comes from Triticum aestivum, assembly GCF_018294505.1. NCBI lineage: Eukaryota > Viridiplantae > Streptophyta > Magnoliopsida > Poales > Poaceae > Triticum > Triticum aestivum. The sequence goes on along the minus strand of NC_057808.1, from coordinate 199,959,146 downwards.
GTTGCGAAACGTACCTAAATAGCCGAAACACAACAGGACACAGGAACCGCAACTCAAATTCTCATAGCAAAATGTGTCAAAATTTTCAGAATTGGTAGTGGGTAAGCGGTGGTGGTGTTTGTGGAAAGCGGTGGTGCTATGCGGAAATGATGGTGGTATGCAGAAGTGTAAGTGGGCACCGGATCAAAATTTGGCTAAAGTTAGGCGAAAAACGAAGGGGTGGAAGGAAGTGATCATGCCAGGGGCCGGATGTCCGGGGGTCGGGCTGGATGTCCGGGCTCTGGATCCGTGGACAAACTCGATAAACTCCGCGTGGAAGAGGCAAAATCGGGGCAAAATTCGGAAGATTATGTGGATGGAATTTGGGGAAAGATGGTGGAAAGGTATCTACCTGCTGTCGGTGTCAAAACCGGCGGATCTCGGGTAGGGGGTCCCGAACTGTGCGTCTAGGATCGATGGTAACAGGAGACGGGGAATACAATGTTTACCCAGGTTCGGGCCCTCTCTATGGAGGTAATACCCTACTTCCTACTTGATTGATCTTGATGAATATGAGTGTTACAAGAGTTGATCTACCACGAGATCGTAATGGCTAAACCCTAGAAGTCTAGACTATGAGTATGTGGTCATGAATCTGTCCTATCCGGACTATGCTCTCCGGTTTATATAGACACCGGAGAGATCTAGGGTTACATGAGGTCGGTTACATAAGAGGGAATCTTCATAGTCGGTCGCCTAGCTTGCCTTCCACGCCAAGTAGAGTCCAATCCGGACACGGGTATAGTCTTCGGTTCTCGTGTCTTCACAGCCCATCAGCTCGGCCCAATGAGTAACAGGCCAGACACCTGAGGACCCCTTAATCGAGGACTCCCTCAGTAGCCCCTGAACCTGGCTTCAATGACGAGGAGTCCGGCGTGCAGATTGTCTTCGGCATTGCAAGGCGGGTTCCCCTTCTTCCAAACTCCCTTATAGCCTTCGGAGATGATGATTGTATCCGGACCTGTGTATATAATCGCATAAAATACAATACTCCACAAGTCCAATTTGCAGATAATTGCTTATGACACTGCATCACGCCTGCCCGGTTATTATTTCCAACCGTTGGCTAGCCCATCGCCCCACGTCTCGGGAAGTGGTTTTATTGGCACGTCTTGTCAAAGCAGAGATCGTGTCCCCTTATTCACGGGATTTTCAATAATATTGGTATGGGTATCCCAACCGTCCCTGGGTACAACTCTTTGAGGATAGGTAAGTTTAATGACCCAGGAGGGGACGGTCGACATTCTGGGCCTTTATATAGGGACCCAGACTTGTCCTTTTCTTCCGCGCGTGCTTCTTCCTCAACCCCAGCCACCTCGAGTTCTAGCCCTCGAGTCCTAATCACCACCAGCCCCAATCATGTCCGGGTCCAGCCGTTCAGGCCGGTGGGTGGCCTCTTCCGTCACGGAGGAGGATATTGTGAAGCTTCGTGTAGCGAGGTACCTGACCCCAGAAATCCTTCATCGGCTTCCTGCCGAGGGGCAGATTATTCCCACCCCCAAATCCGGCGAGAGGGTAGTATTTGTGTCCCACTTCCTCCATGGGTTAGGGTTCGCGCTTAACCCCTTCGTCCGGGGGCTCATGTTTTACTATGGGCTAGATTTTCACGATCTGGCCCCGGACTCCATTCTCCTCATCTCGACATTTATCGTCACGTGTGAGGCCTTCCTCCGGACTCCTCCGCACTTTGCTTTCTGGCTCAAGACTTTTGATGTGAGGCCGCGGGTGATAGAGGGGGAGCAGGCGGAGTGCGGCAGCGTTGTAGTAAACAAGCTCGCCAGCGTGGTTTGGTTTGAAGGATCCTTCGCCAAGTCTTCCGAACTATGGCAGCAGAGGTGGTTTTATGTTAATGAGCCGCGGGGCTCCAAGTGGGCGGCTACGCCTGCGTTCTGACCCGGCCCTCCGACTCAGCTTGCTTCATGGATCAATAGGGGGTTGGACTGGGGATCCGCTAATGAGGTGCAGACTCTGCAATGTCACATCCGAAGCCTTACCAAGAAGGGCATCGATCTTGTGAACGTCGTTCAGGTAATGCTAGTCTGCCGGATCCTGCCGTGTCAACGGCGGCCTCTCCGTATGTGGGAGTCCAATCAAGAAGGGTGGCAGACTCTTCAGCACTTTTTCGGTACTACACACGAAGGAATGTGGAAGTTAGGCCAGACACCACCGAAGACGTCGGCCTCGACTGCAATCATCCGGACACCCCGGTAAGTATTCAATCCTCGCACACCTTTCATTCAAGCATCTCTTGACAAGACACTAAACAATCTGCCATTATACAGGACTGAATAAAGAAAGTGGTGTTAATCTGGTGTCCGGCACCCCTTCTCGAAGGCCATGCGTCTGCCCTGCTGACGCGGATGTTGGTCCCAACACCATACCTGGTGTCTACAGAGGGGGTGAGAGCGGGGAGCCCAAAGGAGACGCCTGCCACGGCAAAAAGCGGGCTGCTTCTGGAGGCCAGGAGGGGAAACCTCCCAAGAAAGGAAAAATTCCATCGTCGGTTGGCTTGAACCGGGCAAGCGATGTTGATGTAGAGCTTGATGATGAGGACGAACCTCTGGCCAGGCCGTAAGTGAAGCGGGGTACTTTAACCATACCTCATTCCTTTCTTATTACTGAAATAATCCTCCGGCATATGTGCATCCTCGCAGGTTAACGCCTGGTGTTTCTCAATCGTCCTCCTCCTCGGGAGACCTTCTTCCGGAGATGATGGAGAGTGACACGCCTTCTCCGGCCTCCTCGCCTAACAGGGCGGATGATCTCGAGGTGTCATCCCGGAGGGCTCCTCCCAACCGGCAAGTAGAGCAGGAAACGAGGAAGGATCTACTCGAAGGTGGTGCCTCTATCCTTCAGGGTTCAGGGATCAAGGATGACGGCCCCGAACTGTACGGGTTACAGCCGGAGACAATGCTGGAGGCGGGTGAGCAAATTCCTTCAAAGGAATGTCGTGCTCCGGCAGCGGTGTCCGAGGACCCAGGAGTGCCGGAGACGCTGACGGACATGCTGCGACGAGCGTCCGTTTTAGAGAAGCACCGTGCCTTAATGGTTACGGTGGTCGAAAAAGTTGTATCCGCAAAGAGTGGGTTGAACGAGGCCTTTACGAGCCTTCTGAGAGGTTTTGAGGTTTGTGATGTAATGTTGCCAATTGAATAATATTGACAGAATGCACCTGTTGTGTATGCAGTAGCCCCTGGGACTCGGATCGCCTTCCAAAGGAAGTGATCGGATAATCGAAAAGATATTTTCAGGCACTGACCTTGGTTTATTTTGGAATGCAGGCTGTCTCCCCTCCTGCCGCTACCCAAAATTCGGAGGTAATCGAACTGCAGCGAAAGCTGGATATTGTAGAGGATGATGTTGCTTTAATCAACAGGCGTCTTGACGACTCGCAAGGTATATATTTCAAGCATTCCTCACACCAATGTTCTTATAATGTAAGTCTGACTCTGAAGAGAGTTTGACATAAAATTTGCATCAATGCAGATGGTGCTGCCGCCGTGGAAGTTCTTCGGGCGGAGCAGGCCCGGGCCAAGGAGCAGGCCCGGTTTATTAATGCGGCTGCCGAAAAGGCATCGGCTGACTTGAAGGCCGAACAAGCCGGGCGGTGCCAGGACAAGGAGGCCATGTCCACCATGGCGCGCGAGTTAGAGAATGCGGCTGGCCGATGTAAACTTCTTGAGTAGGAAAATGAAGCCAAAATGGCTGCACTTGACAAGGCCTTACGAGAGGCGAGAGAAGCGCGGTCTGAATCTAGAGCAGCCCGTGAGGAGATCCGGCAAGCTGGGGAGATTGTGGCTGGCAAGCCCTTTTTGCTATAGGCTAAGTTCGGCGATCTGAACTATGCTCAGCTTAACCAAGTGTGGAGTTCTCCGGACAATCTTTTAAACTTGCCGAAGAGTTCTTCCGATGCGGCGCAGTTTTATCAGGCGCAAGAGGGGTATGCAACGGAGAAGCTTTTCTGGTCGCAATTCGGCGCGTCGAAGCGCCCTCTGTTGCTGAATGAACAGATGTCCCAGTGGGCCGAACTGCATAGGATATCTAGCGCTGCCATGAAGAACGTCATAGTCCGTTTGTGGCCGACTGAACCTGTTCTGAGTAGTTACTTCGGCCTGGTGCAGCGGCTTGCTGACGCGGTGCCGTGTATTGACGCTGTGAAGCGGTCGGCGTGCATTGAAGGTGCACGGATGGCCTTCGCCCGTGTCAAGACATTCTGGGGGAAGATGAAGGCCATCAATATTGCGACGAAGAGTCCACCCGAAGGCAAGGACCGTCCGGAACCGGAGCATTATTTTGGAGACGTCCTAGAGGCCGCCCGCTTGATAGAGGGTCAGTGCTCGAAAGACATAATATTCGAGTGATGTGTACAAGGGTTGTAATAGACAACTTTATAGTTAATCTATTTTTTTGCTCAAAAGCTTGTATTCCTCCTATGCGGCCGTTTTAATGTAATTTGAAAGTTTTCCAGTCGTCGGCTTCAGCCCCCTCGTAGGAAATACGGGGGTGTTCGGAAAAGCATTGAATCACTCTTTATCCAACGTCTTGGTCCATAAAGGAGGTGATAATGCGGCGAACCAGGCAATCGAACTATAGGGCGTTAACACTTTCACTTAGCCATAGGAGTTTTATGGTGGGGCTACGATACAGCCCCTGGTATGTATGCGGCATATCGTAATATTGTGCCTTACATGTTTTGATCTGAAAAAGATCCTTCGTGTGACACGGTGAATCGCTTAAGATTCGAAAAAGTCGTCAAGTGGTTGACCAGCTCTCGCCGCATCATAACAGTCAGTTTTCGGCTTTCTCTACTGAGGTGCTCATCCGGTCAATGCCAGGGCACAATCGCAGTAGTTCTCCCTTTACTACCCTAGCCGATAGAATGGAACGTAGGGTAGCAAGCACAGGAGCCGGGCAACCCAACTATTGACCAAAGACAATGATTCGGAGTTGATGTATATAAGGCCAAACTTGCGACGCCGAAGTATGCTATAGAGCTATTCGGACTTTTATTGGAGACTCATTTGTTCCCATACCGAGCCCCTGGCAGGTTATGCCGAGGTGCGTCTTGTAACATCGCCATTACGGCCGTACTCATTGTAAAAAGAGTATAGAAGATTAGTTCGGATGAAGTTTACTGGGAGTGGAGCAATAAGCCAATGATAAATATATATAAAAAGAAGAGAAAAACCACAACCCGGCTATTTGACATGCTCGGGGTCGAGGATGGAGGAAAAAGGCATAGTACAGGCTCAGAATAAAGAGTGCAGTCTACAAAAGGCTATTTTGGACCTCCTGTCGCACATCTGCGCCGCCCGTCCTCTGAGAGGGGAGTTCTTAGCTGAAGTAACCCCGTAGGTGAGTGTGCGGATCCAAACTCCGACAGAGTCAGTTGTATATGCAGTCCTGTCGGTCACCTGTTTATAACAAAGAAAAAAATAAATAAAATGGATAAAAACGTTACGGGAATGCTTGCAGAGTTGTCCATATTGTGCTTCCGCCGATGCCCATGGTATCTGTTGGGGAACGTAGTAATTTCAAAAAAATTCCTACGCACACGCAAGATCATGGTGATGCATAGCAACGAGAGGGGAGAATGTTGTCCACGTACCCTCGTAGACCGACAGCGGAAGCGTTATCACAATGCGGTTGATGTAGTTGTACGTCTTCACGATCCGACCAATCAAGTACCGAACGCACGGCACCTCCGAAGTTCTACACACGTTCAGCTCGATGACGTCCCTCGAACTCCGATCCAGCCGAGTGTTGAGGGAGAGTTTCGTCAGCACGACGGCGTGGTGACGATGATGATGTTCCACCGACGCAGGGCTTCGCCTAAGCTCCGCGACGGTATTATCGAGGTGTAATCTGGTGGAGGGGGGCACCGCACACGGCTAAAATATCGTATATCAAGTGTGTTCTTAGGTGCCCCCTGCCCCCGTATATAAAGGAGCAAGGGGGAGGCCGGCTGCCCTAGGCGCACCAAGGAGAGAGGGGGAGTCCTCCTCCTAGTAGGAGTAGGACTCCCCTTTCCTAGTCCTACTAGGAAAGAAGGGGGGAAGGAAAGAGAGGGAGAGGGAGAGGGAAAGGGAAAGGGGGCTGCGCCCCCCTCTCCTAGTCCAACTAGGATTCCCCTTGGGAGGGGGCGCGCCACCTCATGGCTGCTGCCCTCTCTCTCCCCTCAAGGCCCACCAAGGCCCAATACTTCCCCGGGGGGTTCCGGTAACCCTCCGGCACTCCGGTTTAATCCGAAACTTCTCCGGAACACTTCTGGTGTCCGAATATAGTCGTCCAATATAGCAATCTTTACGTCTCGACCATTTCGAGACTCCTCCTCATGTCCGTGATCACATCCGGGACTCCCAACAACCTTCGGTACATCAAATCACATAAACTCATAATATAACTGTCATCGTAACTTTAAGCGTGCGGACCCTTTGGGTTCGAGAACTATGTAGACATGACCGAGACACCTCTCCGGTCAATAACCAATAGCGGGACCTGGATGCCCATATTGGCTCCCACATATTCTACGAAGATCTTTATCGGTCAGACCGCATAACAACATACGTTGTTCCCTTTGTCATCGGTATGTTACTCGCCCGAGATTCGATCGTCGGTATCTCGATACCTAGTTCAATCTCGTTGCCGGCAAGTCTCTTTACTCGTTCCGTAATACATCATCTCGCAACTAACTCATTAGTCACAATGCTTGCAAGGCTTATAGTGATGTGCATTACCGAGTGGGCCTAGAGATACCTCTCCGACAATCGGAGTGACAAATCCTAATCTCGAAATACGCCAACCCAACAAGTACCTTTGGAGACACCTGTAGAGCACCTTTATAATCACCCAGTTACGTTGTGACGTTTGGTAGCACACAAAGTGTTCCTCCGGTAAACGGGAGTTGCATAATCTCATAGTCATAGGAACATGTATAAGTCATGAAGAAAGCAATAGCAACATACTAAACGATCGGGTGCTAAGCTAACGTAATGGGTCATGTCAATCACGTCATTCTCCTAATGAGGTGATCCCGTTTAATCAAATGACAACTCATGTCTATGGCTAGGAAACATAACCATCTTTGATTAACGAGCTAGTCAAGTAGAGGCATACTAGTGACACTCTGTTTTTCTATGTATTCAGACATGTATTATGTTTCCGGTTAATACAATTCTAGCATGAATAATAAACATTTATCATGATATATGGAAATATATTACTAGAGTCAATAATCTAGATTACATATTAATGATTCTTACACCCATGGAGTCTTGATTGCCTCTAGGGCATATTTCCTTCAGTCTCCCACTTGCACTAGAGTCAATAATCTAGATTACATAGTAATGATTCTTACACCCATGGAGTCTTGGTGCTGATCATGTTTTGCTCGTGGAAGAGGCTTAGTCAACGGGTCTGCAACATTCAGATCCGTATGTATCTTGCAAACTTCTATGTCTCCCACCTGGACTAAATCCCGGATGGAATTGAAGCGTCTTCTGATGTGCTTGGTTCTCTTGTGATATCTGGATTCCTTTGCTAAGGCAATTGCACCAGTATTATCACAAAAGATTTTCATTGGTCCCGATGTACTAGGTATGACACCTAGATCGGATATGAACTCCTTCATCCCGACTCCTTCATTCGCTGCTTCCGAAGCAGCTATGTATTCCGCTTCACACGTAGATCCCGCCACGACACTTTGCTTGGAACTGCACCAACTGACAGCTCCACCGTTCAATGTAAATACGTATCCGGTTTGCGATTTCGAATCGTCCGGATTAGTGTCAAAGCTTGCATCAACGTAACCCCTTACGATGAGCTCTTTGTCACCTCCATAAACAAGAAACATATCCTTAGTCCTTTTCAGGTATTTCAGGATGTTCTTGACCGCTGTCCAGTGATCCACTCCTGGATTACTTTGGTACCTCCCTGCTAAAGTTATAGCAAGGGACACATCAGGTCTGGTACACAACATTGCATACATGATAGAGCCTATGGCTGAAGCATAGGGAACATCTTTCATTTTCTCTCTATCTTCTACAGTGGTCGGGCATTGAGTCTTACTCAATCTCACACCTTGTAGTATAGGCAAGAACCCTTTCTTTGCTTGATCCATTTTGAACTTCTTCAAAACTTTGTCAAGGTATGTGCTTTGTGAAAGTCCAATTAAGCGTCTTGATCTATCTCTATAGATCTTAATGCCTAATATATATGCAGCTTCACCGAGGTCTTTCATTGAAAAACTCTTATTCAAGTATCCCTTTATGCTATCCAGAAATTCTATATCATTTCCGATCAGTAATATGTCATCCACATATAATATCAGAAATGCTATCGAGCTCCCACTCACTTTCTTGTAAATACAGGCTTCTCCAAAAGTCTGTATAAAACCAAATGCTTTGATCACACTATCAAAGCGTTTATTCCAACTCCGAGAGGCTTGCACCAGTCCATAAATGGATCGCTGGAGCTTGCACACTTTGTTAGCTCCCTTTGGATCGACAAAACCTTCCGGTTGCATCATATACAACTCTTCTTCCAGAAATCCATTCAGGAATGTAGTTTTGACATCCATTTGCCAAATTTCATAATCATAAAATGCGGCAACTGCTAACATAATTCGGACAGACTTAAGCATCACTACGGGTGAGAAGGTCTCATCGTAGTCAATCCCTTGAACTTGTCGAAAACCTTTCGCAACAAGTCGAGCTTTATAGACAGTAATATTACCATCAGCGTCAGTCTTCTTCTTGAAGATCCATTTGTTTTCAATGGCTTGCCGACCATCGGGCAAGTCAACCAAAGTCCATACTTTGTTTTCATACATGGATCCCATCTCGGATTTCATGGCTTCAAGCCATTTTGCGGAATCTGGGCTCACCATCGCTTCTTCATAGTTCGTAGGTTCGCCATGGTCTAGTAACATGACCTCCAGAACAGGATTACCGTACCACTCTGGTGCGGATCTTGATCTAGTTGACCTACGAAGTTCAGTAATAACTTGATCTGAAGTTTCATGATCATTATCATTAACTTCCTCACTATTTGGTGTAGGTGTCGCAGAAACTGATTTCTGTGATGATCTACTTTCCAATAAGGGAGCAGGTACAGTTACCTCATCAAGTTCTACTTTCCTCCCACTCACATCTTTCGAGAGAAACTCCTTCTCTAGAAAGGATCCATTCTTAGCAACGAATATCTTGCCTTCGGATCTGTGATAGAAGGTGTACCCAACAGTCTCCTTTGGGTATCCTATGAAGACACATTTCTCCGATTTAGGTTCGAGCTTATCAGGTTGAAGTTTCTTCACATAAGCATCGCAACCCCAAACTTTAAGATACGACAACTTTGGTTTCTTGCCAAACCATAGTTCAAAAGGCGTCGTCTCAACGGATTTCGATGGTGTCCTATTTAGAGTGAATGCAGCCGTCTCTAAAGCATAACCCCAAAACGATAGCGGTAAATCAGTAAGAGACATCATAGATCGCACCATATCTAATAAAGTATGATTACGACGTTCGGACACACCATTACGCTGTGGTGTTCCGGGTGGCGTGAGTTGTGAAACTATTCCGCATTGTTTCAAATGTAGACCAAACTCGTAACTCAAATATTCTCCTCCACGATCAGATCGTAGGAATTTAATTTTCTTGTTACAATCATTTTCAACTTCACTCTGAAATTCTTTGAACTTTTCAAATGTTTCAGACTTATGTTTCATTAAGTAGATATACCCATATCTGCTCAAATCATCTGTGAAGGTGAGAAAATAACGATATCCGCCATGAGCCTCAGTATTCATCAGACCACATACATCTGTATGTATGATTTCCAATAAATCTGTTGCTCTCTCCATAGTACCGGAGAACGGTGTTTTGGTCATCTTGCCCATAAGGCACGGTTCGCAAGTACCAAGTGATTCAAAATCAAGTGATTCCAAAATTCCATCAGTATGGAGTTTCTTCATGCGCTTTACACCGATATGACCCAAACGGCAGTGCCACAAATAAGTTGCACTGTCATTATTAACTCTGCATCTTTTGGCTTCAACATTACGAATATGTGTATCACTACTATCGAGATTCATTAAAAATAGACCACTCTTCAAGGGTGCATGACCATAAAAGATATTATTCATATAAATAGAACAACCATTATTCTCTGATTTAAATGAATAACCGTCTCGCATTAAACAAGATCCAGATATAATGTTCATGCTCAACGCTGTCACCAAATAACAATTATTTAGGTCTAATATTAATCCCGAAGGTAGAGGTAGCGTGCCGATGGCGATCACATCGACTTTGGAACCATTTCCCACGCGCATCGTCACCTCGTTCTTAGCCAATCTTCGCTCAATCCGTAGCCCCTGTTTCGAGTTGCAAATATTAGCAACAGAACCAGTATCAAATACCCAGGTGCTACTACGAGCATTGGTAAGGTACACATCAATAACATGTATATCACATATACCTTTGTTAACCTTGCCATCCTTCTTTTCCGCCAAATACTTGGGGCAGTTCCGCTTCCAGTGACCAGTTTGCTTGCAGTAGAAGCACTCAGTTTCAGGCTTAGGTCCAGACTTGGGTTTCTTCTCCTGAACAACAACTTGCTCGCTATTCTTCTTGAAGTTCCATTTCTTCTTCCCTTTGCCCTTTTTCTTGAAACTAGTGGTTTTACTAACCATCAACACTTGATGCTCCTTTTTGATTTCTACCTCCCCTGCCTTTAGCATTGCGAAGAGCTCGGGAATAGTCTTATTCATCCCTTGCATGTTATAGTTCATCACGAAGCTCTTGTAGCTTGGTGGCAGTGATTGAAGAATTCTGTCAATGACGCAATCATCCGGAAGTTGAACTCCGAGTTGAATCAAGTAATTATTATACCCAGACATTCTGAGTATATGCTCACTGACAGAACTATTCTCTTCCATCTTGCAGCTATAGAACTTATTGGAGACTTCATATTTCTCAATCCGGGCATTTGCTTGAAATATTAACTTCAACTCCTGGAACATCTCATATGCTCCATGACGTTCAAAATGTTGTTGAAGTCCCGGTTCTAAGCCGTAAAGCATGGCACACTGAACTATTGAGTAGTCATCAGCTTTGCTTTGCCAGACGTTCATAACTTCTGGCGTAGCTCTTGCAGGAGGCCTGGCACCTAGCGGTGCTTCCAGGACGTAATTCTTCTGTGCAGCAATGAGGATAATCCTCAAGTTACGGACCCAGTCCGTGTAATTGCTACCATCATCTTTCAACTTAGCTTTCTCAAGGAACGCATTAAAATTCAACGGAACAACAGCACGGGCCATTTATCTACAATTAACATAGACAAGCAAGATACTATCAGGTACTAAGTTCATGATAAATTTAAGTTCAATTAATCATATTACTTAAGAACTCCCACTTAGATAGACATCTCTCTAATCATCTAAGTGATTACGTGATCCAAAGCAACTAAACCATGTCCGATCATCACGTGAGATGGAGTAGTTTCAATGGTGAACATCACTATGTTGATCATATCTACTATATGATTCACGCTCGACCTTTCGGTCTCTGTGTTCCGAGGCCATATCTGTACATATGCTAGGCTCGTCAAGTTTAACCTGAGTATTCCGCGTGTGCAACTGTTTTGCACCCGTTGTATTTGAACTTAGAGCTTATCACACCCGATCATCACGTGGTGTCTCAGCACGAAGAACTTTTGCAACGGTGCATACTCAGGGAGAACACTTTTATCTTGAAATTTTAGTGAGAGATCATCTTATAATGCTACCGTCAATCAAAGCAAGATAAGATGCATAAAGGATTAACATCACATGCAATCAATATAAGTGATATGATATGGCCATCATCATCTTGTGCTTGTGATCTCCATCCCCGAAGCACCGTGCTCGTGATCTCCATCTCCGAAGCACCGTCATGATCACCATCGTCACCGGCGCGACACCTTGATCTCCATCGTAGTATCGTTGTCGTCTCGCCAAATAATTGCTTTTACGACTATCGCTACCGCTTAGTGATAAAGTAAAACTATTACATGGTGATAGCATCTCATACAATAAAGCGACAACCATATGGCTCCTGCCAGTTGCCGATAACTCGGTTACAAAACATGATCATCTCATACAACAAATTATATCACATCATGTCTTGACCATATCACATCACAACATGCCCTGCAAAAACAAGTTAGACGTCCTCTACTTTGTTGTTGCAAGTTTTACGTGGCTGCTACGGGCTTAGCAAGAACCGTTCTTACCTACGCATCAAAACCACAACGATAGTTTGTCAAGTTGGTGCTGTTTTAACCTTCGCAAGGACCGGGCGTAGCCACACTCGGTTCAACTAAAGTGAGAGAGACAGACACCCGCCAGTCACCTTTAAGCAACGAGTGCTCCGAACGGTGAAACCAGTCTCGCGTAAGCGTACGCGTAATGTCGGTCCGGGCCGCTTCATCTCACAATACCGCTGAACCAAAGTATGACATGCTGGTAAGCAGTATGACTTATATCGCCCACAACTCACTTGTGTTCTACTCGTGCATAGCATCAACGCATAAAACCAGGCTCGGATGCCACTGTTGGGGAACGTAGTAATTTCAAAAAAATTCCTACGCACACGCAAGATCATGGTGATGCATAGCAACGAGAGGGGAGAATGTTGTCCACGTACCCTCGTAGACCGACAGCGGAAGCGTTATCACAACGCGGTTGATGTAGTCGTACGTCTTCACGATCCGACCGATCAAGTACCGAACGCACGGCACCTCCGAAGTTCTACACATGTTCAGCTCGATGACGTCCCTCGAACTCCGATCCAGCCGAGTGTTGAGGGAGAGTTTCGTCAGCACGACGGTGTGGTGACGATGATGATGTTCCACCGACGCAGGGCTTCGCCTAAGCTCCGCGACGGTATTATCGAGGTGTAATCTGGTGGAGGGGGGCACCGCACACGGCTAAAATATCGTATATCAAGTGTGTTCTTAGGTGCCCCCCTGCCCCCATATATAAAGGAGCAAGGGGGAGGCCGGCTGTCCTAGGCGCGCCAAGGAGAGAGGGGGAGTCCTCCTCCTAGTAGGAGTAGGACTCCCCTTTCCTAGTCCTACTAGGGAAGAAGGGGGGAAGGAAAGAGAGGGAGAGGGAGAGGGAAAGGGGGCTGCGCCCTCCTCTCCTAGTCCAACTAGGATTCCCCTTGGGAGGGGGCGCGCCACCTCATGGCTGCTGCCCTCTCTCTCCCCTCAAGGCCCACCAAGGCCCAATACTTCCCCGGGGGGTTCCGGTAACCCTCCGGCACTCCGGTTTAATCCGAAACTTCTCCGGAACACTTCCGGTGTCCGAATATAGTCGTCCAATATAGCAATCTTTACGTCTCGACCATTTCGAGACTCCTCGTCATGTCCGTGATCACATCCGGGACTCCCAACAACCTTCGGTACATCAAATCACATAAACTCATAATATAACTGTCATCGTAACTTTAAGCGTGCGGACCCTTTGGGTTCGAGAACTATGTAGACATGACCGAGACACCTCTCCGGTCAATAACCAATAGCGGGACCTGGATGCCCATATTGGCTCCCACATATTCTACGAAGATCTTTATCGGTCAGACCGCATAACAACATACGTTGTTCCCTTTGTCATCGGTATGTTACTTGCCCGAGATTCGATCGTCGGTATCTCGATACCTAGTTCAATCTCGTTGCCGGAAAGTCTCTTTACTCGTTCCGTAATACATCATCTCGCAACTAACTCATTAGTCATAATGCTTGCAAGGCTTATAGTGATGTGCATTACCGAGTGGGCCCAGAGATACCTCTCCGACAATCGGAGTGACAAATCCTAATCTCGAAATACGCCAACCCAACAAGTACCTTTGGAGACACCTGTAGAGCACCTTTATAATCACCCAGTTACGTTGTGACGTTTGGTAGCACACAAAGTGTTCCTCCGGTAAACGGGAGTTGCATAATCTCATAGTCATAGGAACATGTATAAGTCATGAAGAAAGCAATAGCAACATACTAAACGATCGGGTGCTAAGCTAACGTAATGGGTCATGTCAATCACGTCATTCTCCTAATGAGGTGGTCCCGTTTAATCAAATGACAACTCATGTCTATGGCTAGGAAACATAACCATCTTTGATTAACGAGCTAGTCAAGTAGAGGCATACAAGTGACACTCTGTTTGTCTATGTATTCACACATGTATTATGTTTCCGGTTAATACAATTCTAGCATGAATAATAAACATTTATCATGATATAAGGAAATATATAATACTTTATTATTGCCTCTAGGGCATATTTCCTTCAGTATCTTGAGCGTGTAGTGATGTACGCGTGGTGTAAATCCTGCCGTCATAGTGGGTGGGTGGCGGAAGCCGAACTGCTATTTCCGCTCCGATAGTGGTCGAACGTCGAAGGGAAACTGCTTCTGGCCCCCTGTGTTCGGCTGGCGAGCCTTGCCATCGTCTTTATCGCTTGGTGGCCTTCTCCCTTTGTATTCGGCATTAAGCTTGCCTGCCTGCTTGAAGACCCATCAGTTTCTGTTGGTATGATTAGCTGGCTTATCAGGATGGCCGTGAATCTGACAGGGTCGGTCCAATATCCTGTCAAGGGCGGATGGTCCGTCCTGTTTGGCCTTAAATGGCTTCTTCCATTGACCAGGTTTCGGATTGTGAAATCCGGCGTTGACCGCTGTGTCACACAATCTTTCGTTATTGCTGCGACTGTTATGTTCGTTCAGTCGTGGCTTGCCGTTGCCGTCTCGTATTTTGGAAGTGCCCGGTTCGCTGGCATTGTTGCTTTTGCGAGCGAGCCAGTTGTCTTCTCCCGCACAAAAGCGAGTCATTAGAGCGGTAAGGGCTGTCATGGATTTAGGTCCTTCCTGGCCGAGGTGACGTGCTAGCCATTCATCCCGGACGCTATTTTTGAAGGCCGCGAGGGCTTCCGCATCCGGACAGTCGACGATTTGATTCTTTTTGACTAGGAACCTAGTCCAGAGCTCCCTGGCTGACTCGCCGGGCTGTTGGACAATATGACTTAAGTCATCGGCATCTAGTGGCCGGACATATGTTCCTTGGAAGTTGTCATGAAAGGCGTCTTCCAGGTCTTCCCAGCTGCCAATAGAATTTTCTGGCAAACTGTTTAGCCAGTACCGTGCTGGCCCCTTAAGCCTAAGAGGCAGGTATTTAATGGCATGAAGGTCGTCTCCACGAGCCAAGTGGATATGGAGGAGGAAGTCCTCAATCCATACTGCGGGATCTGTTGTTCCATCGTATGATTCGATGTTGATGGGTTTAAACCCGTCTGGAAATTCATGCTCCATTACTTCGTTGGTGAAGCAAAGAGGGTGTGCGGCTCCTCTATGTTGGGCCACACTGTGAAGCACCTCCGGCGGACTCCGCTTCCGGTTTTCGGACCGAGAGTGCTCGGGTTCTATTGCGTCCGAATAGATAACCGTTATTACTGGCCGGGGCATGTCTGCGCGGTCTGTGTGTCGATTTTGTGTGTCCTGTTCTACCCTCCGGGTCTTGTTGGATGTCGGGAGTGTTCCCCCGAGCTTTTTTATACTTGCTTGGACGACCGGATGGGTTGGTATGGTGCTCTGCTGGGGCTGCTGCTTTGCCCGGACCGAACTGTGGTCGGCCTACCGGCTTATCCGATGGTGGTGTGGGCTCCAAAGCCTTGCCATCATATTGCAGGAGCCCCCTACTGTTGTGGTGGCTTTTGTCTGGGACGCTAAGGCCGTATTCTTCGGCGGCCAGGACCTCGGTCCATCTATCATTGAGCAAATCTTGGCTCACTTGAAGCTGCAGCTGCTTCCTCCTTAGGCTCCTTGCGGTGGCTATGAGCCGGCGTTTAAAGCGCTCCTGTTCTAGAGGTTCCTCAGGCACGATGAATTCCTCGTTGTTGAGGCTCTCTTCTTCCTCTGAGAGTGGAAGATAATTACTATCCTCCGAGTCTCCGTATGTGCCCTGTTCATCAGGGCTATCCTGCCCGCTTTCCTGGTCTTCCTGTTCGGATCCTGTCTTAACAGGGTCTTCGTTGTCCGGAGTATTATCACCTCTGATGCTAGTATCGTCTTCTCCTGAGTGACGTGACTTAGAGTGGCGCCGGTGTTCGGACTGTGTACCAGGAGGTCTATCCTCGACTAGATCCTCCTTGTCATCATTGAGATCGTCGTTGGTGTGTCTACCATACACACATCATACCAGGAAGTGGTCGCCCCGTGTCTAGCGGATAGTAAGCTTTGGCTTTGCCCCTCATCGTCGTCCAGACCGTCGGTGTCTTCGGAGCACGGGTCATGCGTGTTGGTTGGGTCTTCGACGGTGGCTATGAAGTGGGTGGCGGGTGGGAAGCAAAATTCTCCATCATCCGCTGTAAGGTCGAACCGAACATAGTTCGGCGACGAGCCGTCTGCCAGGGATAGGTTTTTTAGTGAGTTTAGTAGGTCGCCCATGGGCGAGTGTTGGAAGATATCTGCGGCGCTGAACTTGAAGCTCGATAGCCGATCGAGTTCGGTATCCGCGGGCTCGCAGGGTTCGGAACTCGATACCGGAGACAAGTCCGGGGTTCCGGTGATGCAAGTATCGTACGGAGTGGAATCTGCATGCGGCTCCAACGTCGCCGAATTGGTAGCCCCGTGATGGGGTTGAGTTTCCCATCTTCGGACGACTTGATCTGCTCCGGATCTAAGGCCAATGTTGTTACAGGAGCTATCTCCTGGATGCGGCCCGATGACAGGTTTAAGCCATGTTCGTCGGGGCGAAGGGGAGCGATCGCCGCGGGCTCAGATCCCTTGAAGATCAAGTCTCCATGGATATCCGCGACGTAGTTCAGGCTTCCGAATATGACCTGATGGCCAGGGGCGTAGCTATCGATCTGCTCCAGATGGCCGAGCGAGTTGGCCCACAATACGAAGCCGCCGAATACAAAGATCTGTCCGGGGAGGAAGGTTTCTCCCTGGACCGCGTCATTACTGACGATTGAAGGGGCCATCAAACCTTTCGTCGACGGCACAGTGGAACTCTCAATGAAAGCACCAATGTCGGTGTCAAAACCGGCGGATCTCGGGTAGGGGGTCCCGAACTGTGCGTCTAGGATCGATGGTAACAGGAGACGGGGGACACAATGTTTACCCAGGTTCGGGCCCTCTCTATGGAGGTAATGCCCTACTTCCTGCTTGATTGATCTTGATGAATATGAATGTTACAAGAGTTGATCTACCACGAGATCGTAATGGCTAAACCCTAGAAGTCTAGCCTATGAGTATATGGTCATGAATCTGTCCTACCCGGACTATGCTCTCCAGTTTATATAGACACCGGAGAGATCTAGGGTTACATGCGATCGGTTACATAAGAGGGAATCTTCATAGTCGGTCGCCTAGCTTACCTTCCACGCCAAGTAGAGTGCAATCCGGACATGAGTATAGTCTTCGGTCCTCGTGTCTTCACAGCCCATCAGTCCGGCCCAATGAGTAACAGGCCGGACACCTGAGGATCCCTTAGTCCAGGACTCCCTCACCTGCAACACACGAAATCCATGGATCAAATCCAACAAAACTTCATCACAAAAAACATTTGGGGGCTAATTTTGTGGGGAATTTTCATATTAGGGACAAAATAAACAAAACAAGGTTAGAAAACAAAGAGGGGAGGCTCCGAAATCGTGATCAACATGGCTCGTGATACCAAGATGATGTAGGGTGGAACCCTATACGGCCGTTCTTTCACGAAAGGAGCGGATCCCATGAAGAACACGGAGAACACGAGGGGAAAACACGAAGAAAACACAAGAGAAACACTCAAACCAACGACATTATGTCACACATATGCTAGATCCGAGTACAAATAGAGATCACACGATCCAAATCCAACAAGGGACGATACATAGGGTAACCGGTTCTTCTCCATGAGGAGGTCTTGAGGTCTTCCCGTTAGGGGTCTTGAATCCAAGTGGATCTTCTCCGAAGAGGTGTCGGTCCCTCGCGATGGAGTAGATCCGGATGGATGAGCGAGGCTCTATCTCTAATATGAGCTATCACAACGCTAACCCTAGAAAGAGGGGGGAGGAGGAGTATATATAGTCTAGGTGGGCGAAGGGGTACATGGTCCTCGGCCCTTTACTGTGCGCAGACAGACGGGGCCGGATTTACGGGCCTTCAGGAGGAGCCGGACGTCCGAGTTGGGGGCCAGATGTCCGGGCTGGCGTGGTCGGCCTCGGTGCTCTCTGGATAGATGGGGTCCGGATGTCCGGGCAGAGGGCCGGATGTCTAGCGGCTTGGGACAGGCCGGATGTCCGGCGGCTCGGGATAGGCCGGATGTCCGAGCCTTCGGCCGGATGTTCGGGCTGGAGGGCCGGTTCTTATGTTCTCTGGATAGGCCTGTCAGGATGTCCGAGAAGGAGGCCGGATTTCCGGGCCGGATGTCCGGGCTGGTCGCCGGATGTCCGGGCCCTGTAGACTTGGCCGCTGGCTCCTTGCTGCTGATGACACTTCCAGGGGCCGGATGTCTGGGGTCATGGCCGGATGTCCGGGTCCTGGGAGCTGTTCTTGACTCCTTCCGTTGGTTCTCTTCATCCGTGAACTTGAGGACTTGTCCGTCTTCACGTGCATCTTCGGGAGGGTCCTCTTGGTACCTAATCATGCACAATATCTCAGACTTAGGTAGTAGCCATGTCTCGGGTGGATCATATGTGATATCACTAAGGAAAGAAGTCACCTCGGTCTCGAGTGCTCTAGCTCTAGCTCGTGTCATAGGTCCTCTTGGCACATGGTGAGACAATGGTAGGTCCATGGGGATGACCATAGGATGCTCCGCATCATAGTGTCCATGGGGATGACCGTGGGATGCTCCGCATCATCTCCCCCCCTTGGGAAATATCTGACCTCAGATCGAAATCTTCATCACCATGGTACGGGGAGAGATCTTTGGCATTGAAGATGTCGCTCATGGAGTACTTGTCGTGTGGGATGTCAATCGACTCGAGGTAGAAGCTTGGACTTGCGTTCGTTGGGGAAGTAGTCCTTGCGAAGGTGTAGCCACACAAGATCTCCAATGTTTAATATCATGGGTTGCTTGTTGATGTTGAGCTTGATCACGAGTCGTTGTACTTGGCGCTCGATGGTGTGCCTTGTATCTTCATGCATCTTCTAGAGGTAGCTCACTCAGGCACTCGCGTCCATGTTGATGCGCTCTTGTAGTGGTAGAGGAAGAATGTCCAATGGGGACAACGGGTTGAAGCTGTAGACGATCTCGAAGGGGGACTGGCCGGTAGTCGAATGTCTTGCGTGGTTGTAGGCGTACTCGGCGACGGGTAGACACTCTTCCCACTCCTTGATGTTCTTCTTCATCAACATGCGAAGTAGAGTGGAGAGTGTTCGGTTCGTCACCTCTGTTTGGTTGTCGGTTTGTGGATGGTATGCCGAGGAGAACAAAAGCTTGATTCCAAGCTTGGTGCATAGAGTCTTCCAAAAGTAGCTCAAGAACTTGATGTCGCGGTCCGAGACAATAGTGTTTGGAACTTCATGGAGGCGCAAGATTTCACTACAAAAAAGATTTGCAACATGTGAAGCATCGTCCATCTTGTTGCAAGGAATGAAATGAGCCACCTTAGAGAATCGGTCCACAACAACAAACATAGAATCTTTGCCATTTATAGTTCTAGGCAAACCAAGCACAAAGTCCATACTAATATCTTCCCATGGGTGATAAGGAATTGGAAATGGTATATAGAGACCATGGGATTGAGCTTTAGGCTTAGCTTTGCGACATGTAGAGCATCGGTTTGTGAAGCGTGAGACTTCGCAGAAAATCTTGGGCCAAAAGTAGTTCTTGGAGAGCGTTGTGAATGTCTTGTCGCGTCCGAAGTGCCCCATAAGGCCTCCTGAGGGAGTCCTGGACTAAGGGGTCCTCGGGCGTCCGGCCTGTTATCTGTTGGGCCAGACTGATGGGCTATGAAGACATGAAGGCCGAAGACTATACCCGTGTCCGGATTGGACTCTACTTGGCGTGGAAGGCAAGCTAGGTGATCGATTATGAAGAGTTCCTCCCATGTAACCGACTCCATGTAACCCTAGATCGCTCCGGTGTCTATATAAACCGGAGGGCATAGTCCGGATAGGACAGATTCATTACCATATACTCATAGGCTAGACTTCTAGGGTTTAGCCATTACGATCTCGTGGTAGATCAACTCTTGTAACACTCATATTCATCAAGATCAATCAAGCAGGAAGTAGGGTATTACCTCCATAGAGAGGGCCCGAACCTGGGTAAACATTGTGTCCCTCGTCTCCTGTTACCATCGATCCTAGACACACAGTTCGGGACCCCCTACCAAAGATCCGCTGGTTTTGACACCGACATTGGTGCTTTCATTGAGAGTTCCACTGTGTTGTTGACAAAAGGCTCGATGGCACCTTCGATCTTTGGTAATGGCATAGTTCAGGGACAGACCTTTCTCCCCGGACAAATCTTTGTGTTCGGCGGCTTCGTACTGCGGGCCAACTCGCTTGGCCATCTGGAGCAGGTCAATAGCTACGCCTCTGGCCATCAGGTCAGATTTGGAAGCTTGAACTACGTCGCGGATATCCGTGGAGACTTGATCTTTGATGGATTTGAGACCGTGGCGATCGCTCCCCTTCTCTCCGATGAACATGACTCAAATCTGTCATCAGAGCACACCCAGGAGATGGATCCTGTTGCTGCAACGGCCTGAGTGCCGAAGCAGGTCATCCCCTCCGAGGCCGTAAAGTCCACGGCGTTGGAGCCGCACACGGATTCGACATCCTGCAATGCTGGCATCAATGGAACTCCGGACTCGTCTCCGGCTGCATGTTCCAGATCAAGTGCGCCTGCGGACACCGAGCTAGATCGGTTATCGATTTTCGAATTTAGCGCCGCAGACATCTTCCAGCATTCGCCTTTGGGTGACGTACTAAATTCTTTGAAGAACTTGTCCTTGGAGGAAGACTCACCGCCGAACTATGTTCGGTTCAAGCTAGAGGTGGACGACGAGGAATTTTGCTCCCCACCCGCCACCCACTTCATAGCCACCGTCGACGACTTAACCGACGTGCTTGACTATGGCTCCGAAGATATCACCGGTATGGACGACGATGCCAACAATGAGCAAGGCCAAGACCCACCATTCACTGGACATTGGACGGCCACCTCTTCGTACGACGTATACATGGTTGATACACCCAAAGGATCTGGCGACGACAAAGAAGAGCCAGATAAGAATAAACCTTCTGAGACGCAGTCCAAGCGCCGGCGCCCCCAAACGCCGTTCTAAGCCTCGCCGCTCAAAAGATAGCAACACTGGTACCGGAGAAAATAGCACTCCGGGCGATGCCGAAAACAATGAAGACCATGTAGGTGCTGCATCCGAACAGGAGGAACATGACGACAGACAAGACAACCCTGATGAGCAGGCTATAGAGGATGACTCGGGGGGCGATAGTTATCGTCCACCCTCCGAAGAGGAGACAAGCCTCGGCAACAAAGATTTCATCGTGCCTGAGGACCCTCTGGAACAGGAGCGCTTTAAGCTTCAACTCATAGCCACCGCAAGGAGCCTGAAAAAGAAACCACAGCAGCTTCAAGCTGAACAAGATCTGCTCATCGACAGATGGACTGACGTCCTGACAGCGGAAGAATACGGCCTCAAGCGCCCAGCCAAGAGCTACCCGAAATGCAGACTGCTACCTCAATTCGATGAGGAGGCACCGGAGCACACATCTCCCTCGCGCAATTCGGAACGACCACCACGTGGTCGAGACAGGGCGGCCGACCGGCCACCACGCGGTCGGGATAAAGCGGCAACTCAGGCCGAACAACAGCTTGACCAACCGCCCCACAAAAATAAAGACGGAAGAGTCTGGGGTCACACGTATGACCTCCGGCAGACCCTGGACAGTAGAGCAGGACATACAAGATCGATCTACGGATCGCGAGGATGTGCCTCGAGGCACAAAGACGGCTACCTATTCGGACGTTACAAACCTAACCACGCCCGGTCCGAGTGCCGCAGACGGACTCCATCAGAGCTACGCCGCGACACGGCTCGGTACAGACGAGGTACTGGATCACGAATTCCCCGAGGGATTCAAGCCCGTCAATATCGAATCATACGACGGCACAACCGATCCCGCAGTGTGGACTGTGGATCGAGGATTTCATCCTCCACATCCACATGGCTCGAGGAGATGACCTCCACGCCATTAAATACCTCCCACTCAAGCTCAAAGGACCAGCTCGGCACTGGCTTAACAGCCTGCCTGAAAATTCTATCGGCAGCTGGGAGGACTTGGAAGAAGCTTTCCTAGACAACTTCCAATGAACATATGTCCGGCCACCAGACGCCGATGATCTAAGCCACATAGTTCAACAACCTGGAGAATCAGCCAGAAAATTCTGGACTAGGTTCCTAACCAAAAAGAACCAGATCGTTGGCTGTCTGGATGCCGAGGCCTTAGCAGCCTTCAAACACAGCATCCGTGACGAATGGCTAGCACGCCACCTCGGCCAAGAAAAGCCGAAGTCCATGGCAGCCCTCACGGCACTCATGACCCGCTTTTGCGCGGGAGAGGACAGTTGGCTTGCCCGTAGTAACAACACAGCTAGCGAGACAGGCCCCTCCGAGGCTAAGAATAGCACTGGCAAGCTCCGACGCAATAGGCACAAACGCCGAAGCAATGACAACAACACCAATGACACCACAGTCAATGCCGGATTCAGTGGCTCCAAGTCCGGCCAACGGAAGAAACCCTACAAAAGAAATAATGAAGGTCCTTCCAGCCTGGACCGCATACTCGACCATCCGTGCCAGATACACGGCACCCCGGACAAGCAAGACAATCATACCAACATGGATTGTTGGGTTTTCAAGTAGGCTGGCAAGTTAAATGCCGAAAACAAAGAAAAGGGATCACAAAGTGAGGACGAGGATGAAGAGCCCCGGCAGCCGAACACTGGGGGGCAGAAGAAGTTTCCCCCTCAAGTCAAAATGGTGAACATGATATACGCTACACACATCCCCAAAAGGGAGCGTAAGCGTGCACTCAGGGACGTCTACGCGGTAGAGCCAGTCGCCCCCAAATTCAATCCATGGTCGTCATTTCCGATCACCTTTGATCGTCGAGACCACCCAACCAGTATCCGTCATGGCGGTTCGGCCGCATTGGTCCTCGACCCAATCATCGACGGATTTCACCTAACGCGAGTCCTAATGGACGGTGGTAGCAGCCTCAACCTACTCTATCAAGACACAGTTCGGAAGATGGGCATTGACCCCTCACGAATCAAACCAACAAAGACTACCTTCAAAGGAGTCATACCAGGCGTTGAGGCCCGCTGTACGGGCTCAATCACGCTGGATGGTGGTCTTCGGTTCTCCGGACAATTTCCGAAGCGAGGAGTTAATCTTCGACATTGTCCCATTCCGCAGTGGCTACGACACACTGCTCGGACGAACAGTGTTTGCTAGATTCAACGCAGTGCCACACTACGCTTATCTCAAGCTCAAGATGCCCGGTCCACGCGGGGTCATAACAGTCAATGGCAACACGGAACGCTCCCTCCAAACAGAGGAGCACACTGCCTCCCTAGCAGCAGAGGTACAGAGCGGCCTTCTCAAACAGGACCATAGTGCGGCTGCCGAGCCCCTAGACACCGTCAAGAGGTTCCGAACTACACTGCAGCAGGACAACAAGGCTCGTTAAGAGCTCGACTAGCAATTCGGCCTCCGTCCCAGTCCCAATGAAGCAAAGGCATTCGTACTACGCGTACATAATTACGCACTCGAAATTCCTTGGACATCGACGGAGGCACAAGCCAACCCGGGAACTACAGTTCGGCTAGACCGACCCCAGACACACTTTTTTCTTTCTATTTCAGGTTCATTTTCCCGCGAGCCTGATCGCCAGCCCCTTCGAAGGATCGGCATACAAAGGGGACATGCAGCATAGGAGCGTAGGGTAACCTCCATACGTTCTTCTTGACGGTATTTTTACTTATTTCCCAGGACCCACACACTGCTCCTTCTTGATCCCGGCATGTTAAAATAGTCCGGGTGCTTATCGCACTATTTGTATAAGATACGCCTTGACGTATCCATTCAGTTATAATAAAAATGATTCGCGGCCCAGTTTCTGTGGTTTTCGCTTCTTACTCCATTTCATTTCGATCTGCTTATCAGCTACATCGGTACTCTTTTGTACGTTTCATATTCGCCAGGGGCTGCTTATCGCCCCATAACATGGCAACAAAGTTCGAACACTTCTTGTATACAAGTTCGGCGCCCCGAATTTAGCATTATATGCATTGGCTACGAATCATGTATTTGGTCAACAGTTGGGTTGCCCGGCTCCTGTGCTTCCTACCCTATGTTCCGCTCTATCGGCTAGGGTAGTAAAGGGAGAACTACTGCGATTGTGCCCTGGCCCTAACCGGATGAGCACCTCAGTAGAGAAAGCCTAAAACTGATTGTCATGATAGGGCGAGAGCCGGTCAGCTGTTCGAGGGTTACAAAATCGTTGGAGATTTTTTTCCGCGTCACGCGAAGGGTCGGCACTTCCCGATCAGATGCTGACAGCACCCTGGCTTGGACCAGGGGCTACGCACTTGCTTAATTATAAAACTCCTATGGCTAAGTGAGGGCGTTTAAGCTGTATAGTCTGATTGCCTTGTGTGTTGCGCTAAACAACTCCTTCAAGGACCATATAATTGGATCAAGATTGTTTAGATCCCATAGCGAACACCTCCGTACTAATTACGTGAGGACAGAAGCCGACGACTGGCCAACCCTCAGATTGCATATAACACGGCCGCACAGGAGGAAACAATTTAAAGCATAATGAAATTACATTACAAAACAAGCTTTGTCTTTATAATACAAGGCAAAGGACAACATGAATGTATTCATTCGAAAATAATGTCCTTCGAACATTGAGCTGTCACAAGTCGAGACCCTTCTATGACATCCGCAAAATATTTCTCGGGTGTGCGGTGCTCCTTGCCCTCCGGCGCCCCGCTGGCAACTTCAACAGTGTTCATCTTCGCCCACCACATCTTGCAGCGAGCGAAGGCCATACGGGCACCTTCAATATAGGCAGAGCGCTTGACGACGTCCAGCCACGAACGGGCTTCCATTAGGCGCCTCACGAGTCCGATGTAGCTGCCGGGCATAGCTTCGGCTGGCCATAGCCGGATTGTCAAATCCTTCATGGCTAGTTTGGCCACCCGGTGCAGCTCCACTAGCTGCTTCAGCTGATCGGTGAAAGACACGGGATGCTCTGGCGCCGCATACTGCGCCCAGAATAGCTTCTCCATAGAAGCTCCTCCTTCAGCTCGGTAGAACTCTGCAGCGTCTGATACGTTGCATGGTAGATCCGCAAAAGCTCCTGGGGAACTCCGAACCCGGGTTAGTAAAAGGTACTGCCTCTCCGCATACTTGCTTTGCATCTTAAAAGCCTTACCCGCCGTGATTTTCCTGGCCTCCTGGATGATGGCATGGGCCTCATTCCGCGCAGTCTCCGCGCCCTGACGAGCCTTGGTGAGTTCGGCTTCCCGAGCCGGCGCATCATTCTCCAAGGTCTCACATTTTTTCACTTCATCTTGGAGCTCCTGCTGGATTTCCTTGACATGGCCCTCGAGCTTCTTACGGGCGGCTTGCTGCTGGACAACCTTCTCCTCGGCCTCGCCCAGGGCCTTCCTCAGGGCCTCGACCTCGGTCGCGGCTCCTGCATACATTTCGACATTACAGTCAATACACAGCGTCTCCGCTTTCCGAACACACAACAAGACATTACTTACCTTGCTTCTCCTGCAGCCGCACCCTAACCTCGCCGAGCTCGTTCTCGGTCCGCTCCAGCCTCTGCCCTCAGTTCAGAGACTTCGGCAGCATGTGAGGTCGCGGCCAACAGCGACGCCTGCTTATGCACACATATCACGTTAGTCTCCTTCACTAGAGGATTGATCCTCTGTCCGGTTCCTCTTACCGAGCACCGGACAACGTCTCAGGGGCTACTGACTATATGGGGTTTTTTCTCTGTTATTTACCTCGAAACTTGTCAACAGGTTGCTGCAGGCTTCGTTCAGTCCACTCTTGGCGGACTGAACCTTCTCGATCACCGCGCTCATAAGAACACGGTGCTCGTCCATAACGGAGGCGCCTCGTAGCGCCTCCATCAGGTTATCCGGCGCCCCTGGATGGACAGGGGCCACTGGCAGAAACGGTGCACCCCCTCCTTCAAAGGGGGCTGCCCGCCCGACTCCGGAGCCATATGGGTCTCCGGAATGGTATCCGGCTGAGGGCCAAGCTGGATGCGGCCTCTTCGCCAGTCTCCATGGGGATTGTCTCCTCCATGTGTCCGGAAGTGGAGGCTTCGCCTCGCGGCGCCTCCCGGACAGCGTCCCGGGTTCCTCCCCGGCTTGGATCGGCCCTCCGGGACAGCGCCTCGGCGTCGTCCCGGGCCCCGGGGGAGTAAGAAGGCGGTGGCGACTGGCTCGCCATCTCCGACGGAGCCAACGAACTTCCAGACGAGGATCGCTGGATTAGGTCGCGGGTCGGACTGCAATAGTATGGTTAAGTACATCAAGATAATGGAGAGAAAGGGCTGGATGTGCGCATGAATAAGCCATGTCACTTACGATGCGACCTGGGGCTTTGTGCGGGGGCGTCGCTCCGGACAACTGTCTACGTCCCACGCAGTATTGGCCGCCGGAAGGCCCTTCCCCTTTTTAGGCGCCTCCGCCTCCAGATGTGCCGGAGCCGCCCTCTTCTTCTTCCTCTCCTCAGGGGGAGGATTGTTTTCTTCCTCCTCCTCCTCTCCCCCATCATTGTACTCAGGGACAGAGGAATGAGTTTCGTCGTCTTCGGACGCCGCGTCCGAAGTACCCTTACGATGGAGGCCTCTCTTGGCCCCCTTTGCCTTCTTGGCCTTCTTCTCCGGCGCCTTATATGGCGCCGGTACTAGCATCTCCGCCAAGCGCGGGATGACTGGTTCTTCGGGCAGCGGAGCCAGACACTGGATCCGCTTCGCCCTCTCTGTCCAGTCCTGAAGGAGCAATAACAAAGGCTCAGACATCTTCCTCGAAACAATTAAGTTTAGGACACGTTCGAAATAACTTACCTTGCTGGCGGGGTGTGTACAATCGTGACCACGGTCTGAATCTGTGGCCGGAGGTTTCTCATTGCCCTTAAAGAGCAATTTCCATGTGCCCTCGTGCGTAGTCTCAAAGAGCCTCACCAGGGTCCGATGCTTCTTGGGATTGAACTCCCACAGCGGCCGGCTTCGGTGCTGGCATGGAAGGATCCGGTGAACTAACATCACCTGGATCACATCAACGAGCTTGAAGCTCTTGGTCACCATGCTCTGAACACGCGTCTGCAACGCTATCAGCTCGTCAGGCGAACACCAGTCCGGACTCTTCTCGACCCAGGAGGTGAGTCGCATAGGAGCGCCGGGGCGGAATTCGGCAGCCGCGGCCCAGGAGGTGCCGCGTGGCTGTCTGACGTAGAACCACTGCTTCTGCCACTCCTTTACCGTATCCACAAAGGTGCCTTTGGGCCAGGAGACGTTGGACAATTTACTCACCATTGCTCCTCCACACTCCGCGTGCTGGCCATCTACCACCTTCGGCTTCACGTTGAAGACTTTGAGCCACAGTCCGAAGTGGGGGTGGATGCGGAGAAAGGCCTCACATACGACGATAAACGTCAAAATGTTGAGGAAATAATTCGGGGACAGATCATGGAAATCTACCCCATAATTATACATTAGCCCGCGGATGAAGGGGTGAAGTGAAAACCCTAGCCCGCGAAAGAAATGGGGGATGAATACCACCCTCTCCGTGGGCTCCGGCGTGGGGATGATCTGTCCCTCGGCCGGCAGACGGTGGGCAATCTCTTTAGCCAAATATCCGGCCGCCCGGAGCTCAGTAGTGTCCTCCTCCGTGATGGAGGAGACCATCCACTTGCCCTGACCACCGGATCCAGACATGGTTGCTGGGGTGGAAAGGAGATTGGAACTTGGGCGGTGGAGCTCAAGGTTGGGAAGGCAGAGACAGAGAGAAAGCGTGAGAAGAGGAAGGGGGAAGCCTTATCTCCTTATAAAGGTAACAAATATTAAACGCCTCCTCACTCGCCTTCAGGTTCGCCTATTCCCAAGGGCTGTGTAAACGGCACGGTTGGGTTACCCATGCCCGCATTGATGAGAATCCCGCGATAAGGGGACACGATATCTACTTTGACAAGACGTGCCAATAAAACTGCTTCCCGAGACGTGGGGCGATGGGCTAGCCAACGGTTGGAAATAATAACCGGGCAGGCATGATACAATGTCATAAACAGTTGTCAGCGGATGGGACTCGTGTAAAATATATAAGTTCTCTCTGCGGTTGTGTGTGGTGTGTAACAGGTCCGGATACAATCATCGCATCCGAAGACTATCTTGGAGTTTGGAAAAGGGGGAACCCGCCTTGCAATGCCGAAGACAATCTGCGCGCCGGACTCCTCGTCATTGAAGCTAGGTTCAGGGGCTACTGAGGGAGTCCTGGACTAAGGGGTCCTCGGGCGTCCGGCCTGTTACCTGTTGGGCCGGACTGATGGGCTATGAAGACATGAAGACCGAAGACTATACCCATGTCCGGATTGGACTCTACTTGGCGTGGAAGGCAAGCTAGGTGATCGATTATGAAGATTTCCTCCCATGTAACCGACTCCATGTAACCCTAGATCGCTTCGGTGTCTATATAAACCGGAGGGCGTAGTCCGGATAGGACAGATTCATTACCATATACTCATAGGCTGGACTTCTAGGGTTTAGCCATTACGATCTCGTGGTAGATCAACTCTTGTAACACTCATATTCATCAAGATCAATCAAGCAGGAAGTAGGGTATTACCTCCATAGAGAGGGCCTGAACCTGGGTAAACATTGTGTCCCCCGTCTCCTGTTACCATCGATCCTAGACGCACATTTCGGGACCCCCTACCCGAGATCCGCCGGTTTTGACACCGACACCTCCTACATGAGATTCTTGCAAAAGTAGCAAACGAAGAGAAGACTCGGGGATGCAAAGTTTGTTAGCTCTCATAAGATAGTCATCTTTGATGTAATTTCATTCCCAAGGTGTATGCGTCAAACATTTAGCATATGGAATAGCAAAAGTAGGGTCATGCGCATACAAGTCTTTTATATGCTCAAAGACAATGACATTCAATTCAAGTTGGGAAACAAGCATGCATCTATGGGAAAGCGCATCCACCACAACATTCTCGTTGCCTTTGATGTTCTTGACGGCATAAGGAAATGACTCAATGAATTCACTCGACTTAACATGACGCTTATTTAACTTAGTTTGACCCTTAAGGTACTTAACTGTTTCATGATCGGTGTGAAGAATGAACTCATGAGGGCGGATATGATGCTCCCAAACATGCAAGACTCTCAGTAAAGCATATAGATCTTTGTCATAGATGGGATAATTGAGTTGCGCTCTGGAAAGTTTTTCACTAAAGTAAGCTATGGGGCGCCTCTCTTGCATTAACACACCTCCTATGCCATCACCGCTAGCATCGCAATGGATCTCAAAAGGTTTATTAAAGTTGGGTAAAGCAAGCAAAGGAGCATGTGTAAGCAAATTCTTAAGCTCATTGAATGCGGTATCTTGAGATGGCCCCCAAACAAAGGGTGCATTCTTCTTACTCAAAGCATGTAAAGGTAAAGCAATGGTGCTAAAATCCTTCACAAATCTACGGTAGAAGCCATCTAAACCAAGAAAACTTCGTACTTGTTGCAAATTTGTTGGTTGTGGCCAAGTCTTAATAGCATTGATCTTAGATTCATCGACATGAACACCCTTAGAAGACATGACGAAACTCAAGAAAACAAGCTTATCAACACCGAAAAGGCATTTGTCCATATTAGCATAAAGGCGCTCTTTCCTAAGGGTTTGCAACGCGGTTACAAGATGGGTGGCATGATCTTTAAGAGATTTGCTAAAGACAAGAATATCGTCAAAATAGACCACAACAAATATGCCAATATAGGGTCGAAGAACAAAATGCATGAGTCGCATGAAAGTACCGGGTGCTTCGGATAAACCCATTGGCATAACAAGCCATTCATATACGCCAAATTTGGTCTTAAATGCGTGGAATGGGGTAATGATAACGAACGGTAATAGCATTGATAGGACGACAATCGGAACACATGTGATATGTACCATATTTATTTGGAACAAGGATTACTGGGATGGCACATGGGCTCAAGCTTTCGCGTACATGACCGTTGTGAATGAGTTGTTGTACTTGTCGTTGGATCTCCTTGGTTTCCTCGGGATTGACGCGGTAAGGAGCCTTGCTAGGAAGGGGTGCTTCGGGGATGAGGTCGATGCGGTGTCGGTGCCTCGTAGTGGAGGTAGACCCAGAGGTAGCTCGTCTTGGAATACATCTTGGAATTCCTGCAATAGAGAAGATAACAATAAAGGTAGATTATGAGAGGTGTTAGTTTTGGGTGCCTCATCCTTGCACAAAAGGACGTGGTGCATGAAACTTGATGGGTTCTCACACACTTCTCTCATCTCACTTTTGGTGGAAAATAGGACTAAGTTCTTCTTGTCACTCATCATGGAGGCACTCAATTTGGGCTTGTGGTGCTCTCTCTCTTTTGGGTGGTTCGCTTTCTCACTATTCTCTCCATGATGGCTGGCTTGCTTGTCGGCTATCACTTGGCTAGGAGACATAGGTCATAGCACGTACTCCTTTCCCTTCATCTTGAAGCCATAGCGATTCGTTCGCCCGTTCTGGATGACACCTCGATCAAATTGCCAAGGTCGTCCAAGAAGGAGGTGGCAAACGGACATCAGAATGACAACACACTCCAAAGTGTCTTCGTATGCTCCGATCTTGAAGGAAACCTGCACCATATGCTTGACTTGGATAGTGCCAGACTCACTTAGCCATTGGACCTTGTAGGGATGCGGGTGCTTCATCTTGACCAATTGGAGCTTGGAGCATAGTTCGTCACTTGCCAAGTTATGGCAGCTCCCTCCATTGATGATGACCTTCACGAACCTTCCATTGATGCCGGCCTTGGTGTGGAAGATATGGCATCTTTGGTCTTCGTCTTGTTGATGTTGAAGTGTCAAGACCTTGGAGACAATGAGAGCGGGGCTCGAATCTTCGTCACAAAAGTCTTGATCATCTTCATGCTCATTTATGCGTCGGTGCATGGCCACTTGCTCATGGGCTTCCATTTCCTGTTCACTCATGGAGTCATATGTTTCGTAGTCATTGAGGATCATGGTGTGCTTGTTGGTACACTCAAAGGACTTGTGGCCTCGGCCTCCGCATGTGAAGCACTTGATTGAACTTGTCTTGATGGTCTCATCGGTTGGGGTAGATGATGAAGAAGCTCTCGGCTTGAAGTTGCTTGTAGTAGGAGGGCGACTTGAGGTTGTCGAAGTTTTCTTGTAACTTGACTTCTCGTTGTTGCTTGTAGAAGGTGCTAGAGTCGTTGAAGCTTGATTGTTGGAGAAGCCATGGGACTTGGAAGAGAACATGGCATACGTGAAGTCATCTTGCACTTGCCGCTCCGCCTTGGTGGCTTGGTGCACTAGCTCGATGAGATTTGAGTAAGGTTGGAAGTCGGCGATCCTCTTGATAGGATGATTGAGTCCATTCAAGAAACGTGCCATAGTTGCTCATCATCTTCCATAACATTAGCTCGTATCATGGCAATCTCCATTTCCTTGTAGTACTCTTCAACGCTCTTTGTTCCTTGCTTGTGGAGTTGGAGTTTCTTGAAGAGGTCGTAGTTGTGCCCAAGTAGTGATGTGTGGTTCACCTCTTGCCTCACGGCGCTCAATGACTTGTTCCCACCAAATGAGGACGTAGTCTTGGAACTCAAGGGATGCCATGGCGATCTTCTTCTCTTGTTCATAGTCGTGCAAACGAAAGATTTTGTCAACCTTCAATGCCCATGAAAGGTACTCTTCGGGGTCGTTGCTTCCAATGAACTTGGGCATGGTGAACTTTAGCTTGTCGTAGCATTGCTCTTGATTGTGTTGTGGTCGAGGGTGATGATGACGCCCTTGACATGGAGGGTTATAAACCTCATGTTGCTCTTGGTGAAGTAGTGGTTCTTGTCGAGCTTGTTGTTCATGTCTAGCTTGAAGAGGAGCTTGACGGGCTTGATGTTGTGAGCGTGCTTGATAGTTCCTCTCTTGAATTTCCTCGCGAAGCGCTTCTTCTTGCTCACGAGTTTGCCAGTTGCGTGTGGCTACGTTGCGACTTGTGTCTTGGAGGGCACGTTGCGCCTCAAGTACTTGAGCTTCACGCCGTTGTTGTTGAAGACGTTGTGCCTCGGCATCTTGTTCGTCTTGGTGTTATCGCGCTCGCTCTTCCTCTTGTTGGCGTAGACGTTGTCGTTCTTGTGCTTGTGCAACGGGTAGCTTGATTTTCATGATGTCGATGTTCTTGCACTCGAAGTTGCTCTTGATGATCAGTGTCATGTAGAGTATTGCGGTTTGCTTGACGGTCTTCGCGCGCGGCTCGACATAGAGTGTTCGACGTCGGCGTACTTGAGTTATCGGAGGAGTATCGACTTGAGTGGCTCCGTCTTGAATAGGACGAAGTGGTAGAAGAGCGGTTGACCAACAAGGCATGACTCTCGTCCATTCTTGCATTGCTCTCTTGTTTTCATTCATCGAGCTAGTTGTCGAAGTAGTCTCTTGTACTTTGCTCGGAGAGTCGCAGTCGGTGGCGAGATTATCTATGCGGTCGCTCAATGCTTGTTGTTCTTGATGCAAAGCTCGTTGTGCACCGAAGAGGTGGTTCTTGGTGACGTAGTTGTTCGGGTCCTCATCTTGCTCGATGAAGAGTGGGTTGGTAGAAGAACTTGGCCTATCCATCATTCCAAGCAGATATGTGAGTGGAAGAAGGAGAAGAACTTATACCAAATGTACCTTGACCGATGTTGAAGATGGATCAATGATCGCTCAAATGTGTAACAAGGAAAAAGCATAATTGGTACCAATTCTTGTCGGTTCTCACACCTACACAAATAAAGGTTATAGTGGAGCTCGGTTAGGATGGTGGCACAAAATTGATGCAATTGTTAGTGAGACTCAATAATGTTGGAAAAGATTCGCAAATTTGCAATGCAACAAGTAGACCGATAGGAAGATATGGTACACGGAAACACACACACACGGATAGATAAATGGGGTCGTGCAACCAAGGACTGAGCCAATATGTAGAATCCACGAAAATTCTCTTGTTGCACAACACTAGAGAGACGCTAGCACGATTGCACAATAGGCGGATACGAAACTTGTGCACAACCTATAAAGCAAAAATGCAACGACTTCTATCCCAAGTATGCTATTTGTATGGTATTTCTATGATATGATCCAAGATGATCGAGTATGACAATCTTAATGTAGTATGATGCTATAGTTCTTGCTTAAAAGATCTTTGCTTATATTTCCTTTTTGCTTAAAAGCTTGTTTGGCTCTTTCTCTTTTGAGCTCTTTCTCATGCAAAATTGATGAACCAAGATAGCAATTGTGTATAAGGTGTGACAACCTTGTGGAACAAGAGATTATATCAAGATATGGGTACCAAGATGATAGGATATATGCCATGAGATGATGATCACTAATGTGCACAAGTGACGTTGCCGGCAATACTCAAAGGCTAGTCTCGATGGGTAAGCGACACAAAAGTAAGGCTATTGGGTTATCAATGGAATGGCAAGGAGTAGACAAAGATGTCGTCGAAGTTACCGCCCTTGCTTACGGTTGATAGTGTCAAAATGATGTGATTGTTGTCGATGTCCTAGTGCACGGTCTTTAGTATGTTGGCAAAGATGCCACTGCACCGTAGTCGGAGTTGTCGAGGTAGCGGAAGTCGTCGAAGATGCGCAGACTTTCTTTCTAGGCCAGAAGTTCCGGGCAAGACAGAAGGTCCGGGGTCCAGAAGTTCCGGGTCGGCCGGAAGGTCCGGCGGTCGGAAGGTCCGGGCGGGGCCGGAAGTTCCGGGGGTCGCGATTCTGCAAGAACAGGAAATTTGGGGATCGTGGATTTCGGCGGAAAAACTTCGGGAAAAACCCAAATCCAAGGGGGAAAAGAAAATTTTTGGGTGGATGGAAGGGTGGGAAAGCTAGATCTACATGCCACACACAAAATCCACAGATCAAATCCAACAAAACTTCATCACACCAACAAATCACAAATTTTTTGGGAGGGCTATTTTTGTGGGGATTTTCAAAGTTGAGGCGAAGCACAACAAAATTAGGCTAGAAAACAAAGAGGGAGGCTCAGAAATCATGATCAACGTGGCTCATGATACCAAGATGATGTAGGGTATAACCCTAGATGCCCGATCTTTCACAATTGGAGCGGATCCCGTGAAGAACACGAAGAAAACGAGAGGAAAACGATGGGAAACACAAGAGGAAATCACTCAAACAACAAGATTTGATTACCCATGTGCTAGATCCTCAAAACATAAAGAGATACAAGATCCACGATCAACAAGGGACGATACAAGTAGCAAGTTCTTCTCCGTGAGGCGGTCTTGAGGGGTCTTCTCGTGAGGGGTCTTGAATCCACTTGGGGGATCTTCTCCGTAGAGGTCGTGAACTCCGATGAAGAAGGGATCAAGTGGAGATCAAAGCTTATCAAATGAGCTACTACTTTGCTAACCCTAAAACCTTGGTAGGAGAAGAGTATATATAGTCCAGGGGCGAAAGGGTACATGGGCCTCGGCCCAAGTAACTGCGTGCAGGCAGGGCCGGAAGTTCCGGGCACCTGAGGTTCCGGGCCAGGTTCCGAGGAGGGTCCTTCCTAACCAGAGAGTTGGCACAGGGGAAGCTGGGCTGGCGTCCGGGGGCGGAAGGTCTGGGCTAGGTTCCGGGCTTGTTCCGGACTAAGCAGAGAGTTGGCACGCCCGGGCTCATCTAGGTTGTCGGAGGCCGGAAGTTCCGGGCTGAGCAGAGAGTTGTCGCATGTTCCTTCTTCCTCAGCTCTCGGCTTCGTGGCTTGTGCATTGTACCTGATCACACATAGTATTTCTGACTTAGGCGGTAGCCATGTCTCACTCGAATGTAAGGGAAGCTCAAGTCGGAGAGATGTCACCTCAGATTGAATAGCACGCACTCGAGCTCTTGTCATGGGTCCACTTGGAGCTTGGGTAGTTGAGGTAGTGTCCATGGCGATGACTATGGGATGCTCCACATCACTTAGGCTTTTGGCCTAACTTGGTAATCAGTTAGTAGCCTGCATAATGGTCGGAGCGATAGCCCACGGAGGCTCTAGGTGCAGATGCCTTAGCCCGCCATGCAGCCACAACTGTCGCGTTATGAGCGCGGGCCTCGCTCTCAAGAACATAATATCTTCCCTTACCGTGAACATCAAAGAGAGCAGGTGCAAGCAAATATGTGTCCACAACAGAACTTTTATTAAACAACAGGTTATAAGTGAAATTATGGGGTTCACCACTAAGGATCTTATGACGTTTCATAGCATCAAAGTCTAAGTACTATGTGGGTAAAATAGGGTCATAAGGCAAAGGTGAAACACCCAGCTCTCTTACTAAGCGTGTGGCATAAATTCCACCATAAAATTATCCACTACCAGCATTGTTTTGCAACCTGCGTGCAACAATCACTCCGAGATTATAACTTTTGTCACCGGCGAGAGCGGTGCATATGAGGCTCAAGTCTGGAGCACAGAGTGTACTACAATCTTGTTTGCCTACAATGCATTTCCCATTCAATAATGCAAAATACTGGATTGAGGGAAAATGAATGCTCTTTATTCTACCTTACGTCACTCCCCTAGTCTCACCATAGCAAAGACAAGTTAAGAATATCTCAAACTCAAATCTTGGTGGTTCGTCGAGCGAACCCCAGAATGGGATTTTGCAGCAGTAGGCAAACCTCTCTAGAGATATGGTAAACAGATTTTCATACAGTTTAAATGGCGCCCTGGACTCACGGGGATGGAATTTAAATCCTTTGGTAAATGATTCCGCGAGGTTGAGGTGTTGGTTGCACTTATCTGAAATGTATGGACCGAGCTCGGCATTGTGAACATATTGCTCAAATTCTTCCTTAATGCCCACACGCACCATATAATCATTGCATGGCCATAAGCATGATTTGGTGGCGGCATCTCGAATGGAACTTTCACTCGGTTCAACATAAGACCGACGATCTGAGCTGCTACTAGAAGATGCATCTGAGGACCTCCTCCTCGAAGAACTCCTTCCAAAGATATTCACCGTATTCACGTACAATTTTCTAAAAAAATTGGGTCACCAAAAAATTTGTTAACAAAACTTCACAAAATTGAAAGCAACTACTCCTAGGGATGCATAGAGGCAATATCAAGCATTAAAGCTACTTAGAACTCTAAGAATTCAACATGCAAGCTCATCAACAGCAGCACCAAGAGTAACTAATTATTCAACGTATAAACCACTAAAGCAAAAACTAATTGGACCAACGGAGGAGTCACATACCAAGCGACAATCCTGCGAAACAGTTTTGGAAATGGAGCTTCGAGCAAAGAGATCGAAATCCACGGGTTTGAGAGTAAGAACACAAGAGAGAGCAATGGTGATAATTTTTCTGGAGGTAGGTGATGATGTGGGATGAAGAGATAAGTGAGGGGGCCCACGTGGGGACCAGAACCAACCAGGGCGCGCCTGGGGGTCCTAGCGCGCCCAGGTGGGTTGTGCCCACCTGGTGCACCTCCCTCTAATGTTATTTGCACAAAAAATTCTTAAATATTCAGAAAAAATCGTATTAAATTTTGAGCATTCTGAGAACTTTTATTTTTGGGTCATTTTTTATTGCACGGGAAATTCAGAAAACAGACAAAATGTAGCATTTTATTTTATTTAACTAATAAAAACAAAAAACAAAAGGTAGGGACAGAAGGTAGTGCTTACTAAATTCATCAACTTCATACCTCTCAAAGATGATCCATTAATAAGGTTGATCAGGTCTTATTAACAACCACTTTCGATTAGCATTAAACCGAAAAACTTTCATAAATCACTAAGTTACCTCAACGGGGATATGAATGTCCCCAACAATAAGAATTTCATATTTCTTTTTCACAGTAGGTAGAGGTAGTTGAAAACTTCCAATAGTGATTGTCGGAGATTTTTCAATAACATTAATACCATTCACTTGGAATTGTTTCTTCGGAAAGTGCATTGTATAGTCATTACCATTGATATGAAAAGTGACCTTGCTTTTATTGCAATCAATAACAGCCCCTGCAGTATTCAAAAAGGTTATACCAAGGATAATCGACATGTTGTCATCCTCGGGCATCTCAAGTATAACAAAGTCAGTCAAAATAGTAACATTAGCAACAACAACGGGCACATCCTCACAAATACCGATAGGTATGGTTTATCAACCATTTGCAAAGATATTTTAGTAGGTGTGAGTTTATTCAAATCGAGTCTTTTATATAAAGAGAAAGGCGTAACACTAACACCAGCTCCTAAATCACATAAAGCAGTTTTCACATAGCTTCTTCTGATGGAGCAAGGTATAGTGGGGATTCCCGGATCTCCAAGTTTTTTAGGTACTCCATCTTTAAAAATATAATTAGCAAGCATGGTGGAGATTTTAGCTTCTGGTATTTTTCTTTTGTTGGTGATGATGTCTTTCATGTACTTTGCATAAGGAGGCATTTTCAAGATATCAGTCAAGCGACACGCAAAAAGACTGGCCTAATCATTTCAGCAAAGCGTTCAAATTCTTCATCATCTTTCTTTTTAGTTGACTTAGGTGGAAAGGGCATAGGTTTTTGAACGCATGGTTCTCTTTCCTTACCATGTTTTCTAGTAACAAAGTATTTGTTATCATATCTTTTATTTTTGGGTTGTGGGTTATCAAGATCAACTGCTCACTCTATCTCAACATCATTGTCTGGTTCTTTATTTTTTTTGAGTGTCTTCGTGAACCCTATCATTATCTTTTTCATTATCAGAAGGTGAGTATTCACTACCAGATTGAGTTTCAGCATCAGAGATAGAAACTTCATTATCATTATCATTATCAGGAGGTTTTTCTACTTTAGGTTCACTAGAGGCATGCAAACTCCTATCATTTTTCTTCTTCTTTTTCTTTTTAGAAGGACTAGGCGCATCAGTGTTAACTCTTTGAGAGTCTTGTTCAATTATTTTTGGGTGTCCCTCAGGGTAAAGTGGTTCCTGAGTCATTCTACCTCCTCTAGTCATTACTCTAATAGCATGATCATTGATATTATTATTTATTTAATCAAGCAATTCTCTTTGAGATTTAGCAACTTGTTCTAATTGAGTTTGAACCATAGAGGCATGTTTTCCCACACCTCTAACATCATTTGTGATTCTAAATAACAAGTCACTAAAGTGAGCAATCATATCAGAATTGTATTTCAATTGTTTCATAACATTTGCATTGAAGTGATTGCTTTCTAATGTAATTTTCAAACTCATAAAGGCACTGGCTAGGATGAATATTATAAGGATTGTCATTGTCATTGAACTTCATTAAAGAATTTACCTCTATGACCTTAGGTGGTGGTGTATCAAGGCCATGTATTTCTTCTATAGGAGGCAAATTTTTGACATCCTCAACTTTAATACCTTTTTCTTTAGTAGATTTCTTTGCATCTTGCATATCTTTAGGACTGAGATATAAGATACCCCTCTTCTTCAGAGTAGAGGTTTAGGCGGTGGTTCAGGAAGAGTCCAATCATCATAATTTCTCAATATGTTATTCAATAGTTCTTCAGCTTGTCCAATAGTTCGTTCCCTGAAAACACAACCAGCACAACTATCTAGGAAATCCCTAGAAGCATCGGTTAGTCCATTATAGAAGATATCAAGTATTTCATTTTTCTTTAGAGGATGATCAGGCAAAGCATTAAGCAATTGGAGAAGCCTCCCCGAAGCTTGTGGGAGACTATCTTCTTCAATTTCCACAAAGTTAAATATTTCCTGTAAGGCAGCTTCTTTATTATGAGCAGGAAAATATTTTTCAGAGAAGTAGTAAATCATATACTGGGGACTACACACACAACCAGGAGCAAGAGTATTATACCAAGTCTTAGCATCACCCTTTAATGAGAACAGGCATAATTTGAGAATATAATAATAGCGAATTTTCTCATCATGAGCAAAGAGGGTGGCTATGTCATTCAACTTAGTAAGATGTGCCACAACAGTTTCAGTTTCATAACCATGGAAAGGATCAGATTCAACCAAAGTAATCAACTCTGGGTCAACAGACAATTCATAATCCTTATCATCAACAAAGATAGGTGAAGTAGCAAACTGAGGATCACATTTCATTTTAGCATTCAAAGTCTTTTCATTTTACTTGCATAATAATTTTTCCAGATCATCTCTATCCTTACAAGCAAGAATGTCTCTAGTTGTCTCCTCATTCATAAGATAACCTTCCGGTATCTTAGGCAATTCATATCTAGGATAACTAGTTCTAATAGGTGTTTCAAGATTTTCAATTTCAAGCTCTTCATCAGTTTCAACAATTTCATCATTTTCAGCGTTCTCAAAAGCTTTAGTTCTAGCAAGTTGTTCATCAAGAAATTCACCTAGTGGCACATTATCATCAAGCAAGGTACTAGCATCATCATAAATATCATTCATAGAAGAAGTAGCATCGTCAATAACTTGTGACATATTAGGATTAATAGCATGTGGTGGTGTTGCAAGTTTACTTATAACAGAAGGTGAATCAAGTGCAAAGCTAGATGGCAAGTCCTTACCTTCCCTCGTCTTGGAGGAAAAAATCTTAGTCTTAGTGTCCTTCAGATTCTTCATAGTGATAATTTGATAATAATCCCAAGTGACTCCACAAATATAGCTATGCTCCCAGGCAACGGCGCTAGAAAAAGGTCTTGATAACCCACAAGTATAGGGGATCGCAACAGTTTTGGAGGGTAGAGTATTCAACCCAAATTTATTGATTCGATACTAGGGGAGCTAAAGAATATTTGCAAGTATTAGCAGCTGAGTTGTCAATTCAACCACACCGGGAGATTAATTATCTGCAGCAAAGTGATCAGTAGCAACGCAGTATGATAGTTTTGATAGTAGTAGCAAGTGCAATGGTAACGGTAATAGTGATAGCAATGATTTTGTAGCAAGTGCGATAGTAACAATAGCAATAGTAACTTAGCAAGAAAAATATGAGAGAAATTTGTAGGCATTGGATCGGTGAATTCGGTTGCATGATATTCATCATATAACAGTCGTAACCTAGGGCGATACGGCACTAGCTCCAGTTTATAAATATAATGCAGGCATGTATTCCATAAATAGTCATATGTGCTTATGGAAAGAACTTGCATGGCATCTTTTGTCCTACCCGCCCATGGCAGCGGGGTCCTATGGGATACTAAAGGATATTAAGGCCTCCTTTTAATAGAGAACCGGAACATTAACACATAGTGAATACATGAACTCCTCAAACTACGGTCATCACCAGGAAGTGTCCCGACTATTGTCACTCCGGGGTTGCCGGATCATAACACGTAGTATGTGACTATAACTTGCAAGATCAGATCTAGAACATAGATATAATGGTGATAACAAAAACGGTTCAGATCTGAAATCATGGCACCCGGGCCCAATGTGACAGGCATTAAGCATGGCAAAGTCATAGCAACATCAATCTCATAACATAATGGATACTAGGGATCAATCCCTAACAAAACTAACTCGATTACATGATGAATCACATCCAACTCCTCACCGACCAGCGAGCCTACGAAGGAACTAATCACTCCTGGTGGGGAGCATCATGGAATTGGCGATGGAGAAGGGTTGGTGATGACGAAGATCGAAGATCCCCCTCTCCGGAGCCCCAAACGGACTCCAGATCTGGCCTCCCGATGAAGAACAGGAGGTGGCGGCGGCTTCGTCTTGTGGAACGCGATAATTCTTCCTCCTTGATTTTTTTCTGGAAATATGTGATTTTATAGTATTAGGGTTGGAGTTTGCGGGCCACCAGGTGGGGACAACCCACCTGGGTGCGCCTGGAGGGGGGCGCGCCCTGGTGGGTTGTGCCCACCCAGGTGCCCCCTCCGATGGTTCTTGGCTCCAGAAATTCTTATTTATTGAATAAAAAATCCTCGCGAAGTTTCGTTCCAATCCGAGAACTTTTATTTCTGCAAAAAAAAAAACACCATGGTAGTTCTGCTGAAAACAGCGCCAGTCCGGGTTAGTTTCATTCAAATCATGCAAATTAGAGTCCAAAACAAGAGGAAAAGCGTTAGGAAAAGTAGATACGACGGAGATGTATCATCGGTCGATGGGAGCTAGGTCGTCAAAGACGGTGTCCAATGGCACGAACGGATTCCGGTGATATAGGTGAAGAAGGTGACCAGGTCAGGAAGTCGATGGGATGGTCGAACGGGTTTAGGCCGACGGCCGGCATGGTCGCGCTGGCACGACGGTAGGCATCGCGCAGCCGCAACACATGTGTGGCAACATGGTCTAGCAAGTGATTGAGGCGATCCTTGACCTCGTCACAATTGGCCCGCTCGCGCTCCAGCCGGCTTGCCTGACCGCCTATCGTATCTCCCGCTTTCCACAGCAACATCGCCGACGCCTCGAGCATCTTTGTGGTGGACGCCTGCCGCTTTTGAAGCTCCGTGAACTCCCGCACATAAAGGAGGAGTATGGCACTGCTCTCCTCCTTAAGCTCACAGAGCTCCACATCCTTGGCACTGATCTCCGCATCCTTGGCATGGAGCTCCTGTGTCAGGCGCCTCATCTCAAACTCCATGATCTGGTGCGCCGCCATGGAACCAGGTAGAAGCAATGGGGAGATGAAGCAAAGGGGGCAAAACGGCTGAAAGGCAATGCAATCTACAGGAAGGCGGAGGGAGCCAACCGAGGAGTGGGGTGAGTCTTTTGATTTTCACCATGGGAAAACATCAGTCGATGACTTTTCTCATCAGGGAGCACCACCCGGGGTCATCATGACTAATTGCTGTCGCGCCTGCTCCTGTCAATAAAAAAAAATCCTGTTGTGCCAGCCACACCCAAGGACCAGAGCAATGCAGCGGTGGATATTTAAATTTACCTACCAGCAAGGAGAGAAAAAAAAGAGGTGAAAAAACAATTGTGGCGGCAGCCTAGCTAATCGGTGGCACTAGCCCAACTAGCTAGCCACCGTGCTTCACTGATGTACTCGGCGGGAAAGGTGTGCTTTGTTGATTTGACGACTCATTTACTTGCTTCAGCTCTAAGACCGAGGAGGACCCAGAAAACGAGTGGTAGGGCATCCCACGTCTCGGCAAGGAGGAAAATATGTGCACCACCCGGGAGGACCCAGAAACCGCGCGGTAGGGTGTGCCACGTCACGGCATGGAGGAAAAATGTGTGTGTAAAAATATACTTTACTACCTATGGTTCGACCTCGGGACCCAGCTAGTCGATCGAAAACACCCCACTAGTCACACAGCCTCATCATGCTAACGCGACACGGAGGATAGGTGTGGTTAGCACCATCTCGATCAGCCACAACGTCTCTTGTTCTAGGAGATTCATCTATTTTCCAAGCATTTTGTTAGTTATAATAACACCACGGCAAGATCGCGCCGCTCTCCGTGTGTGCCCGTGTGTCTAAAGGTTGTACTAGATGGAGAGGAGAGATAGATTGCAAACATGGAAACCACCAGTAAGTGAGTTAACGTTCATGTACGTGTTTAAGAGCCACTCCCTCTACTCTACTCAACGTAATACTGTATAAAATCAAGTTATGCGACAAAGCCAACAACTGTAGTTTTTTAGGCTATCGACATATGCTTTATAGTCCAGGTCACCGATTCCAATCTCGTCCTTCACATTTGTTAGTTTTAGGTCCAAATTTGATCAATGACAAGTGGGACCCCTGTGTATTGTTCTGATATTTCAGTGTAGGATGGTTCTTTTGCACAAACACTTTGCGCAGTTAGACAAGTTACAACACCAGTTACACGTATTTTGCAAGTTTAGGAACAAAAATGATAGCAGCATAGAATATCACATGCTCCCCGCAGCTTAGATGCTATGGTGATACGAGATTTTACGTCATTGGATTAGAGATCCAATGGCTTCGGAGTAGTCTTTGTAATTATGCGCAGTTTCCAAACTCTCCAAGGGTTTTTTTGCAAAAAAAACATTCAGGCCTTGTGTGAGCCGAAGGATCCAACGGCTCCCAGTAGCTCATATTAGGTGCTTCGCACAACTTAATTAGCCGCTACGGTGAGCATCTAGGTCGTTGGATTTGAGATCCAACACCATGTTGAAAGTGCAACTATCCCTGGGTGGTTTTGGTAATTCCTAACAACATATAGCTCATTGAGCTAATGCTATTTCAAGATAAATATTTCAGGAAAACTCAATGATTGGCATGGCATGGATTAGAAATGTGGTCCCCTCAAAATGCTAAGGACAAAAGATTGGCTCAAGCTCTAAAGCTCAAGACTCTACATTTTACTTTTAGTGATCTAAGATCACATTGAGTCCATAGGAAAAGCCAATACTATTAAAAGGGAATGAGGTGTTGCTTAATGGGTAGCTTTCTCAAAATGCTTAGTGATATGCTCCAAAAACCCTCAACCACTTTCTCATATCCACATATGTCCCAAACCAAAAGTCAAACTCGGCCCCACCGAAACATTCTATTCGGCGCCACCGAGTTCATTTGACATAGCCACTGCCACAAACCCTAGTCACTTCGGTCTTACCGATAGGGATCTCGGTCTCACCGAGATGGGATTGCAAACTCTCTGTTTCCCTTTGTAACATTTCGGCCCAACCGGGATGAGCGATCGGTCCCACCGAGTTCACAATGCAAACTCTCT
Organism: Triticum aestivum; assembly: GCF_018294505.1. Taxonomy (NCBI): domain Eukaryota; kingdom Viridiplantae; phylum Streptophyta; class Magnoliopsida; order Poales; family Poaceae; genus Triticum; species Triticum aestivum. Next base: position 199,915,186 of record NC_057808.1, on the reverse strand, counting down.
GTTTCCCCTTTGTAACGTTTCGGTCTCACCGAGATGAGCGAATCGGTCCCACCGAGTTTGCCTGACCAACTCTCTGGTTAGCTTATTACCAAAATCGGTCCCACCGAGTTTGTTTAATCGGTCTCACCGAGATTACGTTATGCCCTAACCCTAATGAAATCGGTCCCACCGAGTTGACATATCGGTCCCACCGAATATCCCAACATTCACATTTTGAACTAAATTGGTCTGGCCGAGTTTCATTATTCGGTCCCACCGAGTTTGGTGATTTGTGTGTAACGGTTAGATTTTGTGTGGAGGCTATATATACCCCTCCATCCACTCTTCATTCGTGGAGAGAGCCATCAGAACATGCCTACACTTCCAGCATACATTTTCTGAGAGAGAACCACCTACTCATGTGTTGAGGTCAAGATATTCCATTCCAACCATATGAATCTTGATCTCTAGCCTTCTCCAAGTTGCTTTCCACTCAAATCATCTTTCCACCAAATCCAAATATGTGTGAGAGAGTTGAGTGTTGGGGAGACTATCATTTGAAGCACAAGAGCAAGGAGTTCATCATCAACACACCATCTATTACCTTTTGGAGAGTGGTGTCTCCTATATTGGTTAGGTGTCACTTGGGAGCCTCTGTCAAGATTGTGGAGTTGAACCAAGGAGTTTGTACGGGCAAGGAGATCGCTTACTTGGTGAAAATCTACCCTAGTGAGGCAAGTCCTTCGTGGGTGATGGCCATGGTGGGATAGACAAGGTTGCTTCTTCGTGGACCCTTCATGGGTGGAGCCCTCCGTGGACTTGCGCAACCGTTAGCCTTCGTGGGTTGAAGTCTCCATCAACGTGGATGTATGATAGCACCACCTATCGGAACCACGCCAAAGATCTCTGTGTCTACATTGCGTTTGCTCCCTCCAAACTCCTCCCCTTTACCTTCAGGTGCAATGTTTTACATTCCGCTGCTATACTCTTAGACTTGCATGTGTAGGTTGTTTGCATGACTAGTGCTAAGTTGCTAAAATCTGCCAAGACATAAAATTGGGAAAATGTCGGATGTGGGGTTCCGGCAAAACCCTTAAGGTTCAAACTCTGGGGTGCACGCGAAGTACTTTCCCTCCTATCAATCTATGCCCTAGCTCGCTAAGATCTCGCGGACAAACTCGACGAACTCGGAACACAGAAAGACACGAGATTTATACTGGTTCGGGCCGTTGTGGTGTAATACCCTACTCCAGTGTGGTGGTGGTGGATTGCCTCTTGGGCTGATGATGAACAGTACAAGGGGAAGAACAACCTCCTGAGGTTGAGGTGTTCTTGTGCTCTGGTGTGTGGCTAAGGATTGGTTCTCGATCAGGTGAGATCAAGTTCCAGATGAGATGCCCCCTACGCTCGTGGCTAGCTCTACTTATATAGGCCCTGGTCCTCTCCCCAAATATTGAGCGGGAAGGGAGCCAACAACGGCGGGCAAATTTGAAAGGGGACAGCTAGTACAAACTATCCTGACAAAAGTGGTCTTCATCTGCAAAAGGCTCTCGTGGTGACGCCATCTTGGGCTCCATGGTGACCTCCGTCTTCCCGTCCTGCTGGTCTTCGGTCTCGTTGCACTGATATGGAAACCTTTGCCTGATGCCTCGGTAGTCCGCGCCTGCGCCTGCCACCTTAGCACCAAAGAGGAAACAAGGACGTTGCGTGCCCTGGTGCCCGCCTGGCGCCCGCCTGGTGTCGATCATCATGGCTCACGTCATGAGAGCCTCGCGAGGTTTGCCCCGCCTTGATATCTCCGCTCCTCATGAGCCTGCCTAGCGAGGCCGCTCCGGAGGAGGTCTTGCGTCGTCCGCACCGCGAGGTTTGGCCCCTCGCGAGGGTCTTGAATGCCTTGTCGATGAAGATGGGCCGTACGGCCTGCCAGCATAGCCATGTTGTGGGCCGCAGGCAGGCATGTTTAGGGACCCCCGTTCCCAGAACGCCGATAGTAGCCCCCGGACCCAAGGCGCGCTCGGGCTTGGCTTCGGGGCGAAGCCAAAGGTCAAGTACGGAGCGCCGTGGGCCCCAAAAGCCTGCGGCCTTGGTTGACACGTGGCTGTTGATTGGACATGGGCGTCTCCGCTTCCCCATGCTGCCTCGGCAACTGCCCGACTTGACAAGTCCCTGCGACATGCAAGGGAAACCATCATTACCTATGATTGTGGGAGGCGCCGGTTGGCCTTCTCTCGCTATAAATGGGGAGGGGGGCAGAGCCCCGTCACCCATCTCTTCCTTGCTTGCTTGCTCCTTTCCTCCTTGCTCCTCCGCTTGCAACAATGGCGCCGTCGAAGAGGTTCTCCGCCGCGGAGAAAGGCAAGGCCCCTCGGGAGGGACCCGGCGCCCCGGCGCCCATGCGAGGACATGGCCGCGCCCGCAAGCGTGCCGCGACCCCCACCGTGGCCCCTCGCTCTCGGGGTGGCGCCGCAGCACGCGACAGGTGTCGCTCTGGCTGCGGTAGTCCTGTCGACGAAAGGAGACGTGATGTGGTCGCGCGGCCTCCTCGACCGCGGTTCCATACGTCAGAGGTGCTGCCGGAGTTTGTTGTCTGGTCGGAGGATCCGGCCGGCAGCTGGCTCCAGCTCCCCTGCTTCTTTGCCGACGAGCTATCGGCCTCCGGCCCAGGCGGGCTCTGGCTACAGGCAGACGGTTGCTGCAGCCGGGCTTCTTGGGTCGCGGTCGAGGTCTCCGTCGCGGGCAACATAGCTCTGGCCCGCGGTTGGCAGACGTTCACCCGCGCGCGTGGCCTGGGCAGGAGGTGCACCCTCCACTTTAAGTTTGACGGTGACGCGGCCCTCTACGTGAGGGTGTTCGGGGAAGACGGTCGCCGCGCCGGATGCTGCCCCGAGGTGAACGACGGCGAGGAGGTGCTTGGCCTTGGAGATGGCCGGGACGAGGTGGGCGGCGAGCCCGCCGGCCGCGCCTCGTCTGGCTACGGCGGCTCCTTCCTTGGTGATAGTTCTAGCAGCGGCGGCTTTGACCAGCCGCCGCGCCCACTTCGAAGGCGGTAGCGGGTCGTCTCGTCGCCGCGCATCGGTGAAGCGCGAGGAGGGGTCCGACTAGACCCAGGACGTCGCCGAGGCCCTGCCTCCGTCGGCTGCTGCAGGGGCGAGTGCCGCTTTTGTTATGTTCCTCTTTTTCTTCTTGCATCAAAATGAAACTAGCACGGGCCCGGAGGGGCGTGTATCGAACCATAACTTCTTAACCATTATGCTACGCTTGTTATTTCAGTGTCGTGTTGCTATTCTGCGCAAAGATAACTTAGCCTGGTGCATTCGGGGCGCCCTCCTCCTTACGAGGAGTTTATTTCTTTGTGTCCATCGCGACTGAGTGGTCTGCGATTGCTCAGGAACTGCAAGAAATTCGTTAGGGAGTTCACTAGGAGATTTGTCGTTCACCCAAGCCTTGACCTGGCGCTTTGTATCGCGGTACCCGAGGGGCACGGACTAGGAGAGATGCGCCAGCTTCTAGGCTCGAACGAGGGTGTCTCGCGAGAAGGCAGAGAGAAGAAAAACACTCGTGAGGGCACCTGCCTAGCCCCCTCACGAGATATGCGAGACAGAGAACACGAGCGAACCGGAGTCGGAAAAAGTGGTAAGAGATGAAGGAATCGAATCAGCAAAGAACACCAGAAGCAAACTTCGACTAAGGAAAAGCGAGCCAACTACAGAAAGCAAATGAAAAGCCACGTCCGACACCTAATCTAGTCTTCAAGTCTTCTCACCAGCAGGGAGCTAAGTGCTGCCACTAGGCGTGGGAGGGAGCCCCAGGGCCTGAGGCCGGCGCTCCTGAGACTCCGGGGCGTGTACAGCCCCACTCATTATTACGTGAGAGTGTCACGGGCGGCGATTCTTCACAGGCTCCGGGCCTTCTTCACAGGCTCTGGGCCTTTCTTCACAGGCTCTGGGCCTTGCTTCATGGGTAGAACTTCCGGCGGTGCTGGATGTTCCAGGCGTTCTGGATGGGTATCCCGTCCTGTGTTTCCAGGCGCACGGCGCCGGACTTGGAGATGTGGATGACCTTGAACTGGCCCTCCCACATGGGTGAAAGCTTATGTAGCCCTTCCCTGGAGAGGACCCGCCTCAGGACGAGGTCACCCGTCTCGAGCGTCCTGGAGCAGATGTTGCGACAGTGGTATCGCCGCAGCGCTTGTTGGTACCTTGCCGCCCTCAGTGCAGCTTCGCGACGACGTTTCTCCCCCAGCACGAGGTCCATCCCCCGCGTGGCATCCTGCTACGTTTCATCGGACGCCATAACCCGTGCGGAGCGATGTTTGACCTTGTGAGGAAGGACCGCTTCAGCTCAGTAGACAAGGAAGAATGGGGTCTCGCCCGTTGGCTTGGTGGCGGTGGTGCGGATGGACCACAGCACGGACTGGAGCTCGTCGTGCTAGCCCCTGCCACAGGCCTCGAGCTTCTTCTTGAAGGTCCTGGTCTTGAGGCCCCTTAGGACCTCTGTGTTGGCGCGTTCGGCCTGACCATTGCTCCTGGGGTGCGCCACCGAAGCATAGCAAATCTGCGTTCCAAGGTTAGCACAGTAGGTTTTGAAGAGGTTACTGGTGAACTGCGAACCGTTATCGGTGATGATGCGGTTGGGGACTCCGAAACGGCTCACGATGCCCTTGATGAACTTGACCGCAGATCCGGCTGGGATGGTGCGAACAGCTTCCACTTTTGCCCACTTGGTGAACTTGTCGATGGCGACGTACAGGTAGCGGTAGCCCCCTGGCGCCCTAGGGAAAGGGCCCAAGATATCTAGCCCCCAGACTGTGAACGGCCATGTGAGTGGTATGGTCTGGAGGCCCTGAGCTGGCTGATGTATCTGCTTGGCGTGGAATTGGCAAGCTTCGCAGGACTTCACCAACTCGGCCGCGTCGTTGAGTGCGGTGGGCCAGTAAAATCCACTACGGAACACCTTGCCGACGAGAGTCCGTGACGATGAGCGGTGTCCGCAGTCCCCTCTGTGTATGTCAACCAGCAACTCCTTCCCTTGGTCACTGGAAATGCAGCGCAGCGAAACATCGTTCGGTCGCTTCCTGTACAACTCTCCGTCCTAGATACAGTATGCCGTGGCTTGCCAGGCCACGCGCTCTGCGTCCTCTTCCTTTTGCGGCAGCGTCCCTTGCATCAGGTACTCCTTGAATTCCTTGGTCCAGCATTCCTCCTGGGGCTCAAGTGCCAAGAGCAGGCGAGCTCCTGAGATTGGGCCACATGCTGGGGCTCCCGTGGTAGGTGGTTGTGGGAGCTCCTCCCGAGGCTGAACCATGCTTGACAGTGCTGGCGTCGCCGACGGCTTGAAGAGCCACTCCTCGAAGACGCCAGGCTCCTGGGGCTGCCGCTTGGACGCCCTCCTGGCGATGTCATTGACTTCCTTGTTGGTGCCCCGGGGCACATGCTGCACCTCCAGCCCCATGAACTGCTTCTCCATCTTACGCACTTCTACGAGGTAAGCCTCCATGTGCTCGTCCTTCGGCTCGTACACTTTGTTGGAGAAGTTGACGAGGAGCTGCGAGTCGCCCCTAACGACAAGGCGCTTCACCCCCAGAGCTGCTGCGGCCTTCAGGCTAGCTATGAGGCCCTCGTATTCTGCGATGTTGTTGGAGACCTTCTTGCCCTGCTGAAAGCAGAGCTGCACGGCGTAGTAGAGCTTGTCTTGAGTGGGCGAGATGAGTACTGCCCCAGCCCCTGCGCCCTGATGCACGAAGGCGCCGTCGAAATACATGACCCAGCCATCCGGCGCCTCGCTACCCGGCGAGGTGGACCAGTCTTCGTCTACTTCTAGTGCCAGGGCATCCGTCCATTCTGCCACGAAATCTGCAAGCGCGGCTCCCTTGATGACCCGGGTAGTGCTGAACTCCAACTGGAATGCTTGCAGCTCGATGTTCCATTCAGCGACCCTTCCAGCAGAGTTCGGGCTCCTGAGCACTCTCTCCAATGGGTAGGCTGAGACGACCTTGATGGGGTGGCCCTGGAAGTAGTGCCGCAGCTTGCGCGAGGCCACCAAGAGTGCGAGCAGGAGCTTCTGAGGCATGGGATATCGTGCCCTTGCGTCCCGCAACACCGTGCTGACAAAATACACCGGGTGCTCAAGAAGGGCTGGTGCGTTGGCAAGGCTTGTGTCTTGTGGGGGCCCGGACGTCTCTTGAGGTGGTGAAACTCCTGATGCCTGGTTGCTTATAGGGGTCTCTGTGACGTCGTCCTGCCGAGCTTGGTCCTCTGTCGACGTTGTTGCAGCTCCCGCGGCGCCTTCCTGATCTTGCGTCATTTCAGCTGTAGCTTGGCGCAGCGCGCCCTTGGCTTGATGCTCCTCCTGAACCGCCACCAGCGCTCCGCTGGCGGAGTACGGGGTAGCGGCCAGGTAGAGCACCAGGGGCTCGAGAGGCCGTGGCGCCACCATCACCGGCGGGCTAGTTAGGTATCTCTTGAGGTCTTGGAAGGCTTGGTCGGCCTCCGGAGTCCACTCAAACGGGCCTTTCTTCTTCATCAGTTTGAAAAAGGGCAAGGTGCCTTCTCCTAGTTTGGAGATGAAGCATCCCAACGCAGTCACCCGACCGGCCAGCTTCTGCATTTCTCTGATGGTCTGCGGTGGGCTCGTGTCCTCAATGGCCTTAATCTTCTCCGGGTTCGCCTCGATCCCTCTGTGGGACACAGGGAATCCAAGCAACTTGCCGGAAGGGACACCGAACACACACTTCTCCGGGTTAAGCCGCAAGTTCACCTGGCGCAGGCTCTCGAAGGTCTCTTCCAGGTCTTGGATCAGGGTCCTTGCCTCCCGAGATTTCACCACGATGTCGTCGACGTAGGCCTCTATGTTTCTCCCGAGCTGTCGCCCTAAGGCGATGTGCATTAGTCGCTGGAAGGTCGCGCCCGTGTTGCGCAACCCGAAGGGCATGCAGGTGTAGCAGTACACCCCACACGGGGTCAGAAAGGCTGTCTTCTCTACGTCTTCCACCGCCATATTGATCTGGTGATACCCCGAGAACGCATCCAGGAAGCATAGCAAGTTGCACTCGGCGGTGGAGTCGACGATCTGATCGATGCGTGGGAGAGGGAACGGTTCTTGCGGGCACGCCTTGTTGAGGTTGGTGAAGTCGACGCACATTCGTTCCTTCCCGCCTTTCTTTGGCACTATGACGGGGTTCGCCAGCCATGTGGGGTGTCGAACTTCGCGAATGGTACCCGCAGCCTCCAACTTGCGGGTTTCTTGGACGATGAAGGCTTGCTTCTCCGTGGATTGCTGCCTCGCTCGTTGCTTGACAAGGCGCATGTTGGGGCACACCCTTAATTGATGCTGGATCACCTCTCTCGGAACTCCCACCAACTGATTGGGCTCCCACGCGAATATATCCTTGTTTGCGCGCAAGAACTTCACCAACGCCTCTTCTTGGATGGAATCGAGGCCGGCACCTATGGTGAAGGTGGCTCCTGAGGACCCGTCCTCGTCGACCGGCACCTGCTTGGTTTCCGCCTTGTCTTGTGTGAACAACTTCTTCTTCTTTGTAGGCGCGGCCTCCTTGGCCTCGGGGGTACCGGCGTCGGCACGCTGCGCCGCCACTGCAGTCTTGAAGGCAAGCTTGAGTGCCGTCACGGCCTCCTTGGTGTCCCCCTTGATGGTGAGGACACCTTTGCTTCCAGGCATCTTCATGAGGTTATAGGCCGGATGAGTCGCTGCCATGAACTGGGGCCAGAGCTGGGTACCCGAGGATGGCGTTGTACGGGAGGCCAATGCGGGCGACGTCGAAGTCGACTAACTCGGTGCGGTAGTTGTCACGCGTGCCGAAGGTGACGGGGAGGCGGATCTGCCCCAGAGAGTGGGCAGCGCCACCGCCAACTCCCGAGAAGGGCTTGCTGAGGCTGAGCCGCTCGGGCGGCACGTGAAGGAGGTCGAAAGCTTCCACGGAGAGCAAGTTGAGGCCAGCGCCACCGTCTATGAGGGTTTGGTGATGGCCACGTGGCAGATGGTGGGCGTGCAGAGCATCGGAAGTGTGCCCGAGCCGGCGGTGGAGTCGGGGTAGTCTTCTGAGCTGAAGGTGAGGTCGGCCTCAGGCGCAGCCCAGCCAGGCGGAGCCCCCGAGCGCTTGGAAGCGGCACCAACCTGGCGGAGGAACGGCTTAATGTGGCGATCCGAAGGAGGCGCCTGAGAGCCTCCTAGAAGTGTCGCGACCGCGCGGTGCACCGGCGCGATGTAGCGTACGATGAAGATGTCGCGCAGCTCCTCCCAAGACGCCACCATGGATCCGGGTAGGTGGAGCAGCCAGACGCGCGGCTCGCCAGCGAGGGCCATGGGGAGCCAGTTGGCCAGGACCTTGTCGTCGCCTCCGGCCTCGAGGACGGCCTCCTCATACGCTAGCAGGAAACCCGTTGGGTCCGCCGCGCTGTTGTAGCGCGGCGGCATCTCCGGCTTGAATTTGGTTGGCCACCGCACCCGCCGCAGGGCGGGGGCCAGGGCTCAGAGCCTCCTGGCCCCGTCGTCGATGCTGGCCGCCGGGGGTGATGACGGGGCGCCTGCCATGCAGGCGAAGCGTAGATCGACGGAAGAGAAGCTTCAGCGCACCCCTACCTGGCGTGCCAAATGTCGGATGTAGGGTTCCGGCAAAACCCTTAAGGTTTGAACTATGGGGTGCGCGCGAAGTTCTTTCCCTCTTATCGATCTACGCCATAACTCGCTAAGATCTCGCGGACGAACTCGATGAACTCGCAACACAGAAAGACACGAGATTTATACTGGTTCGGGCCACCGTTGTGGTGTAATACCCTACTCCGGTGTGGTGGTGGATTGCCTCTTGGGCTGATGATGAACAGTACAAGGCGAAGAACAGCTTCCTGAGGTTGAGGTGTTCTTGTGCTCTGGTGTGTGGCTAAGGATTGGTTCTCGATCAGGTGAGATCAAGTTCCAGATGAGATGCTCCCTACGCTGGTGGCTAGCTCTACTATATAGGCCCTGGTCCTCGCCCCAAATATTGAGCGGGAAGGGAGCCAACAACGGCGGGCAAATTTGAAAGGGGACAACTAGTACAAGCTATCCTGACAAAAGTGGTCTTCGTCTGCAAAAGGCTCTGGTGGTGACGCCGTGTTGGGCTCCATGGTGACCTCTGTCTTCCCGTCCTGCTGGTCTTTGGTCTCGTTGCACTGATATGGAAACCTTTGCCTGATGCCTCGGTACTCCGCGCCTGCGCCTGCCTCCTTAGCACCAAAGAGGAAACAAGGACGTTGCGCGCCTTGGCGCCCGCCTGGCACCCGCCTAGTGTCGATTGTCATGGCTCATGTCACGAGAGCCTCGCGAGGTTTGCCCTGCCTTGATATCTCCGCTCCTCGTGAGCCTGCCTGGCGAGGCCACTCTGGATGAGGTCTTGCGTCGTCCGCCCCGCGAGGCTTGGCCCCTCGCGAGGGTCTTGAATGCCTTGTCGATGAAGATGGGCCGTACGGCCTGCCAGCATAGCCACGTCGTGGGCCGCAGGCAGGCATGTCTGGGGACCCCCGTTTCCACAACGTCGACAGAAAAGGCTAGATTTTTATTTGGTCAAGTAGTCTAATCACCCCCCTCTAGACATACTTTCGATCCTACAAGTGGTATCAGAGCTACGGTCTCCATTTGCCTGGATTTCCATAGCTTTTGGTGATCATAGCCTTGGTTTCATGACCTAGGATAGTATGGCGTCTAGCGAGGGAAATTACCACCGTAGAGGTCATTACTTTGATGGTACTAATTTTGCTAGTTGGAAGCACAAGATGAAAATGCATATTCTTGGACATAACCCCGCCGTTTGGGCTATTGTGTGTATTGGCTTGCAAGGTGAATTCTTTGATGGGAGAGAACCGAACCATGAAGCTACCGCGGAAGAGTTGAAGATGCTGCAATACAATGCTCAAGCTTGTGATATTCTCTTCAACGGATTGTGCCCCGAAGAATTCAACAAAATCAGCCGTCTTGAGAATGCAAAGGAAATTTGGGATATTTTGATTGATATGCACGAGGGTACCGACTCCGTCAAGGAATCCAAATTGGATGTGCTTCAAAGTCAACTTGACAAGTTCAAAATGAAGGATGGTGAATGTGTCGCTGAAATGTACTCTAGGTTTGCTCTCATCACAAATGAGATTGCCGACTTAGGAAGTGAAGAGATGACCGATAGATTCAAGAAGATCTTAAGAGCCTTGGTTGGAAAATATGATACCGTGTGCACATTGATCCAAATGATGCCCAATTACAAAGATCTCAAACAACGGAAGTCATTGGAAGAATTGTTGCTCATGAGATGTCACTTAAGGATAAGGAAGAGCTCCACAACAAGTCAAGTGGTGCTTACAAAGCCTCATGTGATGCTTCCACATCATCAACTGAGAAACAAACCCTCAATGAAGAATTGAGCCTAATGGTGAAGAATTTCAACAAGTTCTACAAGAGTAGAAGCAAGGAAAGAAGTTCCAAGTCAAGATCTTACAATGACAAAAGATCTTCAAGTCGTGAACGAAATTGCTACAATTGTGGAAGACCCGGACACTACTCCAATGAGTGTACGGCTCCCTACAAAAGAAGAGAAGATTCTCCCAAAAGAAGAAGTAGAAGAGAAGAATCACCACCAAGAGAGAGAAGGAGTAGAGATGACCGTTATGAACGAAGAACTTCTCGTAGAAGCAAAGATTCGGAAAGGAAGGACAAATCATCAAAGAGCTACACAAAACGAAGACATCAAGCTCATGTTGGTGAATGGGTATCCGGCTCCGACTCCGACCATCACTCCGAAAGAAGTTATCACTCCGACTCCGAATATACTCAAGATGAAGGTGTTGCTGGTCTAGCACTTGTTTCAACCAACTCCTACGACATATTTGACTCACCAAGTGAAGGAATTGGAAGATGCTTCATGGCTAAAGGCCCAAAGGTATCACACCCTGAGTATGTTGATTTCAATAGTGATGAAGATGATTTGCTAGGAGATGATGATTTACTTGTTGACAACTCTAGTTATGGAAACTATGATGAATTTTCTATTAATACTGCTAATCAAGATAAAATGAATGACGATGATAAGAAGGAGATTGAGCGTCTAACTAAAGAACTAAATACTCTTAAGTTAGCTCATGAAACTACCTTGGAAGATCATCGAGAACTTTTAAAGACTCATGAGAAGCTATGCTTTGAAAAGCTCAACCTTGAGCAAGAGCATGAGTTCTTAAAAGCAATCAATGATGATCTTCGCAAGAAAAGTTCTTATTACATTGCCAAGCGTTTACTTTTGTCTACTTACATGCCACAAGTAAAATCTAGCAACAAGTGTAAGAAAGATTCTTCATCTAGTAGTAACAATAATCATGCTAAAACCAATGTTGTTGCTTCTAGTAGTTCTCTTGATTCCACTAATGATTCTCTTAGCCAAGTTACACTTGAGCAAGAAAATAGCTTATTGAAGGGAATTATAGAGAAAGGTGTTTACAAGAGCCTTGCCGGAAGTAAGCAATTTGAGGAAATTGTACACAAGCAAGGAAGGCACCGGAAGAATCAAGGTGTTGGTTTTGAATGAAAGTTCAATGCCAATGGAGTTGAGTGGGAAGAAGATCAATACCCCAAGATGAAGTTTGTTCCTCAACAAGAGAAGTATGATCCTACTTCTTTCCAAGGAACACAAGCTCAAGATGATCTTCCACCACAAGACCACCAGAAAAAAGGCAAGGACAAGCTTCAAGAGGAGATTGATGCATTTGAAAAAGCTCCCAAGGCCTTGGTCAAGTGGGTTCCCAAGACTACATCAAGTATGACTACAACTCCAAGGATTCCCATCAAGATGATGTTGATCCTGAAGAGGAAGAACTAGAGAGTTCTTGAGGGTGACTCCACCGACATACTTCACTCATATCTTTTGGCAAGGACATGTGCAAACAACTTCCACATCTTGCACTAGTTCAAGGATTCACAAGCCCTCTTGTTGGTAAGATAAGGGACAGGGTAACCTAATGCTTTCATGGACATCATCTTGTGTGCACATCACTCTATGTCTATGGATATCCTTGTTTGTTCCTTGTGGGACTAACCCGTGTATGTATTGAAAGTGCAACTCACTCCAATGGATTGTTCCAAATGATCTACATCAACATTGAGCATCCACATCTTCAACACCTACATGATGTCATCATCGACAAAACCCAAGGTTAGTTCATCCCTCTTAGGGGGATATCACATCTAGGGGGAGCTTTACTCTAATAAATTGAGCTAAAGCAACTCTAATGATGTGAACACAACAATGCTTTATGTAAAAGTGGTAACCCCACTTGTGCTTAAATGATGAGTATGACCTATAATCAAATGTTCTCATTTGACTCCTAAGTCAATATACTCATATATAGATGACCTAGTCATCGCCAAATTGCTTGATAGATGCTAGAATGTTTTTGCATGCTTTGTCACATATTTCATTTGCCATTTTATTGTGTGAGCATGTTGATTGCATATTTTACTCATTCGAGGACATCCATTTGATGCTTTGATTGTTTGGCGTTTTCTCTTTTGCCAAATGGATGGACAAGAATGCCTAAGAACACCCTCTAGCTATCTATGCTTTTCTCATCTCAAACTCTATTCATGCTACATCACAAAGTTTGATCAAGTCACATTCGAACCATTCTGTGTGAGGAGCACTCGGAGTCCCCGATTCGTCATAGACTTAAACTTCCAAAACCTCTTTGTGCATTTCGGTATGACCGAGTCATCCACTTCAGTCACGCCGAGTTCACTAAGTTGATTTAGGTTTTCCATCTCGGTGCAACCGATTTGAACTTTTCGGTCACACCAAGTTGCAGTAACCGCTTGCGATTCTGCATCTCGGTGCCACCGAGTTGTTCCACTCGGTCACACCGATAGGGTCGGGATATATAAACCCACGCGTGAGATTTTGGAAATTTCTTCAAACTCCTCAGCCTGCGCGTGTCCTGCTCTGCCTCCTCGGGTCTCCGGATTGTCTCCTCGCTGCCAGCGACCTCCCGCCACTGGTTTCCGTCGCCGTCAACGGAATTCTGCTCCGCCGTTGTCGCCGTAGCAAACTCCCGCCGAACTAGGGTATGGGTTTGACTCTTTGTGCTATTTCCTTACTCCGATTCATAGCATTGCTTTGCCATGATCTTTACCACGTATGAAAACAATCTATCCACAGAAAACATCCTTTAGGTTAGATTTGATTAGAAAATTTAGGGTTAGGTCTCCGCCGAACTCATCTCGGACCGACCGAGTTGAAGAAATCGGTTTCACCGATTTGGCTTAGGCCATTGCACATGCCTTTTCGGTCTGACCGAAAACTGCAAATCGGTGTGACCGAGTTCGACTCTCTGTGAAACCCTAGCAATCTCGGTGCCACCAAACTGTGACTCGGTCTAACCGAGTTCACTAGTTTAGGTTCCAAAATTGCTTCGGTATCACCGAGTTTAACAAATCAGTAGCTCCAAAATGCTTTCTGTGGAGAACTAAAACTAAGTTTTTGAGTCATCTGTTTTGCAAAAACTCTGCACTTTGTGATGCTCATCCACTCTACCTCATCTACATCTATTCACATGGTTTGGTGTCAGTGTGATTGCTAAGATGTCTGACCAGAGTGACAGCCAGAATAGATCTGAAGAACAAGTGCATTTGAGTGAGGGCTCTGATCCCTCAAGCAGCTATGATGAGGGCAGCAGGAGCACACCAAGTAACTTGCCCAAGGCAGCCACTAGAACAAGGAAGAAGAGAACCTCAGACTCTGAGGATGAGGACTATGTGGCTGTTGAGTATGAGGCCACCTCAAGGAAGAAAGTGCTGAAGAAAGAGTATGGCACAGCTGCTGCAACTAAGCTAGGGTTGCATAAGAAGGCACGAGCAAAGAGAGTCCCAATATCTAAGGCCAGGGCCTCCACTCAGGAACCCTCCAAGTCAACTGGAGGAGAGGATGCTACTGAGGATAAGAAAAAGAAGGAGAGAAAGAGGGGAAGATGGTGTAAGAAGGTGGACCCCATGGCTGAATTTGAGAAGCATTCTTCTGATGAAGAAGAGGAAGAGGATGCTGCACCAGCACCCAAGTCTCAGAAGCTTATGGGAGATGCTATCAAGTCAGGGGCTGCAACATCAAAGCCCAAAACTGCTCCCAAAGCAACAGCTCAAGCTCAGAAGCCCAATAAGCCAAAGAGAAGCACTAGGAACATTCCTGCTGAAGAGAAGAACAAGGCCCCAGTGCCTGAAGTTGAAGAAGAGGATGATGAAGCCCTAGTGCTAAGAAAACTGAAACCCAAGATTCCAGACCACAATCATACTCATCCTGTGGCTGAGGACATGCACATCAGGAAAGATGCAGGACTAATTGGAGACAGTCTGATCCCTATGCTGTGAGGAGGAGGACTGAGTTGACTGCAGGTTTCACACTAAAGAACAACAAGACTTCTATGAGACTATTCTGCTTGACAAGAAGCCAATTGTCTGTGACATGAGATGGGTTGATTGGGAATACATCAAAGAGAAGGAAGATCACTTCCCTCTCTTCAAAGCATGTGGTGTTGACAAGTTGTTGGGAAGAAGCTCACAAAATGGAATGATGAGCTAATCATGCAGTTTTATTCCACTGCTCATTTCTATCGAGATGGGAGGATAGTATGGATGTCTGAAGGTACAAGGTACCAATCAACTGTTGAAGAATGGGCCAAGTTGATCAATGCCCCAGAAGAGCATGAGAATGACTTGGATGTGTATGCCAAGAAGAAGAAAGACCACAATTATATGGCAAACATGTACAAAGAGATCCCAGATAAAGCTTTGGAGACACACAAGCTTGGATCTGTGCACTATTTGTTGTCTGGTCTACCCACTATCAACACCATCTTAAGGCATACTTTGCTACCCAAGTCTGGAGATCACAATATGATTAGAGGACATTCTATCAACTTGCTACAAATCTTTGATGTCCCTCAAAAATTCAAGGTCATGAGTCTGATTGTAGAGACAATCAAGAGGACAGCTGCTGACCAAAAGAGATCTTGTGGGTATGCTCCACATATTCAGGTGCTCATCAACTCAAAGATGGGCACAAGCACTTACTTATTGGACAAGGAGCATCTACCTCTGTATCCTGAATTTGAAGACAACAAAGTTGTGATGAATGAGGATGAACCTTCATCAGCCCAAGCACAAGAGAAGAGAGCTAAAGCTAAGGCAGAGAAAGCTGCAATGATGCCAAGTGTAGAGGAAGCATCTCAGGTGTTCCTGAAGAGCAAGAAAGATCAACTAGCATATCTGATCCAATCTACTTTGAGGATTGAGAAGGGCTTGGCCACCCTGACTCAGAATCGGGAGAGCTTGGAGAGGATCATCGAAACAAAATTTTATGATCTTGATCAGTTGAGCAGCTTCAGGAGGAAGCAGAAGAGAGGAAAGGGAAGGCAACTACAGATGCTTTTCAGTGAGTGCCGAGAGGTTAGAGGTCTGCTGCAGTGCCAATGCTAGATACTAGAGCTACGTCGTCAGCACCAGCAGCTACAACTTCAGTGCCACCTCCAGCAGCCACTCCACCAGCTCCAACTACATCAACCGATGCCTTCGTCCTTGGAGTTCTCTCTACACCACCTCCCGAAGACCAAGCCTGAGAGACGCATAGCACTATGCATTTTCAAACTTTTTGGTAACTTGTTGCCAAAGGGGGAGAAATGTATAGATCATAGGCTTCGAGAGAGTGTGTTTTGCTTCTTTGTCTCTCTTGCTTTTGGTTGAACTTTTTGTGTGCTTGGTTGATACTCTATGTCTGTGTGAGATACTTGTTTGATCATGTGTTTGATCATATGCTACTTTAATGCTTGCATGGATGATATTACTTCTTATATCCCATATATGATCATTCACTTTGCTTGGTGATGAGTGCATGCTTTTAATTTCTATCATTTTGAGCGGTCCACCAAGATGTATGTGACATGGAAGAGTAACCCATGATCCTAATCGATTGTGCATTTGCATTCAAAAGCAAATTTTAAATAATGCACAAATTTAGGGGGAGCTATTTCTTATCACATACTTCTCAAAGCGACGATGTAATTCAATCTTATGATAATTTGTTGAAGCTTTGATCTATATGTTGTCATCAATTACCAAAAAGGGGGAGATTGAAAGTGCAACTATCCCTGGGTGGTTTTGGTAATTCCTAACAACATATAGCTCATTGAGCTAATGCTATTTCAAGATAAATATTTCAGGAAAGCTCAATGATTGGCATGGCATGGATTAGAAATGTGGACCCCTCAAAATGCTAAGCACAAAAGATTGGCTCAAGCTCTAAAGCTCAAGACTCTACATTTTACTTTTAGTGATCCAAGATCACATTGAGTCCATAGGAAAAGCCAATACTATTAAAAGGGGATGAGGTGTTGCTTAATGGGTTTTTTGCTCAAAATGCTTAGTGATATGCTCCAAAAACCCTCAACCACTTTCTCATATCCACATATGTCCCAAACCGAAAGTCAAACTCGGCCCCACCGAAACATTCTATCCGGCGCCACCGAGTTCATTTGACATAGCCATTGCCACAAACCCTAGTCACTTCGGTCTTACCGATAGAGATCTCGGTATCACCGAGATGGGATTGCAAACTCTCTGTTTCCCTTTGTAACATTTCGGCCCAACCGAGATGAGCGATTGGTCCCATTGAGTTCGCAATGCAAACTCTCTATTTCCCCTTCGTGACGTTTCGGTCTCACCGAGATGAGCGAATCGGTCCCATCGAGTTTGCCTGACCAACTCTCTAGTTAGCTTATTACCAAAATGGGTCCCACCGAGTTTGTGTAATCGGTCTCACCGAGATTACGTTATGCCCTAACCCTAATGAAATTGGTCCCACCGAGTTGACATGTCGGTCCCACCGAATATCCTAACGGTCACATTTTGAACTAAATCCGTCTAACTGAGTTTCATTATTCGGTCCCACCGAATATCCTAACGTTCACATTTTGAACTAAATCGGTCTGACCGAGTTTCATTTTTCGGTCCCACCGAGTTTGGTGATTTGTGTGTAATGGATAGATTTTGTGTGGAGGCTATATATACCCCTCCACCCACTCTTCATTCGTGGAGAGAGCCATCAGAACATGCCTACACTTCCAGCATACATTTTCTGAGAGAGAACCACGTACTCATGTGTTGAGGTCAAGATATTCCATTCCAACCATATGGAACTTGATCTCTAGCCTTCTCCAAGTTGCTTTCCACTCAAATCATCTTTCCACCAAATCCAAATCCGTGAGAGAGAGTTGAGTGTTGGGAGACTATCATTTGAAGCACAAGAGCAAGGAGTTCATCATCAACACACCATCTATTACCTTTTGGAGAGTGGTGTCTCCTAGATTGGTTAGGTGTCACTTGGGAGCCTCCGTCAAGATTGTGGAGTTGAACCAAGGAGTTTGTACGGGCAAGGAGATCGCATACTTCGTGAAGATCTACCCTAGTGAGGCAAGTCCTTCATGGGCGATGGCCATGGTGGGATAGACAAGGTTGCTTCTTCGTGGACCCTTCGTGGACTCGCGCAACCGTTACCCTTCGTGGGTTGAAGTCTCCATCAACGTGGATGTACGATAGCACCACCTATTGGAACCACGCCAAAAATCTCCGTGTCTACATTGCGTTTGCTCCCTCCAAACTCCTCCCCTTTACCTTCATGTGCAATGTTTTACATTCCGCTGCTATACTCTTAGACTTGCATGTGTAGGTTGTTTGCTTGACTAGTGCTAAGTTGCTAAAATCTGCCAAGACTTAAAATTGGGAAAAGGTTAGATTTTTATTTGGTCAAGTAGTCTAATCACCCCCCCTCTAGACATACTTTCGATCCTACACATGTGTGTAGTATTTGTACTTTCCGCGCAATTCCCAAACTCTTTGAGGCCTATATTGCAAAAACATTCAAACCTCCTACTGCGAGCCATTAGATCTCCCAGGAACTCGTATCACCATAGAATTTACGGTGTGGGAGCACCTCATATTCTCCCATGCGAGAAAACATCAGGTGCTCTCGTAGCTTGGATGCTACGGTGATACGAACTTTGAGGTCGTTCGATCTGAGGTCCAATGGCATCTGAGTAGTCTTTGTTCCTGTGAGCAGTGGCCGAACTCTTTGGGGGATTTTCCACAAAAAACATTCGAACCACCAAGGGTTTGTTGGATCTCAGATCCAATGGCTCCGAGGAGTTTCTATCACCACAGCATCTAACGTGTGGTCGCACGTGATATTCTTACATACAAGAGAATATGAGGCCCTCCCTCATCTTAGATGCTACAGTGATATGAGCTTCGAGGTCGTTGGATATGGGATCCAAGGGCATCTGAGTAGTTTTTGTACTAATTGTGTGCAATTCCCAAACTCATTTAGGTTTCTTGTAAAAATATTAAGACGTCTTGTGAGCCGCTATATCTCAGATCTACAAGTTCCAAGGAACTCGTATCAGCATATAGCATCTAATGTCTGGGGGCACATGATATTCTCCGGTTGTGAACAACCCATCGGTGATTGGGAGGGTGGGACAAATATAATTTTCAAAAAATATAATCTAAACAATCCTATTGAGAGCTTCACAATTTTATCTAAGGTCGAGGGGTTACCCCCCGACAATCTACATAGCTCCGTCTATGCAAGAGGTGTAGTGGGAGCATCTATGTGTGAGAGAGATGACGCGAGAAAGCAAGGTCAATCAAGTCATTTATAGAGGGAGAGATTGATGATGGGAAAATGGCAAGCGTGTAGACACGCGTCCACGTCATTGATACAGAGTGAATAATTTAAATGTGTAGATGCATACAATAAAAATAGGATCAAACATTGCAGGTGCTTTATTCCAGAACTCTTACATTTACATAATAGATCTGTTAATTACATCTCCGTAGAGAAAACCCCTGATTAGGAATTCCAACATATCTATTACATAGCATCACAACACATGAGTACTGCAAAATGTAGAAATAAAACAAGACTACAAAATGTAGAAATAAAAGTCCTCCTCGCTGTCTTCGACGTCGGTGTACTCGGGGGGGGGGGGGGGGGGGGCTTGAACTTTGGCTATGCTAACATATGCGTTGCATAACATTCATGATTTGACAATGTCCATTCATATAGCATGTTCATGCCTAGCTCATTAACCATCGCGAACATATGGTGGTTGTCCTTTTTAGTCATATGAAAATCTATTTAATGGTTAACTAGCCGGGCTAACGGGCGTGTGTGCAATATAGGGTATAACTATTTTCATGAGTTAATTTTGACATGCATGTGATTTTTGTGTGCATGCCTGAAATGGTGGAATATTTGGTTCACTTTATAGCAATCTATATAGCGTTGCACTGAGCCATCATATGCAAGGGCTATATGAAATCTGGTGGTGACATATTCAATTGCACTATGCTATGTTTAGTGCAATCAGAGATCGAGTGAGTGTGGCCTAGTGTACACTCGAATTTTAAAGACAATACACCGAGATATCGTGTGGCGAAGTTGCAGTGAGGGCTGGAGGGAGATAGTTAGGTGAGAGAGTGGCCTAGATAGACTTTGTGTGTGCGCGCATGGTGAAGGTGTTTTACAAAGGCAATGTATGTGTGTTGGGAGAGAGGGAGGGATTGTCATGGAGGGCACGACGAGGTTGTGTGTGAGAAATATATTTGTTGAGAGTGTGAGGGTGGGTGTGACATAAATGGAGACCGAAATGTGAAGAGAAATAATGAGCGTGCATGTGTCGGATACCAATAGCTCTATTAACAAAGAAATGTAGATCGATCGATACATGAAGTATGTGTAGTGGGGGGGTCGATGGAGATACCTAAACACAACATTTGCATGTACATAGTACTAGACTTAATATTCATGTTTTAGTATACAGTGCGTTTTAAATATTGAATTGAGGACCATGCATGGCTTAAATTTTATTTTGGAATCCGTGTCATACATGCATGGTTTGGAAAAATAGATGCACTATACTTACTAGATTGTTGTTGTATTTGTGTGTGTGTGTGTGTGCATATGCTTGAATACATACAAAGTTTTCTCACCACCATACCGTTCATCTTTTAAATTTGAATTTGCAATGGAAAACTTACTGTGGACACCATGAAATGTGAAATCCATGTTGAGACCACTATATCACAAAATCACTCTAATTCAAGAACTCGTCATAAATCAATTACCGTGCCTTTTGGAATGACCACTTATTTGCAAGGAAAATACGGGCATTGTAATACATATAGATTCGTTTGGCAATTTAAAAAAAGATTCCTTTTGCATTCTCGAATGGTAGCACCCGATGGGGTACCAGCCAGACCCGGGCTCGTGTCCTGCTGGTGGCGTGCGTGGTACGCACATTAGCCAACCCCAACCAAAAGAACCGCGATATTAAACTTCGTGCCTCCACTCGAGCCTCCGCATTTCGAGTAAAAATATCTGGCAGCCAGAATTCTAGCCCTAGGAAATTCCCCTCATGTCCCCGGTCCATAGTGACTACCGATGAACAATGGAGGGATGCTTTAGTAACCTGCCCATGTTACCTACTGTGCCGAGCACGGTTCAATTCCCTCGGTCGCTGTTACCCGTGGTCACCCATCAAGTCCGTTTCCTAGTACTAATAGTACTACACCAGGATGAGCACGGAATGGAGCTCCATTTGTTCGTGCCTACTAGAGTTACTATATTAGGCAATGCACTGGTAAGGAGGGATTATCCTTTTACTCTCCAGATATAACTTGTCTAAAGTCTAACTAATTAAAATGTTTTGCCAAACCTTTCTTAAGAAATGTTAACATCTACAATAGTAAAGATGTATCGCTTGAAATTTTATTTCATGATGCAGGTTATGATATTGTTTCGAATCCTGGATTTTAAATTCCAGAAAATCCAAAACAGACCCGAAATTCATGAAACTGAGCATGGTCTCGTGATATGGCACAAATAGGTTGTCATAATGTTTTTATTCAATTTGAGACAAGCTACTTATAAAAGTTGCACAAACGAAGAGCCAAGGTATTTTGGAACAAAGACCTGCCACCTTAACGCGAACGGTTTCACTATTCAAACCATGGGCATTAGACCTGCGTGCCGCCACGAGTCCTGCTTCTCATCAGCAGGTGTCGTTCGAGCAAGCGTGTGAGTCGACGGGATGCGTGTGAGCAAATCGCTGCGTCGGCTGACCGGAAGGCATGCGACTAGGCCGCTGCGTAGGCTAACCGGGAGGCGTGCGAGCAGGCCGCTGCGCAGGCTCACCGGGAAGCGAGCCCTTTGACCAGGCTCGCCGGCCACCTTCCTCCCAACGACCCCCACTTTTAATGGCGCCAGCGCCGCAGTTTAAATCACTGCCGCACTCCCTGGTCTCGCTACAATCTTCTCTCTTCCTCTCCGATTCTCCTGTCGTCTACCTCCAACCAGCCTGACCTCACCGTACGGCATGCCGCATCATGATCGGCTGCTCTTAGTCTTCTAGTTTCCTGAGGAAGACACCCAGCCAGAGTCTCAAGAACATAAGGCACTTTGGGACGAGCTTGAACTGGCCTTGAGGGAAGGCACCACGTCTGTCCCCGCTCCCGTTCTAACTCCTGTCGCCCCGACTACGCCAGCGCCCATCCCCGTGGCATTGATGGGCTCGGAGACACACATTGTCGCTGAGCTTGAAGCCACGGGGTTCCACGAGGTCCCCGCTAACTTTCATGCACCCGTGCACCTGCCAGTGCATGTACTCGCGCGTGCCCGTGCCCGTGCACATGAATGTCTCCATCGTGCCATTCCCAGCACATGTCCCCGCGCTGGTGCTAGTGCCCCGATCAGCGGCATAGGTCACCACGTTGGCCGCTTACTTGCACCAATGCCAGTCGCCACCTCCCGCCAGTTGACTGGCTCCTGGAGACCGAAGTCCAGAACATTCTGGCCTTCCTTGAAGCTAGGGCCAACGTCCAGGAGTACGCCAACAATGGTGCAAGACGGCGTCGTCGTCACCGGGCAGTGGCCTGACGACACATAGAGCACGGCAGAGGAGCCGCTTCCAGCCGCAAGACGCTTCCGTCACTGCCACGTGATCTAAATTTGCCATGAAAAACGTTTGGATTGCCATGCTGAAAATCTGAATGTTTTGGATTTATCATTTTCGCTTATTTTAGTTCGATCGTGGTATGAATGTAAAGTCGCAGTCAGACTGAATGAAACCTATGGTTTGATTGATTGAATGTTCTGCTAGAGCTGTATCAAATTAATTATAAAAAGTCATAAATATAAAAAAGTATCCATGCATTTAATTATTAGTAGATAAATAGTACTACTACTAGCCTAACTTGTCCGTCATGGTCACGTTTGTTCCTAAACTTGGTACATATACTACTAGTAGTACGTGAAACTCGTGCTGTAACTTGTGGACGCGTCCAGATACGGTCAACAACAACACCGCCATGCGTTCTTCGTGTTTGCCCGTGCGTCTAAACGTAGAAGGGGAGGAGAGAGAGAGAACAGACATGGGACCCACCAGTAAGTGATGTAGGGTGGGAACCATAGGGCCAATCTTTCACGAAATGGAGGGGATCCTACAAGGAACACGATGAACACGATGGAAAACACGAGGGAAATCATGAGGGGAAACACTCAAATCAACGAGAACAATCACACATGTGCTAGGTCCATGAACACAAAGAGTGATACAAGATTCAAACGCAACAAAGGACGATACAAGAGGTGGTAGTTCTTCCCGATCAGGAGATGGTGTCTCGAATCCACGAGGGGATCTACCCTTGCGGGGTCTTAAATCCACTTAGGATCTTCTCTGCTGAGGCCTCGGTCTCCAATGGAGTATGTATCAAGTGGATTAGCAAATCTCTATATCTAAAATGAGATAATCCTTTGCTAACCCTAGAAAGAGGGAGGAGGAGGAGTGCTTAAAGTCTAAGTGGACGAAGGGGTACATGGTCCTCGGCCCAACACGCTGTGCGCAGACAGGCGTCGGTCGTCCGGCAACTACCGGACGTTCGATGGCTCGTGAGGGTCCGGTCATCCGGCGTTTTGGCTCGGATGGGTCAGCGTCGGATTTCCGGTAGGGATCGGATGTCCGGTCGTCAGTCATCTGGAGGTCTTCGGACTTCCGTTAATTTCCCTTCTGTTGGGTCACACCGGATGTCCAGAGGGGCTCGGTCGTCCGGAGGTTGGGAGGTGTCGGACGTCTGGTCCGTGTTGGTCGTCCGGACATTGTAGTGAATGCTGGCTGGGACTTGGGATGGCTGGCTGGTGCTTCAGGCGTCAGACGTCCGGTCTGGTCGTTCGGTGGCTGTAGGTTTTCTGGCATCTTCTTCTCTTGATCCTTGTACTTGGTGTCATCGTCGTCTTGTCCGACGGATGTAGTTGCTCCGTGGCTTTCCTCTAAGTACCTGATCACACATAAGGTCTCCGCTTGAGGTAGTGGCCATGTCGCACTTGTAGAAAGTGGTAGTTCGGAGACGAACGAGTTCACCTTAGTTTCGATAGCCTTTGCTCGAGCTCTTGTCATTGGTCCATATGGTGTCATAGGAGACGAAAGTAGGTCCATGGGGATAACCGTAGGATTCTCCACATCATCTCCCCCCCCTAGGGAAAGATCAAAAGCCTCATCACCATGGTAGGGAGAGAGAACCTTGACATTGAATATGTCGCTTACGGAGTACTTGTCGCGTGGGATGTCGATCTTGTAGGCATTGTTGTTGTAGCGTTCTATCACCTTGAAGGGTCCATCGGTTCGAGGTAGAAGCTTGGACTTGTGTTCCTTGGGGAAGCATTCCTTGGGAAGGTGTAGCCACACAAGATCTCCTTTGTTGAATATCATGGGGTTCTTGTTGATGTTGATCTTGGTCACGAGGTGTTGGACTTGGCGCTCGATTGTGTGCCTTGTATCTTCATGCACCTTCTTGAGATAACTCACTCTAGCACTCGCGTACATGTTGATGTGCTCTTGTAGGGGTAGAGGTAGAATGTTCAATGGGGACAACGGATTGAAGCCATAGGCAACCTCGAAGGGGGACTTGTCGGTAGTCGAATGTCTTGCCCGGTTGTAGGCATACTCGACGATGGGTAGACACTTGTCGGGGTACACAAATAGGGGTATATGTTTTCCCCTGACTTGTGCACGGACAGCAAAACCACCAAGCAAGATTGCAACATCCAAGACCAGACCAAGCACAAGTGATCAGCTCTTTGAGGAATCAGAGTGCGGATCAAGAAGACCAAGTCAAGCCAAAGGAGCAAGACACCACTAAGGGAAAACCTCCCTTGCTGGGCAGGCGAGCCTGGCGAGGTCAAGGTTACCTCGAAGGCAAACCTCAAGACCGTCCCGGCAGGCCTGTCGGGCCCTCTGAAGGCAAACTACCCTGACAAGGCTTCACCGCTCCACCTCACAGCGACGCAAGTCATCGATTGGTGCGGTGTCAAGCCCCCAAGTGACTAAGTTGTTGTTTCTTGCCACATGGCAGCCACTTCCTATGGAAATCACCTCCAAATTACACACGTCCTGAGAAGTGTCATGCAGGCAGGGGAGAAGGTGGCCAAACAACCCGGCAAGGCTTGCCGGGCAGGCCATGATGTGACACTAAGCGGCGCATTTAATGTGCTCTGCCCTGCCTGCAGAGTTAGGTATGATAGCACTGTTTTCTATCTAATCAGTGCTCAATAATTGATTTGCCATTGTGGTGACCCCTTGACCTATAAAAGGAGGCCCGTGGCAATCGTAGAAGGGATTCGAACCCTTGTACACTCATACGCGCATAGCTGCTCTTGCCCCGAGGCAGCCCTGTCGGGCAAGAGCGTTGTGCTTCCACCATCAATCCACCAAAAGCAGGAGTAGTGTTTTAAGCCTCGTGGCGGCCCGGTCCTGGGTAAAATTGCTCGTGTGATCTCTGTCGTGCTGCCGACATTCTCTGCTCTTTGTGCAATGTGCTCATCTCCCATGCCAAACCACAAGGGGCTGATGGCCCCATAGGTGGTCGTGGTTTCCTACGACATCTTTGGCGTGCCAGGTAGGGGGAAGCGGTTGCGCGAACCCGAGAAGAGTATGCAGCGCGCCATCTTCATCGTCAATTTCTTCATCGATGGCTTCATCATCTGTGACGCCCAAGAAAAGGCGGGGGATGATGGGAAAAGAGAGGGGGAGCGATGTCGCTTCCCCCATGCCCTATTCAAGCTCCATCGCCGCCCTCCGCCACAGCTGCTGCGGCGGCGAGAATCAATAGTGACTGCGGCGAGCCAACTCCTGTGGTTCGGGCAGTGTGATCGCCATACCAGCCCCGTCCAAGGGAAAGGATCAAAGTGTATAGGTATGAGGTTTCTCTTTCCGCCGCTCCCACTTATCGACAATCAAGCCATTCTGGGTTTTAGCATCATCAATGTCGATGAGTACCGCGCGAAACTCTATTTAGCATTTCCCCTGCTTAGGGAAATCCTGAGTGGAGCGCTGGTGCGAATGCGTTGATCGACGCCCCGGCAAGTGCGCTCCGGTAAGGTCGTTCGTGTTAGCATGACTTCTATGCCATCCGCCACCAGATTATTTGAAAAGTACGGAGGGGAGGAGAGAGAAACCGATCGTACCTTCCACCTCATCCTGCCGCCCATAAGATACATATGGTTTCTTATCGGCCCCTGCCGGGAACCAGAGAGCTACGCTCACGGCATCCATCCTTCCTGAAGCATGCGAGCGCGGCAAGCACTCGTAGTTGAAGGGAATGGGAGGAAGCGAGGACAAAAGCTAAGTCCATGCTGTCATTACTCCTTTATGAATTTAAGATTTCGCGTTTGTTTATCCCTTGGGTATCAAAGTGTTTGTATGAGGAAATCCTTCGTGTAATGGCACCTTGCTAGCTTTTCTTTCTGCACCCTTGTTCTTTTCCGAGCCTACTTGCAGAATGAGTGGTTGCGTCGAAAACTACCAAGGAAAAACCTGCCGGGATGCATCCACGCCAAGATGAACGCTAAGGGCCAGCCCCTTACGACAATCGCGGAAAATATGATACCGACAGGCAACCAAAACATGCATAGGGACTAATCATACGAACACTGACGGGTGAACTCTAGAAGGATAAACATGCAATTAAGATTAAACAAAAACATTAGTTCCACGCAAGCACAAATAAAACGACGTCTAAACACAGGGCATGCATCATGTTTTGTTATAGGACAGCGTGGTGACGGGAATGGTTCAGCGCCGGGCCTGGCGACCACGTGGAGTCGTTGGGACGGAAAGGACTTTGGCAGCAAGGGGGGCAGCCTTCTCCTCGGCAGCAGGGACGTCCGCGCCCTCCGGCGGCTTCTTGAAGCCATCGGCAAGGTCGAGGTCCGGATGACTGTAGGCGATATTGCTCAGAACCATGAAGAGGGCACCGCGGGCGAGCTTCCGGGATTCGGTCGTGAAGCGACCGACCCTTCTCTCTTCATGCACCTGCAGCTTGTCGATCAGCTCGTTGAGAAGACCACTAGCTTGACGCTGGGGACCTCTTGCCTGCTAGCCGAAAAGACTGGCCCTTCCATGCCCATCGTTGCAGTCTGAGCAGTGAGGCGCTTGGCAACATCAATCAAGCTCTTGATCCAGAGGTCGACCTGCTCGGAATGATTCGCCAGCTTGTCCTCTGCACCCTTCCAGAGACGCCTTGCAGTATCCAGATCTTTTCTCAGCTGTTGCTCACGGGCCCCGCTGGATTCTACCGAGCTCTCCAAGGTGCCAATCTTGGCCTTCAGATCTTCAATGCTGCTATTGGCAGTCTCAAGGCCTTGGCTCTTGGAGGAGAGTTGCGCTTGTACATCCTTCAGAAGGATCTCTGCTTTTTGCGCCTCCTCCTTGAGGGTCGAGACCTCCTTGGCGCTCCCGGCAAGCTCTTCTGACAGCTTGGTCACCTGTTGGTCGAGGTCAGTCTTGGCAGAGGAAGCAATGGCTAGGTCATCAGTAAGTTTCTTTAGCTGGGCAGCAGAATCAGCAATGAGGGCATCCAGAGCGGCCTTGTGCTTGTCCTCTAGCTCCTTGGTGCGCTGCTCCACGGGGGCTTCCAGGTCGTCGTCCTTGGCGCGGAGGGTGACCTCAAGCTTCTCCTCTCGAGAAGAGATGTCCTGCTCTCTGGCATCCAGAAGCGCCTTGCGCTCCGCCATGCGAGCGTCCCAGGCAATGACATCCTCCCTCACCATCGATATTTTCTCATCAGGACCTAGAACTGCTTGTCGTGCCAGTCGTGCAACTCGCTGCCCTTGTCCCTCAGTTGCTATCCACTTTGTTGGCAGACTTGCGTTGATCCCTGAGCGCCTGCCATTTCTGGCTGTGCCGGCCCTGCATCTCCTTAATGCCCGCCGCCATGGACTCCATAAAACACAAGTCCATCACGATAGCAACATAATCGTCGACCTCTTTGAACTGTTGATACAACGATGTGAGAATGCGCTGGAGCTCTTCGTCAAGTTCCACGCTCGTCGCCACTGATGAGCCGGGGGCTGCGAGCCCAGGCTGCGCGAGCACCATCGCCAACTGGCTCGAGGGTGGCTGACAGCTCCCCGCCACAGTGCCAAATGAGGGGAGGGGTTCCATGGTTTGGAGGGGAATCTTCTCCTCGACCGTCGCCCCCGTGCTTGGCGCCCCGACAAGGATCAGCTCCGTTTTCGTCAGGGGCTCATGGACACTCCCGACAGTATGTTCCTGCCCCTCCACGACGGTGACCTTGGTAGCTTCATCCGCGGCGTCTCTCCCTATGCTGGCCACTTCTTCCAGCAGTTCAGGCTCTTCAGCCTGAGGAACTGCAAGCGAAGCCAGCAAAGCAAAAATCAAGAGGCGGAAGTGTCAAAGAAGCCCGAAGCATGAAGCAAGATGGTAAAAGAGAAGAAAGAAAGAGTGTGGGAGGGAGAAAAGATCAGATGAATTACCTGGAGGAGCTTGCCGGGCGGAAGCCTCAGTTTGCCTGGCAACATCAATTGCTGGGCTAAGGTTTTCGTCTCCTCCCGCGACAAACACTGCATCGTCCTGGGAAAGCTCTCCTGCTGAAGTCATCATCGGGGGCTCCTCGACCCGATCGGCAGGCGGGGTAAGTCCGTCCTGGAGGGGCTCATCCTGGGTCATCTCTCCTCTTCTTCTAGCTGGAGGTTGGGAGATCTCCTCCATCACTCCCCACAGGAGGGGCCAATCACGTGCTTTCGTACCGGGGGCTGAGCTGGGGGCTTGGTGGCGGGTCGTTTGTGCTGCTCCCCGCCAGACCCATGCCCTCCACTGTCTTCGGTGGCTCTACGCGCTTGAGCCATTTGGACCGATGGATGAGAGTCTCCGTCTCCTCGTCCTCCCTGACAACGGTAGCAAGCAAAAGATCAGTTAACAAGAGCAAGTAGGCATACTGAAGCTACTGCAAGAAAAGGGGGATTGTTCTCTCTTACTCTTCATCGATGAGCATGGAGTTCAGCTCAAACTCAATGGGCGGTGAGGGCGTCCGGCCCCTCTTCTGGGGCAGGGGAACAGAACTTATCGGCAGCTTTGAGCCTTGCCAAGGCACAGGAAACTCCGACGAGGACGAGTTCTGCGGGGAGCTCGAGCCAGACTGGGAGCTGGAATCAACTCCCGCAACCATAGATTGCTTGGCGGGAGGGGTTTTAGCCTTGGCAAGGCGGGAGGACTGGCGGCGCACCACATCCTTCTTCTTGCTCTTGGAGGCAATCTTCTTCACCTTCTTGGTGGCAGGCGCAGGATCGGGAACCGCCGCTCCCCGGTAGGCAACCCGCCTACGAGGACGCTGTCCAAAACTGGCTCGAGGGCTTAAGGGCCTGCCGTGAGCCACTCCTCCGCGAGCTCCTCCACCTCTTTGACCCCTTCTTCCTCCTAGGCCTCTGCCGCCGCGGTGTACAGGGCCTCAATCCCGGAAGGCTCATACCCGGCAGGCTCTTCCCTGGCAGGTTCGCTCTCGGCAAGCTCGCTCCCGGCAGGATCATCCCCGGTAGCTTCCTCTGTGGCTTGCGCCTCGTCCCTGTCGTGGAAGGAACCTTCGTCGTAACCTCCCCCTTCTTCTCCGCTGCCTTCTCGGCCTTTGCCTTTGCAGCAGCTCGAAATGCCCTGTCTTCCTTGAGCCGCCTCCTAATATACGCCTCTTCCACCTTGGAAGTATGCTTGTACATGTTGGTCTCCACCCTGGTAGGCTTCTCCACCAGGTTGGAGGACCACGCAAGCTCTTCATCGAACGTGGGCAACTGCCAATCACCCAAAACTCCATGTGCATTGCAATCTAGCATCCATTTCAGGATCTGATCCCGGGCGGAGTTGACGTTCAGTGGGATGACGCTTGCCGGCAACTTGAACGGCCTGAGGCTGCTGAACAGTTGTTCGCAAAACCAAGCATGGCCATAGACCAACAGATTGTTGGTCAGACCTGAAAGCAACCTCATCCTATCTGCAGCGTCTCCATATAGCCAGGCAGGTCTGTCCCTCTTCTGCAGAGGCGCAATGCGACGTCGAAGAAAGTCGGCCCCGACATGCTTGATGGTCAGCCCGGCAGCCTTTAAGCGGGTGATCCTGTTTATTGTCAGGCGAAGCCTGTCATAAATGAGGCCAAATTCTTTCCACACATTATCCCGCACAACGCACTCTTCTCGTGCCTGGCATAATTCTGGGGCTTCCTCATTTTGAATCCAGCACCAATCTCCGCTCCATTCCTCCATCTGTCATGCTGTAGGCTAGGGAGATAGCCCCAATTCTCCCTCGCCACCCGAGGCATCTAGCTTATATTCCCAGAATGATGGACTTTGCTCTCCACTCGCGGGACAAAATAGTGCCTGAACAAGTCGACATTGGGGGCAACCCCAACGAAGTTCTCGCACAAGTGGGCAAAGATCGCCATGCACGCCATTGCGTTTAGGCGTGAAATCAAGGTGAAATTCATAGATCATCATCATGGCTTCGAAGAAATCCGAAAAGGGGGGACAGAGGCCGCAGATGAAATATGCATAGAAGAATCGATATGAATCTGGCGGGTCCTCTTTCCCCTCCGCCAGAACCTTGGGTGCGTCGTGCCCTTTCGGGACTTCCCTCCCCCACAGGTATCTGTACCTTGCTTGCATAATGTCGTTGTCCAGAGTCGACGGGAAGAAGACCATGTCTCCCCGTCGATTCTTGTCCAGCTCTAATGCTCTCTTCTTGCTTCCTCCGGTGGCCGTCTCCTGTGCGGCAGTCGCCCGCTTCCCTTTGGGGGGCAGCGGCCTTCTTCCCCATCTCTTTGAGCTACGGCGGGAATAGAGGAGGAAGCTAGAAAGAGATCGGTGGTGAGCGCGGACGAGGAGGAAGGGCAGTTGCTTGGCTTGCGGAAGAAGATGGAGGGGGAGCCAAGCAAATGATGAATCAGCAGTGCCCTTTCGCAATTTTTTCTCTTAAGGGAAAATATGCGGGGGAGGGCACAAATCCTCAGAAGTTACTGATGTCTGCTTGAACTATGTCGGTATTTCCCCAAAGAGGAAGGGATGATGCAGCACAACAATGTTAGGTATTTCCCTCAATGATGAGACCAAGGTTATCGAATCAGTAGGAGAACCACGCAACACTATGTGAATGGCACTTGCACACAAATAACAAATACTCGCAACCCGACGTATTAAAGGGGTTGTAAATCCCTTTCGGGTAACGACGCCAGAAATTGGCAAGTTGACGGGATGAAAATTGTGATAGATTGATACATAGATCTCGAATAAAATAAAGTGCAGAAAGGTATTTTTGGATTAATATATCTGAAAATAAAAGCAAATAAAAATAGATCGCGAAGGCAAATATAATAAAGAAGAGACCCGGGGACCGTAGATTTCACTAGTGTCTTCTCTCGAGAAAAATAGCATATGGTGGGTAAACAAACTACTGTTGGGAAATTGATAGAACTTCAAATAATCATGACGATATCCAGGACATGATCATTATATAGGCATCACGTCCAAGATTAGTAGGCCGACTCCTGCTTGCATCTACTACTATTACTCCACACATCGACCGCTATCCAGCATGCATCTAGTGTATTAAGTTCATGTAGAAACGGAGTAATGCAACAAGAACAATGACATGATGTAGACAAGATCTATTTATGTAGAAAGAGACCCCATCTTTTTATCTTTAATAGCAACGATACATACATGTCGGTTCCCCTTCTATCGCTGGGATCAAGCACCATAAGATCGAACCCATCACAAAGCACCTCTTCCCATTGCAAGATAAATAGATCAAGTTGGCCAAACAAAACCCAAATATCGGAGAAGAAATACGAGGCTATAAGTAATCATGCATATAATAGATCAAAAGTCTCAAATAACTTTCATGGATAAAAACATAGATCTGATCATAAACTCAAAGTTCATCGGATCCCAACAAACACACCCCAAAAAGAGTTACATCAAATAGATCTCCAAGAGACCATTGTATTGAGAATCAAAAGAGAGAGAGGAAGCCATCTAGCTACTAACTACGGACCCATAGGTCTACAATGAACTACTCACGCATCATCGGAGAGGCACCAATGAGGATGATGAACCCCTCCGTGATGGTGTCTAGATTGGATCTGGTGGTTCTGGAAATTGCGGCGGCTGGAATTGATTTTCGTCGACTCCCCTAGGGTTCTGGAATATTGGGGTATTTATAGAGCAAAGAGGCGGTGTGGGAGGCCACCGAGGTGGGCACAACCCACCTGGGTGCGCCTGGGCCCCCAGGCACGCCCTGGTGGGTTGTGCTCCCCTCGGAGCACCCCTCTGGTACTTTCTTGGCCCATCTGGTGTCTACTGGTCTAGAAAAAATCCACATAAAGTTTCGCTGCATTTGGACTCCGTTTGGTATTGATTTCCTGCGATTAAAAAACAAGCAGAAAACAGCAACTGGCACTAGGCACTATGTCAATAGGTTAGTGTCAGGACCCCGAGCCTAAGTCACACCGATCTAGCATGTAACACATCACATCACTTTGCAGCCTCACGCACAGTATTCCCACGGGGGCCACCTTACCTGGCCCGGGAACGTTTGCGCCTTTTGGCTCACGTATATGATAGTGTCGCTAGCATCCATATGACAGAGAACCCGGGCCGACATGACTAGTTGTAAACCCAAAATGGCACTAACTTACAGGGACAGACATACATGACCCAGCAACGAATGTGTTGGTCATCAGCGAGTGAATCCGGGCCATAGCAGCTAGGCTAACAGGACTCCAAAGAATCCGGGCTGTAGCAGGCTAACAGGACTCCGGTAGACACCGCGTGACATTTCCCCGAAGGGACAAACACAGGAACAAAGAAGGACACATGCCGGCCAGCCTAGGTGTTCCGGAGCAGTAGCAAGCTACCATGGCTCAGTGGAAGCACTAGGAGACATTTCCCAGTAAGAGAGGCTACCAAGGATAAACAACTAGGTTGTCGGATCCCACACATACCAAGCATTTCAAATCATACACACAATATGCTCGATATGTGCAAATACAACATGGCATCACAACAAAATTCTACAACTCAAAGTATTTATTCATTAGGCTCCGAGGAGCCAAGTATTACAAACATGGGTCCCATGACCCAACATACAGAGCATACAAGCAACAAGCGGAAGCATAAACATGTCTGAGTACAGACAACTACAAATGAAAAAGGCTGAGAAGCCTGACTATCTACAAGACCCCGCCGAGGGCACAAGATCGTAGCTGAGGTAACAAGCTAAATGTCGAAGTCCACGCGGAACTACTAGCGAGACTGAAGTCTCTCTACAAAAACATAAATTAAGCAAACGTGAGTACAAATGTACCCAACAAGACTTACATCAGAACTAGCTACATATGCATTAGTATCAACAAAGGGGGTGGTGGAGTTTAACTGCAGCAAGCCAGCTTTGACTCGGTAGCTATCCTGAACTACGACTGCAAGTAACTCTTTTGAGGTGGCGCACACGAGTCCACATATTCACCATACCAATACACCACTAAGGATCCGCTTCCATCTCCCTACGAGAACACCATCCATAGCACTCACGCTTATCTTGCGCATTTTAGAGTATCCACTTTCACTTGTCTATGAACTGTATAGGCAACCCAGAAGTCCTTTACCGCCGACGCGGCTATTCGAATAGATCATTTATAACCCTGCAGGGGTGTACTTCTTCACACATGTTTCCACCACTTAGCGTCTGCACACGACATGTGCTCGGCAGACTTCAAGCGAAAGCCGACGTGGGTGTAGACCACGACCTGACTAACCACACAAGTCCCTAGTCCAGGTTTATCGCCTATTCAGGTTCCATCCGAAGGGAGTCCTGCCGAGGTTTCCACTTACGGCCCCGAACGATGTGTGCAGGGTTCCCAAGGCACCAAACGGGTGACTCGGTACACCGGGCCACATGCCTACCGCATCACAGCCCACCCTTCGGGTCAGCACTGCGCACGGACTCCAGCATACTACAAACACCAGAAACTACTTGCAACTTCCGAAGATCTTCATAACTCACTCTTAGCTTCTCAAGATCTTGCTTTCTTTGAAGAAATTCATAAGAAAGCTTCTCATGATCAGATAAGAGAGTGTTATGATGACCTTGAAGGTTGTCAAACCTACTCTGAAGTCTCTGAAGATTTTCAGTCAAGGTTTTAGTGCGATCCATTTCTTCACCCAACATATCATCACTTTTGTCTAGCATGTTTTGAACCTTTTCAAGGGCCCTTTGTTGTTTCACAGCAATCTTAGCAAGTTTAGAATAGCTGGGCTTAGGGTTTTCATCAGATTCATTCTCACTTGATTCAGAGGAGGTATATTTGAGTACCTTGGCACCCTTTGCCATGAAGCAATAGGTGGGAGCCATCATTGCCTTCATCAGCCTTGTTGGTGAGGTCATTTTCTTCAGTGTTGAAGATAGACTTGCTGACGAATGCAGTAGCGAGGGCCAGGCTCGCCACACCGGATTCGGAATCCTTAGATGCCTCCTCTTCCTCATTTTCTTCAGATTCAGCCTCAGAGTCCATTTCCTTGCCAATGAATGCCCGAGCCTTCTTGGAGCTGCTCTTCTTGTGAGATGAGGACTTTGAGGATTTTGATGATGAAGATTTTGAGGATTTCTTCTTTTTCTTCGCATCATCAGAACTGTAATCCTTGTATTTCTTCTTCTTTGATTCCTTTTCCCACTGAGGACAGTCTTGAATGTAGTGTCCTGGTTTCTTGCATTTGTGACAGAGCCTCTTCTTGTAGTCACTGGATGAGGAATCATTGCTCCTTGAGGGTCTTCCAAAGCGACCATGTCTTGGGAACTTCTGGAATTTCTTCACGAGCAGTGCTAGATCATGGCTCAGTTCTTCAGGGTCACCAAGGCTGCTGTCAGAGTCTTCATCCTCAGACTCAGAAACTGCCTTGGCCTTCAGTGCACGTGATTTGCCATAGCTCGAACCATACAGATCTCTCTTCTCAGCAAGCTGGAACTCATGAGTGTTTAGCCTTTCGAGGGTATCAGCGGGATCAAGTGATTTGTAATCAGCACGTTCTTGTATCATCAATGCCAGAGTATCAAATGAAGAATCAAGCGATCTCAACAATTTCTTCACCACCTCATGGTCGGTGATGTCAGTGGCACCAAGTGCTTGAAGCTCATTTGAGATGTCGGTGAGGCGATCAAAGGTTTGTTGAACATTTTCATTGTCGAGTCTTTTGAAGCGGTTGAAGAGATTGTGAAGAACATCAACTCGAGAATCACACTGAGTTGAGACTCCTTCATTCACTTTGGACAGCCTATCCCAGATAAGCTTAGCAGTTTCCAAAGCACTCACTCTTCCATACTGTCCTTTGCTCCGATGGCCACATATGATATTCTTGGCTTGAGAATCGAGTTGCTTGAATCTCTTCACATCGGTAGCGTTCAGTGAGGGTGAGACAGAGGGAACACCATTTTCCACAACATACCAGAGATCGTTATCAATTGCCTCAAGATGCATTCGCATCTTATTCTTCCAGTAAGGGTAGTCCGTCCCATCGAAGGTAGGACACCCAGCAGAGACCTTGATCATACCTGCAGTCGACATAACTAAAACTCCAGGCGGTTAAACCAAAATCACACAAAACAAGGGAGTACCTTGCTCTGATACCAATTGAAAGTGCGTTATATCGACTAGAGGGGGGTGAATAGGCGATTTTTATGAATTCTTCACTGAGGAATTTGCTAGTGAGGAAATTCCTTAGCGAAGAACTACTTGCAGTGGAATAAGTACTCAAAAGCATGCATAGCAGAACACAAGCATAGTCATCATGATGAAATGAAAGCAAGCACAGAGTACAGGAAGCGTAAACACAGGATAACACAGGATAAAGACAAACAGACTGAAGAAATTGAACTGAGGAAATTGAGAAAGTCTTCAGTCAAAGTCTTCAAACACAGATATGAACAAGCATACAACACTGTAATGAGGAAATGAAAGGGTTGAGGAAATAGAACCAGTAAGCTTGGTGAAGACAATGATTTGGTAGACCAGTTCCAACTGTTGTCTCAGTTGTACGTCTGGTTGGAGCGGCTAGGTATTGAAACCTGAGGACACCCAGTCCCGGACACACAGTCCTCACCGTATTCTCCTTGAGCTAAGGTCACACAGACCTCGCCCAATCACTCGTGGTAAGTCTTCAGGTGACTTCCAAACCTTCACAAACTCGGTCACTCGGCGATCCACAATTCCTCTTGGATGCTCTAGACCATGAAGCCTAACCGTCTGGAAGAAGCACAGTCTTCAAAGGTAACAAGCGTCGGATCCACGCAGGATCAATCTCTTCAGTGATGCTCAATCACTTTGGGTTTGTAGGTGTTTGGGTTTGGGTTTTCCTCACTTGATGATTTTCGCTCAAAGTCCTCGGAGGATGGGATGCTCTCAATTGACAAGTGTCAGTTTCTCTCGGAGCAGCCAACCAGCTAGTGGTTGTAGGGGGCGGCTATTTATAGCCTAGGGAGCAGCCCGTCATGATAAGACATAAATGCCCTTCAATGATATGACCGTTAGGTGGGTAGATATTTTGGGACAGCTGGCGCATAGCACAGCAACGGTCGGAAATTTGAGTATCAAATTCTTCAGGGCTATCATGTTCCTCATTGTGTAGGCAATCCGCACTGGCGAATTCCTAACTCCTCAGTCAGAACAAATTCCTCAGAGACCAGAAGAACTTCATCTCTGTCACTAAAGAATATGACTGAACTGTATGAGATTTCCAATGGCTTCACTTAAAGGGATCGGTAGGTGTAGGATTTTGAGTTGAGCATCACATGGAAATTTTTCCTTAGTATTTCCTCGACCCCCTTTAACAGTACGGTGTTTCCTATGACTCAAGAGAGAGAAAATGAAACTACGAAAACAAAAGTCTTCAAGCTTCATGTTCCTCAAATGAATACCAAGTCTTCAAGGTCACACCAATTTCTTCACTTTCAAAGTCTTCAGAAAGTCTTCAGAAATCCAAAGTCTTCAGTAGAAGAACTTCATTTTTAGGGGTTGACTTTCTCTGTAAATATCAAACTCCTCATAGACTTATAGACCTGTGTACACTCATAAACGCATTAGTCCCTTAACCTATAAGTCTTCAATACACCAAAATCACTAAGGGGACTAGATGCACTTACAACGGTTGTATATCGAATCGACAATGACAAGTCAGTCGGTTCAAAAAAAATACCTTCAAGCATGACGAACAGCTTCTTGGCAAGACTTCCCAGATAATTCTCCAGATCGTCCCTCCTACGAGCAATGCCTTCCATCTTCTTGTTCAGATTGTTCTTGTCCTTCTTCAGGCGAGTCACTTCCTTATTGACTTCATCAAGGGCAGTTTTTAGCTTGGCATTTTCTTCCTCCAGTTTGCCGACTGAAGCTAGCTTTTGTTCGGGAAGTGCAGTTTTCTCGTCAGCTGCTTTCTGTGCGGCCATGAGATCTTGGTCCTTCTTCGCCAAAGCTTGATTCATTGTCTCTGAAAAGAAACAACGCTCGGTTCAAAAAAAGCAAAATAAAATCCGGTCCACAGACAAGTCAGTCGGCAAATTTTCTCTTACCAATAGCTTCGTCCTTGGCCTTCTGCAGATTTGTCTTAGCCAGTTCCAGATCGAGGTTGAGCTGAATCTGTTTTTTCTCCAATTCATCAAAACGAACTCCGAAGTCACAAGCTTTCTGTAATCAAGGGACAGTCAATCGACAGATGGAAAGATTAGTTACTTCAGAACAATAGTTCGATAAATTCAAGTTGTTTTTAGACCATAGTCGACTGCCCACAGTCAACCACGGTCTCGGGGACTACACCCAGTGGGTGCACTTAGCGTGCCCCCACTGGTCCAGTTTCCACTCGACGTGGTCCGTCCAGGCCGAGTGAAAAAAAGAGAGCATCTAAGACTGTAGTCGACTGCCCGCAGTCGACCACGGTCTCGGGGACTACACCCAGTGGGTGCACTTAGCATGCCCCCACTGGTTCGGATTCCACTCGACATGGTCCGTCCAGACCGAGTGGAAAATTTAGCTTCTCAGACCACAGTCGACTACCCGTAGTCAACTATGGTCTCGGGGACTACACCCAGTGGGTGCACTCAGCATGCCCCCACTAGTTCAAAAATCCAGTCGACTCAAGATACAAGTTTGCTCAGTGGCAAATCAAAACACCCAGTGGGTGTGCGGATGCGAAGCACAGACAGATGAAAAGATTCCTTGAAAAGAGTTTTCAGGTAGCATATCCTAATGGAACAAGCTAAAAGAGTCAATCGGCAATCTGTTAACCTGGACGTTGCTCTGGAGAGCGGAGCTGGCGTCATAAGCAGCTTGGCTGGCCTCCCGCACCATATTCATCTTCTCCATCATGATGCCCGCCTGGCGTATAGCCTCTTTGGCAGCACCCACCTGGTCTTCTGGGACATGGTGTGCAACAAAAAGTGAAGGTGGATCGGCGGGAGTCTGCACGGCTGACGATGAAGGCTGAGCACTCGATAGCGGTATGGCGAAGGAGACGTAAGCCCGATTGGCATCACCGGCGTCCTGAATTATCGGTTCCGCCACCGGCGTCGACTGAGGCATCTTGCCAGCGGACGTTTTCCTATTTCTTCTCCCCAAGGGCCTCTGTGGCTCGTCCTCGTCGTCGTCGGGGAGATCAATGACGTTAAGAGGAGCTGCAAAAAGATCAGTCGCCAAAAGTTCATCCTCGATGGGTTATATCGCAATTCAATCGACAAAGGAAAGACAAGATCACAAAGATTATACCTGGGTTGGAGGTGACCGCATCTTCCATGTCCTCATCCTCTTTTTTGCAAGCAGAGGTCCCAGAAGTAGCGGCACTGCTAGTTTCAAGATTCATTCGGTCAAACCAAGGAAAAATAGACAACGCAGAATTTCGAGTAAAACTGAAGATAGGACACTTACGCAGAGGCAACAGGGATGTCAATTTTGATTCTGGGCAGCGCCTTCCGGGTCTTCTGCGGTACGATCTTGGATTGTTTCGGAGCCTTTTCAGTCGGCGCCGGAGAAGACGTCCGAGGACGCTTTGACGAATGTCCAGTCTGAACAGTTGCCTTGTCGCGAGCGCTTGCGGGATCGTGGGTGAGCTTGGATCGCCTTTCCCTATGGGGAGGTGAGTCGACCTCTTCTTCATCACTCGGGTCGGAGCTTTCCTCATCCCCTTCACCATCAGAATGCCACTCCGGATCCTGCTCCTATTCTCCGTTGGGCATCGAATACATCTCAGTAAGATCCTAGAAGGCAACAAACAAGACAAAAGTCAGTCGGTTGATTGCAAGCAGTTACATGATAAGTCAAGATAACACTCGGCAATTCAGAGTTAGACCTTGTCTGTCTGGTGTGAGTTGTCGAGTGGAGGGACTCTCCTGGCCCCCCTGGGTTATCTTTGTTGCCAGTGATACCCCTCAACCACTTCTCCACCGTATCCTCGTCGACTTCTTCGGGATGGATCCGAGTGGAATCGTCAATGCCCGAATACATCCACATTGGATGGCCACGGGCTTGAAGCGGCTGAATGCGTCGCCTGAGGAAGACTTCCAACAGATCCATGCCGGTCACGCCATCACGGATGAGCTGGACCACTCGCTCGACCAGCACCTTCACTTCTGCTTTCTCCCCTGCGGTCACTTTCAGGGCGGAGGGCTTTTCTACTCGAGCCATGGAAAAGGGGGGAAGTCCAGTCGACTGACCGGGAGTCGGTTGATCTTTGCAGTAAACCCTGGTCGACTGCCACCCTCGGACTGACTCGGGTAGGATTATGGCTGGGAAAGAGCTCTTACCCCTCATTTGGATTCCAAGACCCCCACACATCTGGATCACTTTTGTTCTCTCGTCACTCGGGTTAGCTTTTTTGACCGACTGGGAGCGGCATGTGAAAATGTGTTTGAAAAGGCCCCAGTGTGGTCGACAACCCAAGAAGTTTTCGCACATGGACACGAAAGCGGCAAGATACACAATGGTGTTGGGGGGGAAATGATGAAGCTGTGCTCCAAAGAAGTTCAAAAAAGCTCAGAAAAAAGTATGGGGAGGCAAAGAAAACCCGCGGTCGACGTGGGTGGCGAGGAGGACACACTCACCCTCCTGGGGTCGGGGCTCAGTCTCGTCCGCCGGGAGCCACGCGGATCCATGGGGAATCAATCCCTCCTCGGCCAGATCATCGATGTCGTCCTGGCGAATCGTCGACGGATCCAATCTCCCTGGATCCAGCTGCGGGGCAGGCCAGACCTCGAGGAAGATCCCCCACAGCTGGACTTCTTCCCCTTCGTCTTCGCCGTCGCCTTCTTCACGCGCTCCAAGGCCACCGTCTTCTCCTTCCCAATCGCAGTAGGCAGAGCTCGAATGGAGCAGCGGCGCCGGGTCGGGAGTGGATGCGGTGGAGAAAACAGGAAAGGAAGAGGAAGAATGGGGGCACACTGTTCAAAAACCCCGTACCGACGCCTTATATGAGGTTGCTTCCGAGTGACTGACTTGTGGACCCGGGCGATCTTATCAAATCCCGCAACAGTTGCGCGAGTGGTACATGGCTAAAAAGGCGGCGCGGAAATCGAGGTGGCCCTGCCTTATCTAGCCCGATTGCTACGGCATCCTCCACCCCGCGCGCTTCCCAAAAATTCAAATCCCGCGAGATTCGCGGGCAACAGAGCAACCTGTCAGATGGAAGATTTTCTCCATATCGACGCTCGAAGCTTTTCGGTAAAAGTTCACTCGACAAAATCAAGAATGGATCAAGGCGACTAAAAAGAAGTTGATGTCACCGTGATGATTCATAGGCCCCATCCAGACATTCCCAAACTGCAAGAGCTGAATCGAAAGTATTTCCAACTCCTTCTCCACTCAAACCCTGAACCATTTGGGGGCTAATGATGAAGTCATGCACCTAGGGTAGGGTCATAGGCCTGACCTAGACACCCTCCCCAAGGGCATCACCATCAAGACAGAAGCATTCGAAGGGTACCATCATCCACTCGACCAGGGATATTTCACTCGGAAGAATCATTGTCACTCGACCGTCACAGAAATCACTCGACATACAGAAGATCTAAAGTCACTCTACGCTGCAACGGTCGGGCGTTTACTCATAGACTTTATTACCATTTATAACACTTTATTGCAGACGTTACCTGTAATGCTTACTCTTTATGATCATTGAACCCTGTGTAACGGAGGGAAGCTGGGGTCCTGGCGCACTCTATATAAGCCACCTCCCCCCTCTGGGACAAGGGTTCGCATCCCCTGTAACACACACACACGCATAATCCAGTCGACCGCCTCCGAGCTCCGAGACGTAGGGCTGTTACTTCTTCTGAGAAGGGCCTGAACTCGTAAAACTCACGTGTACAACTTCGCCATAGCTAGGATCTTGCCACCTCATACCTACCCCCCATTCTACTGTCAGTCTTAGATCCACGACATGCACGCGTCGACACGCCTTTTCCTACTGGCAGAGGTTGAAGACGGTGGGCTCCTGGTGGGCTGGGCCAGTTGGCTG
Source organism: Triticum aestivum (assembly GCF_018294505.1). Classification (NCBI taxonomy): domain Eukaryota; kingdom Viridiplantae; phylum Streptophyta; class Magnoliopsida; order Poales; family Poaceae; genus Triticum; species Triticum aestivum. Next base: position 199,874,259 of record NC_057808.1, on the reverse strand, counting down.
GGCTGCCAAGTGGGCTGCACAGGTAGGTAGGTCCAGGTAAGTTACAGGTAAGCTCTTTTCCTTTTCTTTCAGTTTTCTATTTCTTTTATTCTATTTTGAATTAGTAAAAATACTAATCCATTTTGTAAAATCCTGAAAATAATTGTGGCCAGTGTTTGGATTATTTCCAACAACCCACAACTAGTTTCAGAATTTTTAGAGCATTTACAAATATTTATATGATTTAAATGCTCCAATTCAAATACGATATGAGTTAATTCAAAGATCCAGAATGTCCTAGAAATATATTCATCATTTTTGGCAGAGGTTTTCACATTTATCAGAAATCATGAACATTTTCAAAGGGCATTTTGGGTTCTTTGAAAAAGATTTTGGATTGAACCAAGTTGAATTCCATTTGGTGCTAGGGTTTGAACATCCCCATTTCAAGTTTCTCTGAAGAATACCATGATGCATGATGCTTCTAATGCAACTATTAGCAAGCAAATTCTAGGGTTGTGACACCTCACCCCCACTAAACAAGAATCTCGTCCCGAGATTCAAGACGTGATGTAAGAAGACAGAGGGGACACCAAGCCAACTCAATCTTCATGATCCAGATTGCATTTCATAGGAACGTTGATTCCTTGTATCGTCTTGATCTTGACATCTTTGCGTTTGAGATCTTCATCCAACACGATGCGACAGGAAGAACTCTACAGGAATCGATCTCCTCGAAGATGGAGCAACTCAAGATCAACTCATGGAGTGAGACGTAAGAACATCTCTGAAGCCGAGACACATAACACACATGAGGAGCAATGGAAGAAACAGATGACAAAGATTCAGATTAGCAGGCAACAATTCCACACTTAACAAGATGGTGGATGGTTTCAAAGTAGCGAGGAGATAGTTACCACGATTTCATAACGGACACCTTAGAGAGGTGACTCGTAGAGTTATTCCCTTAAGTGGCAAAAAGAATTACTTTTGATAAAAAGATCATTGAAACTCTTTATACCAGCCTAAGGCAATCACAATCGATCTTTTGAAGGACTTCGAAAGAATGACATACTCGGACTAGAATGGATGATGTGGACTACGTTGTTGAAGACAACGCAATGGATGATTTTTGCTTATCATCGGAAATGGATGGGACCCATGGTAAGCGCACTTTTGAAGTTGATTCTGAGCAACAATTACTGAGAAGGGCTGCCCATGTGATGAGGACATCAATACCATTGTTACACCCACAGCCCCTATTGTTACATATACTGGACAAATTACTAGAGCTCGCGCACGCCAATTAAATTACCAGGTACTTTCGTTTCTTGGTAATGATTCTAATGTTCATGAGAATATGATGCTGCCTAAATTGGATACATTTGTTTTGCTTACAAATGAAGGGCCTAGCTTGGAGAAGGATGAACATTGCAGCAAGAACAAGCATGGAGTTGATGGCATGCGCAAGGGGAACAAGGACGGAGTTACAAGTGATGATTTCAGGACTTTGAAGCCACCATAAGGAGTGCATGAAGCCTTGGACGAAATATACAAGATGCCACTTCATAAATTTCGTCCAGATGCTATTCTAGGTGCTGCGTCACCTTATTATTGGGCCAGACCCATGTAATTTCGAAATACATAAGTATAGGCTATTTTAGAGTCCGTATGTGTGGGGAAACAAGAGATAAGGTTGGTTTCGGGCCCCTTCCCCTAGGGCCACGAAATTCCCCCCTCTTCCTCCATATATACAGCCCTTAGGGCACCGTTTAGACTTTGAGTTTTGTTTAGATTAAAAGTTCACCATAGCTGCAACTTCACGTACTTCGTTTGTGTTCAACGACCAGACCAAGACGTCACAGAACCCCACCTTGATCAATAAAGCTTTCCTCTTATATTCGCAATATCCAGATTGCAATCTTAGTTTCTTGCTTGTTCTTCGTTTGCTCGCAGGAAACAGACCCTCGTGGTCAGGTTGATCGTGCTCCGGCCTGGTCAATAACCTCTCGGAGTTGGTTTAGCGATTGCTAAGGCGCGACGTCCTCGCACGTTCGTAGTCGGATCGTGAAAGTCTACTCCTCCAAAACGATAATCACCCTCTTATCGAAAGACAGGACACCTTTGCCTCTATCAAGTGGTATCAGATTTCCAGGTTGCTCGGTGAGATTTTCCAGTTTTTCGTAGTTTAGATCGAGTCTGTTCTTCATACCTACAGTCCACGAAAAAGCCACAAAAAATTAGGGTTAGTTCATCATATCCGAACCAATCTGAGCCTTTGCATAATCTTTTTAGGGTTTTTTCTTTGTTGAATTTGCGGTTGCATCGTCGTGTCAAGTTGCTGGTCTTAGAGTCTAGTCTTTTAGAGTTTCGAGTTTTGGTCATAAGTTGTCACGCCGCCGCCGCACCATTATCATCGCCCCTGCCATCTACCACCACCGCTCTGAATCCGTATCCATATACCACCACCAATCCGTATCCATATACCACCACAGATCCGTATCCATATACCACCACCGCTACCATATACCACCACCGCTGCCATATCCTACCACCATATATCCACCACCAATCCAAGTTCTTTTCATATTAGGTTTGTTTTCGAGATCCATCTATTTTCTGTTTCGTGTTTCCTTGCCTGAGTAGGTCTGGAGACCCCCGGGCAGTTTTTAGGCCAAAATTTCGGCGACCAAAAATATTTTTCCCTATCCTATTTTTAGGCTTTTCTTAGTCTTTTGAGCCACGTGCCATCATAGTGATTTTTTGTCGCACTTTTCCGTCATCGCTGCCCTGATTTCCGAAAAAAAATAGTCAAAAAATTTCGTGCCCATCCTATCATTTTGACCTGGGAAGAGTTTTGAGACACTCGCCATTATAGTGATTTTTCGCAAAAAAAAGAGGAGCGAAAAAAATCCAGAGTGTGCTTTACCCTTGTTTACGTGCAGTGCCGTGGTTTTGTTAGTGTTCTAGGCTCGCGTCTCTAGCACGGTCTAGCCTAGGACTAGCACAGTACCGTCGTTGAGCGTTTATTCAACTTTGCATCTCTGAATTGATTATTGCTGACCCTTTTTGCTACCATATTATAAGCCTTCCCAGCTACACATACATCTACATCATGCGTTTGACTCTCCCTGGTAATCGCTCTATCCAAGCTTTCAGAGTTTTGACTACATCGGTTGCCGATCACCGCCTGCTGCTGGGTAAGAACTGGTAAGAATTTGAGATTTTCTTGACGGATTTGTGTCACCCACCACCACCACCACTTGTTAGTAGTATGTAGGATCATATTCTTGTGTGTTTCTATTGCTGCTAACCATGCCAGGATCACAAGCCGACGAGATTGACTAGGAGAACTTAACGAACAAGGAGCTTCATGATAAGTTTCAGCAAATGATGACTGAACAGGTGCAAGATGTGCTGAACAATTTTGAAGAGGCCATGGAGAAGATCACTGGCCTTGAGAAGACGTTCAAAACAAAGCTCGATAACAGATTTAATGAACTGCTTGCGCGTCTTCCACCACCGACCGCACCTGCCGCACCTCTGCAACAACAACAACAACGACTACCTCCACGTCGTGAAACAACCCTCCGCCGAGCGAGCCGTGTCCCTCTTCAGCCTGGCCAAACTGCTGGTGCTGCTGTTGATACTTCTGTGGCTCCTACTCCTGATGTGGAGGAGAATGATTATGCGGGAGATTACGAGGATGAGGTTGATCAAAATCAAAACTACGTGCAACCACCAGGTCATCCACATGCAAATAATCACAATTGTAGGGCTCTCCCTCAGGTACGAGATCATGACCATCTTCCTAAACTGAAATTGAATATTCCACCATTTGAGGGTAGATATGTTCCTGATATATATCTTACTTGGGAGTTAGAAACCGAACAACGTTTTACATGTTTAGAATATCCCGAGGAGAGACGTGTTGCTGCTGCACTTTGTGCTTTCACTAGTTTTGCTTGTGTGTGGTGGTCTGAACATCGTAGATTATATCCGAATAATATTCCAACTACTTGGGCTGCTTTGAAAACTGCTATGTGTACTCGTTGGGTTCCACCATATTATCAACGTGAATTACTTCAAAATTGTAGCGTTTAAGACAAGGAAAAAAAATTTGTAGAGGAATATTATCAGGACTTACAAACTGGCATGATTAGATGTGGTATTGTTGAGGATAATGAAGCTATGCTTGCACGTTTTATGGGTGGATTAAATAGAGAGATTCAGACCATTCTAGAGTATAAGGAGTATAATAATATCACTCGTTTATTCCATCTTGCTTGTAAAGCTGAACGTGAAGTGCACGATCGACAGGCATTGGCGCGAACTAACTTTTCTACAGGTCGACCTTCGTCATGGACACCACGTGCATCCTCTACTTGCACTGCACCATCACCTCCATCAGGTGCCACCTCCAACTGTGATACAAGAAAGCAGGCACAACCACCACTATCTGCCAAGAGCACACCTGCCGGGCCTGCATAGAGTTCTTCTTCTTCCATGGCATCAACAGGGCACACAAGTGATATTATTTGTCATCGTTGTAAGGGAAGAGGTCATTATGCGAGAGAATGCAAATCTCAGCGTGTGATGATTGCTACTGAGGATGGTGGGTATGAGTCAGCTAGTGACTATGATGAGGAGACTTTGGCTCTTATTACACGTGAAGAACACGGTGGAGATGATTCTGATCATGAGACGCATGGCTCCTGAAGATGCTGACAGGTATGAATGTTTAGTGGCTCAACGTGTTTTGAGTGTGCAGGTTACACAAGCTGAGCAAAATCAGAGGCATAATTTGTTCCATACAAAGGGAGTTGTGAAGGACCGTTCTATTCGCGTCATCATAGATGGAGGGAGCTGCAACAACTTGGCTAGCATGGAGATGGTGGAGAAGCTATCTCTCACCACAAGACAACATCCACATCCTTACTACATCCAATGGTTCAACAACAGCGGCAAGGTTAAGGTAACACGTACAGTTCGTGTGCATTTTACTATCTCTACATATGTTGATTATGTTGATTGTGATGTGGTACCTATGCAAGCATGTTCCTTATTACTTGGTATACCATGGCAATTTCATAAAAAATCTATACACCATGGTAGAAACAATCAGTATACTCTTGTTCATAAGGATAAAAATATTACTTTGCTTCCTATGACTCCTGATTCCATTTTGGAAGATGATATTAATCGAGCTAGTAAAGCAAAACAGGAGAAAAATAAGAGTGAAAATCAGATTGTGGCAAAAGAAATTGAGCAACACATGAAACCTAATAATAAACCATCTATTGTTGCTTCTGAAATTAAATTGAAAAGGGCATGTTTACTTGCCACAAAATCTGATATTGATGAGCTAGATTTTAGCAAATCTGTTTGCTATGCTTTTGTGTGCAAAGAGGCGTTATTTTCATTCGAGGACGTGCCTTCCTCTTTGCCCCCTGCTGTCACTAACATTTTGCAGGAGTTCGCTGACGTTTTCCCACAAGACGTGCCACCAAGATTACCACCTATTCGAGGTATTGAGCATCAAATTGACTTAATTCCCGGTGCATCGCTGCCCAACCGTGCACCATACCGTACCAATCCAGAGGAGACCAAGGAGATCATGCGTCAAGTACAGGAGCTGCTCGGCAAAGGTTATATACGCGAATCTCTTAGTCCTTGTGCTGTTCCTATTATAATAGTGCCTAAAAAGGATGGTACGTCGCGTATGTGTGTTGATTGTAGAGGCATTAATAATATTACTATTCGTTATCGTCATCCTATTCCTAGGCTAGATGATATGCTTGATGAATTGAGTGGCTCTACAATATTCTCCAAAGTTGATTTGCGTAGTGGATACCATCAAATTCGTATGAAATTGGGAGATGAATGGAAAACAACATTAAAACTAAGTTTGGTTTATATGAGTGGTTAGTCATGCCTTTTGGGTTAACTAATGCACCTAGTACTTTCATGAGACTAATGAACGAAGTTTTACGTGCTTTCATTGGACGATTTGTGGTAGTCTATTTTGATGCTATACTGATTTATAGAAAATCTTTGGAAGAACATTTGGAGCATTTACGTGTTGTTTTTATTGCTCTACATGATGCATGTTTGTTTGGTAACCTTGGGAAGTGCACCTTTTGCACCGACCGAGTATCTTTTCTTGGCTATGTTGTTACTCCACAGGGAATTGAAGTTGATAAAGCCAAGATTGAAGCTATTGAGAGTTGGCCGCAGCCCAAAACGGTCACACAAGTGAGGAGTTTTCTTGGACGCGCTGGTTTCTATAGGCGTTTTGTGAGACATTTTAGCACCATTGCTGCACCTCTCAACGAGCTTACAAAGAAGGATGTGCCTTTTGTTTGGGGTACCGCACAGGAAGAAGCCTTCACGGTATTGAAAGATAAGTTGACACATGCTCCTTTACTCCAACTTCCTGATTTTAATAAGACTTTTGAGCTTGAATGTGATGCTAGTGGAATTGGATTAGGAGGTGTGTTATTACAAGATGGCAAACCTGTTGCATATTTTCTGAAAAATTGAGTGGGCCTAGTCTGAACTATTCTACTTATGATAAAGAATTATATGCTCTTGTTCGGACCTTAGAAACATGGCAACATTATTTATGGCCCAAAGAATTTGTTCTACATTCTGATCATGAATCTTTGAAACACATTAAAAGTCAAGCAAAACTGAACCGTAGACATGCTAAATGGGTTGAATTCACTGAGACTTTCCCTTATGTCATTAAACACAAGAAGGGTAAAGAAAATGTTATTACTGATGCATTGTCTCGTCGTTATACTATGCTTTCACAACTTGACTTTAAAATATTTGGTTTGGAGACCATCAAATATCAATATGTGCATGATGCTGAATTTAAAGATGTATTGCAAAATTGTAAAGAAGGTAGAACTTGGAACAAGTTCGTCGTTAACTATGGATTTGTGTTTCGTGCTAACAAGCTATGCATTCCAGCTAGCTCCGTTCGTCTTTTGTTGTTGCAGGAGGCGCATCGAGGAGGACTAATGGGACACTTTGGCGTGAAGAAGATGGAGGATATACTTGCTACACATTTCTTTTGGCCAAAGATGAGACGGAATGTTGAGCGTTTTGTTGCTCGCTGCACTACATGTCAAAAAGCTAAGTCGCGACTCAATCCTCATGGTTTATATATGCCTTTGCCTGTACCTAGTGTTCCTTGGGAGGATATATCTATGGACTTTGTTTTAGGTTTACCTCGAACAAAGAAGGGGAGGGATAGCATATTTGTTGTCGTGGATAGATTCTCGAAAATGGCACAATTTATACCATGTCATAAAAGCGATGATGTTGTTAATGTTGCCGATTTGTTCTTTCGTGAAATTATTCGCTTGCATGGTGTGCCAAATACTATCGTTTCAGATCGTGATACCAAATTTCTTAGCCACTTTTGGAGATGTTTATGGGCTAAGTTGGGGACTAAACTGCTTTTTAGTACTACATGTCACCCCCAAACTGATGGACAAACTAAAGTAGTCAATAGAACATTGTCTACTATGCTTAGGGCTGTTTTGAAGAATAATAAGAAAATGTGGGAAGAATGCTTGCCTCATATTGAATTTTCTTATAATCGTTCGTTGCATTCTACTACTAAGATGTGCCCTTTTGAAATTGTGTATGGTTTCCTACCTCGTGCACCTATTGATTTGTTGCCTCTTCCATCTTGGGAGAAGGTTAATTTTGATGCTAAACAACGTGCTGAATTGATTTTAAAAATGCATGAGTTAACTAAGGAAAACATTGAGCGTATGAATGCTAGATATAAACTTGCAGGAGATAAGGGTAGAAAACATGTTGTGTTTGCACCTGGAGATCTTGTTTGGTTACATTTGCGTAAGGATAGATTTCCCAATTTGCGCAAATCAAAGCTAATGCCACGTGTTGCTGGTCCTTTTAAGGTCTTAGAGAAAATAAATCATAATGCATATAAACTTGAGCTACCTGTAGATTTTGGGGTTAGTCCCACTTTTAACATTGCAGATTTGAAGGCTTATTTGGGTGAGGAAGATGAGCTTCCGTCGAGGACGACTTCATTTCAAGAAGGGGAGGATGATGAGGACATCAATACCATTATTACACCCACAGCCCCTACTGTTACATATACTAGACCAATTACTAGAGCTCGCGCACGCCAATTAAATTACCAGGTACTTTCGTTTCTTGGTAATGATTCTAATGTTCATGAGAATATGATGCTGCCTAAACTGGATACATTTGTTTTGCTTACAAATGAAGGGCCTAGCTTGGAGAAGGATGAACATTGGAGCAAGAACAAGCATGGAGTTGATGGCATGCGCAAGGGGAACAAGAACGGAGTTACAAGTGATGATTTCAGGACTTTGAAGCCACCATAAGGAGTGCATGAAGCCTTGGACGAAATATACAAGATGCCACTTCATAAATTTCGTCCAGAGGCTATTCTAGGTGCTGCGTCACCTTATTATTGGGCCAGACCCATGTAATTTCAAAATACATAAGTATAGGCTATTTTTAGAGTCCGTATGTGTGGGGAAACAAGAGATAGGATTGGTTTCGACCCCTTCCCCAAGGGATACGGAATTCCCCCCTCTTCCTCCATATATACAGCCCTTAGGGCACCATTTAGACTTTGGGTTTTGTTTAGATTAAAAGTTCGCCATAGCTGCAACTTCGCGTACTTCGTTTGTGTTCAACAACCAGACCAAGACGTCACAGAACCCCACCTTGATCAATAAAGCTTTCCTCTTATGTTCGCAATATCCAGATTGCAATCTTAGTTTCTTGCTTGTTCTTCATTTGCTCGCAGGAAACAGACCCTCGTGGTCAGGTTGATCGTGCTCCGGCGTCCTCGCACGTTCGTAGTCGGATCGTGAAAGTCTACTCCTCCGAAATGATAATCACCATCTCATCGAAAGACGGGACACCTTTGCCTCTATCACCATGGTAGAATGGCACAATGGCGGGTGCAAGCTAAGAACAAAATGCAAATGTTGGGAATGATTCTAGTAACTGGGGAAAAACCAATAGTCGAGAGTGATTCCGCTGTTCGAATGGTTATAGTATACTCGAAGAAAGTAAGAGCACAGGAATCCCCAAGGAGCAACTTCTAGAATAATTCGCATGAAATCCTCATGGAAAGAATGATCAAATTTCTCAATCAAGATACTACAATAATAGATCTTCCAGCTAGGTGTGTCGGCCAAAACATCAACTTTGCCGGGACCTACATCGTAGATCTTGGAAAAGTTTCAACCATGATATCTGCCTGAGATTCAGATCTGGTTGGTAACAAGATATTTCAGACAACATGTCTGGAAAGGAAGGTTGCAACACAAATCGACGATATAACATTTTGAGATTCTCGGGAAATGGACTATGGTAGTAAGCTCCAAAACATGAGCAGGTTCTGCTACACACGTGTGAACACGCTTTCCCAGACAAGCATGACCACACAGTAGTCTTATAATCAACACTACAGAGTTCAGGTTGGGAACCATCAGCGAGGATATCAAAGTCCTTGCATAGGTCTAGCTCTTAAGAAGGAACTTCTTCTCCTTGAACAAATCAGTCAGTGGCTTGGTGTGTTAGGGAATACATATGGAGTGGAGGTAATTAATCTACCAAACCATAGAATACATTCACACATGCATGACTGACTTGGGATGATTCCAGAGGAAACAAAACAAACCTTTCTCAAATTCATGGCGGCAACTTTTGCACCTAATGCACGTGAACTTTGAGAAAGTCACTTCTTGCACCAAACATATACTTCATGAACGGGACATGAAGATAATGCTTACAAAAGTTTCCAACACTAGCTTGATGTTCAACATGAAGCATGGAGGAGATAAAATGCTGCAGATGGGCTCAACAGCAACTCATCGGAATTTCCATATCACTGGAATTCCACCATTATGTGAACCAGGTGATAGCATTGGTCAGGCCAAAAGATGTAATGGTGTATGCTTGAGGAACAACCGTGAGTAAGACAACATTACGAATATCGTTGGTTCTGATTTGATTTGACAATAGCCCAAACCCAAATCAAAGATTGGATAAGACAATAGCTCCAACAACTGATCATAGGGACCAATTGATGAAGATATCATCTTTCTTCAACACAAACAAATATATCCCTTGAAATGAACTAAGCTAGGCAAGCTTTTATCTTCCAACTCTCCAAGTTGTTGTTTGGCTTAACTAACTAGCTCAGGGGTATCCAACACGGATTCTTGGAGAAGGGGTGGTTTACAAGAAACCAACTTGATCACGAACTCAACATAGCGGTCAGGTGACAACCTGGTAACACTTCCAAGAAGATATTCGGAACATCACGAACCACCGATATGTTACTAAGCTCGAGAACAATCTTGCTTTTCAAAGCAAGACGATATAATCAAATAAGCAAGGGATTGAATAATCCTAACTCATTGATCGAAGAATGCACCAGAAATAAGGACTAGGTAGCACAATCTATCTTAGAATGATGATTCAATAACCAACACGCTAAGAATGAGAATATTATCCATTTACTACCAAGCAACGAGTTGCTCGGAGTATTGATTTCACACATCACAATTCACTTGTCGGCATTCCGGTTACAACAACACGAGGACCGAGGAATGAATGATGATGGTGAGAAGTATCACTGCATCAAGAATTCATAAGAGATGGTGCAATTCTTATGATATTCTTGACGTAAATAGGGTAATACTCCAAGGTAGAACGGAACAAAAGCTGGTTTGGCATTTGATCTGTGGAATACAACTACTTTGATCCAATCCTAGAAATGGATAAGGTACTGGAGTTTGTTTCTCCTAGTCATTCTGGAATAGAACGGACCGACGGACCATAAAAATAATAGGCATCGATGAGCACGAATGCACAATTACTCCTGACTATTAATTGATAGACGGAGGTCAGAATACAACGAAAGAGGGACAACTCAAAGGAACATATGGTTTTCTGAGTTGTGGATGCACAGATTAGTATGTCGAACAAAGCTCAGCATATTTCTTCCGGATAACCCATGCAGAAAGGTTGATCTGGTAGAGTCACAATATAGAATGGAGAACTCGTCAAAAGCACTCTGGTTGTGATCTTTGGTTCAGGAGAACTTTTGCCATGATGGTTCATGGTATTGGAAGAATGATATACCACGGTCCTCGAAGACTATCGCAAATGTTACTAATATCCTAAAGGAACTAGCAAACACTATCAACGTGAAGTAAGTAAAGCGAATCTTGGGTTAAGAATCCAGGAGTAGAATACCTACTACTAAATGGCATCACGGGATGCTTTCGAGAATGACCGCCAGAATCATCACACTGGGAACACAAAACATGGATAAATTACTAGGTGATTCTCTAAGACACCTAGGGTCATAATAATAGCTCCAACATATATGTCGAGGCAACAGAGTACCTCAACCCACTGATTAGTGTGGTTAAACTGGCCCAAAGAAACATCGGGAACGGAAAGAAGGGAGTTGCAAATGCATCAACTATCTAGAAACCTGGGATGACTCGGACAGCATAACGTCTGTAAATGCCAAAAAAAGATTGGGACATTTTGCAAAAATGGTGGCATAACCACTCAACAACATCATATCAAGTTTCCAAGTCCAACTAACAACACACTGGAATAGTAGAAACTGTACTGAGGCTTGAGACCAACAATCCTAAGAGTCTAAGGATTAATAACACGTGATCCTCATAGAAAGAAGAGAAGGCCTAGTTCTTAACCCCGTAGAAAAGAAGAGAGTGACTCAGATCAGAAGGGCATAAGGTAAAGGAGTAAAAACAGCCTTTAAGAAGGAACTTCTTCTCCTTGAACAAATCAGTCAGTGGCTTGGTGTATTAGGGAATACATATGGAGTGGAGGTAATTAATCTACCAAACCATAGAATACATTCACACATGCATGACTGACTTGGGATGATTCCAGAGGAAACAAAACAAACCTTTCTCAAATTCATGGCGGCAACTTTTGCACCTAATGCACGTGAATTTGGAGAAAGTCACTTCTTGCACCGAACATATACTTCATGAACGGGACATGAATATAATGCTTACAAAAGTTTCCAACACTAGCTTGATGTTCAACATGAACCATGGAGGAGATAAAATGCTGCAGATGGGCTCAGCAGCAACTCATCGGAATTTCCATATCCCTGGAATTCCACCATTATGTGAACCAGGTGATAGCATTGGTCAGACCAAAAGATGTAATGGTGTATGCTTGAGGAACAACCACGAGTAAGACAACATTACGAATATCGTCGGTTCTGATTTGATTTGACAATAGCCCAAACCGAAATCAAAGATTGGATAAGACAATAGCTCCAACAACTGATCATAGGGACCAATTGATGAAGATATCATCTTTCTTCAACACAAACAAATATATCCCTTGAAATGAACTAAGCTAGGCAAGCTTTTATCTTCCAACTCTCCAAGTTGTTGTTTGGCTTAACCAACTAGCTCAGGGGTATCCAACACGGATTCTTGGAGAAGGGGTGGTTTACAAGAAACCAACTTGATCACGCACTCAACATCGCGGTCAGGTGACAACCTGGTAACACTTCCAAGAAGATATTCGGAACATCACGAACCACCGATATGTTACTAAGCTCGAGAACAATCTTGCTTTTCAAAGCAAGACGATATGATCAAATAAGCAAGGGATTGAATAATCCTAACTCATTGATCGAAGAGTGCACCAGAAATAAGGACTAGGTAGCAGAATCTATCTTAGAATGATGATTCAATAACCAACACGCTAAGAATGAGAATATTGTACATTTACTACCAAGCAACGAGTTGCTCGGAGTATTGATTTCACACATCACAATTCACTTGTCGGCATTCCGGTTACAACAACACAACCGAGGAATGAATGATGATGGTGAGAAGTATCACTGCATCAAGAATTCATAAGAGATGGTGCAATTCTTATGATATTCTTGACGTAAATAGGGTAATACTCCAAGGTAGAACGGAACAAAAGCTGGTTTGGCATTTGATCTGTGGAATACAACTACTTTGATCCAATCCTAGAAATGGATAAGGTACTGGAGTTTGTTTCTCCTAGTCATTCTGGAATAGAACGGACCGACGGACCATAAAAATAATAGACATCGATGAGCACGAATGCACAATTACTCCTGACTATCAATTGATAGACGGAGGTCAGAATACAACCAAAGAGGGACAACTCAAAGGAACATATGGTTTTCTGAGTTGTGGATCCATAGATTAGTATGTCGAACAAATCTCAGCATATTTCTTCCGGATAACCCATGCAGAAAGGTTGATCTGGTAGAGTCACAATATAGAATGGAGAACTCATCAAAAGCACTCTGGTTGTGATCTTTGGTTCAGGAGAACTTTTGCCATGATGGTTCATGGTATTGGAAGAATGATATACCACGGTCCTCGAAGACTATCGCAAATGTTACTAATATCCTAAAGGAACTAGCAAACACTATCAACGTGAAGTAAGTAAAGCGAATCTTGGGTTAAGAACCCAGGAGTAGAATACCTACTACTAAATGGCATCACGGGATGCTTTCGAGAATGACGGCCAGAATCATCACACTGGGAACACAAAACATGGATAAATTACTAGGTGATTCTCTAAGACACCTAGGGTCATAATAATAGCTCCAACATATATGTCGAGGCAACAGAGTACCTCAACTCACCGATTAGTGTGGTTAAACTGGCCCAAAGAAACATCGGGAACGGAAAGAAGGGAGTTGCAAATGCATCAACTATCTAGAAACCTGGGATGACTCGGACAGCATAACGTCTGTAAATGCTAAAAAATATTGGGACATTTTGCAAAAATGGTGGCATAACCACTCAACAACATCATATCAAGTTTCCAAGTCCAACTAACAACACACTGGAATAGTAGAAACTGAACTGAGGCTTGAGACCAACAATCCTAAGAGTCTAAGGATTAGTAACACGTGATCCTCATAGAAAGAAGAGAAGGCCTAGTTCTTAGCCCCGTAGAAAAGAAGAGAGTGACTCAGATCAGAAGGGCATAAGGTAAAGGAGTAAAATCAGCCTTTAAGAAGGAACTTCTTCTCCTTGAACAAATCAGTCAGTGGCTTGGTGTGTTAGGGAATACATATGGAGTGGAGGTAATTAATCTACCAAACCATAGATTATATTCACACATGCATGACTGACTTGGGATGATTCCAGAGGAAACAAAACAAACCTTTCTCAAATTCATGGCGGCAACTTTTGCACCTAATGCACGTGAACTTGGAGAAAGTCACTTCTTGCATCGAACATATACTTCATGAACGGGACATGAAGATAATGCTTACAAAAGTTTCCAACACTAGCTTGATGTTCAACATGAACCATGGAGGAGATAAAATGTTGCAGATGGGCTCAGCAGCAACTCATCGGAATTTCCATATCCCTGGAATTCCACCATTATGTGAACCAGGTGATAGCATTGGTCAGACCAAAAGATGTAATGGTGTATGCTTGAGGAACAACCACGAGTAAGACAACATTACGAATATCGTTGGTTCTGATTTGATTTGACAATAGCCCAAACCGAAATCAAAGATTGGATAAGACAATAGCTCCAACAACTGATCATAGGGACCAATTGATGAAGATATCATCTTTCTTCAACACAAACAAATATATCCCTTGAAATGAACTAAGCTAGGCAAGCTTTTATCTTCCAACTCTCCAAGTTGTTGTTTGGCTTAACCAACTAGCTCAGGGGTATCCAACACGGATTCTTGGAGAAGGGGTGGTTTACAAGAAACCAACTTGATCACGAACTCAACATAGCGGTCAGGTGACAACCTGGTAACACTTCCAAGAAGATATTCGGAACATCACGAACCACCGATATGTTACTAAGCTCGAGAACAATCTTGCTTTTCAAAGCAAGACGATATGATCAAATAAGCAAGGGATTGAATAATCCTAACTCATTGATCGAAGAGTGCACCAGAAATAAGGACTAGGTAGCACAATCTATCTTAGAATGATGATTCAATAACCAACACGCTAAGAATGAGAATATTGTACATTTACTACCAAGCAACGAGTTGCTCGGAGTATTGATTTCACACATCACAATTCACTTGTCGGCATTCCGGTTATAACAACACAAGGACCGAGGAATGAATGATGATGGTGAGAAGTATCACTGCATCAAGAATTCATAAGAGAGGGTGCAATTCTTATGATATTCTTGACGTAAATAGGGTAATACTCCAAGGTAGAACGGAACAAAAGCTGGTTTGGCATTTGATCTGCGGAATACAACTACTTTGATCCAATCCTAGAAATGGATAAGGTACTGGAGTTTGTTTCTCCTAGTCATTCTGGAATAGAACGGATCGACGGACCATAAAAATAATAGGCATCGATGAGCACGAATGCACAATTACTCCTGACTATCAATTGATAGACGGAGGTCAGAATACAACCAAAGAGGGACAACTCAAAGGAACATATGGTTTTCTGAGTTGTGGATGCATAGATTAGTATGTCGAACAAATCTCAGCATATTTCTTCCGGATAACCCATGCAGAAAGGTTGATCTGGTAGAGTCACAATATAGAATGGAGAACTCATCAAAAGCACTCTGGTTGTGATCTTTGGTTCAGGAGAACTTTTGCCATGATGGTTCATGGTATTGGAAGAATGATATACCACGGTCCTCGAAGACTATCGCAAATGTTACTAATATCCTAAAGGAACTAGCAAACACTATCAACGTGAAGTAAGTAAAGCGAATCTTGGGTTAAGAACCCAGGAGTAGAATACCTACTATTAAATGGCATCACGGGATGCTTTCGAGAATGACGGCCAGAATCATCACACTGGGAACACAAAACATGGATAAATTACTAGGTGATTCTCTAGGACACCTAGGGTCATAATAATAGCTCCAACATATATGTCGAGGCAACAGAGTACCTCAACTCACCGATTAGTGTGGTTAAACTGGCCCAAAGAAACATCGGGAACGGAAAGAAGGGAGTTGCAAATGCATCAACTGTCTAGAAACCTGGGATGACTCGGACAGCATAACGTCTGTAAATGCTAAAAAGATTGGGACATTCTGCAAAAATGGTGGCATAACCACTCAACAACATCATATCAAGTTTCCAAGTCCAACTAACAACACACTGGAATAGTAGAAACTGAACTGAGGCTTGAGACCAACAATCCTAAGAGAATAAGGATTGGTAACACGTGATCCTCATAGAAAGAAGAGAAGGCCTAGTTCTTAACCCCGTAGAAAAGAAGAGAGTGACTCAGATCAGAAGGGCATAAGGTAAAGGAGTAAAAAGAGCCTTACATTCCCTTCCCCAATCAATTCCCTTATATAACTAAAGCATTTCTAGACTCGACTTCAACCAGTTTGGCATGGTAATCCTACAGGCAGTCAGGCTCTGATACGAAAGCTGTCAGGACCCCGATCCTATGTCACACCGATCTAGCATGTAATACATCATATCACTTTGCGGCCTCACGCATGGTATTCCCACGGGTGCCACCTTCCCTGGCCCGGGACCGTTTGCGCCTTTTGGCTCACGTATATGATAGTGTTGCTAGCATCCATATGACAGAGAACCCAGGACGACATGACTAGTCATAAACCCAAAGTGGCACTAACTTATAGGGACATGCATACATGACCCAGCAACGAACGTGTCGGTCATGAGCGAGTGAATCCGGGCTGTAGCAGCTGGGCTTACAGGACTCCGGAGAATCCGGGCTGTGGCAGGCTAACAGGACTCCGGTAGACACCGCGTGACATTTCCCCGAAGGAACAGACATAGGAACGAAGAAGGACACATGCCGGCCAGCCTAAGTGTTCTGGAGCAGTAGCAAGCTACCATGGCTCAGTGGAAGAACTAGGAGACATTTCCCGGTAAGAGAGGCTACCAAGGATAAACAAGTAGGTTGTCGGATCCCACACATACTAAGCATTTCAAATCATACACACAATATGCTTGATATGTGCAAATACAACATGGCATCACAACAAAACTCTAAAACTCAAAGTATTTATTCATTAGGCTCCGATGAGCCAAGTATTACAAACATGGGTCCCATGACCCAACATACAGAGCATCCAAGCAACAAGCGGAAGCATAAACATGTCTGAGTACAAACAACTACAAATGAAAAAGGCTGAGAAGCCTGACTATCTACAAGACCCTGCCGAGGGCACAAGATCATAGCTGAGGTAACAAGCTAAACGTCGAAGTCCACGCGGAACTACTAGCGAGACTGAAGTCTCTCTGCAAAAACATAAATTAAGCAAACGTGAGTACAAATGTACCCAACAAGACTTACATCAGAACTAGCTACATCCATTAGTATCAACAAAGGGGGTGGTGGAGTTTAACTGTAGCAAGCCAGCTTTGACTCGGTGCTATCCTGAACTACGACTGCAAGTAACTCTTTTGAGGTGGTGCACACGAGTCCACATATTCACCATATCAATACAGCACTATGGATCCGCTTCCGTCTCCCTACGAGAACGCCATCCATAGCACTCACGCTTATCTTGCGCATTTTAGAGTATCCACTTTCACTTGTCTATGAACTGTATAGGCAACCCAGAAGTCCTTTACCATGGACGCGGCTATTCGAATAGATCATTTATAACTCTGCAGGGGTGTACTTCTTCACACATGTTTCCACTACTTAGCGTCTGCAGACGACATGTGCTCGGCAGAGTTCAAGCGAAAGCTGACGTGGGTGTAGACCACGACCTGACTAACGACACAAGTCCCTAGTTTAGGTTTATCGCATATTCAGGTTCCATCCGAAGGGAGTCCGGCTGAGGTTTCCACTTACGGCCCCGAACGATGTGTGCAGGGTTCCCGAGGCACCAAACGGGCGACTCGGTACACCGGGCCACGTGCCTACCGCATCACAGCCCACCCCTCGAGTCAGCGCTGCGCACGGCCTCCAGCATACTACAAACACCAGAAACTACTTGCAACTCTTGGACAGAGCACCGGGGCGGTTAATAAGTCGAGCGGGGTCATATTTCAGGGCCCAACATGTGGTAGTAGCTGTTCATGGATCACAAACACAGAACTCAGTTCCTGAGGACGACTTCAATGAGACAACCCACCATGTACTCCTACATGGCCTCTCACCGCTACCTTTACCAAATCATGTTCACACACTTAGCTCTCAACAGTAGGACATGTTCACCACATTCCAATTCATCCCCGATGAATCGGACCTGACTCAACTCTAAGCAGTAGCAGGCATGACAAACAAGCATGCATGAGTAGGCACATCAGGGCTCAAACAACTCCTACTCATGCTAGTGGGTTTCATTTACTGTGGCAATGACAGGTCATGCAGAGGAAAGGGGTTCAACTACCGCAGCATGTAACAGTTGAATCGTTGTTGTCCTAATGCAGTAAAAGAGAGCAGAAGCGAGAGAGTGGGATTGTATCGGAATGAACAAGGGGGTTTTGCTTGCCTGGCACTTCTGAAGATCTCTTCATCGGTGTCATCAAACTCATCGTCGGAACCACGTCTACTGAGAGGGGCAAATACCGGCAAACAAGGAAGAACACAATCAATGCAATGCAACAATATGATGCATGAATGTGACATGGCAAGATGTTATGGATTGTGTTAATGCAACTAGCAACAAGTTAAGTGAAGCTCATTTGAATCAAGGATTCAAATGCAATTCCAAACATAAGCATTTAAATGCCCTTTATGTGTTTTCACTTATACAGTACGTATAAGTAGGTTTTTCATGCATGAAAATGGTACAGATGGATAGATTGCATTTTTCTAATAATTTTTCATATATAACTTATTTCATTTGGAGTTACGTTTTAATTTCTATGATTTTTAGAAGTTTTGACTAAATTCTGGAATTTCTAAATTATTTTAAATACAGAAATTATTTATTACGTCAGCATGACATCAGCAGGTCAACCGGGATGACCAGGGTCAAACCTGACTAGTGGGGCCCACTGGTCAGTGACACACTGGTTAAGCCCGGTCAAATCCAGCGCTGACTAGGTTTGACCCTGAGGTAGGGCCTGCTGTCACTGGCAGTGAGGTGGCTAATGGTGGGGGTTAGTCCTAATGACCGTGACACGTCATCATCGCCGGAGGTTAACCGGTGACGACCACAGCCGACGGCGAAGGTGCACCGTGCGCTCACTACAGGGCACCGTTTTACTCACGGTTTGTGGCTACGGCTAGCTGTGGTTCTCGCGCATCTAGTGGAGCAAACGGGAGGAGTTGGGGTGGCCTGAGCTCGCTGGAGCGGAGCTTGCGGTGGCGGCCGGAGTTCGGCTGTTCACGGGATCGGTGCTGCGGTGCGCAAACAAGCGCAGCGAGGTGCTGGGGAGGCTCTACGCGGGGCGGTGAGCATGTTGGATGCACGCCCGGGACCAAATGGTCACCGGAGCGTCACCGGCGACGAGCGCAGGTGGCGGCGTGTTCGGTCACAGGCGAGATGGTGGCTACGGCATGCAAACGAGGCAAAGGAGAGGGGGGTTTAGGGGGAGGAGCTCACGGCGGATGCGAGGAGATGCTCAGCGGGCTCGGGGAGGCGTCGGAGAGGGCGCAAGGTTGTCGGCGATCTCGGCGGCCGAAGGAAGAAGACGACGAGGTAGCCGATGATGCAGGGCGTCCAACGATGCTTGACTTGGCGAGTAGGTCGAGGACGTCGAGGCGGACCCCTTGGACACGTCGGCGAGGCGAGGCAGTGGCGGTGGCTATGGCAGCAGCAAGCGGCGGCGACGGCGTGTTCGGTGGTGCTGCGGGGAGGGAGCTAGAGGAGAGGGAGAGAGCTCCAGAGTGAGGGGAGAGGCAGAGGGGTCGAGGCCGTTCCTGTGGTGCGGAGACAGCGCGAGGGGGAAGCAGGAGGTGGAGCTCGGGCGCGCGCGCGTCGACACGCCTCTGCCTACTGGTAGAGGTTGAAGACGGTGGGCTCCTGGTGGGCTGGGCCAGTTGGCTGGGCTGCCAAGTGGGCTGCACAGGTAGGTAGGTCCAGGTAAGTTACAGGTAAGCTCTCTTCCTTTTGTTTCAGTTTTCTATTTCTTTTATTCTATTTTGAATTAGTAAAAATACTAATCCATTTTGTAAAATCCTGAAAATAATTGTGGGCAGTGTTTGGATTATTTCCAACAACCCACAACTAGTTTCAGAATTATTAGAGCATTTAAAAATATTTATATGATTTAAATGCTCCAATTCAAATACGATATGAGTTAATTCAAAGATCGAGAATGTCCTTCATCATTTTTGGCAGAGGTTTTCACCTTTATCAGAAATCATGAACATTTTCAAAGGGCATTTTGGGTTCTTTGAAAAAGATTTTGGATTGAACCAAGTTGAATTCCATTTGGTGCTAGGGTTTGAACATCCCCATTTCAAGTTTCTCTGAAGAATACCATGATGCATGATGCTTCTAATGCAACTATTAGCAAGCAAATTCTAGGGCTGTGATAGTTAGTCCCAAAAAATGATATAAAATGATTGTAAAACATCCGAAAATGATAATATAATAGCATGGAACAATCAAAAATTATCGATACTTTGGAAACGTATCAGCTTCCCCAAGCTTAATTCATGCTCATCCTTGAGTAGGTAAATGATAAAAACAGAATTTTTGATGTGGAATGCTGCCAAACATGTTCATCACATATTCTTTTCTTTGTAGCATGGACATTTGGACTTTTATATGGTTCAAAGCAATAGTCCGGTTTTGACATGAGGACTTTAATAGTCAAGCATACCAACAAGCAACCATGTCTTTCAAAATATCAAAACTAAAGCAAGTTATCCCTAGCCCATTATGCTCAATCATTGATCCATTCATGAAGCACACTCGCATATTAGCTACACCCAATGCTCAAGTACAATCATAGTACCCCTTAGTTGGTGCTTTATAAGAGAAGATGGAGACTCAAATAAAACTAAAAATTCCATAAAGTAAAAGAAAGGCCCTTCGCGGAGGGAAGTAGGGATTTGTAGAGGTGCCAGAGCTCAAAGCGAAAAAGATAGAGATAAAACATATTGGGAGGCATGCTTTTCCTATCAACGAAAATGATCGAGTAGTTCCCAATACTTTACATGGTAGATATACCATAGGAGGTTCCCAAACAGAAAATAAAGTTTATTCCTTTTTCCACCATACTTTCACTTTCCATGGCTAACCGTATCCACGGGTGCCTTCCATACCAACACTTTCCAAGGAATTTATTATTTGAAAACATATAGTAAATTCATTTTTCATTTCAGGACTGGGCATCCCTAATACCTTTGTCGTACTCTCGTGCAGTGACAAGTGAATAAACACTCATCTTGAGAATAACACATCTAGCATGGAAATATATTAGCCACCCCCTAGCGTTTCATGAGCGGTACGAGCACACAAAAGAGAAGCTTATTTTGAAAATCAGAGATGGCACATACAGATTTGCTTAGAACAGCAAAAGAATACCGCATATAGGTAGGTATAGTGGACTCATGTGGCAAAACTGGTTTAAAGGATTTTGGATGCACAAGTAGTGATCATACTTAGTGCAAATGAAGGCTAGTAAAAGATTGAGAAGCATCCAACCAAGAAACGAAAAATCTCATAAGCGAGCATTAAGCATAACTAACACCGAATAATGCACCACAAGTAGGATGTAATTTCATTGCATAACTATTGACTTTCGTGCTTTCATAGGGAATCACAAACCTTAACACCAATATTCTTATTAAAGCACAATTACTCATCAACATGACTCAAATATCATATCATCATATCTCAAAACTATTACAAAGAATCAAGTTTATTTTGCCCAATGATCTTCATGAAAGTTTTTATTATATCCCTCTTGGATGTCTATCACTTTCGGACTAGTTCCATATGTTGCTTTTGATAGCTCAAACAAATATAAGTGAAGAACGTGAGCATCATATGAAGTCTATGATATATCATAGGCTCACGTCCACTTCTCTCTATGCTTCACTTAAATTATTTAAGTGAAGCATAGAGAGCAATTCTAACAAGTCTTAGCATAATTTTGGCTCTCTCAGATAGGTGTGTCCAGCAAGGATTCAAGACTTAAAATAAAAGGAAAAACAAGACTCATATCATACAAGACGCTCCAAGCAAAACTCATGATATGTGACGAATAACAATATAGCTCCAAGTAAAATACCGATGGTTGTTAGAAGAAAGAGGGGATGCCACTCGGGGGCATCCCCAAGCTTAGTTGCTTGATACTTCCTGAATATAATCTTGAGGTGTCATGGGCACCCCCAAAGCTTAGCCTTTTGCTAATCCTTATTCCTTCAACCATTGTAATATCACCCAAAACATGAAAACTTCAATCACACAAAACTAAACTAAACCTTCATGAGATCCGTTAGTATAAGAAAGCAAATCACTACTATAACTACTGTTGCAAACCCCATAGAATCAACAAAACAAGCACACAACGCAAAGGAAACAGAATCTGTCAAATACAAAACAGTCTGTAGCAATCTGGATATTTTGAATACTTCTATAACTCCAAAAATTCTGAAAATTTAGGAAAATGTGACCAATGTGTATATTAACCTGATGCAAAAGTAATTGGTATTTTATCACGCTTCTTTTAAAAATGAGAATTATTTTTGTGAGCTCGAAACTTTCTGTTTTTCAGCAAGATCAAATCAACTATCACCCAACATGATCCCAAAGGATTTGCTTGGAACAAACACTGATTAAAACACAAAAACACAATCATAACAGTAGCATAATTGTGCAAACACTCAAGAACGGAAAGAAAAAGACAAAAATAAATTTTATTCATTGGGTTGCCTCCCAACAAGCGCTATCGTTTTATGCCCCTAGCTAGGCATAATGCAAGGGATCTAAGTGTTGTCATCTTTATTTTCCAACTCTTCAATCAAACACTTAGAATTCTTCAAAGATTTAGCATACAAATTTTCAATGACAGTACTCCTAGGAACAAGTTTAAGGAATTCATTTTTGCACAAAGGATCTCTTATAACTTCAACAAAGTCCGGGTGAATACTAATCATCTTAAGATCTTCTTTATTGTTATGACTAGAAGTTACACCCTTGTTCTTAGTAACTTGAGCAGTCTTGCCAATTTTTACGGGAGTTTTTTTCAATAGTTTTAGCGGAAGCAAAAGCCGTGCTTAGATTACTAAAGATCTCTTCCAATTTATCGATTCGAGAGGGGCTTTCTTCAATTCTTACATGCATTACGGTCCCTTTTTCTTTTAATAACTAAAAAACTTCTCCCGCTTTTGACCCAATCTTAGTAGCAAAATTATGCATATTTTTATCCAAGTTTTCAATATGTTCCTCGGTAAGCATTTTCTTTTCAATAGCGTCTAATCTTTCCATAACATGCTCAAGGGTCATAGTTGTTTCATTAATCATAAGAGGTGGTGAGCCCACTAAATTTCCCATAGCATTAAAAGCATCAAGAGATGGACACATCAAGAAATTCCCACCGGTAATCGTATCAGGGACGAATCTATACCAAGTAGTGATGCCCACATAAAAACAGCAAAGAAGAACAATGGTAGATTGCTTAAGGATAGATCTATTATGAGCATTGCAAATCCTATACCAAGCATATTTTAAATATCTCCTCCCCTTTGTTTAAAGTTAAGAACCTTGTTCTCGGGAGTGCATGCAATAGCGGAAGAACTATCCATAACGACAAAAGGTGGCAAACAAAATTGCACACAAAAACAGATCTGACAAGAAAATGGCGAACGAAAAAGAGGGCGAATAAAACGGCAAATTTTTGTGAAGTGGGGGAGAGGAAAATGAGAGGCAAATGGCAAATAATGTAAATTGCAAGGAGATGAGATTGGTGATTAGGAATCTGGTGGATGTTGATGATGTCTCCGCGGCAACGGCACTAGAAATTCCTTTTGATGTCTGCTTGAACTACGTCTGTATTTCCACAAAGAGGAAGGGATGATGCAGCACAGCGACGGTAGGTATTTCCCTCGGTGATGAGACCAAGGTTATCGAACCAGTAGGAGAACCACGCAATACTACGTGGACGGCACCTGCACACAAATAACAAATACTCGCAACCCGATGTATTAAAGGGGTTGTCAATCCCTTTCGGGTAACGGTGCCAGAAATTGGCAAGTTGACGGGATAAAAGTTGTGATAGATTGATAGATAGATCTCGAATAAAATAATACTCATGTTCTGTGGGCAAAATTTTTGTGAGCATATTATTCTATCCATTGATTGCTGAACGGCGAATATAGGTATGTACACATGGTAAGCATTACAGGATTTCACTACTTCCAAATATAGAGTTCTCCATATGCACATTTACTTCCCTAATGTATGGTTAGATGAAACCAATAGTGTGATGCATGTTTCTACATCATGAAAATGAGGAAACTAACATGGCCATTGATACACACTCATATTTAGTAGTATATAGATTACTACAAAATAAGGAGAATATCCATATCTTCCTAACCGTTTGATTATTCAGGGGTACAAATTGGCTGCAATGACATGGTCACAATCGCATGAATTAACTCATTCCAAATATAGCTGATTTACGGCGTCTCTAATGCATTGCCATAGTTCTACTCAAATTCTGCTCAAACAGGGATATGCCAATCATCACAAAAAGTCAAACAGTGTCATGGCGTCATCATTAACATCAGACGGAAACAACTTACACGCGCCGCCCCAGCAATACGTCATGCCATCTGCTTTGTCGATCGCGTAGATGATGCCATTATGTTCAATAGCATCACAGAAGTGTGTATGACCTTTGACGATGATCCACTTCGAGCTGAGTTGTCTCCATCTAAAGAAGGCACCAGCGTAAAGATAGACGAGTACGCGGTTGAACAAGACAATTAGCTTGAAGTCTGCGTAATCCGCATGTCGTGTGGGCACTTGGCAGATTACAATCTTCTGCAAAACAAGGTCCGTCCAACTGACGTGGTAATTTAGATGACTTGGACCGCGACGGTAAAACTCTATATAATCCAACGGAGGAAGGATAATCTCATGGGAGGTCTGGAAGTTCACGAGCACCAACTTTTTCCCGTCTTCTCTGACGGCAGCCATCCAGTGGGAGTTCATGCCGACCCAGTACATACCTGCCAAGAAGTTTCGGGCGACGGTGATCGGATCGAAGTCGAGGGAAATGATGTACGGCGACCCACTACATACCTGCAAAGAAGTTTCGGCTAATGGAGATCGGATTGAAGTCGAGGGGCATCATGTACGCCTCCGCATCATGGTGAGCAAATCTCGCAAGACCGGCTAGCAGCAAGCAAGGTGTCTTGAAAAGCTTAGGCCTCGCTTCGACGATGGCCGTGTGCATGTCCCTCGAGCATGCAGCTAGCCGCGGGGCGCTCAACATATCCATACACGAACAACAGAGGTCGAGGATGTCACTAGGGAGATTGCTCCAATCGCGGCTCATATGGATGCTGCGCGGTTCGCGTTCGGCCATGGTGGGGTTTTGGGGGGCTTGATTTATGGGGGAGAAGGCTCTCGGTGCTGGAGCGGCTAGCAAGGGAATAGTGGTACTGGGGGAGTCGAGCGAGGCGAGGGTACGCGGGGGCACAGTGAGATGACGAAGAGTGACCTTAGGATCTCCGGCGAGATGGAGATGGAGTGGTGCTAGGGGAGAGGGAGACGAGGCGAGGCATGCTATATAGCAGCGGTGACAGTGACTGCACAATGCACAAGGTGAGGCTGACTTTGGTAACCCGAACATGCCGCCTGGACTAGTGTCACCTCGGGTGAAGGGTCTTGTCACTTCACTGTGAGGACCGGATGAATAATATTTTGACCATCAAGTGTACCACAGTTGTACTACTACTACTACTACTAGTAGGAATAGTAGGAACATGAGTAGTACTGTATAGAGGAAATAGGTCTCCCGTGCTAGCATGCCTCTGGGTTCACTTCATCCTCTAGGTATCATCCATATTGCAAGCAGAACCAAATTCTCGTGCATGCAGAAGCGTGAAGAAGGCCTTTTCTTTTTTGAGGATAACCGCATATTCCTTAACTAGAGAATGTTGTGTCTCCCACGCACGCGCCAATATCCATCCAAACCAGATACGACACATTTTTGTATCCGTTTGCATAGGTCCCACTTGTCAGGAGGGGTGCAGAAATAAAAATAAATCATAAAATGTCTCGCCACGGTGATTCGAAAGAGTGACTTCAACTACCCAGTGGCACATGTAGCGCTAGAAGGATGGGCACGTACAGCGACAGGTACCACTCCTCAGTCTACCCGCATAGCCTTTTCGTTTAGTCTACCTAGTTGTCTAATCAACTGCCTGCAGGCCACTTCTCCCATTTACTTCTCCATCGGCAACCGATTTTCCTTGGCTTCTTCACCTCTCCTTCATCTTCATTTGCATCCAAACCACACTGCATTCACATTGTTTTAACCTCTTCACATCCTCCTGGAGTAATTCCGAAGCCTCTTTAAATAATCATCTTCTTCAGTTAG
Organism: Triticum aestivum; assembly: GCF_018294505.1. Taxonomy (NCBI): domain Eukaryota; kingdom Viridiplantae; phylum Streptophyta; class Magnoliopsida; order Poales; family Poaceae; genus Triticum; species Triticum aestivum. The sequence goes on along the minus strand of NC_057808.1, from coordinate 199,847,729 downwards.
ACTAACCATCTAATCCTAATTCTCCAAACCATAGCCCTCCGGTCCAGCGGTTCCAAATGGTGAAAGAGATCCAGATGCAGGTTTTTAGCGTCCAACATGTCCTCGTCGAAGGCTCGTTGAGCATAGTTGCCACAGTCACCGACCACCCAAGGGTTGTTCAGAAGTGGATCAACAATGTATCCAACTCCCACCAAAAGGTGGAGATGAAGGTCATCGGTCTCGACGCAAAGTACACGGAGTGTGCCACTAGAAAGATCCAACGTGACGCCGTCCTTCAGGTGTGCCTCGAAGATGATGTATTGGTGTACCACATCATACACGCGCCCTCCATACATGGTGAGCTTCATGATTTCTTGTCTCGGGAGGACATATACTTTTGTGGGGCGGCCGTCGCAGGGGACAGAAGTTGGAGCCGTACAACCTTGATTTGAAAAGCATCGCTGACATACAAACCACAGTTGGAGCCGTGCAACCTTGATTTCTTGTAGAAGATTGTGATAAGCCGACACCATCCCTATTCGACGTAACAAATCTTGTGCTTGGAACAAATCTTCAGAAGGGTGATGAGACGCTGGCATTAAGGTCGTCTGGATGGGAGAATTATCCCCTAACGTACGAGCGGATAAAATATGCTGCCCTTGATGCCTGTGTGAGTTTCGAGATAGCTGCAAGGTCCAGAGAGCTTGTTGCGAAGCCGTCTCCCACAAAAAATGACAACAACAACAACAACAACAACAACAACAACAACAACAACAACAACAACAACAACAACAACAACAACAGAAGAAGAAGAAGAAGAAGAAGAAGAAGAAGAAGAAGAAGAAGAAGAAGAAGAAGAAGAAGAAGAAGAAGAAGAAGAAGAAGAAGAAGAAGAAGAAGAAGAAGAAGAAGAAGAAGAAGAGAAGAAGAAGAACAAGAACAAGAAGAAGAAGCAGAAGAAGAAGAAGAAGAAGAAGAAGAAGAAGAAGAAGAAGAAGAAGAAGAAGAAGCTGCACCAGCAGCAAGGCATTATGGATGGATGAACTATTTCCTCTCTTGTAAAAAAATATTTCCTCTCTGCGTATATTGATATAGATGGACTATTTCGATGGTGTGCATGTCTTTAGAACAAGTAGTAGCGTGGGTCTGCTTGACTATAAGGAACTATTTATCCGCCTAGCTTTCACTACTACTCCTTCCAGTGATCGGTATGCAATGCATGTGTCCGTAGACATGACAGCTTGTCCATGGAAGTTCAACTACGACGACCATCACGTTTCATCCACTGCCACTCGTGATTCCCACGACGCCGTTCCAACCCATGGCACCACGTCCCCCGACGTGCGCCTCACCCCTCTCGGCCGCACTGCCCCTCCGCCTTCATGTGCATGACATGTGGGCGCGGCGAGCATCAACTTTCTACCACAGCCACACACGATTCCCACGACGCCGCTCGAACCCATGACACCACACGTCCCCCGTCCTGCGGCTCACCCCTCTCGGCCCCACTGCCCCTCTACCTTTGGGAATATTACATGTGGACCAGCCACCTATCGGGTCCACATGTTATTGACTCAAAGGCAGGTGTAGTAAGGCGCTGAAGCTCAGTCCCGAGGGCCTCGAGAGGGAAATGTAACTGTTGCGCGAGGCCTTGTGGTGCTACCGCTGCATGAACTTGTGCCAAACTCGAGATTTGTTTCTTTACTATACATGCACGCAACGATTTAATGGACATTGTAATCTCAACATGTGATGGGGAGCTCTAAATTTGAATTTGAAACTTATAGAACGAAAAAAATCAAAACAAATAAACTGGGAGAGAGGGAGTATACCGTAGGATGTGTCCCGTACGAAACAAGTCCGCAGGTTTTTCACCGCGAAGATGCGGTTAGAAAGGAGTACGGCGTCTTTGTACTCGTACGGCAACAAATCGGCCGCAGACAGCATGGTCCACCTTTGACCGCCATGTGCAAGGTTCGTGCTATCTTCTTCAATCTCACCGTGGTTCCATCGTACCAATTCAGGCGGTGGCCCATTGCATGGCTGATCCCAATGTTGGACAAAGGTTCTATGCGAACGGTGTCACCATTGTAGATGTTGTGCAAATTGATGTTGGTACCCTCCCGTACATATGCAAGCCAATCTCCACTCGCACCGAGCCTAACCTGTGAAATAGTGGGCGGGGGAGAATTAGGAAATGGACACGGAAGTAGTCTTTAGAATGCATTTACTACATGATCAAACTCATCTTACCTGCTCATCGGACAAAATCCGAGTGCCCCTCAATGTCGGCATCTCAAAGGGCGTCAACTTGCAACTACCGCCACGCCGCGCTGGAGAGACCCCCAAGGAAACATCCTTGTGCATTGCACGGAACATCAAGATGCATTTGTATGAGTAGTTTATCTTGTGAGAGAAAAGGATGAACGAGGGAAGGCCTTATTTGCAAATGTGGAGAGGGGTGTAGGTATCTTTTTGCAAAATTGCCATAGTTTTCTTCCTATCCGTTAGATATAAATCGGACGGCCTATATTGCAGGATGGCAGGCACACCATCATCACCAACTATGTTCTTCTATAAGACTAGCAAGATGCCCGTGCGTTGCATGGAACATCAAGATCTTGTGGGAGAAAAGGATGAACGAGGGAAGGCCTTATCTACAAATGTGGATAGGAGTGCGGGTAAATTGTCATAGTTTCCTTCCTTGTCGGAGTAAATGACCACGGGTAGCCTCATCGGCCTCCAATGGTATTTCAAGACACCGGGCCTAGCTGCACCCCTCACACCTCCTAGACGAGTGGCCGGCTTCTTGAGCAACGGGCGGCAAGCCGGCCATCCGGCTGACAAAGCAACCGGGCTCTACTTCAGACGTTTTGAATTCTCCGGGCAGTCGGCCACTCCATGGCCGGCTCCTAGCAGTCGGCATTACCAGAAGATGGACGAAACAAGATTACTAGATCACTCGGTGTAGGAAGCTGCTGAGGCACCTCGATTTTCAGCCACGGCGCCTCACCAGCTTCAGGGACTACTGTCAAAGTAAATGACCACGGGTAGCCTCATCGGCCCCCAATGGTATTTCAAGACATCGGGGCTAGCTGCGCCCCTCACACCTCCTGGACGAGTGGCCGGCTTCTTGGGTCGGCTGGTCCAGCAGGCCGGCTGCTAGAAGACGGCAAGACATCATAAGGCGGCCGTTCGGGGGCCGACTCCTGGCAGGCGGCCCCCCGTGCCCTCAAAGTTTGCACCCACATAACCACGACGGGACGGGGCGTGGCTACAGTGCGGCTGCCACCCCCGAAACTAGGGCTGAGCGCGGCTACAATACGGGCGTACCAAGCGGACGCCCCTCATCCGGCGGGGTACTGTAGCCACGCTGCCCGTGACATCACCTACTACATAGGGAGCTACGCTCCCACGATGGGCGGTCAGTCCGGCCAGCAGACGGCGGGTCCTACCTTTCCGTGAGCCACCAGAAGGCGGCAGACCCCTAGAAGGCAGTGGCGAGGGGAGGCCGGCTCCTAGCAGGCGGCCCGCCCTCCCCATAAAGTCTGTGCGCCATTAATTAGAAGAGACGGGGTGTGGCTATAGTGAACGCCCGCCAGGCGGCGGGACTGTAGCCACGCTCTCCCCGACAAAGCATCCATCATCAGTAGCAAGGCTACAGTACAAAGCGATCGGCAAGACCCGCAAGCGGCGGGCACGGCCTGTCGGCCGAGTACACGACAGCCGGCGGGACCCACCAAGAGCCGGGCCCCAGCTGCCGGCGGAGAAGCCGGCGTCCAGAGACACTAACGGCCGGGTCCTACACCCGGCCGGATTACCATTGTACCCCTGGGGGTAGGCCTATATAAACCCCCTAGGCTTCCCCATGCAAGGGGTTCAGAACTTTAGAGATCACACACACACATATAGAGAGAGGAGTAGAACTAGCCTTGTTCTTCTTCCTCCTCTAGCCGAACAGCTCAACGAGCATCTTGTAGCTACTGTATTGATCATAGTCATCATGTAGAGACCCCGCAGAGCAGGACTAGGGGTGTTATCTCCACGGAGAGCCCCGAACCTGGGTAAAATTCGTAGGCGTATGCAGTCTCGCTCACTCCCGCTTCTAGAGCCCGGCGACGTACTCTTGTCCCTCTCTATGATTAGCCACCCCCTGGCATATGTTGCTACACATCCCCGACATTTAGCGCCCACCATGGGGCAAGGTGCACCGTCGTCTGGAAACACATTCTGGATGGGAACCCTCTTCCTTCCTGGCGAGCGCATCCAGCCCGGCACGCCCGACGGCGTTTGCGTCGACGCGTTGTGCGGCGCAGAAGCCACCTGTGCCCGAGCTGTCTCGCTGATCTCATCGGCGGGATCCGCCTCTCCAACGAGCCTACGCCCGGCGCAGGAGCAGCCAGCTCTGAGAGCTGCCTCGTCGACTCCTTGGCAAGCTTCACATCGCCAACGAGTCGGCCTCTGACCTAGAGTCGGTTGGCTCCACTGACCCGACGCTCGTCGACTTCGACGCGGCATCCCCCGATGCTTTCCCCACCAACATGCTGGTCATCAATGACCCGCTCCCTCCTGCGACCAGCGATGCCAGCACCAGCACTGTCACGGAGGTGCTGGTCGTCAGCCATGATGGAGCCTCCGACGGGGCCACCCATGACCCGCTGCAGGCGGCAGTGTGGGGTTTGTCTGCACCCGTGGCGGAAAACGCGGATGGAGTGACGCTGGAAGCATTCCGCGTCTCGCTCCTCGATAGCGCCCAGAAGCTGGCGGCTATGAGGCGCCTCAATGAAGCCTACCAGCGCGAGATCGACCGCGCCGTCTGCGGCACGCCGGCTGCTTGCGAACCCAGCCGCGTGGGCACGGTCCGGCAGCGCGGCGCAGCCATCGCCAGCATGCTGGGGGCCGACCGCCCAATTTACGCCACGCCAATGGAGAACTTACACGTCGCCCAGGCGGCAGCAGATGAGCTGGACCACCTGGAGGGTGACGAGCGTCGCTGCATGACGGAGCGCGTCCAACAGCTCATCGACGCGGCCGCCGCACAACAAGAAGCCGACTGCCGCGTGGTGGAACCCGCCTTGAAGGCCGAGAACCTTCCCCCTCGCCGAGAGCACAGCGCAACCTCCCGGACGCTGACAGGCGGCGCCCGCAACCGAAAAGACCAAGAGTCGGCTGTTAGCCGCAGCCGCACCCGCATCACCATCGAGCGCGACCAAGACGGCCGCCCACGAGCAGTGGGACGATCATCCGCCTCCCCCGCGTAGGGAGAGGCGCGCCTCCCCGCCGCCTGTTGAGCACCCGACTCTCGGAGGCCGGCTCGGCCCCCGTGAAGGAGTCGGAGAGAACGACGCCTGCCACCGGATCGACCGCCTAGCTCAATCCCTGGCACTAGAAGAAGAAGATGCAATCGGCCCGCCATGTTTCGGCCCCTGCATTCGCGACGAGCCCTTCCCCAAAGGGTTCTCGCTCCCTCGAGACACTCCCAAGTACAACGGCTCCGTGAAGCCGGAAGATTGGCTGGTTGACTACTCCACAGCCGTCAACATAGCAAACGACAACAAGCCTGTTGCCGTGAAGTACGTTCCGCCCTACAGCGTCAACAGCTGGCTAGACTTCACCGAAGTCTTCATCCGCAACTTCACCAGCACCTGCAAGCGGCCGCCCCAGCCCCGCCAGCTCTCCCTATGTGTCCAAGGCCCGACCGAGTCCACCCGTGAGTACTTGACGTGGTGGGCCGAACTGCGCAACTCCTGCGAGGGGGTGCATGAGGTGCAAGCCATAGAGTACTTCACTGCCGGGTGCCGAGAGGGCACCCTACTCAAGCACCGACTCCTATGCGACGAGTCGGCCACACTCGAGAAGTTGCTGATCATAGCAGACAAGTTCGCCACTACCGACTCCTCCATGAAGTCGGAGCTCCGGGTGGACGCGTCCGGGAAGGTGCTTCCTCCGGCTCCCCAGACGCCGGCTGGTGATAACAGTCGGCGCCAGTAGTCAAACAACAACAAGCACAAAGCCCAGCAGCCGGCTTCCACCAGCCCACAGGTGGCGACCGTTGAAGATCAGTAGCCGGAGGGACAGCCCGGACCCAAGCGTCAAAAAGGCGGCAAGCCTGCTTGGTTGCCCGCCTTCTCCTTCGAGCAAGCTCTTGATGCCCCCTGCAAGTTCCACAGTGGCGCGAAGCCGTCCAACCACACAACCAGGAAGTGCCATTGGCTCACCTACATTGCCAAGGGCGAAGGACTGCCCCCTCCGCCTGCTGGCCCGCCGGCTCTGCCTCCTCAGCAGCCGGCGGCCCGCCCAGTCGGCGCAATCCAAGATGAGTTCCCCGAGGAGCACGGAGCCTACGTCGTCTTCACCAGCGTGGCTGACGACAGGCACAGCCGACGTCAGCAGCACCGGGAGGTGAATGCTGTCGCCTCTGAAGTCCCGGAGTTCATGCATTAGTCCGAGAGGCCCATCAGCTGGAGCCGTGCGGACCACTCGGAAGTGATGCTTTCTCCGGGTTCCTATGCCATGGTGCTGGATGCCACCTTTTCAACAGAGAGGCGAGCCTGTCGCTTCTCCCGGGTTCTGATAGACGGTGGTAGCAGCATCAACATCCTCTACCGTGATACCCTAGAGAAGCTGTGCATCAAAGAGAAGCAGCTCCAGCCCAGTCGGACAGTCTTCCATGGCATTGTACCTGGCCTTTCCTGCTCACCAATCAACAAGATCAAGATAGACGTCCTCTTCAGAGACAAATATCACTTCCGCCGCGAGCCAGTCTGGTTCAAGGTGGTTGACCTGGAGAGCCCCTACCACGCGCTCCTGGGCCGGCCAGCTCTAGCCAAGTTCATGGCGGTGCCGCATTATGCCTACCTCAAGATGAAGATGCCGGGTACCAAGGGCATTATCACCATAGCCGGTGACTACAAGAAGTCGGCCGCATGTGCCAGCCAGCAGCCGGATGGCCGAGTCCCTTGTGATTGCTGCTGAGAAGAAGCTCCTTGACTGAGTTGTGGCCATGGCCAGCAAGCAGCCGGACCTATCACCAGACCCCAAGGAGTTGGAGACCCAGGGCTCCTTCCAACCGGCCAAAGAGACCAAGAAGATACCCTTGGACCCGGAGCACCCGGAGAGGCACGCTATCATGGGGACCAACCGCGATAGCAAATAGCAAAGCGAGCCCGTCGATTTCCTCTGTGAGAATCGGGACATCTTTGCATGGTCACCCAAAGACATGCCGGGTGTTCCGACAGATTTCGCCGAGCACAAGCTACATGTCAGATCGGATGCAAAACCAGTCAAGCAACCCCTCTGCCGCCTGTTAGAAGATAAGAGAAGAATCGTTGGTGAAGAGATCGCCCACCTTCTGGTAGCCGGCTTTATCATGGAAGTGTTCTTTCCAGAATGGCTTGCCAACCCGGCCCTTATACTAAAGAAGATTAACAAGTGGCGCATGTGCATTTATTACACCAGCCTCAACAAAGCCTGCCCCAAAGATGTGTGTGCTCTGCCCCGGATAGATCAAGTGATAGACTCCACAGCCGGATGCGAGCTGCTGTCCTTCCTTGACGCCTATTCTGGCTACCACCAGATCAAGCTGAACACGGTCGATCGGCTGAAGACCGCCTTCATCACACCATTCGGAGCCTTCTGCTACCTGACTATGACATTCGGCTTAGGAAAGCCAGTGCCACGTTTCAGCGTTGCATGCAGGAGTGCCTCCTCAAGCAACTCGGCAGAAATGCCCACGTCTATGTAGACGACATTGTGGTGAAGACGGAGAAGCATGGCACCCTCCTGGAAGATCTCAAGGAAACTTTTGATAATCTGCGCCGTTTTCAAATCAAGCTCAACCCAGAGAAGTGTGTCTTCGGAGTCCCAGTCGGTGAGCTCCTTGGCTTCCTTGTCTCAGAACGCGGCATCAAGTGCAACCCTATGAAGATCAAGGCCATTGAGCGGATGGAGAGGCCCACCCGACTGCGAGACGTCTTGAAGTTCACCGGATGCTTGGCATCCATCATCCGCTTCATAAGTCGGCTGGGCGAAAAAGCTCTCCCCTTGTACCAGATCATGAAGAAAACCAGTCACTTCGAGTGGAATGACAAGGCGGACGAGGCCTTCCTCCAGCTCAAGAAGATGCTGACTATGCCGCCTGTCCTGGTGGCTCCGGCTGCTAAGGAGCCTATGTTCCTCTACATCGCCACCGCCAGCCGGGTGGTTAGCACCGTCATCGTGGTCGAACGCCCAGAAGGCGGCAAGGCACAGCCGGTCCAAAGGCCCGTCTACTACCTGAGTGAAGTGTTGTCGGCCTCCAAGCAGAATTAACCCCACTACCAGAAGATGTGTTATGTCGTGTACTTTGCCGCCAAGAAACTCAAGCAGTACTTTGAAGAGCACTCCATCACAGTTGTTTGCACCGCCCCGCTTGCTGAGATCATCGGCAACAGAGATGCATCGGGCCGGGTGGCGAGTGGGCCATCGAGCTGGCTCCCTACACCATCCTCTACCAGCCCCGCACCACCATCAAGTCCCAAGCGCTGGCCGACTTCCTCGTCGACTGGGCCAAGACCCAGTACCTGCCGCCAGCGCCAGATTCCACCCATCGGCGAATGCACTTTGATGGCTCGAAGATGCGCACTGGTCTGGGAGCCGGCATCGTCCTCACCTCTCCCAAAGGCGACAAGCTCAAGTACACGTTGCAGATTCACTTTGCCGCCTCCAACAATGTGGCCGAGTACGAGGCACTTGTCCACGGGCTCCGACTGGCCAAAGAGATTGGCATCCGCCGAGTGCTGTGCTATGGCGACTCGAACTTGGTGGTCCAGCAGTCATTAGGCGACTGGGACGCCAAGGATGCAAACATGGCAAGCTACCTCTTCCTCGTCCAGCAGACCAGCGGATACTTTGACGGGTGCGAGTTCCTTGACGTGCCATGGGCTAACAACAAGCAAGCTGATGCCCTGGAACGGATCGGCTCCACCCGCCAAGCGATACCAGCCGGTGTCTCCCTCCAGTGGCTGTGCAAGCCGTCTATTAAGTCTTCATCGGAATCAGAGTCCATCTTCATGCTGGCTGCTCCTGGAACACTCGGATCCGACTCGGGGGTTGCAGCAGTCGGCCCGGGGACTTCGGCAGGCGGCTCGGGGACTGCTGCAGTCGCACCCAGCCCGGGGACTTCAGAGCCTGGCCTAGGGGCTGCAGCAGTCGCCCCGCGGACTTCGGTAGACGGCTCGGGGACTGCAGCAGTCGCACCCGGCCCGGGGGCTGCGGCAGTCGGCCCGGGGACTTGAACGACGTAGCAAGCGGTGGCTGACTCCAACCCGCCGCCTCCCAACCCAACCGCCCTTGTACCAGTGGCCGTAATGACAGTGGTCGAAGCACCATCATGGGCGCAGCCCATCCTCAACTTCCTGGTGAGCGGAGACCTACCAGCCGACGAGGTCTCGGCCCGGCAGGTGCAACGCCGGGCAGCCGCATACACGATAGTAAACAGAGAGCTTGTCAGGCGCAGTGTGACTGGTGTGTTCCAGCGCTGCGTTGAGCCAGAGAAGGGCAAGGCAATCCTCATAGACATCCACCAAGGCGAGTGTGGCCACCACGCGGCCTCCAGATCCCTTGTCGCCAAAGCTTTCCGCCATGGATTCTTCTGGCCGACTGCTTTGGATGATGCCAAGGACCTGGTCAAAAAGTGCAAGGGGTGCCAGAAATTCGGCTCCAAGCAACACCTGCCGGCTTCTGCACTCAAGACCATCCCCCTCACCTGGCCATTTGTCGTCTGGGGGCTGGACATGGTGGGCCCATTCAAGACAGCACACGGCGGCATGACCCATCTGCTGGTCGCCGTGGACAAATTCACCAAGTGGATTGAAGTAAAACCAATCAAGAAGCTGAATGGTCTGACTGCTGTGACCTTCATCGCATATATCATCGTCCGGTACGGCATACCGCACAGCATCATCACCGACAATGGCACGAACTTCGCCAAGGGCGCCTTGGCCCGTTTCTGCGTGATGCAGGGCATCCGACTGGACCTAGTGTCTGTTCCCATCCGTAGTCAAACGGCCAAGTCGAGCGAGCAAACGGCCTCATCTTGTCCGGCATCAAGCCCCGACTGGTCGAACCACTGGAGCGCTCAGCCAGCTGCTGGATTGAAGAGTTGTCGGCCGTCCTCTGGAGTCTTCGTACCACGCCAAACAAAGCAACCGGCTTCACTCCCTTCTTCCTCGTATACGGGGCCGAGGCCGTCATCCCAACTGACATCGAGTTTGACTCGCCTCGCGTCACCATGTACACCGAGGCGGAGGCGAAGGAGGCGCGAGAAGACGGCGTCGACCTGCTGGAAGAGATCCGGCTGCTGGCACTCAGCCGGTCTACCATCTACCAGCAGGGCCTGCGCCGCTACCACAGTCGGAAGGTCAGGGCTCGATCCTTCTGAGAGGGGGACCTTGTGCTCCGACTGATCCAGCGAACTGCCGGCCAGCACAAGCTCTCGGCCCCTTGGGAAGGGCCCTTCATCATCAGCAAAGCCTTGGGCAACGACTCCTACTACCTCATCGATGTGCAGAAGCCCAGGGCGTGCAAGAAGGACGATTCCGGCAAGGAAACAGAGCGCCCATGGAACGCAAATCTCCTCCGAAGATTTTACAGTTAAATGCAGTATGTACCACGCTACCTTTTGTATTAAGAAGCAAAGACATCAGGTCCCTTGAGGAGAACTCGGGGGCTACCCTTTTTATCTATATGATAAGATTATGCCTATGAATGCGTTATTTCTTCCCTCCGCCTGGCACCGGGTCCGACCAGTCGGCCCGGGGGCTTGCCACCTTGTCCTATGTTGATACTACCTGCAGTCGGACAAGTAGTGTGCCGACATCCAAGCCCTCTCTTGCCATAGGCCGCAGGTCACGGAGCGACTGTCCGGCTGGCAAGAGCTAAAGGCGGCAAAGGGTGTCCACATGAAAAATGACTAAGGGAAAAACATCAGCATAGGCCAAGCCGGATCCTTGCCTCACCATCCGGCTGCCGAGCAGCCGGCTTCTCACTTGAATTGCTACGTTCTAGGCGGCCAAAGTACTTGTCTATCCTAAACGGCCAAGTCCCTGACCCAGCCGCAGACCGCAGAGCGGCTGTCCGGCTGGCAGGCAAAAGGAAGACGGCAAAGGAAAAAGCCAAAACAAAACAGAAAAAGCAAGGCAAAAGTAGAACCCGGCAGAGCACAGACTTGTGCGAATTAAATAATTTACATAACAAAGGCTCTCAGCCAGTTTTCAACAGAGTTTGAAAATACACCCCCACCGGGTGGACTTGCGTGAATTTAACTTGTTCGATAGATTACAAGAACAGGAAAGAAAGATAAAGTGGCCGTCTAGGCCAGAGGAGCAGCATGCGGGTCTGATGGGTCGGCGAAGGCAAAGGCACCGGGTGGTGGAGCTGCCGACTGGTTGGCCTCGGCCTGGTCGGCAACAGCAGCAGTCGGCGTGCTAGCACGCGGCTCGTTGGTCGAGACTTGGTCGGGTTGAGGCCGGCCGCCCGCTCCGTCGTCCAGTGCATCATCTTCGTCGTCTTCATCCTCGCCCTCGTCGCTGGAGGCGATCTCCTCCGCCGAGTCCTCCCCATCCTCCGGGTTCAGCCCGAACCAGTTGGGCGGCACCTCGGCGCCTTCCTCTTCCAGTTCGGGGATGAAGACGGTGGTGTCGGCGTACTCGGCGATCGCCGCGGCGTGTTGAGTAAGCGCCCTCCTCGCCGCCGCCAGCTCCGACGCGGCCTCCTGCCAGAAGGTGGCTAGCTAGGCCAGGTCCAGGCTTGGATACCATGCCTTGACAAACTCCAAGGCCGTCTTGGCGCCAGCCCAAGCTGCGGCGCCCTTCCAAGCCTCGAAGCATCCGACTACTATCTCCGACCAGTCGGCAATCCGGTTGGGGGTGCGTGGGACCTGAGCATCCGGCCAGAGGGCAGACAGCACCTGAGACCAGGCACGCTGCAGGCGGCGGAGCATCCCGTGAACCGGCCGCAGGCGCGCCTGGACGGTAAGAAGTTGCTCGCCGAGAGTCCGGGGCGCATTGGGCACAATTTCCGCGCCAGCCCTCCTTCGCATGTCGCGTCGTGCCTCGATGGCCTGGCTGACGGTGACGGATTGATCGGGAAAGAACTCTGCGCGAGAAGAAACGTCAAAAATTAGAAGCTAGAAGCCGAATCTTGCAGCAGTCGGCAATCACTCAAAAGAAGAAGTAACTTACCATCGATCATCCTCGATCTCGCCATAGCCGTCGGTCATAATCTTCTCCTTCTCGGCCCAGTTCGAGCGTTGAGTCTCGAACTCGGCCTGGAGGTGAGCCTCGCTGTCCTTCAGCTTTTGGAGCTCCGCCTTGTGCCGCTCCGCCTGGTCCGCCAGCTCCTTGGTCAGGCGGTCGCACTCCTGGGCCGCCTGGCTGCGCTCTTGCTCCTTGGTGCGGAGCTCGGATTCCACCTCGCCCAGGCACTTCCGCAGATCTGCGGTGGCCTCTGCCAAGACGGGGGAAAAGAAGAAAATCAACACCAACAAAAAAGATAAGTAGTTGCCGGGAGATCCGGCCCGACTGCTCAGCATTCGGCCCGAATATCGGGGGCTACACCCAGCGGTGCGCTGACGCGCCCCCGCGAGAAGGAAGAAGGAATGCTTACTCCAGCTCTGGTTCAGGTCGGTGGTCCGCTTGGCCAGCTCCTGGACCTGGGAATTGAAGGCGGCCGCGCGGATGTTGTGGTAGTCCTGCAACAAAGGCAACAGAAGAAAAGACAAGTTAGCACTCAGAACTCACCTTGAAGTTCCAAGCCGCCTGCTCAGCAGCCGGTCCAGAACTCGGTGGCTACACCCAGTCGGTGCACTGGCGCGCCCCCACGGAAGATTGCATGAAACAAAAAACGTGAAGTAAGAAACATACCCGAACGGCCGTCCGCGTCGCTAGGAACTCCTGCGTGTATTGCTAGAGAGCGACGCCTTGGGTCTGGAACCGGGCCATGACTTCCTATGCGGCCGCGTTCAAAACACCCGTGCCGCCCCCAAGCATCCAATCTGGTGGGGCGGCGCTGGTGGCCTCGGTATCGGGGACCGATGAGCTAGCGCCCCCGACCTCCAACGGCCGTGGCACCGAGGCCGCCTTCTCCGCACACCGGCGCACCGAAGTACGGACCGCAGGAGTCGGACCCACCACCAACTCGCCACCGGCTGGTGGCACCAGCGGCGCGTCAGGCCGACTGCCCTGGGCGTCGGCAGTCGGCATGTGCGGGGCACCTCCGCCCCCAAGACAACATGGTCGCCCCCTCCCCTCTCCAAGGCCGACTGATCAGCGCCAGCCTCTCTTGTCGGCGCCTGGCCCTCTGGCACCGGCGGATCCACGTGCTGCGGGCAGGTGGACTCCAGAGCTCGGCTGCGGGACGCCTCCTCCGCCTGTGCCTTGGCGGCCACGTCCGCCTGCTCCCTGGCCGCTGTGTCGGCTTCGGCCTTGGCCGTGGCATCGGCCTCCGCTTTTGTCGCCTTGGCCGCCTCCGCCTTCTCCCGGGCCGCGGCCTCCCGCTCTTCTCGCGCCTCCCGCGCGTTCCTCTCCGTCGCCTGCTGGAGGTCGGCGAGAGGATCTACGCTGCGGGGGCCCGCGGAGCCTTCTGCCGCCCCGATCACCGAGCCGGACGAGGCTCGCGACAAGTGGGGCGCTACGCACCCAAGCAAGAGAGAATAAGAAGTTTGCAAAAAAAAAGAAGCAAACGCTAGAGAATCAAGGTACTTACACGGACACCAGCGAGAGCCGCTTTGGGGCCTTCTGGAGGAGGGCCGCTTTTGCGGCGGCCTCTTGCCGTTTGGTCGCGGCAGCCTCTTGCCATTTGGTTGTGGTAGCCAAGGACTTGGGCTTCTTTGGCCAGCTGCTGAACAGTCTGGCATCCGCTCGACGCTTCAACGTGCCGCCTGCAGTGGCCGGCACGGCCGAGGAGCCGGCACCCGTCCTGTCGGCGCCATGAGCGCGGCGCGGCTCGTTGTCCTCATCGTCGTCATCCGGCCACTCCCCGAGGTCGCCTGCTCCTTCACCGCTGCCTCCCACGGCGTCGTCGTCCTCCACAGTGGACGCCCCCAGCTCGGGGTCGTCCGCATCACTCTCCGCCCGGTCCACCCGGTACTGATAGCCAGGCACCGGAGCACCGTCTGCCGACTGGCCCGGGAAGCGCTACATTGTGACTAAACGGTTAGGCGGCAAGAAGAAAGCCGAATTAACAAAGGGAAAAATAAAAGCAGAAGACTTACTACAGGCGGCGGGTTGGCACGGCTGTACGGCTCCTAGCCGAACCGCCAATCCATCTCCGATAGCTTGCAGTCGGAGAAGAAATTCACCAGCCGGACAACCTCCACGTCCGGCAACGCTTTGGTGCACATCTGACATGCGTCCCGGCGCCCACTCGTGTTGCTGATGATGTGGGGCTAGGCTTGGAGGGGCAGCACCCGGCGTTCCATGAAGCCGGCCAGCAGGTCTGAGGCCCTGAGGCCCTCTGACTCCGTCATCTCCTGGAGTCGGGTGAGGGAGGCGGAGGCGGCGGCCGACAGGCACTTCAGCCGATACTCCCAGCTCGTGCGTGGCTCGGCAGGCGGGCCGGCTGCGTAAGCCGGCAAGTTGACAAAGTCCAGCATTGGGTGCATGTTCTGGACGTAGAAGTAGCTCTTCTGCCACAACTTGGCCGACTGTAATAGCGCGAGGGCCGGGAAGCAGACGCAAGTGCCGGAGTGCCGCACTGCGATGCAGGAACCACACTAGGCCGCCTCGTCCTTGGCAGCCGTCCCAAGCTTGATGTAGAAGAGCTCTCCCCACAGCTCGAGGGTCGGCAAGACGCCGAGGTACCCCTCGCAGAGGGTGATGTTGGCGGCGAGCAGCACCATGGTGTTGGGCGTGAGGTGGTGCGGCTGCAGGCCAAAGAAGTCGAGGAAGGATCGAAAAAAGGCGCTCGCCGGAAGGCCGAAGCTGCGGAGGAAGTGCGAGCGGAACACAACATGCTCAACGGCCTCCGGTGCCGGCGAGATCTCCATCTCAGGAGGGACGCGTACCTTCATGTACGCCACGCAAGGCAGCCGCCTCATCTGTCGAAGGAAGGTGAGGTGGTCATCATGGACATTGGAGCCATCCCAGTCCCCGGAGCGCCCGTCGCCGCGCGCCATGGACGCGAGAGATCGACGGTGGCGCGGCGTGGTGAAGATCGGACGGAGCCGCAGCGGGCGGAGAAGCCTTTCTGCGGCAGATTCAGGAGAGCTCCAGCGGAGAGCGGAAGCACGGCGGCAGCGAAGTGGCAAAGGAGGAAGAGGAAGAAGAAGGCGAAGGGAGAGGAGGGTGCGCGTGCGTTCTGCCGCCCCCTCCTCCCCCTACTTATAGCCCCACGGCAGCGGAGCCGAGGGGGCGTGATGTGGGGGTGCAAGATTAACTGCACCCACTCCCCCCATGATCCCACATTAACCGCGCCATAACGACGTGTATTCAACGCGCACGGGAAGCGCAACCACCCGCCTCGGGCGCAGCGGATTCCGCGCGCGCGCCGAGGCCCTGTAGTGGCGGGCCCAGGCCTACGGTGGCGTCCCGTCCCGCACGTGGGCTGGCAGGCCGGCTTGGTCAGTTGGCGTCGCGTGGTGCGTGAGCAACGGGCGGCAAGCCGGCCATCCGGCTGACAAAGCAACCGGGCTCTACTTCAGACGTTTTGAATTCTCCGGGCAGTCGGCCACTCCATGGCCGGCTCCTAGCAGTCGGCATTACCAGAAGATGGACGAAACAAGATTACTAGATCACTCGGTGTAGGAAGCTGCTGAGGCACCTCGATTTTCAGCCACGGTGCCTCACCAGCTTCAGGGACTACTGTCAAAGTAAATGACCACGGGTAGCCTCATCGGCCCCCAATGGTATTTCAAGACATCGGGGCTAGCTGCGCCCCTCACACCTCCTGGACGAGTGGCCGGCTTCTTGGGTCGGCTGGTCCAGCAGGCCGGCTGCTAGAAGACGGCAAGACATCAGAAGGCGATCGTTCGGGGGCCGACTCCTGGCAGGCGGCCCCCCGTGCCCTCAAAGTTTGCACCCACATAACCACGACGGGACGGGGTGTGGCTACAGTGCGGCCTACCACCCCCGAATCTAGGGTTGAGCGCGGCTATAATACAGGCGTACCAAGCGGACGCCCCTCATCTGGTGGGGTACTGTAGCCACGCTACCTGTGACATCACCTACTACATAGGGAGCTGCGCTCCCATGATGGGCGGTCGGTCCGGCCAGCAGACGGCGGGTCCTACCTGTCCGTGAGCCACCAGAAGGCAGCAGACCCCTCGAAGGCGGCGGCGAGGGGAGCCTGGTTCGTGCCCGCCCTCTGCTCAAAGTTTGTGCGCCATTAATCAGAAGAGACGGGGTGTGGCTACAGTGAACGCCCGCCAGGCGGCGGGACTGTAGCCACGCTCTCCCCGACAAAGCATCCATCATCAGTAGCAAGGCTACAGTACAAAGCGATCTGCAAGACCTGCAAGCGGCGGGCACGGCCTCTCGGTCGAGTACACGACTGCCGGCGTGACCCACCAAGAGGTGGGCCCCAGCAGCCGGCGGAGAAGCCGGCGTCCAGAGACACCGACGGCAGGGTCCTACACCCGGCTGTATTACCATTGTACCCCTGGGGGTAGGCCTATATAAACCCCCCAGGCTTCCCCATGCAAGGGGTTCAGAACTTTAGAGATCACACACACACACACACATATATATAGAGAGAGGAGTAGAGCCAGCCTTGTTCTTCTTCCTCCTCTAGCCGAACAGCTCAAGGAGCATCTTATAGCTACTCTGTTGATCATAGTCATCATGCGGAGACCCCGCAGAGCAGGACTAGGGGTGTTATCTCCATGGAGAGCCCCGAACCTGGGTAAGATTCGCAGGCGTATGCGGTCTCGCTCAGTCCCGC
Organism: Triticum aestivum; assembly: GCF_018294505.1. Taxonomy (NCBI): domain Eukaryota; kingdom Viridiplantae; phylum Streptophyta; class Magnoliopsida; order Poales; family Poaceae; genus Triticum; species Triticum aestivum. Next base: position 199,830,833 of record NC_057808.1, on the reverse strand, counting down.
TTCTAGAGCCCGGCGACGTACTCTTGTCCCTCTCCATGATTAGCCACCCCCTGGAATATGTCGCTACACATCCCTGACATTCCTATCCGTTAGATATAGATCGGATGGCCTATATTGCAGGATGGCAGGCACACTATCATCACAAACTCTGCTTCTTATAAGAGTAGATAGACTAGCAAGATGCCCGTGCGTTGCACGGAACATCAAGATCTTGTGGGAGAAAAGGATGAACGAGGGAAGGCCTTATATGCAAATGTGGAGAGGAGTGTGGGTAAGTTGTCATAGTTTCCTTCCTATCTGTTAGATATAGATCGGACGGCCTATATTGCAGGATGGCAGGCACACCATCATCACCAACTCTGCTTTTTATAAGAGTAGATAGATATAAGAGAGTAGTAGACTAGCAAGATGCCCGTGCGTTGCACGGAACATCAAGATGCATTTGTATGAGTAGTTTATCTTGTGGGAGAAAAGGATGAATGAGGGAAGGCCTTATTTGCAAATGTGGAGAGGGGTGTGGGTATTTTTTTGCAAAATTGCCATAGTTTCCTTCCTACCCGTCAGATATAAATCGTACGGCCTATACTGCAGGATGGCAGGCACACCATCGTCAATAACTCTGTTTTTTTATAAGAGTAGAGTAGAGATAGAGATAGAGACTACTACTACCAATGTGCTGGCCCGTGCGTTGCAATGGATCCAAAGTAGTAGAATAATACTTGTTCACGGGCTTGAAATATAAACACTCTAGTTTTGATATACATATATCAGTAAAAATAAATCATGCTTCACTCAAAATATATTCCTCGGGTTGTTTTTATGAGGTGAGGGATGGGTGTGGCTGGTTTGAAGATAACAGGTTTTTAAAAAATTGGAGCTGTTTTTTTACATTTTGTAGCGTGGCACGACATCTGGTCCACCTAAGCGTCTGAAAAAAATTGAGTTTGGGTCGGTGGCACACCCTGTGGCAAGATGCCCGTGTGGGCTTCTTCTATAACTAGCAAGATGCCCGTGCATTGCAGGGAACATCAAGATGCATTTTTTTACAAAACACCTGTTGTGATTGACCCTTGCAGGAGTAATCCCATGTGTAAATACTAATGATATCTCGAGAATTTTATCGGAAAAATGGCATCTTTGGAACAAGTTTTCTCTACTACTGCTCCTTGCAGTGAGCGGTATGCAATACATGTGTCAGCAGACATGACAGCTTGTCCACGGAAGTTGAACCACGTCGACCATCACATTTCTTGTTTCTACCACTGCCACACCCACACGCGATTCCCATGACGCCGCTCCAACCCACGGCATGACGTCTCCCGACGTGCGCCTCATCCTCTCGGCCCCACCGCTCCTCTGCCTTTGTGTGCACGACATGCGGGCCAGCTGAACTGCAGCGACCATCAACTTTCTACCACAGCCACACCCAATTGGACGCAATTTGCCTGCTCCGCTCATGTGCTCCGATCCGTACTCCCGCACCATCGAATTTTCATCCAGTGGCTGTCACACATTTCGTCCCGGGCATCAATCCTCAGTTGGAGTACTTTTGTACTACAGGTAGTACCCGCTGGTGTGGCCATCTACGCCTTGTAACACCCCGACGCCCAGCTGTGGCACCCTCGACATGGCTACGCCACCACTGGCCGGTTCATCTCGAAAGAGTGAGTCGCGAACCGCGCCACCACCATGAGAATGACATGTGGGCCAGCCGCATTTAAGGTCCACATGTCATTGACTCATAGGCCGGTGCACTAAGCCACTGAAGATCGGTCCCGTGAGCCCCGAGAGGGAAATGTAACTCCTGCGGCAGGCCTTGTGGTGTTCCCACAGTACGAGCTCGTGCCAAACCCGGAATTTGTTTCTTACTACTACCAATGTGCTGGCTCGTGCATTGCAATGGATCCAAAGTATATCTATTTAGTGGAGTGCACTCTAAACACATTATCTATTTATTTTTCTCTAACCTTCCGTAGCCATGCAACCAAGCCACATAAACTTCATGGGTGCCCCCCACATCATATTATTCATACTACGTTGACTGAAAAAAAGATAAATCACCCAAAACAAGATCTCCCCTTTTTTGTTCCTACGATGTTGTGTCGTGCACGTACCTAGTTGTATAGTGGTAGTACTAGTTGTAGTACAAACTTCATACTAGTAGGAGTACTAGTACGGAATGCTCCTACTATATCAACGAGCCCCATCTGACACCAAATTTCTTGGCTTCCGTGCTGCAGCTAGATCTTCCCCTTGTTTCTATTTTCCAACCCGGCGGCGAGCGGGGTGCGGTTTGCCAATAATCGGTTTGCTCAACGGAGGTCCCACATGAAAGTGAAAATGCTAGGCAACACTCCTTCCTTAGCTATGTAGCGTGCCGGATGGGCCGTGGAGTACTCCCGATTCCCGGGCGTGTGGGGGTGCGACGCGAACGCGGCAGGCCTTTTCCTTTTACTAGCAATGTGCCTGTGCGTTGCGACGGATCCAAAGTAGTAGAATAGTAGTGCTTGTTCACAAACTTGAAAGAAATCACTCTTGTTTTAATATACATATATACCACTAAAAATATATTACTTTTCACTCAAAATATAATTCTCAGGCTGTTTTGATGAGGTGAGGGAGGGATGTGGTTGCTTTCAAGATAATAAGGGGTTTTCTGCAAATTGGAGCAGAGAAGTGGGCTATTGTTGCAAAAATGCCACAACTTACCTCACAGCCGTTAGATGCAGATCTAATGGTCAAAAACGACGGACGGCAGACACACCACCATCACCAACTGAGTCTTTTATAGGAGTAGGAGTAGAGAAACATGTATAAATTGTAACATTTGGTTCTGCTCCTTGGCACGATCGATAGATAGAAATAACAATTGGAAACGCCAGGGCGGGGCTATTTCCGCCAGATAAGCAGGGTACGTAGTAGCTAGGTTGGTGCATTGTCGGTTTGGTCACATGCGGTCCGACATGTTCTAGTATTTCTAGAAAGATGCCCATGCATTGCACGAAGTTGATGGAAAAGGTAAGCACAACTTATAAATTGACGGATGGAGTACTAGTTACAGTGATGCATATAATTAAGCAAAGGGATCGCACATGTCAGTATTAACTGGAACGAGAATGCAATACCACAATAAGAATTAAGGCCACGATGATGCGATCGTGGTGGTGGTTACAGGAGGCAAGAAGAAAGATGCATCCATCAACGTACGACCTCCTCCTCCTCAACTTAGTGCGCCGGGCCACCGATCGGCAACTAAGGAGCGACGGCTTTTGTGGTGAGGTCAAGGTGCTTCTCAGCAAAGGCATCCAAGGCTTCCAGCCGGTTGAGGAAGGCCAACATCGTAGCATCCTCACTGGCCTTGTAGATACCTATGTACACGATTTGCTCGTACACTTGGATGTGTAGGTCAACAAATTCTTGCAGGGCGAGGCGCCTCACGGCGAGCGCGACCTCTAGGTGGACATTCTTCATGGCGTCGGCTGGCAGTCGCAGGGCCACCAGTGCTTGAAAGAGGTTCTGGACATGGAGGCCGATTAGGGTGGCAGGCAATAAGGAGCCCGGGCGTGCGGGCTGGAGGAGTACAGCGATGTTGTCCGCGAGCTTCTTGAAGATGGTGAACTTGTTGGTGGTGGAAACGATCATCTGGTCCAACTGAGAGTCGTAGTTGGCGTTGACGGCGGCCATCCACCAGTCGGTCGCCAACACCGTCTGGAGATGATCCTCGGCGCCATGCCGCAGGCTAGCGTAGTGGACCATCTGGCACATCCGCTGGCCGCTCGCGTGCATCGCCACCATGGGTCTGGAGTGAGCACTTTTGCGCTTAGTGTAGGTGCTTAGGCAAATGCTTAGGTGCGTACGATGTGGTATATGCATTGAAATGGAGGGGCGCCTTTATATGAGTGCAAACTGCGTTGCATTCACATTGTGCATCCTCTTTTGCCGGTCCTCCTCCCATTACTTCCCTCATGCATTCATGATGCTAATTGAAGGAGGATGCATCATTGGCCGTTCAACATTTTGGGAACCGCTACCCCCTCCATCGTTTGCATTAAAGCTGTATCGGGAACTGCATCGCCCGCTGTCAAATTGAATAGTACTGCGTCGCCCGCAGCACGCCCGGCTGAACACGCCTCCTCGCCTCCATCAAACCCCTCCGTTAAAACTGCATGCAAACCGAGAAACCTATTCCGTCCACACGTCCGTTCATGAGCGGGCCGGAATTAAACGCAACACCGGCCGAGCTCCTCCCGTCCGCCCACAGTTTAAACGAGGCCAGACGCCGGCCAAGCTCCTATCGTCCGCCCTCTATTTAAACGAGGCCAGAGAGACAACGGGCAGAATCGCACCCCTTCACCGCTCCCCCATCTCCTCCTTCACCATTTTCTCCACTCTTCCGATGGCTTCCGAGGAGCCATTCTCCGGCATACTACCCGGCTAGGTGGCCCGCCAAGCCCTTCGGATACGGGCGAGGTCGCTCGGTGCTTCACCAACCTCGCTTGGCCCAACGGAGCCAGTTGCCGCCCCAAGCCGGCACGTGGTTCAGCAACTCGCCGCTCTAGTTCAGCTCGATGAGGAGTGGCGAGTTGCTCCACGTCGGCACGTTGGCGAGCACGCCGGTACGGGTGTCGTCGCTGCCGCGTCGTACTGCGCCACCAGTGTCTGCAGTGGCCGCGCCTCCCGTGTCTGTGGGTGCACCTCCCGTGCCTGCAGCAGCGCCATGCAGGCAGAGACAGAAGTCGGGTGCGTGGAGAGCGACGAGTCGGTGGCCAGCTTCTCCGTGTCCGCCCCCATCATCAAGGAGAAGTAGAACACAGGAGTCCGCCGCCACTTGGGTCCCATGAAGGCCACCGCCGAGGCGATGACTGCGCATTCAGGTGGTTTCTATGCTGCTTCATCTCTTCCGAGGACCAATTTTGACCGTTGTCTAGTGATCCACTCCTGGATCACTATTGTACCCCCTTGCCAAACTCGGCAAGGTACAATAGGTCTGGTATATAGCATGGCATACTTTATAGAACCTATGGTTGAGGCATAGGGAATGACTTTCATTCTCTCTCTATCTTCTGTCATGGTCGGGTTTTAGTCTTACTCAACTTCATACCTTACAACTCAGGCAGGAACTCCTTCTTTGACTGATCCATTTTGAACTCCTTCAAAATCTTATCAAGGTATGTACTTATCGAAAGTTTTATCAAGCGTCTTGATCTATCTCTATAGATCTTGATGCCCAATATGTAAGCAGCTTCACCGAGATCTTTCATTGAAAAACTTCTATTCAAGTATCCTTTTATGCTATCCAAAAATTCTATATCTTTTCCAATCAACAATATGTCATACACATGTAATATTGGAAATGCTACAGACCTCCCACTCACTTTCTTGTAAATACAGGTTTCCCCGAAAGTCTGTATAAAACCATATGCTTTGATCACCTCATCAAAGCATATATTCCAACTCTGAGATGCTTGCTGTAGCGACCCGACCCGAATGGATCAAGTCTCTGTGCTTAAGTGTCATCCCTGGATCGGTATGCTGACACACACAGTACTCGAGGATTTATAACAGAGGTAAATCACATGTATAAAGTAACGTAAATACCATTACCTCAATCCAAATAGCGGAAGTAACAAGGTTGTGGATTCCCATCAACACCAACGGCAAAGTTGAGTGTAGAAATTGTAACCCTAACGTATCACTTACTCGTCGTAAGAATCCTGCAACATGAAACGTTGCAGCCCGAAAACGGGTCAGTACATTGAATGTACTGGCAAATTCACACCATAGAGAAATGATGAACAAAGGCTATCACTACATGCATATATGGCTGGTGGAAAAGCTCTATGGTTATAATGTTTTTGCGAAAAGCCAATTTTTCCCTACTTCAAAGGAATAAACTTTATTTAACTATCATGGTGGTTGGGAAACATTGAGATGGTTGACAGCATCTCAATCCCAATTAAGTATCATCATTAACCCAACAAGATTAATTAAAGTAACATGATGAGATCAACGGGATAATCCAAGAACTAGATACTCAAGTTGTCCATAACCGGGGACACGGCTAATCATGATTAGTTTGTACACTCTGCAGAGGTTTGTGCACTTTTACCCACAAGACTCGATCGCCTCCGCTTGATTCTCGCACTGCATGATGTTTGAGAAACGGATGACCGAGACACGGCCTTTCAGAAACAATCACTCTTTACTCTGGATGGACCGGTACACCTACTTTCCCCTACATCTGCTAGTCCACCTCTTCAAGAGATCCTGTAACCTACTCAGCTATGCTAGAGCCCATAATAGCTTGTGGCTGCACACGGAAGTTTCTAGCATGAATAATCTTATGATCCCTTTGAGCCTGGGTGGCGGACCTTATACATACAGACAACACTGGGTTCTCCAGGTGTCTCAATCCACCCAGATGTGAGTTTTAGTTGCCACCTTACGTTAAACCATTAATAACATCTCACATCTGTCATGAATATCACTCAAACCCAAATCCACGTCTACGAGCATAGCATGGCAATAATAAAAGCAACGTAGAAGTAACTCCCCAGGGTTTGATAAGAAAACAGGAAATAGGTACTACCTCAACTACTTCCCAGTTCCCACAATTTAATTAGATCCTAATCATGCAAGTGTTTGAGGGAAACAGATCTAATGCAATAAAAACTGGGTATGAACGGGGTATGATCAAAGTGTGAACTTGCCTGCAATGCTGATGAAGATGATTCGCACTCAAAACTCTTGATAGATCTACTCGTCACACTCCGGTCAATCTATCGTAAGCAAGCAATGGTAACCACACATAAGCAATCACTCAAAAGATCAGAAAGAACAAGGAAAACAATTCGGAAAACTTCAAAACCAAGCAATTAACTCTTGCAACATAAAACAATTTCTAACAGTACCAAAATTATGTGAATTTGGCCTTATCAGAAAGTTTAGGTCAAGAGCTTCGATTTGCAAAAAGAATCAACTCAAACGGAGCTACGGAACTCAAGTTATGAACAAAAGAAGTTTGAATACAAATCTGTTTGAATTCAAATTTTAAAACTTTCAAAAACATGTTTAAGTTGTTTTACTAGTTAGAGGAGATCATAACGAAGGCGTGGGCGTTGGTTTCGTTGGATTTGGACGAACGAGTAAAAAGATGTGGTTGTTTGAAAATCAGGGACTAATCTGTAAATAAAATAACTACAACTAGGTCCCTAGCGAAAATAACAGAAAAAGAAAAAGCTAAATAGCGAACGCTCGTTTATAAGACCTAAACAGAGAACGTCCACTAATTAACCTATCTAAAATACAAAAACCGGCTTTTAAAAGAAAAACCGCAGAAAACCTAAAAAAAATAACAATAAACCGGACCGGGGGGGTTATACCGGGTCGGCGGTTCGGCTGAGAAAAACCGGCAGCGGCTCCGGCGAGGCGGCGGACTCCGGCGAGGCGGGGCAGTGGCGACGGCGAGCTCCGGCGCGGCGGGGTGGTGCGGCAGGCGGCGCGGT